>NC_057844.1:43625000-44825000 GCF_910594005.1 Cervus elaphus | reverse complement strand
GTGATCTTGGAGCCCAGAAAAATAAAGTCTCTCTCCATTTCCATTGTTTCCTCATCTATTTGCCATAAAGTGATGGGACCAAATGCCATGATCTTCGTTTTCTGAATCCTGAGTTTTAAGCCAACTTTTTCACTCTCCTCTTTTACTTTCATTAAGAGGCTCTTTAGTTCCTCTTTGCCTTCTGCCATAAGCGTGGTGTCATTTGCCTATCTGAGGTTATTAATATTCCCGCCTTCAATCTTGATTCCTGCTTGTGCCTCATCCAGCCCGGCCTTTCATATGATGTACTCTTCCTATCAGTTAAATAAGCAGGGTGACAATATACAGTCTTGGCATGCTCCTTTCCCAATTTGAAACCAGTCCATTGTTCCATGGCTAGTTCTAACTGTTGCCTATTAATCTGTGTACAGATTTCACAGGAGGTAGGTAAAGTAGTCAGGCTTCCCAGGTAGCTTAGTGGTAAAAAACCCACCTGCCAATGCAGGAGACATAAGAGATGTGGGTTTGATCCCTGGGTTGGGAAGATCCCCTAGAGAAGGAAATGGCAACCCACCCCAGTATTCTTGCCTGGAGACTCCCATGGACAGAGGAGCCTGGTGGGCAAAGAGTCAAACATGACAGAAGTGACTGAGCAGGCAGCAGGCAGGCATGTAAGGTGGTCTGATATTCCCATCTCTTGAACAATTTTCCACAGTTTGTTGTGATCCACATGGTCAACGACTTTAGTTTAGTCAATAAAGCAAAATTAGAGGCTTTTCTGGAACTGTCTTGCTTTTTCAATGATCCAACGAATGTTGGCAATTTTATGTCTGGTTCCTCTGCCTTTTCTAAGTCCAGCTTGAACATCTGGAAGTTCTCAGTTCATGAACTGTTGAAGCCTTACTTGAAGAATTTTGAGCATTAGTTTGCTAGAATGTGGGATGAGTACAATTGTGCAGTAGTTTGAACATTCCTTGGCATTAACTTTCTTTGGGATTGAGGGGCTTTCCTGACAGGTCAGTTGGTAAAGAAGCTACCTGCAATGCAGAAGACTCCAGTTCAATTCCCCACTTGGAAAGATCACCTGGAGAAGGGATAGGCTACCCATTCCAGTATTCTTGGGCTTCCCTTGTGACTCAGCTGGTGAATAACACACCTGCAATCCTGGAAACCTGGATTTGGTCCCTGGGTTGGGAAGATCCCCTGGAGAAGGGAAAGGCTACCCACTCTAGTACTCTGGCCTAGAGAATTCCATGGACTATATAGCCCAGGGATCACAAAGAGTTGGACATGACTGAGGGACTTTCACTTTACTTCACTTCACATATTTGGGATTGGAATGAAAACTGGTATATTCCAGTCCTGTGGCCATTGCTTAGTTTTCCAAATTTGCTGGCATATTGAGTGAAGCACTTTCACAGCATCATCTTTTAGGATGTGAAATCACTCAGCTGGAATTTCATCACCTCCCCTAGTTTTATTCATGGTGATACTTCCTAGGGCCCACTTGACTTTGCATTCCAGGATGTCTGGATCTAGGTGAGTGACCACAGCATCGTGATTATCTGGGTCAACAAGATCTTTTTTGTATAGTTCTTCTGTGTATTCTTGCCACCTCTTCTTAATATCTTCTGCTTTTTTTTTAAGGTCCATACCCTTTCTCTCCTTTTTATGCCCATTTTTGCATGAAATGTTCCCTTTGTATCTCTATTTTTCTTGCAGAGATCTCATCTTTCTCCTTCTATTGTTTTCCTCTATTTATTTGCATTGATCACTTAGGAAAGCTTTCTTCTCTCTCTTTGCTATTCTTTGGAACTCTGCATTCAGATGTATCCTTTTCTCCTTTAATTTTTGCTTCTCTTCTTTTCTCAGCTCTTTGTAAAGTCTCCTGAGAGAACCAGTTTGCCTTTTTGCATTTCTTCTTCTTGGAAATGATTTTGATCACTACCTCTTGTACAATGTTACATAACTCCATTCATAGTTCTTCAGACACTCTATCTACTGGATCTAATCCCTTGAATCTATTTGCTACTTCCACTGTATAGTTGTAAAGGATTTTATTTAGGTCATACCTGAATGATCTAGTGGTTTTCCCTACTTTCCTCAATTTAAGTTTGAATTTGGCAATAAGGAGTTCATGATCTGAGCCACAGTCAGCTCCCAGTCTTGTTTTTGCTGACTGTATAGAGCTTCTTCATATTTTGCTGCAAAAAAATATAATCAATCTGATTTCAGTATTGACCATCAAGTGATGTCCATGTGCAGAGTTGGCTCTTGTGTTGCTGGAAGAGGGTGTTTACTATGACCAGTGCGTTCTCTTGGCAAAACTAGATTAGCCTTTGTCTTGTTTCATTCTGTTCAGTTCAGTTCAGTCACTCAGTCGTGTCCGACTCTTTGCGACCCCATGAATCGCAGCACTCCAGGCCTCCCTGTCCACCACCAACTCCCAGAGTTTACCCAGACTCATGTCCATCGAGTCGGTGATGCCATCCAGCCATCTCATCCTCTGTTGTCCCCTTATCCTCCTGCCCCCAGTCCCTCCCAGCATCAGGGTCTTTTCCAATGAGTCATCTCTTTGCATGAGGTGACCAAAGTATTGGAGTTTCAACTTCAACATCAGTCCTTCCAACGAACACCCAGGACTGATCTCCTTCAGGATGGACTGGTTGGATCTCCTTGCAGTCCAAGGGACTTTCAAGAGTCTTCTCCAACACCATAGTTCAAAAGCATCCATTTTTTGGCTTCCTCACAGTCCAGCTCTCACATCCATACATGACCACTGGAAAAACCATAGCCTTGACCAGATGGACCTTTGTTGGCAAAGTAATGTCTCTGCTTTTTAATATGCTCTCTAGGTTGGACATAATTTTCCTTCCAAGGAATAAGTGTCTTTTAATTTCATGGCTGCAATCACCATCTGCAGTGATTTTGGAGCCCCCAAAAATAAAGTCTGACACTGTTTCCACTGTCTCCCCATTCATTTTCCTTGAAGTGATGGGACCAGATGCCGTGATCTAGTTTTCTGAATGTTGAGCTTTAAGCCAACTTTTTCACTCTCCTCTTTCACTTTCATCAAGAGGCTTTTTAGTTCCTCTTCACTTTCTGCCATAAGGGTGGTGTCGTCTGCATAACTGAGGTTATTGATATTTCTCCCGGCAATCTTTATTCCAGCTTGTGCTTCTTCCAGCCCAACGTTTCTCATGATGTAATCTGCATATAAGTTAAATAAGCAGAGTGACAATATACAGCCTTGAAGTACTCCTTCCCCTATTTGGAACCAGTCTGTTGTTCCATGTCCAGTTCTAACTGTTGCTTCCTGACCTGCATACAGGTTTCTCAAGAGGCAGGTCAGGTGGTCTGGTATTCCCATCTCTTGAAGAAATTTTCCACAGTTTATTGTGATCCACACAGTTGAAGGCTTTGGCATAGCCAATAAAGCAGAAATAGATGCTTTTCTGGAACTCTCTTGCTTTTAAATTCTGTACTCCAATGCTAAACTTCTTGTTACTGCAGGTATCTCTTGACTTCCTACTTTTGCCTGACAATCCTCTATGATGAAAAAGACTTTTTTTTTTTTGGCGTTAGTTCCAAGAGGTCTTCTAGGTTTTCATAGAACTGTTCAACTTCAGCTTCTTTGGCATTAGTGGTTGGGGTCTAGACTTGGATTACTGTGATATGGAATGGTTTGCCTTGGAAACAAACAGAAATCATTTTGAGACTGCACCCAAGTACTGTATTTCAAATTATTTTACTGACTATGAAGGCTACTCCATTTCTTCTAAGAATTCTTGCCCACATTAGTAGATATAATGTATAATGGTCATCTGAATTAAATTCAACCATTCTGGTCCATTTTAGCTCACTGATTCCTAAAATGTTGATGTTCACTCTTTTCATCTCCTGTTTGACCACTTCCAATTTACCTTGATCCATAGACCTAACTTCCCTGTTAGAGCATAGACCATAGACCATAGACCATAGACCATAAAGAGTCCGCCTGCAATGAGTGAGACCTGAGTTCGATCCCTGGGTCAGGAAGATCCACTGGAGAAGGAAATGGCAACCCACTCCAGTATTCTTGCCTGGAAAGTCCCATGGATGGAGGAGCCTGGTGGGCTACAGTCCATGGGGTCGCAAAGAGTCGGACACGACTGAGCGACTTCACTTTCACTTTCATGGACCTAACATTCCGCGTTCCTATGCAATATTGTTCTTTACAGCATTGGCATTTACTTCCATCAGCAGTCACATCCACAACTGAGTGTTGCTGCTTAGGCTGAGCCTCTTCCTTCTTTCCGGAGCCATTTCTCCACTCTTCTCCAGTAGCATATTGGGCACCCATCGACCTGAGGAGTTCATCTTCAGTGTCACATCTTTTTGCCTTTTCATACTGTTCATGGGGTTTTTAAGGCAAGAATACTGAAATGTTTGCCATTCCTTTCTCCAGTGGACCACGGTTTGTCAGCACTCTCTACCATGACCTGTTTGTCTTGGGTGGCCCTACATGGAATGGCTCATAGTTTCACTGAATTAGACAAGGCTGTGGTCTATGTGATCAGTTTGATTAGTTTTTTGTAATTGTGGTTTTCATTCTTTCTGCCCTATAATGGATAAGGATAAGAGGCTGTCTATATAGCAGTGTATATATCAGTATATATTTCAATCCCAAACTCCCAATTTATCCTCTCTCTATTACCCACTTGGTAACCATAACTTTGTTTTCTATATCTGTGACTCTATTTCTGTTTTGCAAATAAATTCATTTGTACCATTTAAAATTCTACATATAAGAAATGCCACATAATATTTGTATTTTTCTGCCTGACTTACTTCACTCAGTATGATATCTTTAGGTTCATCCATGTTACTGTGAATGACATTATTTTGTTCTTTTTATAGCTGATTAATATTCCATCGTATATTTGTACCATATATTCTTTATCCATTCATCAGAGGACATTTAGGTTGCTTTCATGTCCTGGCTCTTCTAAATAGTGCTGCAGTGAACACTGGGGTGCATGTATCTTTTCAAATTATGGTTTTCTCTTGATGTATGCCAAGCAGTGCAATTCTGGATCATATGCTATATCTACTTTTAGTTTTTTGTTTTGTTTTGTTTTTTAAAGGAACATTCATACTATTCTCCAAAGTGGGTGTATCAATTTACATTCCATACCAACAGGGCATGAGAGTTCTATTTTCTCCACACCCTCTCCAGCATTTATTTGTAGGTTTTTTGATGATGGCATTGTAGTTTTGATTTGCATTTCTCATTACTAGTGATGTTGAGCATCTTTTCATGTGCTTTTTGTCCATCTGTATGCCTTCTTTGGAAAGCTATCTATATCTTTCATCCATTTTTTGATTGAGTTGTTTGATTTTTTTTTTTTTAATATTGAGCTGCATGAACTGTTTGTATATTTTGAAGGTTAATCCCTTGTTGGTCTCTTGATTTGCAAATATTTTCTCCCATTCTGTGGGTTGTCTTTTCTTATTGTTTATGGTTTCCATTGCTCTGTAAGAGCTTTTAAGTTTAATTAGGCCCCATTTATTTATTTTTGTTTTTATTTTCATTACTCTAGGAAGTGGATCAAAAAAGATCTTGCCACAATGTATAACAGATGGAGTTCTCCCTATAAGACCTGTGTTTCTAAAATGTTATTTTGGTTCATACTGATAAGTTGTTCAATTTTATTGAAATATGTGGTAAGAAGTTCTATAATTGGAAAACTATGATAATCAGAGATCTAGCACATCTTTTTAATTACATAGGCCATTCCTTATATAGCACACATCAGTGTACCCTGATTATGTCTTGTTGTGTGCCTGTCTGAACAACAAACTGAATAGAATTTACCAAAACAATTGCTTGGCCTGTTTGATACCCTTCAGCAGACCACAAAAGATGAAATGCTTTCCTGTATAAAGCCATATATAAGACTAGATACTTCTGAAGTATACAGTTGTATTATATATTTCTAATTTCCTTCTTCCAGGACAATAAGTCAAGACTGAGAGGAACATACGCAACAGTACAACAGTAATCTTAAGTAAATAAGTGGATAACGAAATATTTTGAAATCCAGCAGAGGCACATTAAATACTCTGCATAGAATGGAATTAAAGGTATTAAAACACTGATACCAACAGAACTGAAGAAAATATCAGAGAAAAGGAAGTATTTCTACTAAGCCTCATTTCATGTTTCCTACAAGATACAATATCTGAAGATTATACACAGAAAAGAATTGAGATACACAGTTATCTCACTTTATGTTTTTAGGCACTGTTTTTAAAAAGTAAATCAAATTACACAGTCATTTTAAAAATTGAGATATATCCAAATTCCCAAGGATGCTAAGACAGGTATTGAAAGTAATGGAAAGATTACGAGATATACACTCATAAGTCAATTCATTTGAGTTTGAAACATTTGAAGACAAACACAATTTTAATTTTATGGGTTTAAATATGACAGATTTCTTTATTTCCCTAGAGATATTTATGCTTGGGTAAAAAAATAAATAAATAAATAAAAACAACAACAACAAAAACAGCCTTTTCAACAAATCCCAGAACCCTTTACCTCACCCCAGCTGTTAGGTGACTAGGGAACTAGCAATGCAGATATTTGTTAGTACACAGTAGCATAATTGTATGGTAGCTTTATTTGTATGCATTCCTGTAATAGTACGGTCCTAATGTATTTTACTTGATAAATTTTTATGCAGATCTTACAAGAACATTTTTTCGACCACATGTTGGAACATTTGTGCACAAAAAATTCCCATCTTTATGCTTGAAATTTATGGGAACACAATTAAAATGAGAGGGGTCCAAAGGTATCAAGATAATTACATTTTTCTAATCTTACTAAACAAGATAAATTACCTGCAGGCCCTCTTATAAAAGATGAAATCTTCATAATAAGTGAATTAATCAAGCAGCAGCTTGCTACTGCACTTGCATTTATAACAGAAATGATTCAAAGACTTATTTTATGGGGAAATTAATGGAAACAGGCTTTTCATTCTTCTGCACCAATTGAAAACCTCAGCAACCAGCTGCCCACTTGTCAAGAAAACAGAAAGAAGCTGGAAACAAAGATAAATAAAAACACCTTTTTCCTGGCACTTTTGAAGAGAAAAAGGAGCTCTCATTTACAGCAGCCATCTGTTTGTTATTTAATGTGGGTGAATTACATGCTGTAATGAGTTTGTTTCTGCATCACTCAATGCAATGGAACACAAGTTCACTCTCATAATGTGCAGCAGTTTTTAAAAGCTAATCATTTAATTGGACACAATCGTCAATGACAAATGGAGATGTAAAAACTCAGCCAGCTGTAGAGTGAATATGTAATCATTGTGAAATCATATTATTTTACACGCTTGAAAACTTCTTAATAGTATCTGATGTTGGTCATCACCGCAGACTGAAGAATTGAAGAAACATGGTGAAAAATAGCCTTTCAAATGGCTTTATATAATTGGCCTGGATTAATGCTGGTTTTAGAACTACCATTTGACTTCTGTGCCTAAAGTCTCTCTAAACTGTTTATTACTGTCCTAATTTCAGATTTGAGTTTTATATATTTTTCAAATATTCCATGCTTTGGTAGGCAAGAGTTATCGTTTTGGAGCAGCTTTTTTTTTTTTTTTAATCTGCTTTAGTAGAGACATCCACTGATTTGTTGCTTGTGCATGTGACACCACATACAGATAAACATGGAGACCTGAGGGACTGTGTGCCAACAGATTTTTTTTTAATCACATACACACAAAAGCTCTACTTCTGGAAACCAAACCTGAGTGCCTACACCTGCACTCAGAATTTATACAATGCTGCCATAGTCTTTAACAGAAGAATAAAAATCTCCATGACAAAGAATTCTCCCTTTGGATTTTCTACAAAAACACTATGCTTGTTAATAAATTTTCACAATGAGAGCCATCTTCCAATTTCTAGGCATCACAAAGAAATAAAAACAAAACTCAAGTTATTGAATGGGCTATTTTTGTACTTAATTATATAATTAGTGCATGGTTTATATCTTGTGTGATTGTTGAGGACACTATAACAATATATATTTTCATCTTTATTGTCCTTCCAAGAATGTTAGACTTGGTGAGAAGTTCTCATGACTGGAAAAAATGGGTTTAACATATCAGTAAATAATCATTTTGGATTACAAGTCTACTGAGTTATCTCTATCCTCCATTTAATTGCAAACTTTTACAACATTTTCAGCAGGAGAGGTAAGAGATATACTTGTTTTGGAAATCCCTTGCTATCTTATCATCTCTACAAAAATGTTTCAACCATTATTATTCAGTTCCAACAAAACACAAAAGAATTCATGTCTTACATAACAACTCCTATCTCAAAACATTACCTTTCATTTGTCATGTAATGTTCTTTGCTCTAAATAAGCTTATACTTATTTGTTCTAATTTTATCTTAAAAAGTCAAGGTTTGTTTTTTGCCAATACAAGTCCCTAATGAACAAATGCAATAATCTTGGTTTGGTTTCTCTTTAGAGCTCTTAGCAGCCTTTTAAAATAGTGACCCCTTAATAAATAGTGTTTAATGAACTTGTGGTTTGTTAAATTGAGAGCAAGCAAGCTTTGAACGTCCTTAAAGAATAAACACATGAAAAAGGGATGTGCTTTAATGTTTTTCTCATGTGCCACATTACTATTAAAATACAGAAATTCTTGACACCAAAAATGAAACACAGTACCAAAAAAGTAATTACACAACCAGAAAAGGAGCAAATTCACAAAAAGAAAGAAACACGGATATAAAGACAGAGGAGAATAGCAACTTGACCATACTAATCACCAAGAAAATAAGATAAAGATAGAGGTATTTTAAATTAAGCAAACAGTCCAAATATGCAGTGCAAGCATGATCTGAAAGAAAACATCTGTCACACTCTTTCTAATGAATCATTAACAGATAGGAAAGCTGGATAAATCAAGATGAGAAATACAGTATCTTGAAGAAATCCAAAGTCAGCCCTAAAAGTAAATTCATACAAGCACAATTAGATCAATAACTATTCTTGAGTGAACCCATCTAGTCACTATGTTTAAGTTCAAGTTACTTCGACAAAGCTATTGTGATATGAAGAAATAATGACACATCAGAGAGAGTTTCCTTGGAGCAGAGACGCATGACTTGGACATTACTTTGAATGATGTGTTAAATGTAAATTACTCACAGGAGAAAACATAGTGCAAGTCACTCAGTCGTGTCCAGCTCTTTGCGACCCCATGGACTCTGGTCCATGGAATTCTCCAGGCCAGAATGTTGGAGTGGGTAGCCTTTCCCTTCTCCAGGGGATCTCGCCAACTGAGGGATTGAACCCAGGTCTCCCACATTGCAGGTGGATTCTTTACCAGCTGAGCCACAAGGGAAGCCCAAGAATACTGGAGTGGGTACCCTATCCCTTCTCCAGGGGATCTTCCCAATCCAGGAATCAAACTGGGGTCTCCTGCATTGCAGGCGGATTCTTTACCAACTGAGCTATCAGGGGAGCTCATTTTAAAATTTTGCCTTGGTTTGCCCTCAAAACTACTGCAGGTAATAGGGATCAAGAAGAGTCTCAAGAGAAACAGTATTAGTGTAGAAGGAGAAACGCCAGTCAATTGCTGAATGCCCTTATAAGGAAGAAAAGGAGAATGTGTGTTCTAGGATTTATGCTCTGGAAAGGTACGTGTGATCACCAGCATCTGATCACAAAGAGTCAGACACGACTGAGCGATTGTCACTAGTGTTCAAGGGTTTATCCTATATAATTCTGAATTTTCATTGTCTTGTCCACTGCCTAGCTCATAGCAGAGATGAATTGAATTGAATCTCCTAAAGGCAGAAATTGGTTATTATCTTATTTCCAGTGTATTGTACACAGTCTAATACATGACAAAGACTCAATAATATTTGCTGTTTAAATGTTGAATGGCTAGTTGGACAGACAATAAATGATATGTGGATGTTACAAAGATGCCAAAGAAGCATATATTCAGTGTCTTTTTTTCTTATCTTTAAGTATAACTTCAGATCTTGAAAACTAAAGGAAACTCACTCAAATAGTTAATATCATACCTGATGAAACTGAAGCCAACTTGCTAAAATCGATGTCCAAAGTCATGCAGCTAGATCATCCTGATTTCCAGGCAATGTGCAATCACATGATCTTGAGATCTTAATTGCATGGATTTCATAAAATGGCACGCATTTAGCTGAGTTAAAGAAATTAAAACAAATAAGGAAAACGGGTTGGCCAAAAATCTATCTATAATAAAAGTCAGTGTGGACAAAAATTCTTAAATTCCAGGCACTTCTCTTAAGAAAAAATTTTTAAAAAGAGATCATAGGTATATCACTTCATTTGTAATAATCATCATTCTCAAAATTGAAGTATGAAGATTAAAATTATACTAAAATCTATATCACAATGAGAAGAATCAAGTACAGTGTTATTACCAGTTGGTGACATTTCTTTCATACTGAATAGTTGAATTGATGATTGAATTGATAATGGAAATAATGCAAATATAAATTCATAATTAAATAATCTTCTACAGAATCTAAGAAGAATTTAAGACAATCTTTTCAAACATTTATCAAATGTTTACACTTATTTTCTGTACTTTGGAAATAATCAAGTCCAGTTTAATAATTCATCAATTGATAAATATGAATAAAACAGGCAAAAAAGTTTAAAGGTAAAAAGGAGACAAGTAAAAACACCACAAAACCAAAACACACAACAACAATACCAAATCCATGTACATAAAATCATTAATTTTATTTTATATACCTTTCTAAGCAATGTTGATCAGCTTAACCCATAATAAATTACTAGTTATAAAATAATATTACTTTAAATTCATAGTCATAAAGTATGACCATAAAGTCATAAAGTCACAACATAAACTATAATAAAAATTTCCAAGAAACAAGTTTTGTAAAAAATAAAAAGTTATATCAAAGGATGAATTGGGATATTTTACCACAAAAAAAATTATCATGGCATTAGAATCATTGTATCATAGCAAAATTAATAATTTTAAAATATGTAGTCTTTTACTGTGAACTTTATTCTTTTTATGCTTTTATACAGTGTCATTTTTTTTTTTTTGGTGGCTCTCAGTTTTTCCTAAACTTTTTATATCATGGCTCACAAAATAGGTATCATTTATACAGGACATTCAAGTAGGTGGATAAAGATGCTGAGGTAAGTGGCACTCTAGTAGTTCAAGGGTTTGATGTCTCTGCAATGCTATTACCCATTTGAAACATCAATGGATCCTGCACCAGGCAGCTCTGCAGTTATTTAGAAGAAGCTATTCATATTCACTAATAGCTTTATGAAGACAAAATTATCATGAATTTCTTCAGCTATTTCTGTATAACTCTGAAAGAAATAGTGCCATCAATTATGTGTTTTACCACCTTATTTCATAAAGAGATTTTTGTAAATTTGGAAATAAGACTATGGCTAATTTTTTTTGAATAAATATTGAATTTTTTTGAATGAACGGACATCTCTTTCAGGTATGAGAGATTGTTTTCATTCCAGTATATTAATATTGCAGAAGTTTAACGATTTTGAATCTTGGATATATATAAAGTGACACAAAAAATTGTTAAAGGTTGTTTTTGTATCAGTCACTCAGTCGTGTCCTACTCTTTGTGATCCCATGGACTGTAGCCCTCCAGGCTCCTCTGTCCATGGAATTCTCCAGGCAAGAATACTGGAGTGGGTAGCCCTTTCTTTCTCCAGGGGATTTTCCCAACTCTGGGATTGAACCCAGGTCTCCAGCATTGCAGGTAGATTCATTACCGTCTGACCCACCAGGGAAGCCCAAGTGTCAAGGATTTTCAAAACTGAGCTCTATGTCAAACTATGATCAGAAGGAAGTTCTCTACAGATGGAAGTCTTTCTGCTTTATTTGCCCCTCTAAAAGCATGTCTTCTGAGAGCATGAGCATGCCTAAGGATGTGGTACTCCTTATTATTGTAAAGATGATAAACTTAAAAAAAAAATAGCAAAAACATTCCAAGGGTCTCCTACTGTATAAAAATATTGCTTTAAGGGAGATAGAATGAGGAGGCTAGATAAAGAATATTTTCTTTGTATTTTCTCTTCAGGCCCCTATATGGAACAAAGAATAACACCTATGAAAAAGCCCTGCTTCAACTTGTTTATACTTTTTTCACACATGTGTAAAATACTGTATACTGCTATTACTATATTTTCCTTGAAAAAATAGAAGCAAACTATTTTCCCCAATGCCAAAATAAAAACATTCATTTATGTTTAATGAACACTTGTTTATTTTAATAAACATTTATTTTTAATCTATATTTTTATAGCTATAACAAACACACATAATATTCCTGGTAGATATGCAGTTTCTTTCCACCTGCTCAATCATTCCCTTATAAATGACGTTCCAACAAGTGAACACCATTTAGCAGTTTTTTATTGTTTCACATTTATAAAGAAATTTACATCCGTCAATCAGTAGGCTGGAAGTCCATAGAAAATAAGGTAATTAACAATAGTTCCTGCCTAAATTCAGGCAACCCTAGAGTAATAAGGATATTGTTCAGAGGGCAAATTATTTCCTTTAACTGAGGAATTATAAAAGCATTTATCACAGTGCCCAGATATTTTTCTTACTAATATTGTAACTCATCCATTTAACTGTCATGGAAGCTCCTGCATCTATGCTCTTAATGTAAATGAATAGAAAATAACTGGGTGACTACAATACCTTAGTTAAAAAAAAGAAAAAGCAAGATGAGGCATTATGCTTTTGCTGCAGACAAAAAAAGTTAAAAAAAATTTTACAAATATACTGTTTAACTAACATAATGCATGTTTCTTTAAAAGCCATATTTCATGTATTGAGATAATTCTGCCAGTTGCCAAATGACAGAAATTTAAATTCTCCAAAACTGGAAATTGTAAATAAGAAAGGCTATATATATAGGAGGAGCATTATAAATAAAAGAAATTAAATGTTGACAAATAGATGCAGAATAAACTCATGGGAAGGTGTGGAGACTCAAATTCTGCCATTTGAAATGCATTATCTTGGGCAAGTCATTTTAATCTGAAAAATGGTGGAAATGCTATACTTCAGGACATCAGTGTGAAGGGTAAACACCATGATATATACAAAGTACTTAAGCATTTAATAATTTGGAATGAATATAGGTGCATGGCTAAGAGCATAGCTTACACCAGAGGTATATGTTAAGTATTCAGTCCTCTATATCAAAAGGTAAAGATGACAAACTATTTAAAAAATGTTTTTACATTAATAAATGTAACATGTTTTACTTTATTTTTTGCAAGTGGTATTTTTCTAACCTGCATTTTAACTTATTTTCATTTTCTGCTTGGGTTTTATTTATTTTTTTTTTTTTAATTTTTTTTATTAGTTGGAGGCTAATTGCTTCACAACATTTCAGTGGGTTTTGTCATACATTGATATGAATCAGCCATAGATTTACACTTATTCCCCATCCCAATCCCCCCTCCCATCTCCCTCTCCACCCGATTCCTCTGGGTCTTCCCAGTGCACCAGGCCGGAGCACTTGTCTCATGCATCCCACCTGGGCTGGTGATCTGTTTCACCATAGATAGTATACATGCTGTTCTTTTGAAACATCCCACCCTCACCTTCTCCCACAGAGTTCAAAAGTCTGTTCTGTATTTCTGTGTCTCTTTTTCTGTTTTGCATATAGGGTTATCGTTACCATCTTTCTAAATTCCATATATATGTGTTAGTATGCTGTAATGTTCTTTATCTTTCTGGCTTACTTCACTCTGTATAAGGGGTTCCAGTTTCATCCATCTCATTAGGACTGGTTCAAATGAATTCTTTTTGACGGCTGAGTAAAATTCCATGGTGTATATGTACCACAGCTTCCTTATCCATTCATCTGCTGATGGGCATCTAGGTTGCTTCCATGTCCTGGCTATTATAAACAGTGCTGCGATGAACATTGGGGTGCACGTGTCTCTTTCAGATCTGGTTTCCTCAGTGTGTATGCCCAGAAGTGGTATTGCTGGGTCATATGGCAGTTCTATTTCCAGTTTTTTAAGGAATCTCCACACTGTTTTCCATAGTGGCTGTACTAGTTTGCATTCCCACCAACAGTGTAAGAGGGTTCCCTTTTCTCCACAGCCTCTCCAGCATTTATTGCTTGTAGACTTTTGGATAGCAGCCATCCTGACTGGTGTGTAATGGTACCTCATTGTGGTTTTGATTTGCATTTCTCTAATAATGAGTGATGTTGAGCACCTTTTCATGTGTTTGTTAGCCATCTGTATGTCTTCTTTGGAGAAATGTCTGTTTAGTTCTCTGGCCCATTTTTTGATTGGGTCATTTATTTTTCTGGAATTGAGCTGCAGGAGTTGCTTGTATATTTTTGAGATTAATCCTTTGTCTGTTTCTTCATTTGCTATTATTTTCTCCCAATCTGAGGGCTGTCTTTTCACCTTACTTATAGTTTCCTTTGTAGTGCAAAAGCTTTTAAGTTTCATTAGATCCCATTTGTTTAGTTTTGCTTTTATTTCCAATATTCTGGGAGGTGGGTCATAGAGGATCTTGCTGTGATTTATGTCGGAGAGTGTTTTGCCTATGTTCTCCTCTAGGAGTTTTATAGTTTCTGGTCTTACATTTAGATCTTTAATCCATTTTGAGTTTATTTTTGTGTATGGTGTTAGAAAGTGTTCTAGTTTCATTCTTTTGCAAGTGGTTGACCAGTTTTCCCAGCACCACTTGTTAAAGAGGTTGTCTTTTTTCCATTGTATATCCTTGCCTCCTTTGTCAAAGATAAGGTGTCCATAGGTTCATGGATTTATCTCTGGGCTTTCTATTCTGTTCCATTGGTCTATATTTCTGTCTTTGTGCCAGTACCACACTGTCTTGATGACTGTGGCTTTGTAGTAGAGTCTGAAGTCAGGCAGGTTGATTCCTCTAGTTCCATTCTTCTTTTTCAAGATTACTTTGGCTATTCGAGGTTTTTTGTATTTCCATACAAATTGTGAAATTCTTTGGTCTAGTTCTGTGAAAAATACCGTTGGTAGCTTGATAGGGATTGCATTGAATCTATAGATTGCTTTGGGTAGAATAGCCATTTTGACAATATTGATTCTTCCAATCCAGGAACACGGTATGTTTCTCCATCTGTTTGTGCCCTCTTTGATTTCTTTCATCAGTGTTTTATAGTTTTCTATGTATAGGTCTTTTGTTTCTTTAGGTAGATATACTCCTAAGTATTTTATTCTTTTTGTTGCAATGGTGAATGGTATTGTTTCCTTAATTTCTCTTTCTGTTTTTTCATTGTTAGTATATAGGAATGCAAGGGATTTCTGTGTGTTAATTTTATATCCTGCAACTTTACTATATTCATTGATTAGTTCTAGTAATTTTCTGGTAGAGTCTTTAGGGTTTTCTATGTAGAGGATCATGTCATCTGCAAACATCTGCTTGGGTTTTAAATCACACATAGCAAAATCTATGCTGTGAGTTCACTTCACTAGATGGTAAACTTACAGATGGAAATCCAGTCTTGTTGCAATTATTTTCCTGGGAACTGCCAGGATATTTTCAGGAACATCATAGATACCCAAACTGTGATTTGAGATGTATGAACAAATAAATTTTCTTAATTCGGTGACATTTCTAGCTATAATTTGTCAATTCAATCATTAATACATAACTATTAGGTGAGTATCTACTATGTACAGTGCTTTGTGTTGGAAAACAGAGACAAAATGGCTTAGCCTCTTTCCTTGGAAACACACTGTTTAGTGATGAGATAGAACCAGAAACCCACACACACAATGTGTAAAGTTGTTTCAACAAAGGGACAGAGGAAAATCTAGATGGGAAGGAAGATGGGGGATTGGTGGTGGAAACTATTCCAAGGGACTGACGTTTCACTTGATATTGACAGGGGGAAAAATAAGTTTTCAGCAGAGACATCACTTTACCAACAAGGTCTGTATAGTCAAAGGTATGGTTTTTCCAGTAGTCATGTACAGATGTGAGAACATAATGAAGGCTGAGTGCAAAGAACTGATTCTTTCAAATTGTGATGCTGGAGAAGACTCTTGAAAGTCCCTTGGACAGAAAAGTTGGACAGCGAGGTGATAAAACCAATCAATCCTAAAGGAAAGCATTCCTGAATATTCATCAGAAGGACTGACGCTGAAGCTGAAGCTTCAACACTTTGGCCACCTGATGTGAAGAGCCGACTCCTTGGCTAAGTCCCCAATGCTGGGAAAGACTGAGGGCAGGAAGAGAAGGAGCAACAGAGGATGAAATAGTTGGGTGGCATCACTGACTCAATGCACATGAGTTTGAGCAAACTCCGTGAGACAGTGAGGGATGCGGAAGAGTGCCGCAGTTCAGTTGGAGTTGCAAAGAGTCAGTCATGACTTAGCAACTGAACAACAACAGATAAAGAAGAGCTGCAGGGAGGAGAGATTTCTAGGAATAGGAAGGAGCCTGTTCATAGGCAATGATTTTTGAAAGAACGGTTAAAAGTAACTCGGTGTGGCTAGTCTATCAGTAGTGGCACACCTTTTAAAGTGCCTTGTAAGCCATGTGACAGCCACTATGTAGTCTTCACAATTCAACTGATGAATGCCTTAGTCTCTATGGACTACTCTAACAATATACTATAGATCAGATGACTTATAAACACACATTTCTCACAGTTCTGGAGACCATGAAGTCCAAGATCATGGACCCAGCTTATTCAGTGTCTGGTGAAGGCCTACTTCCTTGTAGCTGGTGTCCTCATATGGAGGGAGAGGCAGGGATCTCTCCAGGACCACTTTATATGGTATTAATTCCACTCACAAGGGTTCTGCTTTCATGAGCTAATCATCCAAAAGATCCCAAGTCTTAATATCATCATATTTAGGGTTAAGAATTCAATGTATGAATTTGAAGAGGATAAAAATATCCAGTCTCTAGCAGGGAGCTAGTGTCGGTTTTTACATAAAGAAGTGATTTTTTTTTTTCCTCTTCATGTTGCCATTAATTAGACCATGCATATGGGGGGAAATAGCCTTAACAAACACTCTTAGTAATGATAATGAAAGCCTTGTAGAAGTTAATGAAAAATATATAACAGGAAGCAAGAAACTAGACATGACATTTTTCTGTTTATTATTAAAATAAACAAGTCTCTCAGCCACCATCTTTTTCAGTGGTCTGTTATGAAAATTAAACAGCCAATGAAAAACAGACATTATTGCAAATGTATTTGGCTATGTGAAAATTATCTTGTGTTCTGTGATCAGAATTGTTCTCCCGTTTATTTATGATTGACTGTATGTCATTATCCTATATTATTAAGGTATAGTTTGTTGCATCGCAGAGAAGAAAACCACAGAAGAAAGTGTACCATAAAAGAACTGGTGAAGAAGCAGAGTAGATAGTATGATGAAATCTTACTGTATTTAGCTATTGTTTTTGTTAAATACCAGAATTCCAATTAGATCAACTTCTTATAATCTTTGTAGCAATGTATAAAAATTTCTAAGAACAGTGGCTGATGAGTACAAATGATAAGATTAGGTTGTATTTCACCCTGCAAACTGCAATACAGAGTTTTGCTATTTGATTAAGAATGTAATGACTTTTCTTATTTTTGCCCTTCTGTTTCTAAATGTGTGTGGCACCATCTTGATCCTGGTAAAATGGATGAAGTATAACAACGCAAATAGCACTGTGCTGGATTATTTGACAAAAATGAAAAAATAAAAATTGATAGTCAAAGCACAAAAGTAGGGGAAAATTATGGATTGACATTAACTGGAGGTTTTCAACATCAATCAGTTTGGTGTTTTCCAGAAATTATCTAGTAATATGATCACATAGTTTATCATCAAACTAGGATACTTTGGAAGTGAAAGGGGTGCAGTTAATCATTATGCCAAGGTAATAGGTGTAAAGAGTCTTCCCCAGGCAAACTAAAGTATATGGTCATTCTGCCAATAGTACTTGCTTCTGTACTATAATCCTCCTTTAATGTCTAAAGATTGAAATAAATAAGAAACAATTTTACTGAAAATAAATTTGTGGCATTTTAAATAATAATTGAAACATATAAAACTGTCTAATCTTCATCATAAATAAACAATTACAAATGTTTAATCTTTCACAATCCAGTCTTTGTAGTTTTGATCATCAGGACATTGATAAAAGCTGAGAAATGATTAAAAATGATTTTTTTTTCCCTTAGAAGTCTCTGTTCAATATCAAAGTGTGCAGTCTTCTTTGAAAAGATCCCAGTCCTTGTGCTTTGGGAGCTGAAATTCTTGGTACTGCCTCTCCTACTAAAATAAATTAATAAGAAACAAATGTGGATGCTCATCCCCAGTTGGAACCTACTCGTTTTCAACAAGAATTTCAAGTTCATCTTCGTTTCACTAGAGTTCTTGCTTAAGTACCACTCAGAACAACTTAGAGAGAATCTATGGCCTGTCCTCTTAGACTGGACCCGCCTCTAACTGGAGAACCCAGCCTGTGAAACCTGCCATAATCACCAGCCATTCTAAATCCCGATCCCATCTCTTAACTCATTAGTCATCTTCCCTATGTCTAATCCTATCACACTAAGGACAGTATGTGTACAGGTGTGTTTCTGGCTTATTTTTAACCACAATATGCTGAACTGCCTGGTCCATGAGTTGGGCTCACAGACTTTAAGCCCTGACAATCTTCTAACTTCAAGCGCTACTGATCATACCACCCCTCTCCACCACCACACACAAACACTAGTTAGCCAGTGACATCTGTGCCCAGACATCTCCTAACCTTGGCTCTCCACAAGATCTGTATCCTTCTGCTATTCATGTTTTGATGTTGTTGAGCTTAGTCTTGTTGTCTTAGGTAAGGGACACATGCTTTATGTCCTGTCATGGGTGAAGATACTGACCCTCAGTTTTTCTACCATCCTCTGTTAAAACATGGAAATCCTCTCTCACAAAGAGAGTCACAATAAAAAGTTAGATTCCATAGTTCTTCCAGTTGTATAATGAAGTTACTATAGAATGAGATAAATGGGCTTTTATAAGTTTATCAAGAAATGAGTTTCCAGGAGAAAGAAGAAATTGTTTTCAGATTCAAACAAAGAGACCACTCTATTTTAAGTTTAGGGCTGTATTTTCTAAAACTACTGCAATACCCTAAAGGACTCCACTCTATTTGCCCCAGATACATTGAAATAATTTGTCATATTAAATGTTGATACCAAAAACATATCCAAATGATGCACTTTTTCAGATGAACAGTTAAGTTCATTGAAGCCTTAATTATATCTAAGAAGTAGTAGGGATAGATACAGTTTCTGTTTATAAAATAATGAAAAGAAAAAAATATATACATATATGTAGCATCTTCAACTTTTGTCTTTCCTCATGGTTATTCTTCCCTAGATGTATATTTCTCACAGCTATCAGTTGGAATCCACTTTAACATTTTGGTTCCCAAATAGTTGGCCTCTTTTTACCACAATATCCTGGATTCTCTGGTCCACACTTTGGGCTCACTATCTTTAAGCCCTGACAAGCTTCTAACTTCAAGCAGCTGCTGATTATACCACCTCCCCCACCACCAGCAGCACCACACACAAACACCAGTCAGCCAGTGACAGCATCTGTGCCCAGACATCTCCTGACCTTGGCTCTCCACTAAATCTGTATCCTTCTGCTATTCATGTTTTGATGTTGTTGAGTACTGCACAAAGACTTATCGAGAAAGGCAAATATCTCTGTTTGACTTCCCTTTAAGGATAAAACTGACGAAATGTATAAGCTTGAATCATTTGCATTACCTCTTTGAATCACGCAGTTGTGATCCTTTTCTTATTTAAAAATCCAAACCTCATCTAGGTTAGGTTTACGATTCTTACGTTTTGTTATCTTTTGTTAGAATTTGTTAATCTAAATCCTGTTTGAATAAAAGTACCACCTATTTTGTCTTTTCCCGATGAATGCAAATTCACATTGAATTCTATTAATGCAGATTTTAAAGATATTCTATGCTTATTTTGATTTTTGAGGCCTGGGTACTTGCAAATGTACATACTTCAGAAATTATTAATACAGGCTGCTTTCCTAATTGATTGATTTCTACTATTTCATTTCTTAAGTTTCTTATTTATCAAAAAAAAAAACCTCTCAACCTTTATACCTTTATTAAAATACATTGCATTATTTTCTCATACTTCTCTCTGTTTGTCACCATACATTATGGTATGAGTATGGATTTTGAATTTGTCTGCACAGTTCCTTCTCTGGAGTAAAGTCATATCGTTTATTTGTTAGAAGAAGAAAGTGCCTAAGATTTTTGACTGACTAATATAATTACTCTTGAGAGGAGAGCAAAGCAGAAACCTAGTTTATTTTGATGTTTGCCAGCATATCTAAAATGCCAACATGGAAGAAGCTCAGAAGAAAAATGCTGGAATCTTTCAGATGTTAAAGGGAAGTAGGATAACAAAAAGCACAAAAAAGACAGCAAAATCAATAGATGTGCTGATCTATTCACTTTTATTACTGAACTTCGGGGTTTTGAGCTGAATTTCAGCTATTTCACATGTCCCTGGATATAATGAAGGGATGATATAGGCTCCAGTAAGTTATGGGGTTTATCTCATACGTGTGAGTGCCTCATAACTTATTAGTGCCTGAAGCTATAATGAGTTATGTTACAGTTCTCATACAGAGCCTCCAAAACTTGTAACTCACCAAAACCTTGGGCAATTTCATTTATTTAATGCCTTTTTAGTATTGGAACTCTAATCCAGAATTTGTTAATTTTTTTTCATAGTTACTGGGTAGTGTCCCCTGTGGTATGTTAAATCCAAAAGGTCATAAGTCCCTTTATATTTTGCTGAAGTGAACATTCTCTGCCACACCATCTAAAGAATAATATTTGGGGGTGGCACACTAATACATCATGTCAAGCTGACATTTATATCATGAAGTTTACTGTTTTCTGGTGATATTGTTCATAATATAAGCCTTTGACTTGTTTGCAATCACAAGTTGGTAGGATATAGTGTTCTGTTAGGCATCTCTGGTGGTGGTTTGCAATGAATATGTGACTGATCTACAAATTTTCAGAGATGTTTGCCCTTTCATTGTGGTAGGAGTATAGAGAAGATGATAAAAGGCTCTATTCATCAAATGTTGTTTCTGTGGGAGTATCTTTACATTTTCCTGGATTCTCTTTTCAGGTGGCCATATGTGTATATATGCGGTTTATCATTCTGAACAATAGCCCTGTAGAAAATTGCATTTGTTGGAACTGATTCCAAAAACAAAGTTGTATTAAAAGTGAGGGTTTTTTTGAACATAATAAAACAAGATTGCTTTTGTTTGAATTTGCTTCTTCACTGAATTACAGCTTTTAGAAAGCTTTGTCACAGAATACAACATTGAAAAAGTAGTGGAGAAATTCACTAAGTGCTAAGACTCACCTCTTGTGAAAAAGAAGTTAAAGTAATTTTATGAGAAAATGAAATTATTTAGCTTAATGAATAAAAGTGTTCTTGAAAGAATTCAACTTTTTATCATTTACAACCTTGTAATGAAACTAACATTTTATGACCTGAAAGCAATGTCTCCTAAATTAAATATGGCTATCATTTTCTTATTCCTGTCACTAATGATTACCTGTCTGGAGGAGTCTTCACATGAGATATTAGCTATAATACATATACTTATACATTTTACCATATGTAGAATGGGTTTCTACCCATACTTACCCCAGTGTATATTCAACAAATGCAAACAAATTTTACATGAAATTAAAATAAAAATACAATTAAAAATAAAATGAAAAAGAATGCATTTGTATAATTGAATCACTTTGCTGTAATATAGAAATTAACACAAAAAATTATAAATCAGCTATACTTTAATAAAATAAATTTTAAAAAGGTCTTTCTGTCTGGGAACAATATAACATAGTCTATTTAAAAGTCAAAAGTTATTGCTGAATTTTCTCCTTTACTGGAATATCTATACAACTTCTTTCTATTCCTGTGAGTAATTGAGAGATGATGGAATTTATATCTTACATTTTTAAAGCACTTACATTGCTAATTCCAAAAACAAAAGTCCATTAAAAAAAGATCTAATTAAAATAAAGTAGTTGAAATCCCTGGAGAAAACTAGTTTTTCCCCTAAGAGCTCAGCTGCAATCAAGAAAAGCAGATAAACATCCATGTCAGAGAAATTGACAGACCTAAAATTGATTTCCTTAAAAGTTAAAAAAATTTGTAATGAGTAATATATTTGTAAATAAGCAGGGAAAAAAAGAAAAGAAAAAACATTGCAAGTGCGCTCCCTCTCGTCACAATTTTGTTGTTTTGAATTTTATGTTTGTTTCTAAATGTTGGTCAATTTATGTTAAAGAGCAATTGATTTTATTATAAATGAAATATAAAACCTAAACAATTTAATGAGGTGCTGACAATTCCAAAAGAGAGATAAGGGAAGCATTATAAAGGCAAATGAACGAGGATACTCTTCAGCAAATGCAAAGAACCAACCAGAAGAGAAATGAATTGTTTTCACAAAGAAGTGGAAAGTTGTTTTTATCTCCATTGTCTTCTTGCCACTTCAAAACAAACAAACATATAGAGGCCTGCTGAATACTGGCTTGAACCAAAATTTTATTTTGATTCTTGATTTAAAAATAATAAAATCAAAAGAAAAGTTTCTTTGTTTTTTGTTTTCTTTAGGAAATGAAGTTAAACTGGAGTGTGCCTTTACCTAGAAGTATAGCTGAGTAAAAATTGTCACTTAAATCATCTTCAAAGTTCAAAAAATTCTAGACCTAGAGAGAGACAGTTTCTTTGATTTTTTTAAATTGAAGTATAGTTGGTTTAAAATATTATATCACTTTCAAGTGTGCATCATAGTGATTCTGTATTTGTACTGATCATGCTATATTAAAAACTGTTGCAAGATGATGGCTGTAAGGAAAGATAGTTTATATGTAGATAAACTAAAGGTACCAGGCACATTTAATCTTTAGGGAGCAAAACAGAGAAGTTAACAATAATCAATTATAAAATATCTTTTGGCTTTTAGATTATGTGGACAATTATTGTGTCTTGTTTTCAGAGGATATCTCATTCTATTTTGAGTAAACGGCTAATAGAAATAACACAAAAAGTGCATAGAACAGACTATTAATGGAAACAATTTGTTAAAAAGGATTGAAAGGAGTACAAAACCAAGTTAGTAAAATGGTGGAGGGCATGGCAACCCACTCCAGTATTCTTGCCTGGAAAATCCTCATGGAGAGAGGAGCCTAGCGAGGTACAGTCCATGGGGCTGCAAAGAGTCGGACATGGCTAAGCGACTAAGCACAGCACAGCACAAACCAAGAATATTAAAACTGGAAAAGAAACTCAGAGGTAATATAACTTGACCAAGGATATAGAATCTGTTAAAAGCAGTAATGTGGTTAAAGCTTTTGTTATATTCCTATGATCTATTTTGCCTTATATTGTAGTACGAAAAATATCTTATTTCTTCAACTATTATTCAACCAAAATATTTCAAATTTTAAATTTATAGCTTTGCAGCTGTTGTTTTTTGGTCACTAAGTTGTATTCGACTCTGTGACTCCATGGACTACAGCACACCAGGCTTCCTTGTCCTTCACTATCTCCTGGAGTTTGCTCAAATTCATACCCACTGAGTCAGTCATACTATCTAACTATCTCAACCTCTGCCACCCTCTTCTTCTTTTGCCTTCAGTCTTTCCCAGCATCAGGGTCTTTTCCAAGAAGTTGACTCTTCACATAAGGTGGCCAAAGGACTGGAGATTCAGCTTCAGCATCAGTCCTTCCAATGAATATTCAGGGTTGATTTCCTTTAGGATTGACTGGTTGGATCTCCCTGCTATCCATGGGACTCTCAAGAGTCTTCTCCAGTATCACAATTTGAAAGCACCAGTGCTTTAGTGCTTAGTCTTTCTTACGGTCGGACTCTCACATCTGTACATGACTACTGGAAAAAACCAAAGCTTTGACTATGCAGACCTTGGCTGGCAAAGTGATGTCTCTGCTTTTTAATAGCAATCTAGGTTTTTCAAGGAGCAAGCATCTTTTAAGTATAAGTGTTTTTTAATTAATTATAACTTACTGGTCTTTACATGAATTTTTAATATCTAAGTGCCTTTTGTTTATATTTGTGCATAAAAATCTTCAAGAAATGTCTTGAATAGTACATCCATATTTGCCTAATTTCTCCAGTCTTAAAGTAAGATTGATCAATGCATCAGTTTAAACTAATTACATGTTATTATTCTTACGGGTAACCCAAACTAAGCTTTTTCTTGGGAGAATTTTTTAAAACTGATATAGGATGTTAAAAGGAATACAGAGTAACTACTTTATTCTTGACAAACTGCCTTATACTTCCATATTCTTTATCTCTTTATTAGTCTTATTTATAAACATTTGATACTTATAATAGGAAAACAAAAAGCAATTGGGAAAATACATCCATTCTTATACATGAATCTGTGTAATCGTGTCTCTCAAACTGAGCTGGGAAAACAGTTATCTACTTCAAGCACATTGATCATCAAACAGTCTTCTTGACTGTTTCAAATAACTTAGATTTGCAGAGAGGATAACTGCAAGGGTCTGGAAGAGTGCTGAAACTTTTATGATGTTCCGATCATAGGCTAAGGCCTTCATTGCTTTGAACAGCTAAAACAAAAATACCTTAAGCTGGATGGCTTTTAAACACAGAAACGTATTTCTCTTGGATCTGGAGGCTGGAAATATGATATTAGGGGCCCTCATCAGAGATACAAGTTGGAGACTTGTATCTTCCCATGGTAGAAGGGACAACCTAGTGCTCTAGGATTTCTTTTATAAGAGCAACTAATTCCATTCATGAAGGTGGACCCTCAAGATGAAAGTAACTCCTGAAGTCCTCACCTCCTAACACCAATGACACTGGTTGTTAGGTTTCAATAGATGAATTTTATGGAAACAGATTCAGTCCATAGTAGTTAAAAAATGGAGACATATATATGGAGAGAGAGAGTTTCTTTGTCTCTTTTCACAGACCTTTATCCCTTAGGGTAGTTTAGATTCACAGTAAAATTAAGGAAGGTAGATTTCTCATGTACCTTCTGTTCCCCACATACATAGCCTTTCCTATTATCAGCATCCCTCATCAGATTGTTACATTTCCTACAGCTGATGAACCTACATGCTGCTGCTGCTAAGTCGCTTCAGTTGTATCCGACTCTGTGCAACCCCATAGACGGCAGACCACCAGGCTCCCCCGTCCCTGGGATTCTCCAGGCAAGAACACTGGAGTGGGTTGCCACTTCCTTCTCCAATGCACAAAAGTGAAAAGTGAAAGTGAAGTTGCTCAGTCGTGTCCAACTCTTAGTGACCCCATGGACTGAAGCCTACCAGGTTCCCCCTTCCATGGGATTTTCCAGGACTGGAAGTGGAGGTGCCACTTCCAGTGGCACCTATTTATAGCTATCATATTGTCTTTCTAAAAACTTGAATGACTATATTTATGTGAGTACTGGAGTGGGGTGCCATTGCCTTCTCTGGATGAACCTACATAGATGCATCATAATCATCTAAGTTCATAGTTTACAATAGGGCTCACTCTTGGTGTTAACACATTCTATGGTTTTCTTACAGGTATGTAATTGCAAGCATCCACCATTACAGTATCACACAGACTAGTTTCACTGCTCTAATATTCCTTTCTCTCTGCCTCTTCATCTTCCTCTCTGCTAATCACTTGCTACCATTAATGTTTTTTACTATCTCCAAAGTTTTGCCTTTTTTAGAATGTCATATAGTTAAAACCATACAGTATGTAGCCTTTTCCTAATGGTTTCTTTCACTTAAAAATATTTATTTAAGTTTCCACCATGTCTCTGTGTCTTGATAGCTCATTTGATTTTAGTGCTAAATAAAATTCCATTGTCTGGGTGTGCTACAATTATTTATTTATTTATTTATTTTTTTGCTCATTCACCTATAATTTGGTTGCTTCTACATTTTTGGCATTTATGAATAAAACTGCTATAACCATCCAAGTGCATGTTTTTGTGTGAGCTTAAGTTTTCAGTTTGTTTGGGTAAAAACCAGGAATCACAATTGCTGGATCACATGGTAAAAAATGTTTAATTTTGAAAGAAACTGTTAAGTTGTCTTCCAAAGTGACTGTACCATATTGTACTCCCACCAGCAATGAATGAATGACCCTGTTACTTCACATCCTCTCCAAAATTTACTGTGGTTGGTGTTGCAGATGTTGGTTATTAGACTAAGAGTATAGAGCTAGCTTGGCCTCGTGTGCTGCAGTCCATGTGGTCACAAAGAGTTGGACATGACTGAGTGGCCAAACAGCAACAATAGTGTATCTCATTTTGATTTACATCTTCTGAATGACATAGGATGTGTAGCATCTTTCCATCTGGTATATCTTCTTTACTTAAATGTCTGTTAAGGTCTTTTCCCCAGTTATTAATCAAGTTGTTTTTTTCTTATTGTTGAATTTCAAGAGTTCTTTGTATATGTTGTACAGTTGTTCTTTATTAGATGTGTCTTTTGCAAATATTTTCTCCAAAATTGTGACGTATCTTTATTCTCTTGATAATGTATTGCACAAAGCAGAACTTTTTAACTTTAAAAGTTCAGCATATTTGTTTTGCTTAAGGACCAGTCCTTTGGTGTGGTTAAAATGTCATCAACAAATGCAAGGCCGTCTAAATTTTTTCAGACAGTATCTTCTAGGATTTTTATAGCTTTGTCTTTTACATTTAGATTTTTTATCTGTTTTGTGTTAATTATTTTGAATCTTGTCTAGATTTATTTTGTATACATCTGTTTCTAGATCCTCCTTTTCTTTTTTGGATGTACGATTCCTATAGCAGCATCTGAAAAGACTATTTTATATCTATCATATTGTCTTTCTAAAAAACTGATTGACTATATTTATGTGGGTCTAATTCTAGGCTCTCTAATCTGTTCCATTGATCAATTGACCAATACCACGTTGTCTTGATTACTGTAGCTTTATAGAAAATCTTCAAGTTCAGTATTATTAGTCATACAAGTTTTTTTCTCCTTTGAAATTGTGTTGGCTATTCTGAGTCTTTTGCTTTTCTATAAACTTTAGAATCAGGTCACTGATATGCACAAAATAATTTGTTGATATTATGATGGCAATTTTTTTGAATCTATAGATCAATTTGGGAAGAATAAACATCTTAATAATATTAAGTCTTCCTATCATAAATGTAGTGTTTCCTCCATATTTTCATTCTTCGTTGGTTTCCTTCATCAGAGATTGCAGTTTTCTTCATATAGATCTCGTATATAGTTTGCTAGATTGTATAGATTTCTTCATATAGATCTTGAATGTAGTTTTCTAGATTATATCTAACTATTTTATTTTTGAAGGTGCTATTATAAATGATTTTGTGTTTTTAATTTCAAATTCTACTTGTTCATTCTTGGTATATAAGATTAGAATTGACTTTTGTATATTAACCTTATATCTTGCAACTTTGTTATAATTGCTAATTTGTCCTAGATATATTTTGTTGTTGTTGGTTCTTTCAGATTTTCTCTGTAAGCAATCATCTGTGAAAAAAAAAAAAAGTCTTATGTCTTCCTTTCCCATCTGTGCACTTTTTCTTTTCTTTTTTTAAATTCCATTCACTAGAATTTCAAGTATGATATTCAAGTGTTATGGGGAGGGAGCATCCTTGTCTTGCTCCTCATCTTGACGGGAAAGCTCTGCATTTCTCTTTGAGAATGATGTTAGCTATATAGTATGTTCCTAAATTATTGAGAAATTCTAATCATGAGAGGGTGTTGATTTGTTTCAAATGATTTTTCTACCTCTATTTATTTGATCATGTGGTTTTTCTTCTTTAGCCTACTGATGAAATGGATTATATTGATTTTTGAATAGTGAACCAGTGTTGCATACTTGAGATAAATCTCACTTGATTGTGATATTGGTAGACGTTTTCATGAACATATAGATAATGGCTCCTGAATATATTGTCCCATTTGTGTAACAAGTAGAGGAAAAAACTATTGCTAAATGTATGTCAATCATTAGTATGGATGCATGTGTGTGTGCATGCACACAGAGAGAGGCCAGGAATGAGAGAGAGAGAGTTTGAAAATAAGATTCAAAAATCCTCTTTTGAAATAATCCATATTGATCATGAATGTATTCTAGAGAAGACTGTATGTACTTCAGTCAAGAATATGGTCTCCAAAGCCAAGTCATGTTGTTTCAGGTACTATTTCAAGCAATCACAAGCAATCTGACCTTGTTCAAGCTTCTGAGACTCTTTGTGTCTTTGCTTCCCATCCCTAAATAGGAATGATGATGAAAATGATCGTTTCTTCTTCCTAAAGTTGCTGAAATAAAAGAGTTTGTACAGATAAAGGACCCAAGAAAGCATCCAGTATTTTGCCACCAATTTTTAGTATCCATGGTTACAGATAAAGCAATCAATGATTTATGAATGAAAAATGTACAAGAAATGACAGGTAGAAAGGTACCAAACTTGTATTCAAGACCTAAATATTCTCATTATATGTAATTTGCTAAAATTAAGTCTTGCAAATCAAAGGACTTCACAATATCATCCAATGTGTTCTGTTATCTTTATTCATATTTGTTTGACTTTTCCAAGGCATTTTCCAATCTTTTTTGATTTGGGGTTAATCTGAAGATTCCATTTTAGATGAGTCCATTCAAAACAAAAGAAATTTTAATTGGCAAATGAATTAATTTCCAAAATAATATGTATAATAACCAATGTGTTCATGGGTATACGCACCAGTATTTTAAAATAAATTAAGCAAAAATACTTGGAAGAAACCCTTTTTATATCCATGTTGTTGTTGTTCAGTTGCTAAGTTATGTTTGACATTTTTGCCAACCCATGAACTGTAGCCCACCAGACTCCTCTGTCCCTGGGATTTTCCAGGCAAGAATACTGGAGTGGGTTTCCATTTCCTTCCCCAGTGGGTCTCCCCAACCCAGGGACCAATAGTCCACGGTCAATACAGATTATTTCATATCAGGATTTTTGCATCTTATTTCTGAACTTTCTGCATCTCTGCATGTGTGTCTCTGTCTCTTTCTGTGTGTGCATGCACACCCACATGCATGCATACAAATTACTGACATATATTTAGCAATTGGTTTTTACTACATTGGCAGGTAGATTCTTTACTGCCTAGCCACCAGGGAATTCCTTTTTTGATTCATAGATAGTAGTAATAAAAATGTTTCATTAATACATCCAGTCTAGTAATGAGAAGTATTTGCAGGTGGTTTTTGTAGAATTCACGTGTTTGTTAGGTAACCAGTGAAATGGTGCCCTGGTGCAATAGAATTCTAAGTAAAGTAAATTGGTTTATACACCTCATAATAGTCCTCATATGGCAAATGGGAGATTTGCCAGTGAGTCTGTGGGAGATAAACGCTGTATGGAAGACTTGTTCCATATTTTCTCTGGAACTATTGGTGGCTCAGATGGTAAAGAATTTGCCTGCAATGTGGGAAACCTGGGTTTGATCCCTGGCTTGGGAAGATCCCCTGGCAAGGCAACCCATTCAAGTATTCTTACCTGGAGAATCCCCATGGAGGGGAGCCTGGCAGGTTACAGTCTGCAGGGTCTCAAAGAGTTGGATACAACTGAATGACTAAGCACATATATAACACAATTTGCAATCAAAAGATTTTGGTTAAACCATGACTCTTTTGTTGGAGATAAAGCCTGTATATTTTTTTTCTTTTTGCACTATATATCTTTTTACTTATCTATTTTGTATGTTAGTTATACTGTAAGTTATACATGTTGCAATATATAAGTGCTTATAAATGAATTTATGAATATGCATTTCACAAAATAGTATTCTATTATTACTGTCAAAGAGTTTTTAGACAATTTTTATTTATTTGTTTAACTGTACTTTGCAGCCATGAAATGTAAAGATGTTTACTCCTTGGAAGGGAAGTTATGACCAACCTAGATAGCATATTAAAAAACAGAGACATTACTTTGCCAACAAAGGTCCGTCTGGTCAAGGCTATGGTTTTCCAGTAGTCATGTATGGATGTAAGAGTTGGATGGTGAAGAAAGCTGAACACTGAAGAATTGATGCTTTTGAACTGTGGTGTTGGAGAAGCCTCTTGAGAGTCCCTTGTACTGTAAGGAGATCCAACCAGTCCATTCTAAAGGAGATCAGTCCTGGGTGTTCATTGGAAGGACTGATGCTGAAGCTGAAACTCCAATACTTTGGCCACCTCATGCAAAGAGTTGACTCATTGGAAAAGACCCTGATGCTGGGAAGGACTGGGGGCAGGAGGAGAAGGGGATGACAGAGGATGAGATAGCTGGATGGCATCACCGACTCGCTAGACATGGGTTTGGGTAGACTCCAGGTGTTGGTGATGGACAGGGAGGCCTGGCGTGCTGCGATTCATGGGGTCTCAAAGAGTCGGACACGACTGAGAGACTGAACTGAACTGAACTACAGTCAATAGTTACAGCAAGCAGGATCTTGCATCTTCCTTGCAGTATTGGGGATTTTTAGTTGTGACATGCAGGCTTCCTTAATTGCAGCATGGGAACTCAACACAGAATGGGGATCTAGTTCCCTGACCAGGAATCTAACCAGGGCCCCTGCACTGCTAGTAAGGAATCTTAGCCACCAGACCACCACAGAAGTCCCTAGACAATTTTAAAATTATTTTTGGTGCGAGCGAGTATTATTTTGGTCTTTATTTTTATTTCCTCCAATCATAAGATGAATAAACTGCCCAAGACTGACCAGCCAGTACAGCAGAACTATTGAGACAATTGCAACACATTTAGCAATAGCTTTTGCTTTCCTATTTGACACAAATGAGATGAGATATCTGTGAACTATCACCTGTTCTACAAAGACACTTCATATAACACTATTTCACTATAATCATAGCTTAACGCATGAGCAAGTACTTAGATCTTCATTGTTTCAAATGTTTAAATTGAGCTACACTTTGGGGGCATTTATTTTTCTAGGAAAAATAGTTTCAGAGTCATAATTTAATCATAAGGAATAAGTAGAGCAGAAATTTGGAAGTCTCCCTGCTAAAGTTTATTTTATTTTTTTCATTTGTGTGACTCCTATAGACCGGTTCTTTGTTTTCTGAAGGTCAGGTGACAATTACACTAACTATAAACATTCATTCTATTTCACTGCTAAGTGATTTCTACTTTAAATTGCTTCTAAATCTTTTCTCACCCACCTTAAATCCAATATTTATTTTAACCTTGAGCTGCCTAAGACCTTTAATAGGAAGCTTCAAAGCATTTTAAAAATCGTATCCTTTTTAAATCTTTCTCATTTGAATGCAAGTGCCTTGAAAGCTCAAACAGTGTTGGTTGTTCTTATTGAAGTTTATAATGCTTTAGATATTCAAATCAGCTCTATGTCTTCCATTTGTTATGCAAATCTTTAAACTTTATATACTGCATGGTTTATCTACATTAATACAGCTTTCACTAACAGGTCTTACCAGAGCAGACATATACTCTAAAGGTGCATATTTTTAGTGTCTTGAATTACCATAAAATCATAAAAATAGTGTGTATCGCTTTACTCTAATCTGACTCAGTTTTATGTGGTTGTTGAAAGCCCTTTTACATTCCATTCTGTGTCTGGAGGTCTGTGTATAAAACTGATTCAGAAAAAGCAAAGTGAAGACACCTGCTGGCTTATAGCACAAATAGTAAAATATCTTAGAGCCTGCTGAAAGGAGAATTGGAACAATATGTCATTACTGAAGGCTCACTTGCAAGTTCTAATGTATTATAATGAAAACAGTATGACAAAACTAATGAGACAGTGAAGATTTGGGTAATTGTTCCTACAATGTATGGTAACTTTTCCAGCCATTATTGGCAAACATAAAACCTAATGAGATTTTATTAATTTAAATGCAGTACATCTGCAAAACATTTCCTTCCTTGCATTCTCCTCTGATAGTCTTCCTTTCCTCATGGACTTGATCCTTTTAAGTTAATTGTTCTGTATCGTACACTCTCCAAACAAAACAGTTGACATAAACCTGAATTAAACTTTTTTCCATTTATTTTTGCATATCTTGTCCTGAAATGCAAGCTTGTTTAGATAATCAGTCCAACATTTAATAGCATAATATTTGCAATTATAACAAAAACTGTTTCTGTTAGACTCTTTGGAGTATCCTTTTAAATCTCTAGAAATGTCATTATTTTCTTGCTTCGTGAAAGGGAAGAAATTAATTTCCTGTTATTATCAGCCATATGCTTTAAATTGTCAAAAGATGAAAAATGAATATGTAGAAGCATTTTGCCTATTGACTGCTTCTTATTTAACCAATCACTATTAGTTAATTTTTATTTTTTTTTATTTTTTTATTTTTTATTTTTTATTTTTTATTTTTTTTATTTTTTTAAATTTTTTTATTAGTTGGAGGCTAATTACTTCACAACATTTCAGTGGGTTTTGTCATACATTGATATGAATCAGCCATAGATTTACACTTATTCCCCATCCCGATAGTATTACATTTGATAGAGAGGCTCGGTCCACTTCTATGAAGACTAAATTTCAATTTTCTCCATGTTTTTACATATGTAGCACAAATGTTCTTTTGTTTAAAAATGAAAATATTTTCATCATAAAGGACTTTAAAAATAGCATCATTTTAGACATTAAAAAACTTGGAGATTACTAATTTGCTACTATGAACCTTTAATTCATATCCATTCTCAGCTTAATTCACTTTGCTCTGTGTCTTTGTCAAACTACCCTGTCATAAACACATGATAGGTGAAATCTTGACTTTGCAGTGTTAGGTGAAAGAACATTTATTGATAAAGGTACTGGTAACACTGCTAACTCTTTGGTAGAGAAAGCAATAGAGCTGTCAGGAAGTTTAAAAATTATATTGTCTCTACTAGAATAACTGGAAAGAGATCATATTCACTTTCCCTCTGAGTTTTGCAGGTCACTTTGGATTTACAGTATAGCATTTTATTACAGTTTGAGAACTTGATTTAAAAAAGTGTAGTTTTCTAGTTCATTGTTGTCAAACATTTTTTCATGAAAGCAGATACGGTTGGATCAAACTCTTAACTATTTCTGTGTGCTTTTTCTAGGTTCTGATTATGACAAGAAGTATTTAAACAGAGGGTTATTTTTCTTCTAGATTTTAGAATTTAGGTGAATACACTTTTTATTTTATAAATGAGATAAGGTTTGCAGAATATCTTGAAACAGTCAGTAACTTTCCAATAACCTTTTGAAAGTGGGAATCAAATATTTTTTTAAAGACTAACTCTCCACAATATAGCAAATATTTAGATAATGAAATTAAAGCAACGTGTTCTTAAATTTTCCATATGTTCTACAAATATTGCTTGTTTTCTGTTCCAAAATATGTATATAGCTTGGAGGAAGCATTTCCTGGAAGAAATTACAAAACAACGTGTGCCATAGGAGAATGTAAACATATTCTCTCTCCCTTGTTGATTTCATGACAGGCTCTAAGGTACTTAATTGTATACTGTTTAGGTAAGTATATGATTTTATTAATGCAGCTTAGAGTATGTTCATATACCACAATATGATGGTTTTCTTTATCGTGTTATATTTCAGTGAAGCATATGTTTTGTTGTAAATCACACCAAAGAAAAATAAAGTTGAATGATATCTATGAATTTCTATTACCAATTGCATCTTTAATATTGAAATAATTCTCATGGAATTATTATTAAAGGATGAGATCTCTGGTTCAATCCTCTAAATTTTATGTTATATTATTATCTGTTGTGGCTGCTTAATTTACTCCGCAAACATTTTTTTTTTTAAGAATAGCCTGTATGTCAGACACTGTTACCCATTTAATCTTACCTATTCTCTTCAAAAAGGATAGGGTGTATGAGAACAGGCATGTAATGTATATAATCATGCAAGTATGAAACTTGTAATAAAATATGCAGATTCCTATGGTTTAATTGCTTTTTAATAAAAATATGTGATCTTAATTCTAATTTTATATTACCAATTTATATAGATTTGTGAAAGGTTTTTTACCCAGTTGTTCAATGTTAATCTCTCTGTCTCTCACACACACATACACAGACACACTCACACACAAAATGGATGACTCATTTGGTTCTTTGGTAATAACAGTTATGAAATGAGTTGTGAAATAATTCTTGAGTTCTTCCTACCTTACTTAATCAGACTGTAATTCTCCAACTATAAACTAAAACATAAGGAAAATACTTTATGGTAAGATAAAATACCATAAAATACATTTTTTTATATTGCCTAATTTTTCCCATAAGAATCTTTTTAGGAGCTCAGTCTCAACTCTTAAATGTGTATTTCACCTAATCTTTGGGTGCACACGTGTGTGTGAGTGTGTGTGTGTGTATACTTGAAAGGTAAACTTTAGTCAGACTGATCTTGGTACAAATCCTGTATGTTGATTACTAGCTATGGAAATTTTCACAAGTTATTTATATTTTCCAGAATCTAGCTTCCCTACCAATAAAATGGGGATAAAATGGAGATAATTATGAATACTTTGGATAATAATTGAGAACATCACGTGAAATAATGTATGTGACATGTGACAGAAAACTATAGCAAAAAGAAGTCTAAATAAATGCTGCTCCTTTCTCTCATCTTAAACATCTTTTTGCTTAATTACGACTTTTATTGTAGGTTAACACAACTCAATTTCCTGTTTTCCATGAACATAAAAATTGACATCCTGCCAGTTTCAATAACCTCGGCTCTCTGTAAACCAAATAAAATATTCTTAATAAAATATTGATTTTTTTAAATGAAAAGAACACTCACAAATTCAGTAAAAGCTCCTTTAGTTTTTCATTCTCTTCCTTCTACCGTCATGCAGTTCTTGCTTTTGCTTTTTCTTCCTAGAGACAAACTGCAATGCTAAACGCATGGTAGAGAAGCATTGTCTTTGAAAAAATAATGAAGTGCCAGAGAAAGAGATTGTCAATGGACAAAGTAAATTTCCTATTTAACTGCATTTTTAATGAAAATTATGTCATTATAACTTTTTTTTTAATTAAGCTTCTTATTTTGTATTGGAGTATAGCCAATTAACAATACTGTGATAGTTTCAGGTGGACAGGAGAGAGTAAGATTTTACATTTTGGAAACTGGTATAAGACATACATAGTAGCAGCAGTGTACCAAGGGTGGGATGGGAGAGTAGTCACCCCATACAGGCAATGAGAATGTATATTGTCAGTAGAAATTTTAAAAACAATAATAGCACTGACTAAATATATTTTATTGTAATGATAGTATAGTGATTCAGTAACAATTTCAGTGATAAACTCTTCAATCTGAGTAGAGTACACACATCATGCTAACTAGCCAAGGATGATTGCAATTCCATAGTCTCAAAATATGGATGTGGAAAGTATTTTTCTGATCTCATATAGAAAATTAGAGTGGTCAGTGACCTATAGTGTTACCAAGGTACAAGTTACGTGACCTTATCCACAAAAATTCCTTAGGTCTTGTAGCATATTTTATAGTGACAAATAGCACAAAAGGTATTTTGAAAGAATCATATGGATCATACTAATACAATATAGGTAGATTACTTTGCTCTTGGCACATCTTTTAGGCTCAATTTTTACTAATCTTTATGTTCTTGATAGCACAGCAGAAGCTAGTTTTAGATGTAGCAAAAGTATCTTTTTTTTTTTTTCCATAACAGAAGATCATGTGATTCAAGGAGTACCTCAAAAGAAAAAGGTTGGAAGAGAAATGAATTTTTCTGTCCATTTACCATGTGACATCATTTCCAATTCATTTGCCATTTTATAGTAGTTGAAAAATGTGTAATAAATTCATAGATTAAATACCACTCTAACTAAGAATAATCAATCAAAAATGACAGCTGATTGATTTCTTTCATAAATGAGTATATACATGTTGTTTAATTGATTTCAATATGCTTGAAAGATGATTTGAAAGTCATATTTTCAAAAGACTATTGCTGCTGTTTTAGGGAGAATTTGAGAAGTTCAAAAATGGCACTCATTGACTGACTTGAGATCTTTTTTCCTTTCAGGGCAAGGAAATTTATAACCTAGTCATTAATTTGGAACTCACTATGAATGCAGATAATTAGAAAAACAAAATTTAAGCTCATAAAGAAGTCTCAGTTTGTAAATTTATCAAGAGTTTCTTCCCAGTTACTTTAGAATTTGAATCAAACTATTTTGAGTGAAATACAGGATGCCTCTTATATGATGAAGAAAAATTATGACCTCCTTTGGGTACTAATGATTACAGAAACTTGGTATCATAACAGGCTAGAAACAGATGGCTCTACAATGAAGGAACATTTTAAAATAAACAGTAATACAAGTTAGAATAAAATTCTTATTAAGAATGCAGTTTTAACCATGTTAACTGTTGTTGATTTTGTTCCTTAAAACTATTTCATAAATCCTGGAAAGGGGAAAATCAAATTAATAGAGAATATGATGAAAGTGTAGTATTAACTATATTATTTACAATTAAGCCATCTCTTGGAAAGAAAAAGATAAGAATTGTATTTTGGTTTCATGAGACAAGGCCTATAAATATTTTTAATTGCATTCATGATATTTGAGTAGGCTTATTACATATGTCTACTCATTTTCTTATTCTAAAATATGTATGTTTGTTTATATGGTAGCCTAACACAGAAGGTCCACACTATGCATTTTTTCCCTCTGACTCGGTTATCTTAACTGTTTAGTTGACCACTTAAAAGCATAGATCATTTCTCTGGTGAACTAATTTAAAGCATAATGGTTAAAGATGTATATTTTTAATACCCATCTTTCAATGGCTTTGTTGGCATATTTCCTTGAGAATAACATACTACACATGTAGACAAAAATTGTGATAAATACATTACTTATTCTAATAAAGGTTTAATGATGATGATGAAGATTTACATATAGTTTCTTTTACCAGGTTTGATTTTCACAAATGACTGACCTTTGTTAGGTCTTTTAAAGCACAGAATTACATGACAGAAATGAATACTCCTTCAAACCTGATCGTGCATCTTCAGCTCTAGTAGAAATACTAGATCTAATACTAATATAGCAGTAGGAAAATGGACTGTGGAGTTAAATACAGTTTGAAAATCTACCTTCTCCATTAGCCTCTATGTGCACTTTGGCCATTTGTTTCTTATTTCTATCCTTATATAATTAAGGGTATTTAACTATACATTTTGAACCCAATTTTATAAACATTAAATGAGCTACATGATTTGTTTGATATGTATTCAGTATTTCAAGTCATTCCTTCTTTCTGTTTTCTTGTCATCTAGCATAAAAAAAAAATTGTAATTTTTTTAATTCTGCAAAATAAAGTTTTAATTCATAATTTTTTTTTAAACATCATAAATATTGTGCTTATAACTTTTTGGAATACAAAGCTTCAATAGATAATAGATTGTATAAGTTAAATTTATAGAAGTTATTAATGATCATTGTTAGGGTGCCAACCAAACAGATTCAAAACTTCACTGAAGTTTATTTAAATTATGATTAAAATAATGAAATATTGTCTCTGAAATTTGACTTGTACATACTAGATTCATTGAAATTTGTTTTTACAAAATCTGAAATTTCCTTTATTCAGAAATAATGAGGAGAATCAAAACAAACACAAAAACTAACTTGGATTCTTATTACTTCAATGAGACGCTACTGCAAAAAAGCGATACTTCAAGTGAGAATCTCATTTATGCTTATCCACAGAGAGTCAGGAAATTCTCTGAAAGGACATACTTAGATGAACACATGAAAGGGAAAGCCGCTCAGTCATGTCTGACTCTTTGAGACCCCATGGACTATACAGTCCATGGAATTCTCCAGGCCAGAATACTGGTTGGTAGTCTTTCCCTTCTCCAGGGGATCTTCCCAAGCCAGGAACTGAACTCAGGTCCCCCACATTGCAGGCAGATTCTTTACCAGCTGAGCCACCAGGAAAGCCCAAGAATACTGGAGTGGGTAGCCTATCCCTTCTCCAGGGGATCTTCCCAATGAATGTGTGTTTCATTACTATGATGTTGTTGCTATTATTACTTTAAAGTTGTAATTGTTTATGTACCTCACATATTGAATTTTTAGGCAATCATTATGAAAACCTCTACGTCATTCTAATCTACACTTACAGAAATGAATGGTTAGTTTTAATTGCCTTTTCAAGTAATAATTAAGCATTTGACATATAGCCATAGCATAAATAAAGAAATAAAATGTACCAATTGGTGTATAAAACAATTTCTCCAAATTGATCTTTTCTGTCCTTAAGATTCCTGCTCACATATGCCAATTTATGACTTGCTAGCATTTCCCTCTGACAACTTTAACAGCATACAAGTAGATTTCTTAACAGCACACAATAAGAAGTGTTAGTTATTGCATCTTTTAAAATTAAAATAGAAAGTAAAATGGCTAGTTTTAGTCTTATACATTGTTTCACTAAACTATTCAGTCTGACCCCATACCAATTTTAAACTATCCAAATAAAAGTACTTTTATCACTTGGAATATTATTATTATTATTTTTTTGTCTAAAGTAGTTTTTAGAGATACCTTTCTAAGTAAGCCATCAGCAGTGATTAATCAGAAGTATGTAGACTCTCAAAGTCATAGAGAAGTTGATTAACAACCTCAGTGTTTGATCCACAGTCAGCTGGACAATATTTACATTTGTATGAACATTAGCTACAGTTAACACCTGAAGAGAATCCATTCTGTTTTGTGTCAGATCAAATTATTGTAAAATTCCTTCATATATCTATAGTAAAATGCTTGTTTTTAACCCTTTGTTATTTACTGAATTTTCTTCACTTTTAGTTAATACAGATGTAATTACACTTTATTATTCAGAATCTACCTTCTCAAATCTAGGAAAACAGCTTATTTTGTGAACAAAGAATTTTCTCCAGGCCAAGCCTTAAACTTCAGTTTAAATATCCCCATTTCTTTTAGTAGTTTTGAAATGAGAACATTTTCAGGATTTTTCTTATTCCATCTGGCTTTTTCTGAATTCAACAAACTTTAATCATGTGGTATATTTTTGGTGACAGTTATTTTACTCAAATGGGGTTAACTAGGACTCTCTTTCAGAAGTGTGTTGAAAATTATGCACCACTCTCAGAAGTACAGCATGATAGATTACATAGCCAGGTCATAGGATAGATGTATTTAAAAAAAGATCCAAAGCCTCTTTCCTTTTAAATATTATTGTAATATCCTATTCAGATTCTGCTTAAAATTATAAATTATTCATTAAAAATATTAGTGAGTCATTAACATTCTTTATATCAAATATGTATAGTGCATAATTATTAATATGCAAAAATTGGAACAAAATATCAGCTCTCTTAGTCACCTGTGACTATATAAAATTCCAAATATATTAATCTCAGATCTTCTTACTGTTAGTCAGGAAGTTAGCCAGGAGCAAGGAGAGGTGGCACTGAACGTCTAATAGCTGCTAATCCCGCCAAGCTATTTGCCAATTCTGCCCCATCAGTACTCCAAAATGATCAGGGGACTGGAAAAATTCCCCACTGGCCTATTGGAGGGACGTTCCCCACTCTGGCACATGTACACATCTCATCCCATCATGTCCTAGGACAATCTTTGGCTGCTATTAGGCTCATTAAATGTCCATAAATATTCTATAAATACATACATCTAATTATAACAGACTGAACTATGGAAAGGACATGCGCAGTAGAGTCTCTTGTTACACAACCTGCAACTATCACTATAGGACTTCCTTTGTGGCTCAGCTGGTAAAGAATCTACCTGCAATGTAGGAGACCTGGGTTTGATCCCTGAGTTGGGAAGATCCCCTGGAGAAGAGAAGGGCTACCCACTCCAGTATTCTGGCCTGGAGAATTCCATGGACTGTGCAGTCCATCAGTTAAGACTGTCAGTCAGTGACCTTCTGGATTATGCAAACAATCCTACCTTAAAAACTCTGCACTCAGCCCTCCAGGGCCATTGCCTCTATTGGTTTGGCCGACCTCTCTCTTAAGGTGTTCTCTCTGCTCTCTCCTTGTGTGTGTGCTCAGTTGATCAGTGGTGTCCGAGATTTGTGACCCTGTAGACTGTAGCCCACCAGGCTCCTCTGTCCATGGGATTCTCCAGGCAAGAATACTGGTGTGGGTTGCCAAAACTCTCTTGCAACCCGTAAGACTGCAGATTCTTCTTTGTGTCCTTGGGGCTTCCCCGGTGGCACTAGTGGTAAAAGGAACTGCCTGCCAATGCAGGAGATGTAAGAGACACAGGTTCGGTCTCTGGGTCAGGAAGATCCCCTAAAGGAGGCCATGCAGGCACAAGAACCAAGGTCCACAGTAGGAGGTGTCTACAGACTGTCTTCCGTTACAATTCCTTTATCCCCTAAGAGTTTGGATCTTTAAAGCTGAGATTCCTCCAGCATCAGACTCTGTGAAATCATCTTTCCAATAGCTACCAGAACAAGAACATTTAATTCAATCACATGACTAATTAGATAAGGATTTCAGAATTGCCATCTGACTTGGCCAAGTCTTTGATAAATTTTCTTATCAATGTCTTTTCTGGTCCAATGTCTACTCGTTCTATAAAATATTAAAAGAAAATGAATAATGTACCTTGTAATACTTTTCTATGAATGTACTTTTAGCTAGTCAAAAAACCAAAGCAAAACAAAAACAAAGCTATGTTTGGCAAGACCCTCTACCTCTGGAAAATAATTCAATTATCATATAGCCAAAGATTTTATAAAAGTTTTCCCACCAATAGTTTTGAACATAATTATTCTTTCCATTCCACTAGAAGAGTTACAGAGGAAATGTCTATATTTCAATAATGACAAATTGTGCTTGCACACTGAAGTGAAAAAAAGACACTGGAAGGTTATTTGTGGAAACTGAGTCACAGATAGTGTGCATAATTGCCAAGGTTCAGACACTAAAACTAAGTGGTAGAACTGAAACCCAATCCAGATTTTATTAGTTCCAAAGTCTGTATTCTTTCACTGATACTTCATTATGAAGATCAGGGGTCTTACAATGAGGAAAAAATTAGATATTTTTGTCCAAAAAATCAAATATGCATGTGATCAAAATGAGTCAGATATGCAACTAGCTCACTATCAATGTAGAGAAAATCATAGGGATAGTGGAAAATTGAAAATGATCTCACATTTTACAATGAGCAAAATTGATGACATGACAATGAACAGGGTATTTTAAAACATAAGTTGCAAGGAATATGGAGAAGGAAATGGCAACCCACTCCAGTACTCTTGCCTGGAAAATTCCATGGATGAAGGAGCCTGGTAGGCTACAGTTCATGGGGTTGCAGAGTCGGACATGAGCGACTTCACTGGTTCTGCAAGGAATATAAACTGGAAGAAGAGGGTAAATGTACACATTAAAAGAGATGTAAGGTGTCAACTGTTTGTATGAACTATATGGGAACAAGCAGTTGAAAAATAGACAATTAGGGAAATCTGAGAAATTAATTCAGTGGTTGATTATGTTTAGGAAATTGTTAATTTAGAAAAGTTTGATAATATTGAGTTTATATTTTAAGAAATGGTTCTATAACTCTTAGAGATTCCCATGAAATATTAATTGATAAATTTATTTGGATTTTCTTCAAAACATTCTGTGTGCCTTGGCAGGTGGTTAATGAGAAATAAGATTGGCAGTAAGTGCATACAGGGAAAGCCTTTATGCCTTTGTTTCTACATTATTGTATTCAGAAATTTTATTAATAAGTTAATAACTTTTTAAAGTATCTTTGCTTATAGAAATATTGAAAAGCTGTTTATGCATTTATTTCTAAAAGTATGTATCAGTCCTGTGATATAGAAAAGGAAGCCATCATCTTACTGGGTAACATTTACGATTTGTTGAACAATACCAGTATTTCTTAACTTGCACTGTATTTCTACCACATTCCGTATGTTTTGGTAACATAATCAAAAGTTTAAAAAAGGGAGTTTTAAAGCCATTTTTAATCAATGAGAATATTTCCATTAGTAAGGATTTTATAGCAGAGATATGAAGTCACAGTCTTTTTTGGTTTGGTGGGGGTGTCAGATATTCTGTCTACTTGTCTATTATTAGAATGAATGTCAACACAGAGGAAATGATGTTCATGCTGTCACCAGGCGAATGCTTAGACTACATCTGAACATTATTTTTCAGGAAGAATTGTTCAATGATTTGATCACTTGTCAGAAGCGTCTCACTGAAAGATCTTGCAAAGACTTCAGTCTTCTTTTCTTTTCCATCTGGAAAACAAAGAACAAAGACCTCATTCTTCAGTATGATGTATTGAAACTCGTGCATTTTATAGAAATCCTTCTGAATATTAAAACTATATTGAATTTGCTTTACCTTTTTGCCTCCTCCATCATTCTCATTACCAATTTTGTTATTGTTATTATCCACATGCTTAACCCAATTTGTTCAAATTTTGGAGAGTGGATGGGGGGTGCTTACAGGGAGTTGTTATATAATTGTGTGCTGAGAAACTTTAAAGAGAGCTCTGTAACCAAGTTATATAGTAGACAATACTGATGAGTATGCTGTGGAGAATATTTTTATGCAGATGGTATCCACAGTAGTATATCTACAATTTCCCCTAAAATTGCCTTCTGTCATTGAATGAGCCACACTGTAGCTGAAAATGAAACTTCAAAATACACTACCTCTGAAAAAGATGTCACAATATTATAACTACTCCCACCTCATAGGAATGTTGGGTAAACAATGAGTTAATTGATGTGAAAATCCCTTGAGCATTTCAGAAGGAAGGTGCAAAAAGAGACCAATTTTTTTTTATATTGTTTTAATATAGTTTAGGAGATGCATACAATTTTATATATGATATATCTATATATATGATTAATTATAGAAAATGAAAGACAATTTATTTCTATATTTATATTTCTATGTAATGGCAGTATAGAAGCCACTGCCATTCTATACTCAAGTTTTTCATATGAATAATGAATGAATACATTCTTGTGCTGGTTGTTTCATCTTTATACATGTTATTTTTTTATCTGATGGAGAAGATGCTATGTACAATTGCATAGACTTGGAAACTATCAGTATATTTGGCAAAAGTAAGAATTAGAGGTTCAGATCCAACTCCTTCCCTTTTAACTCATCAATACAAAGATCTAAATATTATATTTTCTTAGTAGGTAAATAACATTTGAATTAACATACAATTAGGTATGTACTACTAGCCCCAACACTGGAAACTTTACATGCAGAATTAGACTTCTTTTGAATAAAAGAAATAAAAGCATTATATTAATCATAAATAGTTTTATAAAATATCAGTTTGGGCCAATAGTTATGTGTATAGAAAATTACACTATAATTACCAATTCATAAATATAATGAAGATTTTTAGAAGGCAAATTCTTACTTTAGGGCAAACATTAACAGTAAAAGACTCTGCACTCCCTATAGGTTACCTTTAAATAACATATTTGTTAACTTTTTGTAGAAACTTCTCACTCCAATTTAGTTTTATACTCATCTCCTTACCCAAAATTACTTTAAAAGACATATATGAAACTTTCTTACACTGACATGTAAATTGTTGATAAAAACTTTCTTAGAGAAATTTGCATATTAAAAGACCTCTAAAACAACCTTGTTGCCCTGGATCAGTGGTCAGCATTTCCTACTATATGATTACAATTTAATCACTAGGGGAGAGCTAAATTGGAGCACCGGCAAAAATAAATGCTTCTGAGAGCTATCATCTACTCTCTTGAGATTTAATTCTTACAGAATGTTTCTATGTTTGTGGAATGCAAAGGATGAGTGAGTTCCCACCAACATGACTAGGGGAAAAAACACAGCAAGATATGCCTTGAAATGTCAGAATACCACTCTTAGAGATGAGTATATAAGAGGTTCCAGAGAGGGGTGAAAGCATCTATTTTATTTTATTTATTTTATAAAATATTTAGAATGGTATTGGATTACTCAACAGTATCTAAGAAATTTGGAATAAAAATGCCTTAAAATTCAGATGAAAGTTTATTTCAAATTTCCAGTTCCATTTTCAGGAATCTAGACAATTAAATAGATGGAAGAATTTTCAAACATATGGGGCAAAAAGAAGAAAAAATTCTCTATAGCTTTTCTCATGAAAATAGAATTTGGGGGCCTGTCAGATAGAGGACTCTAGTATTCTCACCAAGATTAATGAATGAAAAATCCAGTTAGGAGTAACTGCCTAGCTCCTAGCTTCTTTCTCTTCAAACATTTTGTCATGACTGTCATTCCTCAATTAGTAAGATAAGTCTATTGTGTTTAAACCTGCATCTGTCCATAAGTGGGAGAGGAAAAAGCTTCCTACTTGCCTCTGTCCCATTGTTATTTAAATGACAGGGGAAAATATCCTTAGAAGTAAATTGGAAATAAATGTCCACCATGCCCAGAGTCTTTCTCACTTGCCCTTCAAATGATTGTCTTATATTTAAATCCAAGGACTTCAGTTTTATAATATACATACTTCAGTGGAAAGAGTGACTTTTGTCAGGGGTAGGGGACAATTGGCAAATTCCTACTAAATTTGGATAGTTATGAGAAGCAAATTTGCAAAAACATGATCTAGACTTCCATGAAGGAGGGAAAAAAAAAAAAATAGGAGACTCTTTAAATAATAGCTATTGGGTTTTTAATGAGCCAGTAAAATCAGCCCAGCCAAACCAAACTAAACAAAACAAAATCATGTCAAAACCTGTCACCAGGCCTTAGGCACAGGGAGCAGGGCAATTGTCCTATTTACTGTGTCAAAGGAAAGTGTACTATTTGACCTAACTTGTTCAATTCATGATGGTGAGCAAATAGGGATTTTTTTCCTTTCTTTCTTCTTTACAGATTACATTTTCCATATTTTCTAATAATAACACTTTTTATGTCATGTAACCCATTAATATCTGTAGCTATTTTACACTTAGTTGTTTTGAAATACTAACATGTCATTACTTAATGCAATTAGCATTTTTATTTTGGCCATTTACTGATACAACCATTACCATTGGTTCACACCACTTCTGTATAAATATGACACCTACATGATTTTTAAAGGATAAAATCAACATTCAAATAGGATTCTCTTTATTTAAATAGACTTATTAGAAATTTAAAGCAGATGAAGACGGTTTCAATGAAATGAATAAATAATTAAGGCAAATCTGTATACTTGTCAGGAACTCCATATTAAGAATCAGGTGAGGGGAGACAGTCTTCTGACAGAGCTGTCATTTTTTTTAGTTAAAGTTAATGTTAATTTTTTTTTAATCTTGATGCGCTTTTCAAGTTTACCTGATCAAACCAAAAGCCAAAAAAAGAAGCTGCCAGATAACTTACACAGGTAATAATCAGAACCTTTAATCACACATAAAAAGAGCCATTCAATTCTATGTATTGCAAAAATCATCAGCTGGTTGGGAAGGCAGGTTTTTGTACTTCAAGCAGTTTTAATCATTGATCAGGTTGTGAAATAAAATAACAGATTGCATTTTACAAACTGGTCACTAGCAATGCCTCGTCAGCAGACCTAGACAATAATCCCTGAGTGTTGTAGGACTGCAGCCGTTAATAACCTGGCTTGTTAGTTGAAAGCTGGCAAAGTCTCAAGCATTTAAGAGGATTACTGCTATAAACCATATTAATTTTTTTCCTTAACATTCAAGTCCATGGTGATGAAGAGCTTCTGTAATAGAAAGAGTGAAGTCAAACACATAGCAGAACCCCGTGCAATTTCTTTTTGTTTAGTGACTGATTTTACAAGAGAAAAATAAAAGTCAGGCTTCATTGTACTAAATTGGAATATTAATGTTTGGTGAAATAATTTTGAATTGCAAATCCTGCCAAATAAAATAAGACATTACTATAGAGAAGCTTGCCAAGAAGGATGTATTTCTAATAAGACTTGTTCAAACAGACTTTTTAAAAAATTAGCTTCTCACTCACTGTAGAAAGAATTAGGCAAAAAGCCCAATAAAATCAAAGCTTCCAACTTTTGACCTCAAAGAAATGTGTCATTCTTGTGTCAGAGGCAACAGTGCGTGCATTGAGAGTATAGACTTTGAACCTGACTGCCTAGGTTAGAATTCTATCACCTTAGGCTATACTTGTTAGTTAGTAATTACATCATCTCTCTGCACCTCAGTTTCCTCACCTGTATAGCAGATCATGAAGTGAAGTGAAGTCACTCAGTCGTGTCCAATTCTTTGCAACCCCGTGGACTGTAGCCCACCAGGCTCCTCCGTCCATGGGATTCTCCAGGCAAGAATACTGGAGTGGATTGCCATTTCCTTCTCCAGGGGACCTTCCCGACCCAGGGATCGAACCCAGGTCTCCTGCATTGCAAGTAGACACTTTACCCTCTGATCCACCAGGGAAGCCCATAATAGCACCTAACTCTAGGACTGTAATAATGACTACATGATTTAATATTTGAATAGTTCATTAAACAGTACCTGGCACATCAAAATGCTGTGTAAAGTTTGTAAAAAATAATGATATAAATTAATGAATTTCAGAGGTATAATGAATCAATAAGTTTCACTACATTTGGCCTTTGGTGTAGAAGACAAAGTCTACATTAGAAAATAGCTGTTCATTGAAAAATTTTTAAGTAGCTGCTGTTTGCTGATAAAATGAAAGAGATAAAATGAAACATGTGATAGTATACTGTTTGCTCATGTTCAGATTGGTTCAAGAGTATATGTATCTATACTTCGACTTCCCTGTTGGCTCAGTGATAAAGAATCCACTTGCCGATGTAGGGAATGTGGGTCCAATCCTTGGGTCAGGAAGATTCCCTAGATAAAGAAATGGCCACCTACTGGGAAATCCCATGGACAGAAGGGTCTGCTTGGCCACAGTCCATGGGATCTCAAAGAGTTGGACACAACTTATCAACTAAAACAACAACAATATGTATCTATGTGAGGTTATTTCATACTTAAGAGTTCTTTTAATAAAATATTTGCTTAGAAGAGAAGCTAAGCATTAAATAACCAATCAATACTTGAAAACTCATTTGGTGTATCTCACAAAGAGATACCCAAGAGAGTGTACTTGAGACATACATCTTTTGCACCAACATATTCAATGATCTTACTGAAGCCATATTAGTTTTTTTTTTCTGAAGATATTTCCTCAATGACACGAAAAAGTTAATTTGTAAGCTTTGTTTCACTTAGTGTCCCAATTATTTGTGGCAGCTGTCTTCAATCAAAGGCATTTTGTCACATAGAGACAGCTTTCATGGACGTGACCAGACAGTTCTTCATCGTTCAAATTTATAACATTCTCAATTTAATTAGTTTGACAGAATTTAAATAATACCTGTTGGCATATTTCAGTGTTTACTCTGCTAAGATGTATCTTGTAGTATTGCAATTCATCTTCATAACAGTCTTAAGAAATGGTTATTGTTACCTTGCCTGCTTTGTAGATCAAATAACTGAGTCTGTAATATATAAAATAATCTGTTCAAGGTTACCCAGGTCATAATGGACAGAACCCAGGTCTCAAGCCCATTTATCTTTGACAGATGAGAAGCTCCTTGCCCCTTCCTCATGCCTTACCCCATGCCTATTTTCCATCTAGTTATTCCTGGGTTATACCCTTTTATAATAAACTCCTGATGTAGTAAGTAAAATGTTTTTTGCTGAATTCTGTGAGCTGCCCCAGAAAATTAATCAAACCTGAAGAGGGAACTATCGGAACCTCTGATCTATAGCAGATTGATCAGAAGCACAGGACTTCTGAAGTAGGGCTGAGGGTGGTGGGGCTGGGCTCAAGGTACTGAGGTCTTAACTTGTAAAATCTAATGCTACCTCTCGATAGATAAGAGTTAGGATTTACTTGAATTGTAAGATACCTATCTGGTGACGGAGAATTGTTAGGTGTGGAGAAACCACCTGTGTTTGAATAAAGTATTATTTCTGTATAATTTTTTCAACTATACTCTGCCAGTAGATATTTATTTCTGGCAAGGCAAGGTAGTGGTGGAAAGAGTCTGAACTTTGAAATCAGAAAAGTGAGATGAAAGCTTTCATTTTGTCACTTACTATGTGACTAGGGCGTTAATTTACTGAAATTTTGTTTCTTTACTTGTAAGTTATGAGTAATATCCAACTCAAAGTAACATTGCTATGTGTATTTGTTCATAATACATGTACAGTGACCTTAAACAATCAGTGTTCATATGTAGGTGTCATCCATTTATGGAATGGTGAATTCTGAATTCAAAATTATATTTTGATTTATTTATTTGCATTTCAGAGACTGTGGGATTTACTGTATTTTACATCAGTTGTGTCATTTACCATTTCTTACATTAATTTGTGAAGTATTATAGAAATTATGACACTTTTCACCTTCCTAGAAGTTCCAGTTACTTTATCTGGGTGACTTTGATAGCTACTGCTTCAGTATTAAGAACCTTTAAGTATGATTATTGAGACAAGTGTGTATGTGTGCATGTGTGTCTGTGCAAGTGCACATTTATACTTATTTGTCTAAAATGGGAAAACTTAGTCAGAAGTATATTTTCAAATTTCTTTAGAGCTTAGTGTCCTACATTTGAGTCATTTATAGATGTTTATTAACAGTGATGACCAGATAGCTTTCATATGTTCTCATTTTCAAGAGCTACTTGACCTTGCATAAATTCAAAAATATGTAACACATTTTAAATGTTCTCATAATTCTTTTATTGTTTTATTCATTATTATGTAAAGATAAACAATCTCCCTGCTGTTTCTTTAACTTATTTCTAATACTTAACAATATTTCTGTCATATATATTAATCTTTATTAATATTTTTGTAGTGGAAAGATTCATTAATGAACTTTCTTCTTTCAACATACACAATAAAATTTATCACAATATATTGATAAATATCATATACGTATGCACATTGCAAATCTAATTGAAATTCTTTTTCTCCAGTATCTAATTTCAGAAATTATTGATAACTCTATCTAAAACAATATTAAATACAACTGTAATAATAAAGGTTAGGAGTGAATGTTGGTAGTTATAGATTTATAATGTAACCTTTGACTTTTTAGCTGGAGGTCAAATCTGATTCTATCAATTGAATATGATTATTATACAGATACATTTTATCTAAAATTGTGATTCTTTACTGATTTAAATGTAGTTATATGTGTTTTCCTTTTTCCTAGGGAATCTAGCACATAAAAAAGATTTAACTCTGTGTCAATAAAAATGTTTCCTTGTAAATCAATCCATAAAAAATTTCATAAGCTACGTGTCATGACAGGTTGATATGCAGTAGTTAAGAATCAAAGTTCAATTACTTTGAACCTACAAGTCTGAAAAATAATCAAGCAATATACAAAAATATTCTGTGGAGCAGAATCAAAAATTCAGTTAAGTCTGTGGATTAGTAATGACATCTTTAGTAGTAATTTAAGTATAGAGAATCTAAATTCTCAGCCATCTGCTCTTTTGGATCTGTTTTCTAAGAACTGCTGACATGATAACTAACAGATTTAGAAAATTTATTCAGCTTGCAGTGACCTAGTATGTGACAGTATTGATATATCTCGCTATGAAGTGGCTCTAGGAAAAATCAGGATATTATAATGCACAACAAATTACACCTGTGAGAAAAACTAGTGAAATAATATCACTTGGGATAGGCTTTCCATTATTTTCAAAATATGTTTTCCCCAAAGACAACGTAAATCCAAAGTTACCTCTCGATAATTGTTTTTGATGGTTTTTTTAAAGTGTGTTGACAAGCTGCCGTTGTTTTATAATTCATACAGAGCTAAGTTCCTACAGTCCTACGTTCTATAGGATATGGTAGGATTCATTCTATACTTCTCTCTTCCAGAGTAAATTTCAATTAAAGGACGTGGGACAATGTCTGTCCATGGAAATTATTAAAAGAATGATTTTTGGCTAAATTTCACATGATTGATGTTATGAAACAAAATTAGTCCTCTTTATCAAGTAAAATTAAATGTCCAACCATTAGTTATCTGAAGAAGATAATAAAATATGCTAATTCACAAGGGACAGTATTTTTGCTATAAAACTGAATTAAGGAAAAGATTAATAAGCATTTTGAATTAACTTGGCATCAAAATAACTGGCATATAATTAACATATATATTGCTATAGTTATGTAGATATATTGATGGTTTTATATATCTATCTATAGATATAGACATAGGTATATATAGTTGTAAGTATACATAAATAGTGAAGCTGAAACTCCAATACTTTGGCCACCTGATGTGAAGAGCTGACTCATTTGAAAAGACCCTGATTCTGGGAAAGATTGAGGGCAGGAGGAGAAGGGGACGACAGAGGATGAGATGGTTGGATGGCATCACTGACTCAGTGGACATGAGTTTGGGTAAACTCCGGGAGTTGGTGATGGACAGAGAGGCCTGGCGTGCTGCAGTTCACGGGGTCGCAAAGAGTCCGACACGACTGAGCGACTGAACTGAACTGAACTGATACATAGATAGATAGAGATAGAGATTTAAATAGATCACAAGCATTCATAGTTCTATATTTTCTGTTTAACTGTCAGAAGGCCTGATGGAATTGAGCTCTCATTAAATGTTTGGTGACTGAATTAGCCACATAAGAAAGATTCATATCCATATATTTTGACTCATAGCTAGTTCTCTTTTTCCCACTTCATATCCATTAAATTCATTCCTGTATAACATGATAGAATTTGTTTCCTGGTTGAAATGTATGCTTCTTTGCTTAATACTGTGAAGGTAGCCTGTTGGTCAAGAAGATAGAAGACATTGTTCTACTTCTATTTGAATAGATCATTTAGTAGAAATTAGAAGACATAGTCTTGATTCTGCCACTAAAAACTGTTTCTTGTTCTTCCTGGAATTAAGATTATTCCTTTGTGCCTCTGTTTCTACACCTCTGAGACAGAGATAAATCTTAGTAGCTACAAAGTAGAAATCTTATAAATATCTGATATCATATACAGTGGCATTTTCACAAAGTAAACACTGACTAAATATTCTCTCTTAACAGTATCTGCATTAAGAAATAAGAAAACTGAGAATCTGCAAGTATGGAATACTGCTTTTTTTTTTTCTTTTGTTTACCATGTATAAAATAGATAACCAATGGAAATACTGCCTTATATTCATTCATTTACTTTGAAGCTTTTATATGCTTTAGTTATAGTCGTCCTCTCATTCTGTCATTACAACCCTCTCTCCAGTGTCTTCTATATCCACTAGCCACAGATCATGGATCAGTGGACATAGATTTTAGACTCAGAAGGACAGAATGGGAGTTCTCTCTCACAGCTGCTGCCTCCATATTTGTCTGTTCCTACTACTTCATTATCAGTAATATGTTTTACAGATCTATAATATTACAGCTTAAAAAGAAAACATACATTTTGCTTGCATATTATTTTTAATAGTAAGTATGTAAGTTTTGACCTAGAAGAAACAAATGTGTATGTTTAATAAAACAGTCAAATTTGCCTATCCTCTGTGTAGATTTGTAGGCTGATCACTTACCATGCATGCAAAACTCAAATACCATTGGAGAATAAAAATATGTGTTAAAATTCTGGTAAGAGACATATCTATAGTTAAATTAATTATATAGAAGACATTTAACAACTAAATTGAGTAACATTTATTTATGCATAGAAATATTATTTCTAAAATGCATCATGTTTATCTTCAGAAAAAGCCATCAAAATTATGAGTCCAATCCAGTTTCCCTAAGGAAGTGTATGCCTATTGTTCAGTTTTTAATATCACTTTCTTAAAAATCAAATGGAAAGAGACTTCTGATTAAGACTGCAGGTGCTCTAAGTCATTACAGTCATGTCTGATTCTTTGTGACCCCATGGATTGTAGCCTGCCAGGCTGTTCTGTCCATAGGGATTTTCCAGGCAAGAATACTGGAGTGGGTTGCCATGCTTTCCTCCAGGGGATCTTCCCAAACCAGGGATCGAACCTGGGTCTCCTGCATCTCAGGCAGAGTAACAGAGACCACATTTATCCTACTGCTTATGCAATTGAAAAAAATGGACAAAACATATAGTGCTATGCTCTTCAAACATGGAAAAACTGGCAGTGCAAAACAGTGATCTCTAAGAGAAGAAAGCAAACACTGTGGGTCTACATTGCCCCAGCTGATTTCCTGGGGAAATTTCTAAACCACAACTAAGGGGTGGGAAAACAAGCAGAGCATAATGGTCTCCCTGAGATTAGAGATGGGAGGCCTTAAGGATGAAGAGGTTACAGTTCACAAGAAAAAATAACAAAGAGGAGAGATCTACACAGAGAAAGCTCTAGAGAGTCCATTTTGAGTCTTCAGCTATGAATAAATTTAGAGCACTGGAGTAAGAAAACAATATGAACCATAGCCCGCCAGGCTTCCACGTGCTTCACTATCTCCCAGAGCTTGCTCAAACTCATATTCATTGAGTCGGTAATGTCATCCAACCATCTCATTCTCTGTCACCCCCTTCTCCTCCTACCCTCAATCTTTTCCAGTATTAGGGTCTTTTCTAATGAGTCAGTTCTTCACATCAAGGGACCAAAGTATTGGCATTTCAGCTTCAGCATCAGTCTTTCCAATGAATATTTAGGGTTTATTTCCTTTAGGACTGACTGGTTTGATCTCTTCGCAGTCCAAGGGACTCTCAAGAGTCTTCTCTAACACCACAGTTCAAAAGCGTCAGTTCCTCAGTGCTCAGCTTTCTTTATGGTATTATTAATGCTTCTAAACATTATTGCTAGGTATTCTAAATATTATTGTCAATATTACATAAATATTGATATACATTTTTGATACAAATATTTTTCTTGCTACTTAGTTTATTTTGGAAAATATAATACAAGCAAGCCATCTATAACATTTAAAAATTATACTGACACTTCTATATATTGACTTCCCCGGTGGCTCAGACAGTAAAGCATCTGCCTACAATGCAGGAGACCTGGGTTCAATCCCTGGGTCATGAAGATCTCCTGGAGAAGGAAATGGCAACCCACTCCAGTATTCTTGCCTGGAAAATCCCATGGGTGGAGGATCCTGGTAGGCTACAGTCTATGGGGTCACAAAGAATTGGACATGACTGAGCGACTTCACTTTCTTTCTTTCTTTTCTATATATTAATGACGATCTATCAGAGAGATAAATTAAGGAAATAATCCCATTTACCATCACATCAAAAAGAATAAAATCCCTAGAATAAACCTAGGCCTTTTGCTGAGCCATGAGTGTAAGTAATAAGTAAGTAAAAGACCTATACTTGAAAAACCATAAGACACTGACAACAGAAATTGAAAACAACACCAACAGAAGGAAAAAATATACTGTGCTCTTGTATTGAAAAGATTAATATTGTTAAAATAAACTTATTACCCAAGGCATTCTATAGATTCAATGCAATTCCTATCAAAATATCAATGACACTTCTCACCAAACAAGAATAAATAATTTTAAAATTTGTGTGACCCCAATTACCCAAAATGATTTAAGAAAGAAGAAGAGAGCTGGAAGAATCATGCTCCCTGACTTCAAACTGTATTACAAAGCTATCGGAATCAAAGCAGCATGGTACTGACACAAAAACAAACACACACAAATCAATGGCACAGAATAGAGACAAACAAACCTACGAATTTACGGCCAATTAACCTACTACAAAGGAGGCAATAGTATATGAGAAGAGCCTGCACGGGGGAAAACTGGACAGCTACAAGTAAAAGAATGAAATAAAAACAGACTTTCACACAATATACAAAAGTAAAAGCAAAATGGATTAAAGACCTAAATATAAGGCAAGATATTATAAAACTCCTGTAGGAAAACATAGAACACCTTGACATAAATTGCAGCAACATTTTTTTTTTTTTTGAACCTCTCTCATGGAGTAATGGAAATGAAAGCAGAAGTAAGCAAGTGACACCTAATGAAACTTAGAAGTTTCTGCACAGCAAAGGAAACCTTGGACAAAATGAAAAGATAACATACTGAATAGGAGAAAATATTTGGAAATAATAAGGAGTTGATAGCCAAAATATACATAAAGAGTTCACACAACTCAACATCGAAAAACAAACAACCCAATTGGAAAATGAGAAGAAGAACTGAATACACATTTTTCCAAAGAGAAATTATTAATGGCTAACAGGCACATGAAAAGATGCTCAACATTGCAAATCATCAGAGAAATGCAAATCAAAACCACACTGAGATATCAACTCACACATATCAGAAAATTTATCAACAAAAGAACACAAAAAAACAAATCTTGAAGAGAATGGGAAGTAAGAGGAATCTTTGTATGCTGTTGGTGGTAATGTAAATCCGTGCAGCTTCTGTGGAAAACAGTAAGGAGTTTTCTCAAAAATAGCAAAAATAAAACTAACCATTTGACCCAGCAATTATGCCCCTGCGTATTTATCTGAAAAACACAAAAATAATGATTTGAAAAGATACATGAACCTCAGTATTTATGGCAGCACTACTGGTAAAGTATCCAACTGCCAACGCAGGAGATACAGAAGACATGGGTTCAATACCTAGGTCAGGAATATCCCCTGGAGGAGGGCATAGCAACCCACTCCAGCATTTTTGCCTGGAGAATCCCCATGGACAGATTGGAGGAGCCTGGCGGGCCATAGTCCATTGGGTCACAAAAAGCTGGGCATGACTGAAGAACTTATTAATGTGTGTATACACACACACTACTACTGAGTACTACCCAGCCATGAAAAAGAACAAAATGTTGCTAATTGCAACAACACAGATGGACCTGAAGGGCATTATTCTAAGTGAAAAAAGTCAAATAGAGAAAGACATACTGTATGATATCAATTATATGTGGAAGCTAAAAAATACAATAAACTAGTGGGAAAAAAAGAAAACATAAGCAGATTCATAGATATAGAAAACAAACCACTGGTTAGCAGTTGGAGAGGGAAGGCTAGAGGGGCAATTTAGGGAAAGGGATTAAGATATATGAGTTATTAAGCATAAAATAAGCTACATAGGAAAACTGTACAGCACAGGAAAATAGCAACTATTTTATAATAACTCTAAATGGAGTATAACCTTTGAAAACTGTGCAGTGCTATACTGTATATCTGTAATCTATATAATATTACTGATCAAAAATGCTTCAATAAAGACATTTTAATTGCATTTGAAACCTAATTATAAGTTTGTATGTGAAAAAATGCATGTCATTCCCAGTAATGTATCATATAATCAAATGAATTTTACCTTAAAGAAAGTTGTAATATGTTCATCCTAATCAGAATAGTTGTCATGAATTCTGAATATTTTTGTTGTTTAATTTTTTTCTAACGCTGTGTATAAGTACAATATTGCATGGCTTCTTTCTTGAGTGGCTTTCCTAGAAATAATGTTCCAATCTCTCACTTGATGAAGTAATACTTATAAGTTATTTTCTTTATTTATTTTTTACTTTCTCTTCTAGGCCAACTTTTAACACCACCAAAATCTAAAAGATAATCATAATGTTGCTGGTTGTCATAAGCTGCTTTTTTTTCTCATATTTTTACTTCTATTTATTCATTTGTAAAATGTGGATAATATTACTATAAAAATAAGATGGTACAAAAATAATAAATGATTAATAAAATGCTTTAATAGGTGCCATGAATATAATGAGTGCTATTTGGAGAGGGCAATGGCACCCCACTTCAAAACTCTTGCTTGGAAAATCCCATTGACAGAGGAGCCTGGTAGCCAGTCCATGGGGTCGCTAAGAGTCGGACATGACTGAGCGACTTCACTTTCACTTTTTACTTTCATGCATTGGAGAAGGAAATGGCAGCCCACTCCAGTGTTCTTGACTGGAGAATCCCAGGGACGGGGGAGCCTCATGGGCTGCCATCTATGGGGTCACACAGAGTCGGATATAACTGAAGCAACTTAGCATATGTTTTTGTTATTATTATTTAAAAGTATATTTGTAAAGGATAATTTAAGAAGGAACTGAAAGAAAAAGCTGAACAAAAAAAAAATGTAGTTTAAAGAAATTGGAGGCCCGGCAAAAGCTTTATGTGAAACTTCGAAACTTTCAGATTTTTACTATCAAAGTCATCTAATCAATCTAAACACATAGAATCAATATGTTCACAACTTTCTTTAATGTTTTCTAGTCACATTGCTTGAATTTTCATATAATTCACTCAGTTACATTGGCAACACAACAAAAATTAGAAACAGTACAAGTCATCGTAGATACTTTGAAATTAAACCCATTCAAAAATCAATGTGTCTACTTTAAATAGCACAGTGCAGTTCAAGGGAATTGCTTGTGAATTTGGGGACTGAAATTGTCAAATTTTGGGTTCACTCAATGAGTTATACTTTTTAAAATCTTTTTTCCAAACTTAACTTTGGTAGAAAGTGAACATAGGATCACATATTCAAGAGTAAATACATGTTGTTTATTGTTTTTTTAAGCCATTTAGTAAATTAAGAACAAGGAAAAAGATGAGCTATTCTTCAAAATTCTTAGCCTAATCCTAGTGAAAATACTGAAAAGTGATATCAACAATTCTACAATTTTTTCTGCTTTAATATTTCCTTTCTGTTTATTCTCATATTTGATTTTAGAATAGCTTTATTTTGTCTTTATCCATCATGTTTACAAAGTGGCTTTTTTCCAACATTGGGGTTCTGAGAAATCATTTGTAAGGCCAGTCTAGCTGTGAGGAGAGGCCAACTCCTGGCAACACTGAGGCCTGATGGACTGCACCAACCACTTACCAGTTTGACTATCTCTTCATGGCTGCTTTCCTTTTTTTTTTTTTTTTTTGAGGCTAATTGCTTTACAATTGTTTTGCTGGTTTCTGCTGTACAACGACATGCATTAAATACAAGTATACATATATCCCCTTCCTCTTGAGCCTCCCTCCCACCGACCCTCTTATTCCACCCCTCTGCTTCTGCTGCTAAGTCGCTTCAGTCGTGTCCGACTCTGTGCGACCCCATAGACGGCAGCCCACCAGGCTCCCCCGTCCCTGGGATTCTCCAGGCAAGAACACTGGAGTGGGCTGCCATTTCCTTCTCCAGTGCATGAAGGTGAAAAGTGAAAGTGAAGTCCCTCGGTAGTGACCGACTCTTCGCGACTCCGTGGACTGCAGCCCACCAGGCTCCTCCGTCCATGGGACTTTCCAGACAAGAGTACTGGAGTGGGGTGCCATTGTCTTCTCCGTCTACCCTCTAGGTTATCACAAAGCATCAAGCTGAGCTCCCTGTGTTATATAACTGCTCCCCACTAGCTATCTATTTTATACAAGGTAGTGTATGCATATAAATGCTACTGTCTCAGTTTGTTTCACCCTCTCCTTCCCCCTCTGTGTCCACAAGTCCCTTCTCCATGCCTGTGTCTCTATTCCTGCCCTACAAATAGGTTCATCAATACCATTTTTCTAGATTCCCATATATATGTGTTAATATATCATATGTGTCTTTTCTCTTTCTGACTTACTTCACTCTGCAGAGCAGACTCTAGGTTCAAACAGCTGACTACAACTGACTCAAATTTGTTTCTTTTTATGGCTGAGTAATATTCCATTGTATAAACGTACAAAGCTTCTTTATACATTTATCTGTCAATAGACATCTAGGTTGCTTCCAAGTTCTGGCTGTTGTAAATAGTATGTCAATGAAAATTGGGGTACATGTGTCTTTTTGAATTATGGTTTTCTCAAGGTATATGCCCAGTAATGGGATTACTGAGTCATAGGGTAGTTTTATTTGTTTGTTTGTTTGTTTTAATAATCTCCATATTGTTCTTCTTTGGTACTTACGATTCTTTGACTTCAAATAGATTACATTTTTTAAAAAGTTCATAATTTTCAGTTTTATAAGTGACCTAATTTGATAAGAGATCTACCAGTCTTCTATAATATTTCAGAAAAAAATATGTCTGTTGCCTGAGATTTTTGCAAGCAAGTGAGAATGTGTGTATTAATCTATGAAAAACACTTACCAGTGTCTTTTGATAATTTTGATAACTGTAATTAATAGTCACAATTAGATTCAACAAAGAGATTTTGATTCTATGGATTATCAAATCTGTTTTAACGTTAACACAATATGTCTAAGCTGTGTTATAAATGGTTTTTATAATAGTCATGATGATTCATTTGTCCTATTTCATATAAACAACTTCAAAGCATTTATTTGAAAAGTGGACAGGTAGGGTAGTGTTTATGAACTTAGATTGTACAAACTGCAGGAAAGATATAACTAGAGTTTGGCTTCTAACAGATGCATGAACTTGAATATAATCATTTAACATCCTTAAGCCTTATTGCCACTTTTGTAAAATTGAAATAATATCTACTCTGCAGAGTTATAAGAATTGAATAATATGATGTCTTGGCTTAGATTCTATTATACCAGAAGCACAATCTGAAACAGGGATTCTAACACAAGAAGTTTATTTGGGTGTAATTGCAGGAAACTCTGATACAAACAACAAGAGGGTAAATGAAGTGAGACAGAGAGGAAAAAATAGCCTAGTAAGTTTGTTTTATCTAGAAACAAATACTGAGGGTAGGTGGAGCTTAATCCAGCTGTTCTGAACAGGAATTCTCTTAGTTATTCCCTCTGAAGAGGGAGGACCTGGGGTGTTATTTGGGGCATGTTGTAGTGTGTGTGGGGTGGGCTTCCTGGGTGGCTCAGTGGTAAAGAATCCACCTGCAATGCAGGAGTTGCAGGAGAAATGAGTTCGATCCCTGGGTGGGGAAGATTCCCTGGATGAGGGCATGGCAACCCATGGCAACCACTCCAGTATCCTCACCTGGAGAATCCCCGTGGACAGGGGAGCCTGGTGGGCAACAGTCCATAGGGTTGCAAAGAGTCAGACACGACTGAGGTGACTTAACACACACACACATAGTGTGTGTGTAGGTGTGTGGAGTAATGAGAGAGGTTAATTCTCAAGCAATTTCTTTCTCTCTGAGTTAGCTCTGGCCCAGAAAAGGTCCCAGGCAAAGAGATGCAGATGAACTCTGCATCTGGTGTGTCTCAGTCAGGGCAGGGGATCACTGAAAACACCTGCTTTTGTTGCATCATCCAGTGTTTCACAGGCATAGAGAAGTAATAAATAAATAAATGGTAGCTTTTACACGGATTCCTTGGTAAACTCCTCTTGGAAATGGAGGTAAAAATAGGGCTTATTTCAGAGATCCCCTGAGAGATTTCAATGATAGAATACAAATGTTTATAGTTTCTGGCACAGTTCACCAGCCCAGGTTGGATGCATGAGACAAGTGCTCAGGGCTGGTGCACTGGGAAGACCCAGAGGGATGGAATGGAGAGGGAGGAGGTGGGGGGATCGGGATGGGGAACACATGTAAATCCATGGCTGATTCATGTCAATGTATGGCAAAAACCACTACAATATTTAAAGTAATTAGCCTCCAACTAATAAAAATAAATGGAAAAAAATAAAAATAAAATAAAGGCTATTAAACTTTGCTACTTATATGTTATAACTTTTTTATTATCAAGGTATGAATTTAAAACTGTAGTCTTTCCTATAACATGTCCTAAACAATTTAACCTAATTAAGCAGAAAATAATTTAATTTCTTAATATATTAGCATAATACCAGAAATTTAAAGATCAAATGGCGATGTATTTTCACTATAATTCTTGGTCAGTATTGTCATGTTAACCATGGCTTTTGGATTTGACACCTGAGTGTACAGCAAGAGAAAAAAGAAAAATCTCAAAACTTTTCAGCAAGAATTATCCTAGCTAAAGCTCCCTTGTAGATGCTAAAATTTCCAACACTTTCCAACAACTTTCAACTAAAAGGTAGTTGAAGAAAATACCTGAACATACAGGTGCAAATTACTTTAATTTAAAAATTCAAATTATCTCCCATATTATGGAATCTTTTATACTAATTTGAGCTATGCTTCTTTTCCACTCTCAGTGATTTTTAGAAATGTAATAATTGAATACATTGTTGGTAATATTGATTTTTTGGAATTTTATAATAAATATTTAGTAGATGTTTTCCCCTGAAATAAAATCAAATGTAAATCTTTTTTCTCAGAGTTTAATGATATCAAATTGAATTCTTAGAAACCATAAAGCCGTGGAGCTAGGAGGAATCTTGGGAACTGTCTAGTACAGACACACTATTGCACAGATGAGGAAATGAAGGTCCAGAGGGGAAACATGCCTTAGCAAAGGCTGCATGGCTCATTGGCTTACTGTACCTCACTAAGTTGCATTTGCTGAGCTTTTCTTTTTTAAAACCATAATTAACATATTCATTTCCTTCACCTTGGAAGTATTACTTAATATTTCTAAAACATTATTTTTTTTTACCTATTACATGATACTGATTTTATTAACATGATTTTTATACACACGTACAGTTATGTGTCAAGCATTCTTCAAGACACTTTACAAGTAAGTGTTTTACAAGAGCAAATGCTTTGCAAGTATTTATAAGTCTTTGATGCTTGTGCCAATACTGTAAAACAGTTACTATCATCATCATTATGTAAAGGATGTGATGAGATGGCCCACAGAGATTTTGTGACTTAGCCTACAGTCACACAGTTAGTAAATCATAGAGCAAGGCTTGAAACCCAGGCAGCCTGCCTCCAGAGGCCGTAGTCTCAATATTACATGAGGCTGCCTCTTATGATTCAAACTAAAATCACAATCATGTATATGAAACCAACAGAAGCCAGTGTGATCTTTACCATTATTTTAAAAACATGGGAAAACAATCAAGATATCTAAGATACAACTTCTTATGTATGAATATTGGCTCCATTTTATTAGCTGTGAGGCTCTAGAAATGTCACACCTTTTTTAGATTTTCACGTTTTTAATTTAAATATTGGGAGCAATAACATTCCAAGGAAATATAAATATATCAAAACAATTATATCAATATGTTAATACATTGCATCATATTAATATATTGCCTTATATTAGTACATTATCTATAAAAGTTCATTATAAACTATGAAGATGCAGGTAATGTTTCATTATGAGGAGAATTGTATAGTGTATGATATACAACCAGTATTAAATGAATAGTAGATGGATGAATAAGGAGATCCAACCAGTCAATTCTAAAGGAAATCATTCCTGAACATTCATTGGAAGGACTGATGCTGAAGCTGAAGCTCCAATACTTTGGCCACCTGATGCGAAGAACTGACTCACTGGAAAAGACCCTGATGCTGGGAAAGATTGAAGGTAGGAGGAGAAGGGGATGACAGAGGGTGAGATAGTTGGATGGCATCACCGAGACGATGGGCATGAGTTTGAGTAGGCTCCAGGAGTTGGTGATGGATAGGGAAGCCTGGAGTGCTGCAGTCCCTGGGGTCACAAAGAGTCAGACATGACTGGACTGAACTGAACTGAAATGGATGAACGGTGACATCCAAACACAATTTGAAATTTTGACAATTAAAAAACTTTCCTCCATCACAATCAAGAAAGAAAAGGAAAACAAAAATAATGAAAAGATAATAGGAAAAAGAAGACATCTATTGTGGAGAACATGGAAGCCTCTTAGACCATTTTCAAGAGATAGAAATTGCTATAGGAACAAAGTTGACTGACAGCCTCACTTATGGATCCCTTCTGGATTTTCTACCACATTCTTTCAAATACGTCCATCCTTCCCCTTGCTGTTCGCAGCCAAAAGTTGAACATAGCCAGAGTGCTAGTACTGGCATTCCTGCAGGACAGGGATCTCTTCTAAAGAGCAACTTTTGTTGGAGGCTCCCTTTCATCCTAGTAGATATTTTCCCATACCTATACTAAATCTGAGGTCTTAGTTTCCTCCCATCCAATCCTTTAATTCCCCTCTCTCTTCTCCAGGCTTACTTCATGGTCTGTAGACTCTCGCCTTATCTTCTCCAGTGCCCCCCCTACTTTTTCCTTCATAGACTGTCCCCTCACTGAGTCTGTTATATTTTAAACTCATTTTGGTAATTTCCTTTTAAAGGATCTGAACTCACACACCTATTATTCCACCATTCAAAAATTATTACACTTACATTTAGTGTGTGGTGTTCTAGAGCCAGTTCATACTGGCTTATAAGAGCTAAATGTATGTTCTTTTCCCAGATCAGGCAGCTTCCCAGATTTCCCACAGGTAGCTTCAAATCAGCAACATAAAATTGTTTACATTGTGGGAATCTTTTCCTCTCAGTGAGTCAACTGTGAATCACTTACCAACACAAATCTAGTGTATATCTTTTATACATATGAATCAATATATTAATTGGTAAGCTATTTCTTCCACTTTTCAATAAATGGTGAATGGTTTTCCCATATCCATATTCTTCTACTACAGCATTTTTCATAGTTTTATATTATTTTACCCTAGAAATAAAGCATGCTATGTATGGTTAATCCTCTACTACTGAACATTTATTTCCAACATTATTTTAATGAAAATTCTGCCTACGTAAGCAATATTATACTTATTTCAAGTTTTTGATTATATACACAAGTTAATTTTTAACATTTTAAAGTTAAATAACAACAATAACAACTTTTGTTATAAATTCCCATGTCTATAACAAGAAGTTTGTAATGACATAGTGAATACATTTTAATGGTTTAAGAATAGGCTCTGCTGTGAGTCTGCTCTGGTCAAACCTGATTCTGCCACTTAACAATTATGTGACTTTGGGGAATTTGTGTTTTCAATATTTCTTCAGTAAAATTGATGTAATATAGTATTTGCCTCACAAATTTTTGGGAATATATAATTTGTATACATAAATGGCTCAGAAAAGAGCTAACACAGATGGTATCACAAACCTGCATATATTTATTATTATCATAAGTAATGTTTAAACATAGTCCAAAGTAGTGATAAATGCAGTTATCAAATAGTATGGGAGACTTTACCTGGGAATTTCATATATGTTTCTTTTTGTGCTGAAATGACTAAAGAGATAATACTTGTAATTTGCTTACATAGCATTTAGCATGTAACAGTACATATATGTTAGGGAATATTATTATTCCCACTGATAGCATATACATTTCATTAGCAAGAGGTTGGAATGTGGTTGTGCCTAACTTCATGAAGGTGAAAAATTGTAAGCTCCCTGATACCTAAGAATGGAGAGGAACCAGATATTGGAGTGTATTTGCAGTGTATAACACACTCTCAAATATCCAATTTTCTAAATAAAAACATAATCAATTAAATTTGGAAAAATTTACTGGAGTATAAAATAGAATATTATTCTTTTTTCAGATTATGTTTGAAGTTAACATACATAATAATGCTTGGAATTAATTCAAGTTATTTTACATGGGATAAGAGCATTTATATAAAACATGTATCAACAATTATATCAATAAAGTACAAGATCCATGTACTCTATGTTTTGTGTTTTGTTAAGAAGTTATAAAAATTCTTGTCCTTGTCCTGGAGCTCACAAAAGCCAAAGCAATTTTCAGCAAACTAAGAATTATAAGCCAAATTCAGTCTGCTGCCTGATTTTGTAAATAAAGTTTTATTAGACCACTTTAACACTCACTCATTTAAGGATCTTCTGTGGCTATTTCTGACATGTAACAGCCAAGTTGAAAGCTTTTATCAGAGACTCTATGATCTGCAAAGCATGAAATATTTACTGCCAGGCCCCTTTATGTTAAAATCTACTGACTCCAACTATAAAAACAGAGGTTGAGGTTATGAAAATTAACAACTAAACAAGCACACAATCAAACAGAACACAGTGAAATCACATGAAATTTCTATGAACAAAAGTCAGTTGATATAGTTAGCATATAAAGAAATGAGGAGCATTAGTTGAATTTTGACAGGGAGAATTCAGATTGTTTGCTATAGCAAACAACGTAACCTAATTACAATACTGGCTTTGGTAACTCTAATTCATAAGGACTGTGCATTTAAATCACTGGTAAACCTCACCAGTTAAACAACACCTGAGATATACTACAATTAAGATCTAAAACTTCAAGGCCTTTTCTCCCCACCGTCAAAAAAAAAACACAAAAAACAAAAAACATGATGTAAAATACTGTTATGCTGAGATTTCAGAGAAAAGTCTAGTGAAAAATAAGTAATGATGTGGGAAATTTGGGCAAAAGTCACATATTTGCCTCAATTACAAGCAATTTTCAAAATCGCCTTGCATGGTTTAATTTGGTAATTTCTAAGATTAAAAAAGGAAACGAAATTTCTGCATAAATTGCCATGCTTTAAGCTTGAAGGGATTTGTGATGCAATGGCTCAGGTAAACCTTGGTCTTCAATGAGTATTAGTATTTTTAATGTGCCTTAATTAGGGATAAGAAGTCAGGAGTAGTGATGGTATCAAAATTGTAAATTATTTTATCCCTTTTCAATTTTATCTTGTTTTATTTTCGTTTGACCTCTGCTTGTTAGTTAACTAGATTTTGTCTGTCTCCAGCCAGAAACAAAGGAGCAAATGCTTTCTGAGATAAGAGCAAGTCCTTGTCTTCTGATTCTCTTTTTCACCTTCTAGTACATAAAAAGGAAAAAAGGGCCCTTGTCTTAAAAGACTCCCTGAAAGCAATCTGAGAAACCATATATCTCTACACAGTTTAGGTTTTCACCATAGTTTTAAGTTAATAAGTTAGACTAACTCAAATGCTTTAATCTAGACTCTGGTGTTGAGGAATGTATATTAGACATTTCTGTTTCATTTTCTACAGAGCTTGATATAAAAAAGAGTATTTTTTTCTTTATTTTACATTTGTTGAAGAGTATTGAGGACCTTAATGCACCATATTGACAGAGTAATAAAAATAGCAAATTGCATTTCAGGCCTTGTGCCAACATCATTAAACTCCCCGTCATACCCAAAACAAGAACGAGAGCAAAACAAAAGTCTCAGCTCTCCAACTCAACCAGGATTTGGACTGAACCGTAGTCAGTAGCCCTTGACTTAGGTTCCTTTTACACTGAGCCATTGAAGGGCAGTTCTAGTATATTTTGACTTCAGTTTTACAAACACGTTGCCCTTTTTTCTTCCCAGGTTTATTTTTTAAAGAAAGAGTTTCATTGACACCTGTTCTGTGAATTGGTCACTTAAATGCTTACTGTTACAAAATGATTGAGGGTCCCTCTCCCTCTGCCCAGCTACCCTGCTCTTCAGATTTACATGTGAAGAATTTAAATGTGCCAGAATTAATACCCCTTTGAGTTAAATCAGTGACCCAAAAAAGCCCATTCCACAATTTTAATACTGCACTTGTCCATGGCAAATTGAGCAATAGAAAGGGCTGTTTGACCCACTCTGCTAAAATACAGCCCTGTAAGTTATCAGAATATATTAAAAGGAACTCTTCAAAGTGGTCCACTCTGTTTGAAATCAGTCAGAAAAGGGTACGATTTTATGGTTGCATTTATAGATTACTAAAACTGCTATTGCAGGTGGCACAAAGTAACATTTAAAACACAAAATTAAATTTGAATTTTCAAAGAAGATGCTTTAAAAATATGTTAGTATTTAAAAATATGTATATATACATTAGAGTGCTATACTCAATTTAAATCCAGGTTTAAATCTACTATGTTAGCATTCATTTAGAAATAATATATATATATGTGCTTTTTTTCCCCTTTGTTTTCATTTATTTTAGGAAGGAAACAGTCTACTTCTGAACTCCAGAATCATTTTTTCTTTTTTTTAAATAGGAGTCATTGGAGATATGGTAGAAGAGCAAGCCAAGAGAAGCATGCCATATATACTCAGAACAAAAATTTTATCTGTTACTTTTCTGAAAATTCTTTGTAATAGAGAGTGCTTGAGTATAACTGCTCAACATTATACCACGCCATCTTCAATTGCTTTATACAATATCTCAGGAAATGGTCCAGCAGGTTTGCAGTAGCTAAAATGAGATTCATCTCCAATATCGATTCACTTATCCCGAGACAGCACTCACGTCTTGAAAGTCCTCAGATGCTTTGAAATCCTCATTTTTGTTCAGTTGACTGTGAATTTAGCTGCTTGTTCTTTCAAAATTGCAATATGTGTGTGGCAAGCTTTCACTAAATTTCTTCATGAACCATTTAAACCAACCTACTTTCAAGGATTTCTGGAACTACAAACTCAAATTTTTTAGGTACTTTCCCCTTCCTGATTGAATAAAACTAATTGTGAAATAGTTCCAACATATAGTATCCCCCAAATGAGCAAACAGTCTTGTATCTTCACCTCAGTACTTTCTGGTATACCTCATAAGAAACTAGACTTCTATTTTACAATGACAGGATCATTGCCTGAACCATGGTGTGTGATCACTCTGAAGTGATATATCAATCTTTTATGCAATCTATAATAAAAGACTGTTTAAATGGACTAGATTGTCCTAGCCTAAGCAATGAGTAAAAAATGGCCCCAACTTATCTCCTAAGCGAGAAGATAATTGCCAAAATAAATATGAGTAAGGACAAAAGAAAACCCAGAATAACTTTACTAAGAATGGACAAAAGAATAAAGGGTAGAGAGGAAGTCTGAATATCAGGGATTAAATGATAATATGGAGAATCAGATGAGGTTATTTGCAGGTTTAGTTTGAACAGAGAATGAGAATTGGGGACTAAATAACAACTTGGTCTTTTTCATTGAACGGGAATGGTTCATCCTGAGCCACCTTTAAAGGCTTAGTGAACTTAGGGTTGGAGAATCACCTTTCCAGAAACCTCAGAAAAGGAGAATAAAATCCAGAAGAAATGGGTTGTAGATGAGATGGCAGTCATTGATTAAGAAGCATAATTGAATGTCTGTAAGGAAGATTTCTTCTAAAAGTTTAGGAACCACCCTGACACTACTTTGCTAAAATTAATTTTTTATGAATGAGGTGCTCAGAAAAATCCATAAATGTTGCCTATGTTGGATGATAGTTTTAAGACACTGAATCAACCTCCCTTACCTGCAGATCAGGGTAAAATTGTATGGAGGTAGCTTGCATCAGACAGGAGTGTACAAGACTTGTGTAGTGGACTTCGGTTAATTTTTTCCTAGTGTCTATTCCTATTGTTCTAGTAATAGTTCCACTATTTTTTTTCAAGTCTTGGTCATGTTGTTTACATATTATTACATAATAACAAAATATTACAGAGTTGTTATATAATATTAAAACAAAATATTATATAATTAGAAGAATTAATACTTATTGTAGTAAGGCTCATTTGTATAGCTCTTATAATGTACCAAAAACTGTGATAAGAGTCTAATCTTCAGTATATTGGTGCTATTATCTGTTTTTACTGATGAGACAATTAAGCCACAGGAGATTTTAATATCTTGTGCATGGTCTCTCAGTTAAATGGTGGAACCAGAATAAACTCAGAAAATCTAGCTCCAAATCAGTATATAAAATTCTTCCATATTTGCTAGCTATAGTAAATATCACAATTTATTTTGCTAACTGCTTTAGAATTATGCTTCTTGAAAATTCTCTGCAAGCATACATAAAATTTCCTCACTGTTACAATTGCATAATATTTGTGTGGGTATAACATAATTCAATAAATTCATCCTCCACTGGTGATGGTCCAATACTTTGCTGGTACAAAACAACAATGTAATAAAAAAAATCTTTATGTATAACATTTTACACATTTAAGAGTGAATCTTTGTAATAAAATGATTGCTGAATCAAAGAATATTTAAATGTAATCTCTACTGATACTGTCAAATCACTTCCTAAAAATAGCATGTAGGAATACATTTTTTCCCCACAGCTGGCCAGAGGGTATTTTATCAAACGTGGCTTTTAATTTCTCAGACTTATGGATGAAAAATGGAATCCCAATATGCCTTTACTTATAATTTTTTTCATTATTGAGTAAGTTTGCCCAAGTTTTTATAACTTGAAGAGCTGTTTTCCTTTCTTTTCATTGTCTCTTGATATTACCTTTCCACTTTTCTATTATGCTGGCCTCTTGTTTTTGGTAAGAGTTATTTACACATGAAGAAAATTATTCTTGTTGATATATTTGCCACCTTTTCCCACTAGCTTTGCAATCTTTCTCATCTTGTCTTTTGATTTTTCCTACCTTTCTCTATTTCAGTCTATAAAGCAATTTATCTGTGTTTTTGTTTAGTACTTTTATGATTTTAGTTCAAAACATTTATTCCATTTGGAATTCATCAGTTAGTCTATTGTGAAGTTATTAAATGTTATATATTTTACATGTGATATTTTTGGCTAGGGTCAGTAGGGTTTTGAATGCTTTATTTTCATTTATTCAGTCTTTCATTCACAAACATGAATTCTTACTATACATGTGGGCTATGGACATACAAATATGTTTAAAGCTCAGACCATAAGGATGTCAAAGGCAGTGGAATAGTATTTTCTGTTTCTTGGTTTCTGTATTTCTATAAATCTTGACTCACACTCAAGATTAAATTTTGATAACAATGCTAAATTCACCTAAACAGCTAATCAAAAGGATACTTTTAAAAATATGTAAACATTTTTAACTAGAAAGTTATCAAGCACTAAAACGTTATTTCCCTAGACTATTATCCAAGATTAATTGATGGTAAGTTCAAGAAAAAACATTTTTAACGGCATAATGAAAGTTCCGTTACTTAGCAGTTTCTCTTCAATGAACTATGATTCTAGTAAACCACTTTAAACCTCTTAATCATCATGAATTTAGTAAGTTAAAATATTTTCTACCTTTTCTAGGGATGGAATTTGTGCGAGATTAAAATATCACCTCAGGAATTGATGACATTTTGCATTGTAGATCTCATCTTTAAAATCTTATGCATAAGATCCTTTATTTGTATAGAGGAATTGGAATGAATGGTCTCTAATTTAACTCTCAGTTCTAGAATGCTATGATACTTGACTATTTCAAACTTTCATCTAAAGTCACTGATTATTGGATAGATGAGTACAAACCAACAGAAAGTAACCTCGGCACAAATTTGGTTTGAAGGCCAGTTAAAAAAAAAAAAAAAATTGTAATGAAGTCTCTCTCTTTTTTTTTTTTTTGCCTTAACAAAATCTAAAATGAGAATCATTTAAAATTCTGCTTCTTGAATTGAGGCATATGTTATTAATCTATTCTTTGTTGAACATCACATAAAAACAATGGAGAATCACAAAATTAAAATATTGAGTAATTTCTTAGACACAAAAACCTATAACCAAATATCAACTTACAGAGGTTTCTATCTCAGTTTTGAATCATTCAAAAGATTCAAAATAGCATATTCTAAGACATCAATTTCCTCTGTTCCTAGGAGAGTAACCTTAGTGAACTTTGGCCCATCTATAGCTGCTAACCATTGGCTTCCAAAGGAAAATGAAGCTTTCTTCAATGAGAGACACAAAAACTCCGAGTATATGCCTAATTGCCCAGCTGGCTGAGTTTAGAATAAAACACTGCAAAGCTGATTGGTGAATTGATTTTGCCATTTGCTGTGGTTTTCTGCAAGCATCTAATCAATTGGATAGTTTGTGCTGACCCATTTTTGGGTTATTTTGTTCTCTCTGTTATATTTATCTTCAATACCATTTTGGTTTATATATTTTATACATTTGTAAAATGAAAGCACTCTCATGCTGATTCTAGACCTTTTGTATGACAGGTACATATAATGTACAAGTATACATAATTTTAAAAGCTAAGTCAGTGTTCAGCATAATAAAAGTTTCTACCTCACATATATTCAGTGTTTTTAATTAAATTAAGCTGTGGAATAAAAATTTTGAGATATACAAGAATTTGAAAATTGCATCAATGATAAATTTCAGACTTCTTTTCCTTATATATATGACCCATTAATTCATACATTCCAGAATTTGGAAGTAACCTTAATTGTCCTCTATTCCAACAATCCATCTCATGCTGGAATTCCCACTACAACAACTCCACCATGTGGTTATTTGGCCTAAATCACCACCAGTGACAGGAAACACAGTGTGTCCAGAGGGAATTGATTTTATTATCGTTCAGCTCTGACTGCTACATAGTCCCTGTTTGTGTTAAATTCAAACTGATCTATCTGAAACTCTTAACAACTGATTTTAATTCTACTCATTATTGCCTAATACACTATTAGTGAGCAATCACCCTCACTAATGTTCCATTCCCATTTAAAGATCTTCCTTCCAATATACAGACAGGTATTAGTATCACCTAAATCCATGTACATTTCTGACTGATCTCTTTCAAATATTTTACAGTATGTTGGTAGCCAGTTCTGAGTAAAGACAAATTACTGTTTCACCTGCCATCTTTCTTGACACGATGATACTTCTATTAATGCAAACTGAAGGGATAGTGGTAAAAATCACACACTACTGAATGGCTGTCAAGACTCTTGAGAGTCCCCTGGACTGCAAGGAAATCAAATCAGTTAATCCTAAAGGAAATCAATGCTGAATATTCATTGGAAGGACTGATGCTGAAGCTGAAGCTCCAATACTTTGGCCACCTCATGCCAAGAGCTGACTCATTGTAAAAGACCCTGATGCTGAGGGCAGGAGAAGGGGGTGACAGAGGATGAGATGATAGGATGGCATTACTGACTCAATGGACATGAGTTTGAGCAAACTCCAGGAGATAGGGTTTGCAAAGAGTCAGACATGAGTGAACCACTCGTGGACCACAAAAACAATGTAGCCCAAAGCTTCTCAGTGGCTCTGCAGTGCCTCCAGTGGTACACTTCTATGCCCACTTTGCACACTCAGGCATGAAATTTCCCTTCTTCGACATCTCAAGTCTCGCAAGGAGCACTGAAGTTCCCCCTTTCACCTCTGCATCATCTGGCAGAAGAAAGCTAAACCATTTCAGCCTGACTCAGTTGTGTTATGTTTTAAAATTATTATTATTTTCCTTACGTCTATGTTTATATATTTGTGCAAGGAATAAAAAAAAAAAAGTACTTTTTTTTTTTTGATTAGCAGTAGTCTCAACAAGAAAAGTATAGTTCTTCTTACTAAAGAGGTTTCCAAATATTGATATATGTGAAATATAAACAAGGCTTGTTCATTGTTAGGTCTTAAATCAAGTCATGAGAGAGTTCAAAAGATTGAGAACCACAGAAAAAGATGATATTTCACACCCACAAAAATTAAAATGCTTGCAATATTTGTCAAGGATGTATAGCAATGAAAACTCTCACACTCCTGGTAGAAATATAAATTTGTAATCAACTCTGAAAACAATTTTTCTGTTGTGTAGTAACAATTAATATGTGTAATTTCTAACTCAACAATTCCTAGTAAATCTCTTGACTATATTCACCAGGTGATACATGCTAAAATGTTTGTCATAATATAATTCTGGAAAAAAGGATTTCAACAATAGTAGAAAATATAAATACATTTTTATGAATACATAGCAGTAACATATATAAGAATAAAACTTAAAAACATTACATGTCAACATAAAAGTCACAAAATAATATCAGTATTATGATATCTTTTATATAAAGAAAACTGGTAAGAATAAACAATTTATTATTCAGTGATACTAACATGTAGTGCTTTTAAAAGATGAAAGTAAGTCATAACAAAAGTTTATGAAAAAGATTCTCTTTGGGGGAAAGGAGAAAAATAAAGGTCACAATTATAGGAAATGGGGAACATAGGAAAATTACAAAGTGAGATTCGATATGTGGGGGGAGTGTGTAATATCCTTGGTTCTGTCTTGCAGCAAAAATTTGAAACAGCAGACCAGTATTACAGCTTACAGCTCAGCTTTATTTGGCAAGCCAAGAAAATACAGCCTCAAGGCGTGAGAGTGGGCCTACCCAAAAGAGGCATGTGGCTCAATTTTGGCTCTTCTTTTTATATGTTTTTTTTTTTCCCCTCCCCCTGAGCCTGTCCTATGTAAATTGGGTTAGCCAGGAAGGCTGTTTGTTTCTCCTGAGGTTCTCACTCTGGTTCTTGGCCTTTCCTTTGTTCTATTTTTGTGTGCTTTTTCCTTTCTTTGTTTTTTAGCCACCATTACTTTGGACTCCTTTTTCCAATTCTAACTACCTGGCATGTGCCCCTCAAGAGATGGGAGGCCCAGTTCTTGGAAGTAGGGGAGTCGAGGTCTCTCTGGCTACTTCCTGCTGCACTGGGAGGGAGAGGGGCATTAGGCCTCCCCCTCTTGCTACTCTAAAGCCTCAGAGTCCATCTAAGGGTGAGTGATATTTCCCATGGTCAGATGTAGTTTTATATATCCCTTTTGAATGGACACTGTGTGTTGTAGCTTATTGACCTGGGCAGAGACAAAATGGGTTAGATAATTGATAATACATGGAGTAATCATAAGCAGCATCAATATGGTGATAACAGGGATTAGTAGAGGCATTAGCCAACCCCAAATCCTCCCTCTCCAGGGGAAGGATCCCCCAAAGAGAGATTGCAGCCACCCTGATAACTCTCCAACTCATTCTTTGAGAAACCATAAGATCTGAATATTTTTCTTGAGAATTGTGAGACTTTCTTTAACTTAGCTGGAGGTATTTACCCAGAAACAACATGTCTCATTCAAGATGGCTCAAGTCCCTCCTTGTTCAGAGATCAGGAGATCTACCTCCTGTCTATTTTGAAGTTCAACTCCTGCCAAGCTGTGTTGGCTTTTAGAGCTATCCAGAGAAATCTTATCCTCAGAAACTTAATTTTGGGGGTGTTTATTAGAATGGCATTCATTTGTAGTCCTGAATAGGTATCTGAGATCTCCCAGGGGCTCATAGGTGTATTGAGTGTCCTTTTCTGTTTTCTTCCATGGCTTGACTTCTGAGTAGTGAATCCAGGAGTTGTGTCCTGGTACATTGTCTGCTGGGGGGGGGGGGGGGGGTGTAGAAAGTATTACAGGGTAGGGGCCCTTCTGTGTGGGCTGAAGTTGAGCCTTTGGAAGCCCATTTTTCCAGACTTTAATTAAGACTTGAGCCCCTGGAGAATATAGTGGTGGCTCTTTAGAATCTTTTAGGTCTTGGTTGACACCCCACAAGTGTATAATTTGCTGGAATTGCCCAATGGTCATGGTATAAATTGGAGGGTCTGAGTCTCTGTATCTAGGAAGAGGTGATTGATATAAACAAGAGGTCTCCCAGATAGCATCTCATAAAAACTAAGAACAACCTGTTCCTTAGGGGCAATACAGGTGCAGAAGGAGAGCTATTGGTAAAGCCTCCTTCCATCCCAGGGAGGTCTCCTGGATTATCTTTTATATCGCTGATTTTAAGAATTTTTGCCTCTTTCTACTTTTCCTGAAGACTGAGGCCTCCAGGCACAGTGGAGATAATATGTAATGCCTAATGCTTTAGAGACCCTTTGGGTCACCTTAGAAGTAAATAATGTCCCATTGTCACTTTGTAATGATCTGGACAGACCAAATCTGGGAATGATTTCATGAAGCAGTATTTTTTTTTTTACCACCTCCTCAGCCTTCTCAGTCCAGATGGAAAAGCCTTCCACTACTAGTATTTATACCCTTGAGAAACTGATTCTGGGTGGAGTCCATCTGTCAGTCCTCTCCTGGTTAGATTCCACAGCACTGGATAGGCTGGGCCAACTGGGGTCTATGAGAACCTTGGGGGTTGTTTAACTGACAAGTGGAACAAGAAGATACCACTTACCTTATCATTGCTTGGAGGTCTGTTCCTCTGAGGGAACTTTCTAGTAATCTTTGTAGGGCCTTGACCCCTAAATGAGTGGTGGCATGCAAGTAAAGTGAAGTTGCTCAGTCGTGTCTGACTCTTTACGACCCAATGGACTGTAGCCTACCAGGCTCCTGTTGTCCATGGGGTTTTCCAGGCAAGGGTACTGGAGTGGGTTGCCATTTCCTTCTCCAGGGGATCTTCCCAACCCAGGGATCGAACCTGGGTCTCCCATATTGCAGGCAGACTCTTTACCATCTAAGCCACCAGGGAAGTCCTGGTGGCATGTAAGGAGTTTACCAATTTCCACTGGAGTTTCCCAGGTAGAAAAAGGAGTCCCCCCTTTTGGAACCACCCCATATGATCTTCTTGAAAACCTTCACTCTTAGCTTTAAGAGTCTCGCCTTTAGTATATGGAGTAGTTTCTGACAAACTAGTCTATGGAACTAAGGTGGCAACCCCTATTAGGTCATTGTTCTGTAATGCTGCTCTCTTGGCTGCCTGATTGGCTGGTTGGTTCTCTCATGCCACTTCAGTGCTCCCTTTTTGGTGTCCTTTACAATGGGAGACTGAAACCTCAGTGGGCAGATGGACTGCCTCCAAGAGCCTAAGGATTTGATCACCATATTCGATTGGGGATCCTCAGGTGGTCAAGTGGCCTCCTTTCCAAATAGCAACATGTGCATATAGCACCAGAAATGCATACTTGGCGTCAGTGTAAATGGCTACTCTTTTTCCTTTCCCCATTCTAAATCTCAAGTCAAGGCTACGAGCTCAGTTAACAGGTCTGAAGTACCTGGTGGAAAAAGTTTAGCCTCTATGGTCTCAAAATTGGAGACTACTGCTTATCTGGTTCTTCTTTTTCCATCCAAGACAAAGCTGCTTCCATCAGTGTACCAGATTTCCTCAGGACTGGCCAGAGGATCTTCTGACAATCCTTCTCAGGGTTTTGTCCAGTAGTCCACAGTTTCTAGGCAGAAGTGAAAGGGAAGAGAGATTTCAAGGGCAGGCATAGTCAGGCCTGGATTTTCCATCAGCACTACTTGATATCTGAGGATCCTTTGATCAGACATCCATAAATGTCCTCTCCCACTCAGGAGTTGTTTCACTTGGTGGCTGTAAAAATAGTTAGTTTGCCCCCAAAAGAGAGGTTTAAAGCATCTTCTATCAGGACTGCAATAGCTGAAAAATTTTGAAGGCAGGGAGGCCAGCCTAGGGTAGTTGGGTTGAGTCTTGGACAAGTAAGCTACAGGCTGGGGCTTAGGTCCCAACTTTTGAGTTAACATTCCCAAGGTTATTCCTTCCTTTTCATGAACATAAAGTCGGAATGCTTTTTCTGGGTCTGGCGATCTCAAGGCGGTGCTTGATTTAAGGCTTGTTTCAGTGTAGCCTCTGCCTTCTTTTGAGGAGTTCCCCACATCAATGAGGTTGAATCATCCCATCACTTCAAACTTTCATACAAAGGCTGGGCAAGGAGACCACAGTTGGGTATCCATATTCTACAATACGCAGTTAGTTCCAGGAAAGTGGCAATTGTTTTTGAGTCCTGGGGGCAGGCACTTGAAGATTCCTTGTACTTTGCTGAAGGACAACCTACTGGACGCATGTGTAATCTGAACTCTGAGGTAAGTGAACTTTGTCTCAACCATCTGTGCTTTAGCATGGGAGATTTTATATCCTTCTCTGCTAAAAAGTTTAGAATCTGAATTGTATGTTGTTGGGCATTTTTCTCATCTGGAGAACAGATTTATAAGTCATGTACATATTGCAATATTTTACCATTAGGTCCCAGATTGAGATCTAGGAGATCCCAGCAAATAGCCTGCCCAAACAGCTGGGGGCTATCTCTGAACCTCTGAAGTAATACTGTCTAAGCCACCTGTTGGTGTTTTCTCCTGCAGCCTCCCACTCGAAGGCAAAAAGATATTGGGATTCTTTAGCCAGTGGTATGCAAAGAATGCATAATTGAGATCCAGGACTGTAAACCACTTGGCACTGAGTGGAATTTTTTCCAAGATTACATGCAGATTGGATACTATGGGATGGAGGGGGAACTACAGCTACATTTATGATCTGGAGATCTTGAACCATTCACGAGGTTCTGTCCTTTATCTTTACAGGGAGGATTGTGGTGTTACAAGGTGAATTGGTGAGGACCAAGGGCTCACCCATTATACCTATTATTGTGGGCAAGAATCCTTTAGAAGAAATGGAATAGCCATCATAGTCAACAAAAGAGTCAGAAATACAGTACTTGGATGCAATCTCAAAAATGACAGAATGATCTCTGTTCCTTTCCAAGGCAAATCATCCAATATCATGGTAATCCAAGTATGTGCCCCTACCAGTAATGCTGAAGAAGCTAAAGTTGAATGGTTCTATGAAGACCTACAAGACCTTCTAGAACTAACACCCAAAAAAGATGTCCTTTTCATCATAGGAGACTGGAATGCAAAAGTAGGAAGTCAAGAAGCACCTGGAGTAAGAGGCAAATTTGGCCTTGGAATACAGAATGAAGCAGGGCAAAGGCTAATAGAGTTTTGCCAAGAGAACACACTGGGTCATAGCAAACACCCTCTTCCAACAACACAAGAGAAGACTCTACACGTGGACATGATCAGATGGTCAACACCAAAATCAGATTGATTATATTCTTTGCAGCCAAACATGGAGAAGCTCTATACAGTCAGCAAAAAGCAAAAATGGGATCTGACTGTGGCTCAGTCAAGAACTCCTTACTGCCAAAATCAGACTTAAATTGAAGAAAGTAGGGAAAACCACTAGCCCATTCAGGTATGACCTAAATCAAATCCCTAGCGATTATACAGTGGAAGTGAGAAATAGATTTAAGGGACTAGATCTGATAGACAAGTGCCTGATGAACTATGGACAGAGGTTCATAACATTGTACAGGAATCAGGGATCAAGATCATCCCCAAGAAAAAGAAATGCAAAAAAGCAAAATGGCTGTCTGAGGAGGACTTACAAACAGCTGTGAAAACAAGGGAAGCAAATAGCAAAAGAGAAAAGGAAAGTTACAATCATCGGAATGTCAAGTCACAAATGAGAGCAAGGAGAGATAAGAAAGCCTTCCTCAGTGGTCAGTGCAAAGAAATAGAGGAAAACAATAGAATGGAAAAGACTAGAGATCTCTTCAAGAAAATTAGAGATACCAAGGGAATATTTCATGCAAAGATGGGCTTAATAAAGGACAGAAATGGTATGGACCTAACAGAAGCAGAAGATATTAAGAAGAGGTGGCAAGAATACACAGAAGAATTGTACAAAAAAAGATCTTCACACCCCAGATAATCACGATGGTGTGATCACTCACGTAGAGCCAGACATCCTGGAATGTGAAGTCAAGTGGGCTTTACGAATCATCACTACAAACAAAACTAGTGGAGGTGATGGAATTCCAATTGAACTATATGCAGAATGCATGAGAAATACTGGGCTGGATGAAGCACAAGCTGGAATCAAGATTGCTGAGAGAAACATCAATAATCTCAGATATGCAGATGAAACCACTCTCATGGCAGAAAGTGAAGAAGAACTAAAGAGCCTCTTGATGAAAGTGCAAGAGGAGAGTGAAGAAGTTGGCTTAAAGCTCAACATTCAGAAAACTTAGATCATGGCATCCGGTCCTACCACTTCATGGCCAATAGATGGGGAAACAGTGGAAAGAGTGGCTGACTTTATTTTTCTGGGCCCCAATATCACTTCAGATGGTGATTGCAGCCATGAAATTAAAACACACTTACTACCTGGAAGGAAAGTTATGATCAACCTAGACAGCATATTAAAAAGCAACCTAGATGCCCATCAGCAGATGAATGGATAAGGAAGCTGTGGTACATATACACCATGGAATATTACTCAGCCATTAAAAAGAATTAATTTGAATCAGTTCTAATGAGATGTATGAAACTGGAGCCCATTATACAGAGTGAAGTAAGCCAGAAAGATAAAGATCATTACAGCATACTAACACATATATATGGAATTTAGAAAAGATGGTAATGATAACCCTATGTGCAAAACAGAAAAAGAGACACAGATGTACAGAACAGACTTTTGGGCTCTGTGGGAGAAGGCGAGGGTGGGATGTTTCGAGAGAACAGCATGTATATTATCTATGGTGAAACAGATCACTGGCCCAGGTGGTGTGCCTGAGACAGGTGCTCGGGCCAGGTGCACTGGGAGGACAGAGGGGAATCGGGTAGAGGGGGGGGAGGTGGGAGGGGTGATCGGGATGGGGAATACATGTAACTCCATGGCTGATTCATGTCAATGTATGACAAAACCCACTGCAATGTTGCGAAGTAATTAGCCTCCAACCAATACAAATAATTGAAAAAAAAAAACAAAACAAAACAAAATAAAAAGCAGAGACGTTACTTTGTTAACAAAGGTCCATCTAGCCAAGGCTATGGTTTTTCCAGTGGCCATGTATGGAAGTGAGAGTTGGACTATAAAGAAAGCTGAGTGCAGAAGAATTGATGCTTTTGAACTGTGGTGTTGGAGAAGACTCTTGCGAGTCCCTTGGACATCAAGGAGATCTAACCAGTCCATCCTAAAGGAGATCAGTCCTGCGTGTTCATTGGTAGAACAGATGTTGAAGCTGAAACTCCAATACTTTGGCTACCTGATGTGAAGAGTTGACTCATTTCAAAAGACCCTGATGCTGGGAAACATTGAGGAGCAGGGGATGACAGAGGATGAGATGGTTGGATGGCATCACCAACTCAATAACATCACCAACTCAATGGTTTGGGTGGACTCCGGGAGTTGGTGATGGACAGGGAGGCCTGGCATGCTGCAATTCATGCTGTTGCAAAAAGTCAGACAGGACTGAGCAATTTAACTGAACTGATTGTGCATATAAGTTACATAAGCACAATGACAATATACAGCATTGATGTACTCCTTTCCCTATTTGGAACCATTCTGTTGTTCCATGTTCGGTTCTAACTGTTGTTTCCTAACCTGCATACAGATTTCTCAAGAGGCAGGACAGGTGGTCTGGTATGCCCATCTCTTTCAGAATTTTCCTCAGTTTGTTGTGAACCACACAGTCAAAGTCTTTGGCATAGTAAATAAAGCAGAAATAGATATTTTTCTGGAACTATCTTGCTTTTTCAATGATCCAGCGGATGTTGGCAATTTGATCTCTGGTTCCTCTGCATTTTCTAAAACCTGCTTGAATATATGGAAGTTCACAGTTCATGTATTGTTGAAGCCTGGCTTGGAGAATTCTGAGCATTACTTTACCAATGTGTGAGATGAGGGCAATTTTGTGGTCATTTGAGCATTCTTTGACATTGCCTTTCTTTGGGATTGGAATTAAAACTGACCTTTCCATTCCTGTGGTCACTGCTGAGTTTTCCACATTTGCTGGCATATTGACTGCATCACTTTCACAGCATCATCTTTGAGGGTTTGAAATACCTCAACTGGAATTCCATCACCTCCACTAGCTTTGTTTGCAGTGATGCTTCCTAAACCCACTTGACTTCACATTCCAGGATGTCTGGCTCTAGGTGAGTGATCACACCATCGTGATTATCTGGGGTGTGAAGATCTTTTTTGCACAGTTCTTCTGAGTATTTTTGCCACCTCCTCTTAAAATCTTCTGCTTCTGTTAGGTCCATACCATTTCTGTCCTTTATTAAGCCCATCTTTGCATGAAATATTCCCTTGGTATCTCTAATTTTCTTGAAGAGATCTCTAGTCTTTTCCATTCTATTGTTTTCCTCTATTTCTTTGCACTGACCACTGAGGAAGGCTTTCTTATCTCTCCTTGCTCTCATTTGTGACTTGACATTCCGATGATTGTAACTTTCCTTTTCTCTTTTGCTATTTGCTTCCCTTGTTTTCACAGCTGTTTGTAAGTCCTCCTCAGACAGCCATTTTGCTTTTTTGCATTTCTTTTTCTTGGGGATGATCTTGATCCCTGATTCCTGTACAATGTTATGAACCTCTGTCCATAGTTCATCAGGCACTTGTCTATCAGATCTAGTCCCTTAAATCTATTTCTCACTTCCACTGTATAATCGCTAGGGATTTGATTTAGGTCATACCTGAATGGGCTAGTGGTTTTCCCTACTTTCTTCAATTTAAGTCTGATTTTGGCAGTAAGGAGTTCTTGACTGAGCCACAGTCAGATCCCATTTTTGCTTTTTGCTGACTGTATAGAGCTTCTCCATGTTTGGCTGCAAGGAATATAATCAATCTGATTTTGGTGTTGACCATCTGATCATGTCCACGTGTAGAGTCTTCTCTTGTGTTGTTGGAAGAGGGTGTTTGCTATGACCCAGTGCGTTCTCTTGGCAAAACTCTATTAGCCTTTGCCCTGCTTCATTCTGTATTCCAAGGCCAAATTTGCCTCTTACTCCAGGTGCTTCTTGACTTCCTACTTTTGCATTCCAGTCTCCTATGATGAAAAGGACATCTTTTTTGGGTGTTAGTTCTAGAAGGTCTTGTAGGTCTTCATAGAACCATTCAACTTTAGCTTCTTCAGCATTACTGGTAGGGGCACATACTTGGATTACCATGATATTGGATGATTTGCCTTGGAAAGGAACAGAGATCATTCTGTCGTTTTTGAGATTGCATCCAAGTACTGTATTTCTGACTCCTTTGTTGACTATGATGGCTATTCCATTTCTTCTAAGAGATTCTTGCCCACAGTAGCAGATATAATGTTCATCTGAATTAAATTCACCCGTTCCAGTCCATTTTAGTCCGCTAATTCCTAACATGTCAACGTTCACTCTTGCCATCTCCTATTTGACTAGTTCCAATTTGCCTTGATTCATGTACCATTACAAGTTCCTATGCAATATTGCTCTTTACAGCTTCAGACTTTACTTCTTCTCTAATCACATCCACAACTGGGTTTTGCTTTTGCTTTGGCTCCATCTCTTCATTATTTCTGGGGTTATTTCTCCAGTGATCTCCAGTAGCATATTGGGCACCTACCAACCTGGGAAGTTCATCTTTCAGTGTTCTATCTTTTTGCCTTTTCATACTGTTCATGGGGTTCTCAAGGCAAGAATATTGAAGTGGTTTGCCATTCCCTTCTCCAGTAAACCACATTTTGTCAGAACTCTCCATTGTGACCCATCCATCGTGGGTGGCCCGACTCAGCATGGCTCATAGTTTCATTGAGTTAGACAAAGCTGTGGTCCATTTGATTAGATTGGTTAGGTTTCTGTGATTGTGGCTTTCAGTCTGTCTGCCCTTTGATGGAGAAGGGTAATAGGCTTATGAAAGCTTCCTGATGGAAGAGACTGCCTCAGGGGGACATAGGATCTTATTCTGATGGGCACAGGCATGCTCAGTAAATTTTTAATTCAATTTTCTGTTGATGGGTGGAGCTGTGTTCCCTCCCTGCGTTTTACCTGGGGCCAAACTATGGTGGTCGCAATGAAGATAATGGTGACCTCCTTCAAAATATCTCATGCATGTACTGCTACACTCAGTGCCCCAATCCTGCAGCAGGCCATCATGACCCACGCCTCTGCTGGAGACTCCTGGATACTCATAGGTAAGTCTGGGACAGTCTCTTGTGGGGTCACCGATCCTTTCTCCTGGGGCCTGGTGCACAAGGTTCTGTTTATGCCCTCCAAGAATCTATTTCCCTGTCTTGGGTAAGTTCTGGCAGCTATATGGTGGGGTTAATGGTGACCTCCTCCAAGAAGGCTTATGCCATACCTAAGTCTGCTGCACCCAGAGCCCCTGTCCCTGCGGCAGTCCACTGCTGACCTGTACCTCGATAGGAGATGCTCAAACCCAGTTCTGTCTCAGTCTCTGTGGGGTCACTGGGTCTTGGTGTGCACAAGGTTTGTTTGAGCCCTCTGAGCCTCTCTGGCAGGAGTGGGGTTTGATTCTAAATGCAAATTTGCCCCTTCTACCATTTTGCTGAGGCTTCTCCTTTGCCCTTGGCCATAGGGCATCTCCTCTCAGCTGGGCACCTCTCCAGTGCCATGCAGCTGCTGCTTGTGGCTCCCAGCTCACAGAAATGAAATCAACCAGCTCACAAAAGCTAAACACACCACATTTCATGGCTGCCACATACACCCTCTACAATGGCACACACTCTGTGGACTGTGTTTCTCTCTGAAATGAACAAATCTACTTCTTAGCTATTGCTGTGTCTCTCACTGAATTTTTTTGCAATGAAGCATCAAGAACCTAAGCATTAGGCCCTGAAACCAGGCACCATGGGTTTATTCCAAGCTCAACTCCTAGCCAGATATGACTGAGTAACTAAGCATAGCACAGGGCCCCTGCCATGCGGGTTTGAGTCCCAATGTTAGGTAAAAAGTTTCAAACACAACTTTCAGAAATGGAAAGATGATGACCTACCCAATATTTTGTAGGCAGTGGCATAGATGGAGAGGATATCTGAAGGACAGGAGGAAAAAGCAGTAGGGAAAATGTGCTGAGGAATCCCCTTCATAATCTGCTGGGAAATCTGCTAAATACCTGACCTGTGCTCACAGTTTTCATTGGCCTGATTCTTGGCACAAAGAAGATTAAGGGCAGTTTAATAAACAGAGTTGTTGCCTCTTGAACAGCAGCTTCTAAGGTGCAGCAGATAGTAGAGCCTTTGGGACACACTGGGGAATAGCCCTGCAAGAGTCCTTCAATTGTACCCTTTGCCACTCACCTGTTCGCAGGTGGGTTCGAGGAAACAAGAAATGAGAGAGTGTAAAGGAATTAAGATTTTGTTAGCCATATGTCCTTCCAGCCATAAGGATGAGGACCTCCTACCTTAACCAGAGTTCTTCTGGAATCTGAGACAGCCACATGAGCTTTCTGCCGAGTTTGTTTTTGCTGTCCCAGTTTCCAGCACACGGGGCTTCTTGTCTCATCCATTGCACTGGGTTTTCTTTGTGTTCAGCTTCCAATGTGTGAGCTTTGCTGAGTTGGGCTTCTGCTGTTCTTGATCTCTACCTCGCGGGTGCTGAGCCGAGGTTGTTTCAGCCAGGTTAAATCTGAGAAATGGCACCAGATATGTCGGGGGAGTGTGTAATATCCTCAGTTCTGTCTCACTGCAGCAAAACTTTGAAATGGCGGACCAGTGTTAAAGCTTGGTTATAGCTCAGTTTTATTTGGCAAGCAAAGGAAAATACATCCTTGAGGCATGAGGGCAGGCCTATCCAAAAGAAGCATGTGGCTCAATTTTGGCTCCTCTTTTTATAATTTTTTTGTTTTTTGTTTTTTCCTCCTCCCCCTGAGCCTGTCCTGTGTAAATTGGGCTAGCCAGGAGGGCTGGCTGTTTCACCTGAAGTTCTCACCCTGGTCCTTGGATCTTCCTTTGTTTTATTTTTGTGGGCTTTTTTCCTTTCTTTGTCTTTTAACCACCACTACTTTGGACTCCTTTTTCCTATTCTAACTACCTAACACATGTATTAGGTGGAAGGCTGTATATAATGTTAATATTCTCTATACTATATATATATATAGTATACTTGTATATATATATACAAGTATATATATATATACTTGTGTGCATAACATGGGCTTCCTATGTGACTCAGTGGTAAAGAATCTGCCTGCCAAACAGATGGTGTCAATTGGATCCCTGGGTCAGGAAGATTCCCTGGAGACAGAAAGGGAAATCCACTTCAATATTCTTGCCTGGGAAATCCCATGGACAGAGGAACCTACCAGGCTACAGTCCATGGGGTCTCAAAGATTCTAACATGACTTAGTGATTAAGCATCAACAATGTTAACATGCTTCATTGAAAACATGTAAAAGCTAAGAAAATATAAATATGTCTAATTAAATCTGTATGAAGCAATGTAATAAAGATTCAAAATAAAAAGGCAAAGACATGAATATAATGTAAATTAAACATAAGTAGGACTTAATTATGAACCTGTCTGACATTTAATATTCAGAGTACTAAAGTCATTGAAAAGACACATTACATAATAATCTAAGACAAATTTTATGAATATGTGACAGTCCTAATTCTATACAGAACAAATAACACAGGCAATGGAGCAAAAACTATTAGAAAGGCATAGTGAAGTCTGTTTCAATATTTTCCCACTTATTGATAAGTCTACACAATACCCAAAAGGACTTATAACATTAGACATTTAAATTTTCTTTTTTAATGAATAAAATACATCATTAAAATGGTGCATTGGTTAAAGCTATTAAATGCAGAAAAGGTTGCAATAAACAAATAACCAACAACATAAGGGAAGTGAATTATTCCAGAATATACATACAAAAGCTTATATATCTACATACATAAGCACATTTGCACATGTATTTCTTTCTACATCTAATTATCTGCAATTAATACTAAAATTTCAGAATCCTAAAGATTTTAAAGGCCAAATATTCTGATTTTAATTTAATAAAATTAAAAATAAGAGCAAAAACATGAATGAAACCATACTCACTGGCTTAAAAACAAGAAAACATCAGTATATAAACATTGGAAATAAGAAAAAATCAAACTGATAATGCAAATTATCTAGCAATCAATTAACCACATTTCATTTGATTAGCAACATAGTATTCAAAGGAGGATGTGAAGATATTCAGAGACAAATTTGAAGACAATTACCTTCCTTATTAAATTAAAGAAAAAAATAAAGAAACTAGGAAATTGCTCCATTGGCTTTTTACATTATATTTACTACTGTGGGCAAGAATCCTTTAGAAGAAATGGAATAGCCATCATAGTCAACAAAAGAGTCTGAAATGCAGTATGTGAGTGCAATCTCAGAAATGACAAAATGATCTCTGTTCATTCCCAAGGCAAACCATTCAATATCACAGTAATCCAAGTCTATGCCCCAACCAGTAATGCTGAAGAAGCTGAAGTTGGATGGTTCTATGAAGCCTATAAGAACTTCTAGAACTAACACCCAGAAAAGATATCCTTTTCATCTTGGGGGACTGGAATGCAAAAGTAGGAAGTCAAGAAGCACCTGGAGTAACAGGCAAATTTGGCCTTGGAGTAGAAAACGAAGCAGGGCAAAGGCTAACAGAGTTTTGCCAATAGAATGCACTGGTCACAGCAGACACACTCTTCTAAGAACACAAGAGACGACTCTACACATGAACATCATCAGATGGTCAATACCAAAATCAGATTGATTATGTTACTTGCAGCCAAACATGGAGAAGCTCTATACAGTCAGCCAAAACAACACCAGTAGCTGACTGTGGCTCAGATCATGAACTCCTTATTGCCAAATTCAGACTTAAACTGAAGAAAGTAGGGATAACCACTAGACCATTCAGGTATGACCTAAATCAAACCCCTAATGATTATACAGTGGAAGTGACACATAGATTCAAGGGATTAGAGCTGATAGACAGAGTGCCTGAAGAACTATGGACCGAGGTTTCTGACATTGTACAGGATGAAGTGATCAAGATTATCCCCAAGAAAAAGAAATGCAAAAAAGCAAAATGCTTGTCTGAGAAAAGAAGAGAAGCGAAAGGCAAAGGAGAAAAGGAAAGATATACCCATTTGAATGCAGAGTTCCAAAGAATAGCAGGAAGAGATAAGAAAGCCTTCCTGAGTGATCAATGCAAAGAAGTAGAGGAAGACAATGGAATGGGAAAGACTAGAGATGGGATGACCCAGAGGGATGGGATTGAGAGGGTAACAGGCAGGAAGGCCAGGGGTCTCCAAATGGAGGAAAGAGGCTGTAAGTGCCAGACATTTTTATCTCTCTTAAATGGCAAGAAGAAACAAACCAGCGAACTGTTTTTCATTCTCTATACAAATTTAAAAGGAGGTTTCTCTTAACATTCTGTGTTGCCATGACACCTGGTCTCACCTAAAGCTAACCACTCTCAAACTTTGAGTTAACCAATACATGCCTTTTTCGTATGGAAATGTGGTCTTAAGCTATGTTAATGAACCCCAGACTCAATCTTCAAGTTGGTTCCGCTAAACGGCCTAACTTACTTCCTCAGGTATTGTTCTCCTAATCTATGTAAACGGAACTATTTGTTGGTATTCTGCCCTTCTAAAAGATTCAAGTCAATCGTTTTATGGCCTGGGATGAATTATCTGATGCCATTCTAAATTTTATGACATTCCTTTCATTTCATTAACAGACTGTGAGTGACTATATAACATACAGCTAAAGACTAGGAGGGGGGTACTCTTTTGCCCCCTTCTGATGCCTATGTCAGAAGCTTTCCCTATCTCCTTTATACTTTAATAAAACTTTATTACACAAAAGCTCTGAGCGATCCAGCCTCGTCTCTGGCCCCGGATTGAATTCGTCTCCTCCGGAGGCCAAGAATCCCGTGTCTTATCGTTCAGCAACAACCTTTCAGGATGGGGAGGGAGGTGGGAGGGGGGTTCAAGATGGGGAACACATGTACACCCATGGAGGATTCATGTTAATGTATGGCAAAACCAATACAATATTGTAAAGTAAAAAAAAAAAAAAAAATAGATAAAGCTGAAAAAAAAAAGAAAATTAGAGATACCAAGGAACATTTCACAGAAAGATGAGCACAATAAAGGACAAAAATGGTATGGACCTAACAGAAGCATGACATATTAGGAAGAGGTGGTAAGAATATACAGAAGAGCTATTAAAAAAAAAAAAAATTCATGACCCAGATAACCAGGATGGTGTGATCACTCACCTAGAGCCAGACATCCTGAATCATGAAGTCAAGTGGGCCTTAGGAAGCGTCACTATGAACAAAGCTAGTGGAGGTGATGGAATTCCAGTTAAGCTCTTTCAAATCCTAAAAGATAATGCTGTGAAAGTGCTGCAGTCAGTACGCCAGCAAGTGTGGAAAACTCAGCAGTGACCACAGGACTGGAAAAGGTCAGTTTTCATTCCAATCCCAAAAAAGCAATACCAAAGAATGTTCAAACTGCAGCACAATTGCTCTCATCTCACACGCTAGCAAAGTAATGCTCAAAATTCCCAAGTCAGGCTTTAATAGTACGTGAGCTGCAAATGTCCAGATGCTCAAAATGGATTTAGGAAAGTCAGAAAAACCAGAGATCAAATTGCAGTTGGATCATCAAAAAAGCAAGAGAGTTTAGAAAAACATTTACTTCTGCTTTATTGCCTACGCCAAAGCCTTTGTCTATGTAGATCTCAACAAACTGTGGAAAATTCTGAAAGATATGGGAATATCAGACCACCTGACCTGCCTCCTGAGAAATCTGTATGCTGGTCAAGAAGCAACATTTAGAATTGGATATGGAACCACAGACTGGTTCCAAATAGGAAAAGAAGTATGACAAGGCTGTATATTGTCACCCCACTTATTTAACTTACATGCAGAGTACATCATGAGAAACACTGGGCTGGATGAAGCACAAGCTGGAATCAAGATTGCTGGGAGAAATATCAAAAGCCTCAGATAGGCAGATGATACCACCCATATGGAATAAAGTGAAGAGGAACTAGAGCCTTTGATGAAAGTGAAAGAGGAGTGGAAAGTTTGGCTTAAAGCTCAACATTCAGAAAACTAAGATCATGGTATCCGGTCCCATCACTTCATGGCAAATAGATGGGGAAATAGTGACACACTTTATTTTCTTGGGCTCCAAAATCACTGCAGATGGTGACTTTATCCATGAAATTAAAAGATGCTGGCTCCTTGTAAGAAAAGCTATGACAAACCTAGACAGCATGTTAAAATGAAGAGACATTACTTTGCCAACAAAGGTCTGTCTAGTCAAAGTTATCATTTTTCCAGTAGTCAGTCACATATGGATGTGAGAGTTGGAATATAAAGAAAGCTGAGTGCCAAAGAATTGATGCTTTTGAACTGTGGTGTTGGAGAAGACACTTGAGAATCCCTTGGACTGCAAGGAGATCCCAGTAGTCAATCCTAAAATCAGTCCTGAATATTCATTGGAAGGACTGATGCTGAAGCTGAAACTCCAATACTTTGGCCACTTGATGCCAAGAGCTGACTCATTGGAAAAGACCCTGATGCTGGGGTAGATTGAAGGCAGGAGAAGGGGACAACAGACAATGTGATGGTTGGATGGCATCACCATCTCAATGGAGAGGAGTTTGAGAAAGCTCTGAGGGTTGGTGATGGACAGGGAAGCCTGCCGTTCTGCAGTCCATGGGGTGGAAAGGAGTCAGACAGGCCTGAGCGACTGAACTGAACTGATTGAAGGAAAGTAGAAATTTGTGGTTTTATAAAGATAAGAGCTAAAGTTGAGTAAATAGGAAAAGAGGGAAAGTAAATATAACCACTGGTTTGCTAAAGATGAGAATGTCATTTAGAAGGTTTGTGAGAATGAAGAAATAAGAAAAAGAAAAAACAGTAAAAGTTAATTAAGGGAAATTAAATAGGTATGTATGTGTATGTGTGTGTGTGTGCGTGTGTGTGCACTAAGTTGCTTTAGTAATGCCTGAATGTGAGACCCTATGGACTACAGCCTGCCAGTTCCTCTGTTCATGGAATTCTCCAGGCAAGAATACTGGAGTGGGTTGCCATGTCCTCTCCAAGGTATCTTTCTGACCCAGGGATTAAACCCACATCTCATGTCTACCTGCATTGGCAGGTGAGTTCTTTACCACTAGTGCCACCTGGGAAGCCCAAAATAGCTATAACCATAAGTGAAGTATATTAAAAAAAAAAACAAAAAACTGAAAGTTTATGATAATTGAGTAATTTATTAATGAACTAAGTAATTTATTAATGAACTGATAAACCAGCATTTACCAAAGAGTCATTGGAAACTATACAAATTGGAAAAGTCAATTTAAAATCTATCAGTAAGAAATACATCAGAATGATTTCTATATAAAATTTTAAAAATATGTTATTTCAAACTTGGAAAATGCTATAAAGCAACCTGATTTCTTTAATGCACCTGCATAAATTACACCAAAAAGAAAATCAATTTACAGAGTTGCAAGCAACAGTAAAAAATAAGCACTTCTAAATTCATTTAAATTAATATCAGAACTATTGCTATTGTCACTATTGCTTTTATAGAAATAAAAAAAGGTTTTGATAATAAAATACAAACGTGTATTCACATAATATTAAAATATACAATATTACTAATGGCACTATATCTTATTAAATAAAATGGTGAAAAATTATAGACAGTCTATTCCTGATGGATAATATTATACTTTATGGAAACCTAAAACAATCACAGAGAATAATAAACCTACCAATATTCACTAAAATGACTGAATATGAAACAATACTAAAATACTTAGCTCTTATCCTAAATAATAAACAGCAAAAAATAAAATTCATATCCTATGCATAATAGAAACAATTACCACAACAAAAATTCTTTGGCAAAAGTTAAAAAGAAAGATATGTGTGTGTGTTAGTTGCTCAATCTTGTCTGACTCTGTGATCCCATGGACTGCAGCCCACCAGGCACATCCGTCTATGGGATTCTCTTCTCCAGTCATCTTCCAGACCCAGGGATTGAACCCTGGTCTCCTGCGTTGCAGGCATATTCTTTACTGTCCAAGCTACGAGGGAAGCCCAAAAAGAAAGATACGTGTGCATGCTCAGTTGCAATCTAGGTATGTAAAACTCTAGAGACTAAAGATGCACATCAAGATAAGAGTAAATAGAAATATAAAACACATTCTTATTTATAATCATATTACAAAAATATAAATTTTCCAAAATCCAAGTATACACTTTATTACACTAAAAGAATTGGTATACTAATTTACTTTATTTAGTATCCAACAGGGTCACTACACTGAAAATATATACTTTGGTATATTTGAAGACAGGTTAAGGGAAAATATGGCAACTAGCAGTGAGACTAGTTGCCAGAAACACATTACCACCTATGCCATGACCTTGACCTTTGACACAGTAGCTAATTATTGAAAAGTGTTTGAATGAATGGTTTTGAAAAATAATGCATTAGATGTATGAAGCTATTTCTAATATTAAGCAAGAAATTGAAATTTCTTGAAATTCAATTCATGAAATTGAAAGACACTTGCTTCTTGGAAGAAAAGCTATGACAAACCTAGACAGCATATTGAAGAGGAAAAGCATCACTTTGCTGAAGAAGGTCCATGTAGTCAAAGCTATGATTTCTAAAGTAGTCATGTATGGATGTGTGAGTTGGACCATAATGAAGGCTGAGGACCGAAGAATTGATGCTTTCAAATTGTGGTGCTGGAGAAGACTCTTGAGAGTCCCTTTGACTGAAAGAAGATCAAACTAGTCAATCCTAAAGGAAATCAACCCTGATTATTCATTGGAAAGATTGATGCTGAAGCTGAAACTCCTATTCTTTGGCACCTAATGCAAACAGCCAACTCATTGGAAAAGATCCTGATGCTGAGGGCAGGAGGAGAAGTGGGCAACAGAGAATGAGATCATTGGATGGCATCACGGACTCAATGAACATGAGTTTGAGCAAACTCCAGGAGACAGTGAAGGATAGGGAAGCTTGACGTGCTACTGTCCATGGGGTCACAAAGAGTCGGAACATGAGTGACTGAACAGCAACAGAAAGGATGAAATAGTTTTTTTCAAAACAATATTATTATCTCACAGATAATGATTGTCAGGTACTCTGTTCTTTACTGTCATCATTCTCTTAGGTGTCACTAAAGAAGTTAATATCAGATATTCAAAGTATAGGAAACTTTCCAGAATACTGTTTCTATGGCCTTATATTTGTTCTTATGTAGAGACAAGCATTGGAATACAATAGAAATTCGTATACAAGTAAGTATTTTGGGTTAAGCCAGCTAATAACTTGCCAACAGCTTTGGCTTTTTCTTTAGAGCATTATTCAGTGTTTATAAAAATGATCTGCCAGTATTTGATTTCTGTAAGCTAAGGCATATCTTTATCACCGCGTAATGTGGTATCTGCTCTCAGAAGGCAGGAGCAGAAAGGATGGAGGATGTTTCCACATCTGTCTCCTCCAGGTGGTGGTTGTGCCTCCCTCCCCACTGTTTTCTTCATTAATGCTAATTTAGCCTTTTAAGAATTGGCAATTGTTTTGCAAAATTTGAGCATTTTTTGTCCCCTTAGAGGAATAGATCTGAGAATTTGCAGGACTGATTAAATTAAAAAAAAAAAAAAGAAACAGTTATGGAGTAATCTTGTGTCCTCACGTATATTGCTCTGTTTCTCAGCCTGACAGTACAGTTTACTGGCATGATTATCAACCCTGTAAACAAATCTTAATTCCAAGAAACCTCATCCTGGGAGGAATTTGGATAAGAAATCTGAAAATGAAATATTTATGCTCTTTTACCAAATGGATAGAATCTGAATCTTATCCTAGTGTGAAACTCATTCTTTTCCCCACTATATCTTTAAAACACGTGAGTGCCTAGCATATATACGCAGTTTATGCATGCAATTGGATGTAAGAGGACTTAATAACATCATAATCTTTGTGTTAAGAAATAAAATAATGGAAAGGGGATTTTCTGTGTTTCTTCTTTAAAAAAAATGCAGAAAATATCCTTCATTTCCATGTTTTCATTCATTTACTTATTCAGTAAATAGTCACTGAAAACCTGTGTTCAAGGAATGATGTTAGTTGCTGTTAGAATCTGGTATTGTCTGCAGGAAATTAGATTTTAGAGTGGCAGACTATGTGTGTAATAGTTCTAGTATAAACTGTGCAACAATACGATTTTTAAAAGGGGTGCTCACTGGAGGTAATGAGAGCTAAATGAGAAAATTCTCATAGGAAATGGTGACCTGTGGCGGGTAGCTTCTAAGATGTTTTACTCTTGGAATGATACAGTGCTGTCCCTGGAATTCCTTCTTGAAAAGTTGTCCTTTGTTCAGTTGTTAAGTCCTGCCTGACTCTTTGTGACCCCAAGGGCTGCGGCACACAGACTTCCCTGTCCTTCACTATCTCCTGCAGTTTGCTCAATCTAATGTCCATCAAGTCGATGATGCTATCCAAACATTTCATCTTCTGTCACCCTCTTCTCCTTCTGCCTCCAATCTTTTCCAGCATCAGGGGCTTTTGCAATGAGTTGGCTCTTCGCATTAGGTGGCCAAAGTATTGTAGCTTGTTTCAGCATCAGTACTTCCAATAAATATTCAGGGTTGATTTCTTTTAGGATTGGCTGGTTTGATATTTTTGCAGTCCAAGGAACCTTCAAGAATCTTCTCCAGGACCACTGTTTTGAAAGCATCGATTCTTTGGCACTCAGCCTTCTTTATGGTTGAACTCTCACATCAGTACAAGACTACTGGAAAAACCATAGCTTTGACTAAAGGAACCTTTGTCAGCAAAGTGATGTCTCTGTGTTTTAATACACTGCCAAGGTTTGTCATATTTTTTCTTTGCAAGGAGCAATAGTCTTTTAATTTTCATGGCTGCAGTCACAATCCGCAGTGATTTTGTAGCTCAAGAAAATAAAATCTGCCACTGTTTCAACTCTTTCCCCATCTATTTGCCAGGAAATAATAGGATTGGATGCTATGATTTTAGTTTTAAACCAGCTTTTTCACTTCTTGGAATGACCCCTGTGCAATTCTTTCCCCGTGAGTGGGGATTGGATCTAGTGACATACTTCTAGTCAGAATCATAGAGCAAAAGTGATGGGACATCACTTCTGTGATCTACCTATAAAAGACCAAATTCCATGTATCTGGAATGTTCTCAGGCTCTTCTCCCATGCTCACACTGCTAAAGCAGACTGTGTTGTGAGGTACCATATGCATATGCTCATGTGGCAAAGAACTGAGATCAGCTTCTGGCCAGTGACCAGCAATGAGCTGGGATGCTCAGCTCATGAGGAATTGAATGTCAACAAACATGTGTTTGAACTTGGGAAACTGGTTATTTTGCAGTGAAGACCTGAGATGCCTGTAAAACCAGTGCATACTCTGACCACAGATTGATGACAGACTCTTGGTCAAAGATCAAAGCTGTGTTTGAATTCTGACCCTCAGAAATTATAAGATGATAATTTTTGTCTTAAGATACTGTTTTGGAATAATTTGTAAGTAGACTAAAACAAAACTTCAGCAACAGAGTGGAAGGATTTACTAACTCAAATAATAATCTTTGAGAGACTCTTATATGTTAGGTACTCCATATACAGTAATGGACCAAACTAAGTCCTGTACTCATCTACCTTATGGCCTACTAATAAACTATCCAACAATAATTATGCAATTAAAATAAATTAAGTTGTGCTAAATTAAATGAAGGAAATGTGCTGTGTGCAAGGAGTGTGTCAAATAAGGGTGTCCAGGCTAGGCTGGGGAGTACATTATATCTTCCCTCAAGAAATTACATACTATGAAAAACAAAAAAATAGGTATGAGGGTGAGACTAGAATTTTGGGCAAGGAACAGAAAACTCTCCTTACTAAGTGAAGGGAAAATGTGTGCAAAGACCCTGGGACTGGTACCTAGAAAGACAAAGACTGTGACATGTTGAGCCTTATTCTATAAAACATTAAGTACTTGGGATTGTTTCCTAGAAAGCTATAAAATTTTGAAGTTTGAGCAAAGACATTAATAGTCATATTTATCATTTTTTTCATTTATTTTTATTAATTGGAGGCCATATTTATCATTTTAGAGGGACTGCTATTGTTGCCTTGTGAACAAAGCACGGATATTCAGATGTCAATGAGGATCTGAGAAAAGATGGTGGTTTTATGACTATGATGTTGATGACTATGACGGGTATAGTGAGTAGAAAGGGAATAAAATGCTCTGTAGAATGTAATTAGCTGTGATGCTGCAACATAAAATTATAAAATGTCTAGATTTTACAGAAACCCAACATATTTACTGAATATGAATGCATTTTGTTTCATCAATCAGAAGTGCTTAAGGACAACTTGTATAAAAATATTCTTAATATATGGGGGAATAATGCAAAAAGATTAATTCTACTTTGCTATAGATTTCAATAGTATAATACTGTTTCTGCTCCTCTACAAAAAAGATCATAATAACTTTCTTTTAAGTAAGTTAATTTTTTATAACTTTCTTTTAAGTAAGTTAATTTTTTATAACTTTCTTTTAAGTAAGTTAGTAACTTTCTTTTAAGTAAGTTAATTTTTGCAATATATTTGCTAATAATTTTTATATTTCTATGTTCAGCCATTTCAACTCTTTTCTTTTCTAGCACAGGTACAAAGATTGACACAAACTGAGAAAAATAATTTTATCAAATCCATGTGAGGAAGAGAAAATTACACAGTACATAATAGTGAAATAATTTCTCACTTATTTGCCAACTTTTTTTTCCCTTCTTAGGAAGATCAAAGTTCAGGTAATTAGTAATGTAAAGTGATACATTCCCCAAAAATCTATCAATGGATACTTGAATGAAAATGATTTTCTTCTTTAATACAAGAGATTCCAGGAGATAATTCAGTCTAATCACTTGAAGGGACACTTTCTTTCAAATCTAACTTTGTATAAAGAAGAATATTTCATGTTATCAAACATTCCATATTATTCTATTATACAAAATATTGTAGTCAGGTCAAATGATGTCTATACTGCACCTTTGATGATGAGCATATAGCAGCAGGAGTCTTTTTTTTCTTTTAACCTATTGTGTAGTTATAAGGATAATTTAGAGGAAAACTAAAAATAGCACATTTACTCTGATACAGCCCTTTGCTTTTCAACTTATACCCTACTTCAAATAGATACATAACAGTTGTGACTTTTCTCTAGTTAGGCTCTCTATAGTAAAGAGTCACTTCTGAAAAAGAACATGCCATGAAATACAGTCAGTATTATACTTAAGTATTTTATAATACTTTATTATAAGTATTTTATAAATAATATGTATTTGTTCCTCTCCAGAAGACTATGAAATTACCAGCTTTTCTAATTAATATATATGCTTTTCTCTGTATCAAGTTTTATAAAAGTTTTAAACTTAATCATTTCCTCTAAAATGCTACAGGGCAACACCTAGAAATTTGCTTTTATTTTTGAATTCTATACTGCCGCTCCAAATTCTGTGATTTTCTTAATAATAGCACATCTTGTTTTGCCAAAGGCTGGTGCTTTCCCAGGAGTCTAGTTCCCTGCCTCCATTTAATGATTATTGGGCATAATTGTTCAGGTTTCACTGATTAGCGTCTATCACCTAGACAGCCGTTTTAACCTTATTCTGATAAAGGGCAAATACTGTCTCATCATCTTTGGGTTATTACACTTTGTTCATACTCAGTGATTATTGACTCTGTACCTCCAACTCAGATTTAAATAAAAGGCCACTTATACCATATTAGACAACCTATGGTTTAGTTTTATGAAGGTCATGCTTATGCCAGGAGCTGTTAAACCATCAACCTAGACTCCAAACATCTGCTCAGGGTTAGCATTAAATAGATCCCCAGAAATCCACAGTAGAAATACAATGAAATTGCATATAGGAAAAAAAAAATTAGAATGCACTTAATATTGTATCAATATCGAAGAAAAGCTATTTAACAATTATATGTGAGGGACTGTTCTGGCCACTACAACTTAGCTTACATAGAAATTTGATAAACACTTTGATTGATCATCCATTGAGCAATTAAATACAGATTTCTGGAAACAAGAACAAAAGATGATGAATAATTTCATTCTTTTTTTTTCAGCTCCTAAGGAGTTTTCTTAAAAGCAAAACTAAAGCATCATAATAGGAATATTTGTAAACATACTTTTTACAAATGCATGATGCTGAACACCAAATTTTACCTAGTACCTTAAAAGAAACGCTTATGCAATGTTTTTTCATATGATAATATAATTCTGTAACACTGCCAAAAACAGTAAGGAAGTCAGTCAAATAATATCTTCTTCTCCAAAGTTTGGCAGGAGATGGTGCTCTGTTCTTAAAGAGAAAAGCTGCTATTGAGACATCTGCCTTTGTCATTTACAGACCAGTCTACTGCAGATTGTTTCACAGTGGAGCTCTTACACAGACAATAACTAACAGAGGTAGGAGGAAACAGACCTCTTGTCCTAGGACTGAATTACCACTGCATTACTATTGCTAATTTTCACAAATTAATCAAACAATCCTTCTACTCATTGCTGTCTTAACCCTCATATCAAAATTAAGCCATGGGCATTTTTACTTCCTTTGCACAGGGAAGACAGCTAAAGATCGTCAGACCTCAGAAATTTATTCACATAATAAAAGCTGAAGGCAAAATTTAGCATGAGTTTATTTAGTCACTGATTATGTAAAATTGGTGAAATCACTGATTTTAAAATTAGGTCTCTAATATACTCTCTTTAAGAAAAAAATGTGTAATATTAACTTGTAAAAATTAAATAGTGTGAATTCCTTATACAAGTGTTCCAAGAGACAGACTTCAGACTCAGATTTATCAAAGCACTTAAAAGATATGGAATAATTCAAACATTTTGACCTCAATAGAAAAAATTCAGTTCAGTTCAGTTCAGTCATTCAGTCATGTCTGACTCGTTGCAACCCCATGGACTACAGCATGCCAGGCCTCCCTGTCCATTACCAGTGCCCGGTAATGGCAAACTCACATCCACTAACTGGGTGATGCCATCCAACTATGTCATCCTCTGTTGTCCCCTTCTCCTCCCACCTTCAATCTTTCCCAGCATCAGGGTCTTTTCAGATGAGTCAGTTCTTTGCATCAGGTGGCCAGAGTATTAGAGTACTATAGAAAACATTAGTTAATATATAATTAATTTCAACTATTATAAGATATTATTCCAAAAAGCAGATAGTTATAACTTACTAAGATCCATGTATTTGTGGGGACATGCTTCATGATATAGGTGAGATCAAAAATCATTGGGAAAAATAAGGGTTGCTTTTGGAAAAACTGATTTACTATCTGGAGAGAAAAAAATAAAGCTGGATTCCTATATTTTACATTTTACAAAGATAAAAGATTAAAGATCAAGCTATAAAATGCCGAACTCTGAGGTTAATACAGAAAAATATGAGATTGGTGCTGGAAGGAACTGCTTAAACAGCACAGTGAAAATTAGATTTGATTACATTGAAATTAAGGACTTCTACTGAATAAAGGACACTATGAATAAACATAGGAGTCAGATGATAGGCTTGTAGATACTATTTACAGAAATAAAATCCCCCAAGGAATTTATTTCCTTTGGCTTTATCTTCAAATTATTGATAATATCCAGAATCTCACCACTTTCATCTTTTCTGACATCAGGTTCAAGCTGTCAACTTCTCTTGCCTGGTTGCTACCATAGCTTGTTGAATGGTCTCTCTCCTTCTATACCTGCTCACCTACTGTCTTTTTCCAACACAGCAACTGGAATGATTTTTTTTTTTAATCATAAACCAGAGCATGTCATTCCTTTGCTCAATAATTGCCACTGTTATCCCATGTCACTCAGAGTAAACATTGTGTCTGTTTTCTACCTAGATTTCCTACTATCATTTATCTCTTCTGTTGCTTTCATGCTCTTCTTCAAATAGTTGGCATTATGTGCTCATCTTAAGTCTCTGGTTAGCTTCTCCCAGGGATGCTTCCTCCAGATATTTTCCCACATAATAGCCATGACTTCTCTGGCAACCCACTCCAGTAATCTTGCCTGGAGAATCCCATGGACAGAGGAACCTGACAGGCTACAGTCCATGGGTTTGCAAAGAGTTGGATGTGACTGAGCGAGTAACACACATAACATATCTCCAAGTTCTCAGTTAAATGTCATCTGCTTGAAGAGTTCTACACTATTCACCCTTCTCCCAATATCTTTATCCTGTTCTACTATTCTTTCTTCTCTGCTTATCACCTTCCAACATACTATTTAATTCTCTCATTCAGTATTACCTTGTTTATTGCTTTCTACTCACTGCCATCCTCCTCTGAAAATGAAAGGCACTCAGTCTTGTCTTATCCTTTGTGACCCGATGGACTACACAGTCCAGGGAATTCTCTAGGCCAGAATACTGGCGTGGGTAGCCTTTCCCTTCTCCAGGAGATTTTTCCAATCCAGGGATCGAACCCAGCTCTCCCACATTGCTGGCAAATTCTTTACCAGCTGAGCCACAAGGGAAACCCACCACCCCCCTCTAGTGTCAGTTAAAACTTAACCTTCAGGCTAGAATATTTTTTGTCATCAACCTATTGCTCACCAGTTCTAAGTGCTTAAAATCAATGCTTGCAGAATAGTGTATGTGTGTGTGTGTGTGTGTGTGTTAGTCACTCAGTTGTGTCCAACTCTTTGTGACTCTGTGGATTATAGCCTGCTGCCAGGCTTTTCTGTCCATGAAATTCTCCAGGCAAGAATACTGGAGTGGGCTGCCATTCCCTTCTCCAAGGGATCTTCCCGACTGGGACAGAACCCTGGTCTCCTGCATTGCAGGCAGATTCTTTCCCATCTGAACCACCAAGGAAGTGTCAATAAAAATCTAATTAGTCAATGAGTTAATGAGCAAATGTATGAAGAGAAGGAAATTATAAAATTGTTCTGAAAATCAGTCAAGCAAAGATGAGAAGCAAGCACTCCATGCAAGAAGTTGTCAAAATTAGAAACTTGTATATCACCATGGCTAGATGATGTGGAGAAAGGGAAACTTCCTCATGCACTATTAAGGAATGAAGTCGTTATAGCCAGTTTGGGATTAAACTGGCAGTTCTTTGTTAGGTTAGTTATGTTTATCACCCATAGCTCAGTGATCCCTTGGCTTGCTAGTCATCTCACAGGAGATGCCTATACATATATTTGTTACAGTATTTTTTGAGCCAGCAGGAGATTGGAAAAGACCTAGTTGTACATGACTAAAGAGGTGGATAAATAAAATATACAGATGCACACCATGGAATCCCATGAATTAGTTACAAATCAGGAATTAGTTATATATCAAGCAAACCAGATTATAGTTTATAGAGATAGGAATTAGATACATATCAAGGACACTACATTATAGTTTATAGAGTGATTATAGAAATAAATACTGAAACCATGAAGAACATAACTGAAATACAACTTTGGTGCATGCAAATTAAAAACACACAATGCTTATTTTACAAGGACACACATGTATTCAAGAACTTAGATCAGTCACATTTAAGTGGTTGTCTATTAGGAAGAGAGGAAAGGGCCTGATGATGATCAAAACCAACTTCAAAAGTATTTCCAGTGGCACAAGAACAGGATCTGGCTCCTAACCTGCCCTCCAGGGACATTAGCATCTTCTGTTGCTTCTCTCATCCCTTTTCTACCTTCAGTTTTTGAAGTCTACCCAACAACTTTGCAACCAAATCCCTGTATTAAGTTCCTTGTGCAAAACATCTAGAATGGTTTATCTTTCCTTGACTGTATGTTGACCAGTGCAATACTCGATGACATTAGTCTCCAATGACTGAATGATTAGATTGAGCTTTGAAGTTGAGAAAAAAGAAAGTAAAATGGAAATGATAGGTTTAACAGGTATAGTATTTAAAAGAAAAAAAAAATGTCAAATGAAAATATATTTATAAGCTAGAATTTATTTAAATATTTATTCACTTTACATTTGGGTTTTCCAATAATTTATTAACAGATGGTTGGTGTGAGTGTGTGTGTGTATGTGTGAGAGAGAGTGTTTAAAGAGAGAGCAGGAGAAGGATAGAGAGCAAAGAGAGATATAAGGTCAAGGAAATAGTCATGGAATATTTTACCAGTAGGGAATGTTATCCCCAGAAATAAGGTATGCTTTGGGATAAAGCAGTTCTGTTTTATGAGGAAATTTTCTAGAAAGAGGGTAAAATATCAGGCTTCAATGGCCAGTACCTCTGGCAGCTGAAAAATAAGTTCCTTGATCCTGTGGGGGAATCTGAACAACACACCATAGTGGACAATTAAAGTGCCAATTTTCTGTCACACTGTCCATTACACCAACTCGTATCCTCTCCTTTACCATCCATGTCCCACTGAGACTGGATGTGCAGGTAGAGTGACAGTTGGAAAAGTGTGACCCTTTATCTTCCTCTCTCCCCACCTCCTTCCTTCCTTCCTTTCCTTCCTTTCTTTTTCTCCTTAATAACATGTCTCTAAAAAACAAAAATAAGGTGGAGATTGGGTTTGCTATTGATAGCAGATCAATCATTTCCCTTCCTACTTAAAAAGATTAGAGCAATAATTCTTTTGTTCATCTATTTCTTGAGTGCAATTTTATTAATTAATTGCTGTGTTTAATAATTAAAAAATAAACCTTAATTTTATTTTTAATTTTGAAGGCATTCTTATTCAGCTAAATAGTTCTCTGGCTTTCTTTATATAAACATGTATCTTGATATCAGGGTGAAATAAGCATAAGATGGTGACAGGCTAATGACAGAATTACAAGAGCTGCCAAGTAGAAATGAAATGTTAGATATAAGGCATCCAAATATTCTTTTTCTTCACATCTAGTTTGTCTTGTAAGCGAAGAGGAATTATCTTTCAGAAAGTAATCTGTAGGCAGAGAAGTTAAAATATTCCTTTTTTCCAATAATATGAATTATGCTCTATTTAGTGGAAATTTTTAAACTCATGAAAAAAATTAAACTCTTCTTATGAGAGGATCATAAAATGAGCACTCAACCTGCAATTATACTAATGCCAACAGCCAATTCTGTATATTAAACTATTTGGAATGCATATTAGTAACTCCTGACTTTTTAATGTTTGCAATAATATAGGGAACTAATATTTTGGTATGATATAGTCCTATGTTTCATCCTGGCTAAACTGATGTTGAGTAAGTTACTTAACCTTTTCAAAATTTTGTTTTGCTTTGTTTTGCTTTTTCTACAGTAAAATGGAGATAAGCATTTACATCAGTATATGTAAATAATTAAATTTATCAAGGCATAGATTTGTTTGATTTCATAATCTAAAGAAACAGGATTTAAGTTTCTGAAACATTTATTTAATCTTTTATGGTAAATATAAGAAGGATAAATAGTCACTGTTTAGGATTACCAAATCTTTGGTTTTTCATTAAATACCCAAAAGTATGCCGTCCTTGACATCCATCAATTGCAAAGCTAGAGGGGATGTGGATCAGAGGAATCAATGTCCTTCACTCTGTCATCCTAGGACAATGCTATGCCAGAGTGCTTCTTACCAAAGAGCAGTTTCAAGCACAAAAAAGTGAGCACATGAAATTAATTTATGTTAAAGTAAATTTGTCCACTTAGATTGAAACAAGAGCCTAAAAACCCATGTACACAGATATAGACATGTGTGGTTTCATTCCAATACTGAAAAATTATCAGACCTAGATACCTAAGTTCTGTAGAGCAATGAACTAGAGTATTGCATGAAAAAAATTCCAAGTAGGAACTCTCCTATATTGAACTTGAATTTGAGGGGGCCACTGCCCTTCCTCAAAGACCAGCAGCTCATATGGGAGCTAGGCTTATGCTGTCATCACAGATCAGACACTGCTGGTTAGTTAAGGCATCAATTTTATTTTTATTTTCCTGTCTTTCTTTGTTCCTTATTTGCTTTCTTCCTTTTTGTTCATAATAACCTGTGGCACAAAGAAGCAATGAAAGTAGTGTGTTCACTGGCTATCACTACAAACTAGAAAAATGGATAATTGTAGCTGTATTTGCTCTCCAGAATTATGGGATACCCATGTTGATTAAATTGAAAATGATCATATACCATCCAGCACTATTTCTAATATATGGTCCAATAATTGCTCAAATGTTCAATAACTTCATGTTAGAGCTATATATATCATGTGACAATATTATCAACCAAATACTCCAAAATTAAACATCTTCCCAGATTTTACTTGGTTGCCACTATTATTTTAAAATTGCCATATTGAAAAGGTATAAATTATATATTTTACAAAAGTCTATGTAAAATATACTTGTACTTCAAGTGCACCAGAAAATGTGGATGGAGTGAAGAGCAGGGGTAAGACAGAAAAGAAAAGAAAAACCATAGTTCCTGCTACCACAGTGAGGAGATCCCACTTAGGCAATTATATCTGACATTGGTTCATTAACTTTTATAAAGCATCTTAAACTTATGATGTCATCGTTCAATAAGTCAGAGGTCCTGATCTTGAATATAATAGTCGTCTAAAAGGATAAAGATTAGTGTGGTCCTGATCTTAAATATAATAGTCGTCTAAAAGGATAAAGATTAGTGTGAACTAGAAAGGTCAGAGGAATTAAAAATGAGGTATAACTTGAAGTGGATTATGAAGGATATTTAGAATTAAATATGTGAAGAATAAAAGGAAAAGAGTCTGTAGAGAAGAAAGCACACTGAAGGGAATGAAATCAAAACTTTGTACAGTTGACTTTGAACAATGCAGGGTTTAGGACCACTGACCACAACTCCACACAGTTGAAAATCTATGTTTAAGTTTTGACTCCCTGCAAACTTAACTACTAATAGCCTACAGTGGATCAGAAGCTTTATGAATAACATAAATAGTCATTAACACCTATTTTGTTTGTTATATGTCTTGTATACTGCATTTTTGCAATAAAGCAACTAGAGAAGAGAAATGTTACTAAGAAAATTGTAAGAAAGAGAAAATATATTTACAGTAGTATACTATATTTTTTGATATGCAAGTTTACATTATCTGTTTAAAAAATCGGTCATTTGTTATTGTTTTCATCAATATTGTCTTGTTGATACAAAACATTGCAGATGTATTACTAACACTTTAAAATGAAAAAGCAATATGAAAAAGAAATTTACATTTATTCACAGGTATAATGATTTATGTATTAATAAGGAAAAAGCAATATGATTGTTTATTGTTGACTAGTGTAATTGATACAGTAGCTATACACTAATGAGTGAATCTTTAAAAAACTGTATGGCACACAGTATTATAGTAATATTAATAATAGTGTATTAGAAACACTTTTTTCAACACTTACTTATGATGGCAGGCTGACACACAGTTTCTCCAAACATAAGAGAGAAAGACATACTATAAGGTTCTTTGAAAGCAAAGTTAATATAATATAGTAAAGTTGCAGGATATAAAATTAACACACAGAAATCCCTTGCATTCCTATATACTAACAATGAAAAAACAGAAAGAGAAATTAAGGAAACAATACCATTCACCATTGCAATAAAAAGAATAAAATACTTAGGAGTATATCTACCTAAAGAAACAAAAGACCTATACATAGAAAACTATAAAACACTGATGAAAGAAATCAAAGAGGACACAAACAGATGGAGAAACATACCGTGTTCATGGATTGGAAGAATCAATATTGTCAAAATGGCTATTCTACCCAAAGCAGTCTATAGATTCAATGCAATCCCTATCAAGCTACCAACGGTATTTTTCGCAGAACTAGACCAAAGAATTTCACAATTTGTATGGAAATACAAAAAACCTCGAATAGCCAAAGTAATCTTGAGAAAGAAGAATGGAACAGGAGGAATCAACCTGCCTGACTTCAGACTCTACTACAAAGCCACAGTCATCAAGACAGTATGGTACTGGCACAAAGACAGAAATATAGATCAATGGAACAGAATAGAAAGCCCAGAGATAAATCCACGAACCTATGGACACCTTATCTTTGACAAAGGAGGCAAGGATATACAATGGAAAAAAGACAACCTCTTTAACAAGTGGTGCTGGGAAAACTGGTCAACCACTTGTAAAAGAATGAAACTAGAACACTTTCTAACACCATACACAAAAATAAACTCAAAATGGATTAAAGATCTAAATGTAAGACCAGAAACTATAAAACTCCTAGAGGAGAACATAGGCAAAACACTCTCCAACATAAATCACAGCAAGATCCTCTATGACCCACCTCCCAGAATATTGGAAATAAAAGCAAAACTAAACAAATGGGACCTAATGAAACTTAAAAGCTTTTGCACTACAAAGGAAACTATAAGTAAGGTGAAAAGACAGCCCTCAGATTGGGAGAAAATAATAGCAAATGAAGAAACAGACAAAGGATTAATCTCAAAAATATACAAGCAACTCCTGCAGCTCAATTCCAGAAAAATAAATGACCCAATCAAAAAATGGGCCAAAGAACTAAACAGACATTTCTCCAAAGAAGACATACAGATGGCTAACAAACACATGAAAAGATGCTCAACATCACTCATTATTAGAGAAATGCAAATCAAAACCACAATGAGGTACCATTACACGCCAGTCAGGATGGCTGCTATCCAAAAGTCTACAAGCAATAAATGCTGGAGAGGGTGTGGAGAAAAGGGAACCCTCTTACACTGTTGGTGGGAATGCAAACTAGTACAGCCGCTATGGAAAACAGTGTGGAGATTTCTTAAAAAACTGGAAATAGAACTGCCATATGACCCAGCAATCCCACTTCTGGGCATACACACTGAGGAAACCAGATCTGAAAGAGACACGTGCACCCCAATGTTCATCGCAGCACTGTTTATAATAGCCAGGACATGGAAGCAACCTAGATGCCCATCAGCAGATGAATGGATAAGGAAGCTGTGGTACATATACACCATGGAATATTACTCAGCCATTTAAAAGAATTCATTTGAACCAGTCCTAATGAGATGGATGAAGCTGGAGCCCATTATACAGAGTGAAGTAAGCCAGAAAGATAAAGAACATTACAGCATACTAACATATATATGGAATTTAGAAAGATGGTAATGATAACCCTATATGCAAAACAGAAAAAGAGACACAGAAATACAGAACAGACTTTTGAACTCTGTGGGAGAATGTGAGGGTGGGATATTTCAAAAGAACAGCATGTATACTATCTATGGTGAAACAGGTCACCAGCCCAGGTGGGATGCATGAGACAAGTGCTCCGGCCTGGTGCACTGGGAAGACCCAGAGGAATCGGGTGGAGAGGGAGGTGGGAGGGGGGATCGGGATTGGGAATACATGTAAACCCATGGCTGATTCATATCAATGTATGACAAAACCCACTGGAAAAAAAAAATAATAATAAAAAAAAAAAAAAGAAGAAAGCAAAGTTATAAACTAACAAGAAACTAACCCTTTATTAATTTATATTAAATATCATCCCCCTTACTTCTATGAAAGGATAGACCATTCATTTCAATGTGAGTTTCTCGCACAATGTCCTACACATATATATTTTATATACTTATTGAAAATAATATGGAATTCCAGTAGAACTATTCAAATCCCAAAAGAATGATGCCATCAATGTGTTGCATTCAGTATATCAACAAATCTGGAAGACTCAGCAGTGGCCACAGGACTGGAAAAGGTCAATCCTCATTCCAGTTCCCAAGAAGGGTAGTACGAAAGAATATGCTAACCATTGGACAATTGCACTCATCTCCCACACTAGTAAGGTCATGCTTAAAATCTTGCTTGCTAGGCTTTAGCATTATGCCAACCAAAACTTCCAGATGTCCAAACTGGGTTTATAAAAGAAAGAGGAACCAGAGATCAAATTGTCAACATTCGCTGGATCGTAGAAAATGCTAAGGAATTAAAAAAAAAAAAAACCAAACAAACCAACCTCTGTTTCATTGACTACGCTAAGGCCTTGACTGTGTGAAAGTGAAACTGAAAATGAAGTCGTTCAGTTGTGTCTGATTCTTTGCAATCCCATGGACTGGAGCTTACCAGGCTCCTTTGTCCATGGAATTTTCCAAACAAGAATACTGGAGTGGGTTACCATTTCCTTTTCCAAGCGATCTTCCTGACCCAGGGAACAAACCGGGGTCTCCTGCATTGCAGGCAGACACTTTACCATCTGAGCCACCTGGGAAGCCCTTTGACTGTGTGGATCGTAACAAATCCCGGAAAGCTCTTAGAGGGATGGGGATACCAGACCATCTAACCTGTCTCCTGAGAAACCTGTGTGTGGGTCAAAAAGCAACAGTGAGAACCTTGTATGAAACAACTGATTGGTTCAAGATCGAGAAAGGACTATGACAGGGCTGTTTGCTGTCACCCTGCTTGTTTAACCTATACACTGAGTACATCAGGAGAAATGCCAGGCTGCATGAGTTACAAGATGGAATCAAGATAGGTGAGAGAAACATCAACAACATCAGATATGTGGATAATATCACTCTAATGGAAGAAAGCAAAGAGGAACTAAAAGGCCTCTTGGTGAGGGTGAAGGAGGAGAGTGAAAGAGTCAGCTTAAAGCTAAATATTAAAAAAAAAACAACACACACACAACAACAACAACAAAAAAAACAAACTAGGATCATGGATCATGGCATCTGGCCCCATTCAGTTCAGTTCAGTCGCTCAGTCGTGTCTGACTCTTTGTGACCCCATGAATCGCAGCACGCCAGGCCTCCCTATCCATCACCAGCTCCCAGAGTCTACCCAAATCCATGCCCATCGAGTTGATGATGCCATCCAGCCATCTCATCCTCTTTGTCTCCTCCTGCCCCCAATCCCCCCCAGCATTAGGGTCTTTACCAATGAGTTAACTCTTCGCATGAGGTGGCCAAAGTATTGGAGTTTCAGCTTCAGCATCAGTCCTTCCAATGAACACCGAGGACTGATCTCCTTTGGGATGGACTGGTTGGATCTTGTAGTCCAAGGGACTCTCAAGAGTCTTCTCCAACACCACAGTTCAAAAGCATCAATTCTTTGGCCCCCAGCTTACTTCACTGTCCAACTCTCATATCCATACACGACTACGAGTAAAACCATAGCCTTGACTAGATGGACCTTTGTTGGCAAAGTAATGTCTCTACTTTTTAATATGCTATCTAAGTTGGTCATAACTTTCCTTCCAAGGAGTAAGTGTCTTTTAATTTCATGGCTGCAATCACCATCTGCAGTGATTTTAGAGCCCCCCAAAATAAAGTCTGACACTGTTTCCACTGTTTCCCTATCTATTTGCCATGAAGTGATGGGACCAGATGCCATGATCTTAGTTTTCTGAATGTTGAGCTTTAAGCCAACTTTTTCACTCTCCTCCTTCATTTTCATCAAGAGGCTTTTTAATTCCTCTTCACTTTCTGCCATAAGGTCATGACCCCATTACTTCATGGCAAATAGAAGGGGAAAAGGTGGAAATAAAGACATATTTCCTCTTCTTGGGCTCTAAAATCACTGTGGATGGTGATTGCAGCCATGAAACAAGAAGAAAATTGCTTCTTGGCAGGAACGTGATGACAAACCTAGACAGTGTGATGAAAAACAGAGACATATGCCTACAAAGTTCCATATAATCAAGGCTGTAGTCTTCCCAGTGGTCATGTATGGTTGTAAGAGCTGGACCATAAGAAAGGCAGAACACCAAAAAATTGATTTCTTCGAACTGTGGTGCTGGAGAAGACTCCTGAAAGTCCCTTGGACAGGAAGGAGATCAAACCAGCCAATCTTAAGGGAAATCAATCCTGAATACTCTTTGGAAAGACTAATTCTGAAGCTGAAGATTCAGTATTCTGGTCATCTGATACAAACAGCTGACACATTGGAAAACTTCCTGGTGCTGGGAAAGACTGAGGGCAGAAGGAGAAGAGGGCATCAGAGGATGAGATGGCTGGGTGGCATCACCAATGCAATGGACATGAACTTGGGCAAACTTTGGGAGATGGTGAGGGACAGAGAGGCCTGGCGTGCTGCAGTCCATGGGGTTGCAAAGAGTCAGATATTATTGGATGACTGAACAACAGCAACAATTGAAAAAAAAGATCCATATATAAATGGAGCTGTGCAATTCAAACTATGTTTTCAAGGGTCAACTATACATAACTATTTCAAAGTTCTATTGTAAGTTTGTTTCTCCTAGAAACAGGCTCTAAGAGATTAGAGCATTTAAAGAATTATCTTTGGAATTACTACTTGTAGATAGGTCAGGAAGAAAGCAGGATCTGATGAATAACTTAGGCTTGATAATTCCCATTGATGACACAGCCAACCCTATATGTTAACTTCAATGTCATAGGCAGCTTGAATTTGGCATGGCGCTTCAGAGTTATCTTAAGTTGGAGAGGAAGGGAGGCATGTATCAGGCATCTACCAGTGTTTATCAGGCACAGGCTACCATTAGTCCATGAAAACAGGTACGACTTTGAATAAGGAAGATTTCTTCAGATGAGACAGTCTTCAAAGCAGGCTGAATCCGAGAGCCATTTTTGTTATTCTCATAGAAGTGGGGGAAAAAAGACTTCATTCTTAAAAGGGAATCTGAGCATCACATCAAAATCTACCATATTATCTAAAACTACTTTTTTTGTTGTTGTTGTTAGCAATAGCACAGACATATTTCAATGAAAGAATATAAGTCCAAATATATCTCTATAGCTGAGAATTGAATGACATAGTTTATGTTGGAGATTAATAGGGGATATATTTAACGTATAGTATTGGAACTTGGCTTTATAAAATCTGAAAGAGGAATTTGAATTTGATACAAGTAAGCAATATAATAGTCTTAGTGTTCTCATGATTGGATTATTACACCAGTGGAATGATGGATGAGCTGAAGAACAGAAGACTGCACATAGAGAAGTCAACTAAATGATACTTTAATGACAATGGACAATGGGCATTGGTAAATATGTGTGGAAGTGTTAATATGGATAATAAAAATATTTACATATATATGAGAAATAGTTTAATAACATAAAAAAGACAACAATTAAGCATAGCAAGAAGAGAGAAACAATGAGTTGGATTTTGTTATGTCAGTGAGTGTGCCTGGTTAGTCCTGTCTGACCCAATGATGCAAGTAGACTGCCAGGCTCCTCTATTTTATGGAATTTTCCAAGCAAGAATACTGAAGTGGGTTGCCATTTCCTATCCAGGGCATCTTCCTGATGCAGGGATTGAACCCTCTTCTTCTGCATCTCCTGCATTGCAGGTGGATTTCTTTACTGCTGGACTATTGGAGAAGCCAATAGGAAGACTTAAAAGATATTGGCACTAGGGAAAAAACATCTGCACTTTTATAGACTTTCAAATTAAAAATGAAATTCTAGTAATGAAAATTGTATTATCAGGAGGTTATAGGAAAATTTGAATATTTTAAAGCAAGGGATTTTTAAATTGCATAGTGTAGATAGACTTCCACAATGATCGTGTATGGGTGGTATCCCAAGAAATTGATTTTACTGTGCATTTAGAACTAGCAACACTAGAATTCATTGGTGTGAGAGGAAAAGACCCCAGAAGATGTGAATAACCTATGCCTTAGCTATGTTGCATCAGAAGTTGGTTATACTTCTCAATAGGCTCAATAGCTGGCCAGGAAAAAGAGTATATCCACAGACCCACTGCTTCTTTTCATGTGTTATGAGACAGATCCTCTAGGCTCTGGATGAATAAATGACAACAGGCTGCATAAGGAGCTGATAAATTTGGGATTTTTCCAGAATCTTCAGCTAAGGAATTATTTTTCTCCTAACCACCATGTAGTAAACTATCAAAATAGCACTATGCTACACAGTTGGAAGGAACGTGAGTGTCCACATTGCAATATATTTATTTCACAGAGTGAATTTAAATTGAATTTTTTATCAAAATTCAGTTAATTTTTGCAGTTGTTTTTTAAATAACACTTTATTGAAATAAAATTCACATCCAAGTTACTCTTTTAACTATTTGATTAAATGGTTTCATTTCTGTTCATAAGGTTGTGCAATAATCACTATTTAACTATAGAGTATCTTGTCTCCACTCAGAGTTCCATAAGCATTAGTGGCCACTCCCCATTCTCCCCTTGCAACTGCTAATTTCTGCTCTGTCTCTATGAAGTCCCTCATCTGGATTTCTCAGACTTTTCATCCTTTCTTTTTTTACAGAACTTATAAAGAATAAGGACAATATTTGACCTCAAATCCATTTCATGCTAAGATGAAAAAAAGCCTTAAAGAAAGAAAGAAAAGGAGACCAAAAGTAAACCAGTACAAACACCTCCTGATTCTTTGATTTTTAGTGTAAGTGGAAATTAATGAAGAGAAATGAGTGATAAGTTCTTAAAATGAGATGCTAATGTTACATTCTCCTCCAGTATAGAAGGTGAGTCAGACACCTCTAACACATGTGCCAACAATGAAGCAAATGTTTCTGTTCCTACAGCAGTCCTGAGACAATGATATGTGAAACCATATTGGGTTGAAAGAAGAAATTAATTAAAAATAGAAGTGTATAAACGTGGAGTTGGAAGAATTCTCCAGGGTCACTTCCTTCCTGCAAAGTAGAGTTTCTTCAGGTTCTCTCTCTGAGTAAGACTCCCTCTCTGCCAACTTGGTGTGACTAGAATGATTGTCCCAGCCAGCATTGTGGCTTGCCTTGTTTTCACTACCTGTTCAGATAATCAATCAGGGAACAATGTGAATGCTGTTGCCTATGTCAATTAAATTAAGTCAAAAGTGTAACAGCAGTGGAAAAAAAAAAAGAAGATCTGACAGCAAAGCAAAAGCCCAAGACACTGGAGCTCCTTATGGTATGAGCAAACAATTCACTACACAATTTCTAGAGAGAAGAAGCTCACAAACTGTTAAATACTGTTTTCCTTTGGGTAAAATTTTAATTAAAAAAACAGCATGGATGCCGATTTCAGATTGTCACTATTCAAATAGCTGAGAAAGCTGTTTGAATTTTAAAAGCTTATAGTATGTCATTTAAAAAATATATATTTTGCATGTATTTAAATATGATTTGATCAATGCTTGTACGATCACAGTAAAACAAGAAAAAAAATCAAGATAAAGTTGGCCTTTTTATGTTACACTGTGAAGAACTAAGAGACTGGTTCACTTAGGTTTTGGTGAGCCTGGTTGTTTCCTGATAAAATTATATTTTTTAAATTGCTGTAAATAAACTGATCAAATGTCTCAGGTCTTTAGAAATCAGTTATTCAGTGAAAGAAATTGATAAGAAATCAAAGGAGATCTTAGGAATGAGCTATGTAAATAACTGATACTGAGGAAGAAGAAACAAAAACAGCAAACAAAGTGAAATAAACAGAAATTGACTAAATGAACTGCTTTAGTTATTGCTGAGATTATATCCTGTGGCATTATTCATAAATCTGGGAGTTTGAAAGTGCTTCTTGTTGAATGATAGATAAGTTTCCAAGTATTTTTTTTTTTTTTACAGAGCACCTTAAATAGTTAGAATTACATTTACAGAGGTCTATTTTGCTTGATTTTTATATAGTTCTTTTGAAACTACTATATCTAGAAATAAACCATACAACCAGTTGACAACACAGGCTTTACTCTTCACTTTCAAAAGGTTTCACTATTATGCACAAAGCCATATTTATCATTTCAAAATATGTAGTATGTAAGCATTTAATTTAGTGTATATATTATAGAGTTTTCCTTGTTATTCCTTTGATATCATTGCTAACAAAAGCATTTTCTACAATGGAAACTGTAGGTAGTCAAAAATTTATTTATATGAATTATATACAAACATAAACTAGGCATACAGATTTATGTTTTGTGTGACCCTTTTAACTCTCTGTGCTTGCTGTTAAGTTGTATATTTTTCCACGGGAGCACGTAACTCATGAGAAAATGACTAACATTGAAAACTCAGTTAAGTCTCAAAAATAGGCATTAGTTCTCAGACATGACTCTCCTTTTGGGAAATCAAAGTTTTTATTGCTGGATAAATTAATGTTTCAAATGTATGAATACAGATGCTGCTTGCAAATTTGTCACAATCTGTCTTCCAGCAGAAGAATTTATACTGTATACAGTAATAGAAAACAGAAAACTGCATATTTCACTAAATTGCAGCTGTGTGTGGAAGATTTATGTGATTATTTTTTGTCAGTGAAACATGTCATGAAATACCCATGTATTTCACTGGAGAATTGTAAATGGACCATGTATACTTATTTTAAAACTTATTCTTCATTTATTTCACAAAATATATAATGCGCTTATCACATTAAAAGAACAAGTGTATTAAATCTGTTCAAAAGAATTTCATTACTTCAAAAGCCAGTTTATATTTTAAACACTGAACAGGATTTTAACTTTCAACTTTAGGAAAGTAACCCATATACTTCTCCATCCAAACATTTTCTTAGATCTTGAAAAGCTGTCAACACTCAACAAAATGAATTATAAAGGTATTAAATATATCATGAATTTATTATTGGTAAATAAACCTGAGCATTGTAGGCTCAAAGGCAAGCATTATATAGAGAATTACCTGATTGTCCATGTCATTGTGTGTGTCTGCATAAAACCCACAGCAATTTCTTTTTTTACAGAAAATAGTTACATCCTATGTTATTGTTAGATATGTGTGTGCTCAGTTGCTGCAGTAATGTCCTACTCTGTGAATCTACAGACTGTGGCCTGCCAGGCTCCTCTGTCCATGGGGATTCTCCAGGCAAAAATATTGGAGTGAGTACCATTCCCTTTTCCAGGGAATCTTCCCAACACAGGAATCAAATCCAGGTCTCTTGCATTGAAGGCAGATTCTTTACCATCTGAGCCACCATAGAAGCCCATGCGATAATTGTGTGTGTGTCTGTCTGAAGAGTATTATTGTTTGGTTTCGGTATCTTTATTCCATACATTTCTCCTACTGAATCAATTTGTATCAACTCTTTATATTCTTTCCTTATTTCCATTATTCCCTCTTTTGCTTTCTTCCCAAAGAAATTCCTTTTGTAACAATGTCACTGCCATAAAACTTAAAAGTTTCACTTTCTGCCAAAATGTGTGTGTTAAAATTTCTATTTGATCTTCCCAACCCAGGAAAGGAATCCATGTCTCTTATGTTTCCTGCCCTGGCAGGCAGGTTCTTTACCACTAGCACAGTATGTGTCATGGTGCTGGGATAAAAAACAACAACAACAACAACAACTTGTCTCTGATTTATACTACAAACTAGAGGAGAAGAGTAGTTTCTTCCCAAAGAAGTTTGGAAATTGGCCCTCCTCCAGCCTGTCATAGTATAAACCTAGAGATGAAATTGATGCCACTGGATCATCAACTGGACCATGGCATAATTTCCAGAAGCCATGGAACATTATAACTAGAGAGTCAATAGCAAAGTCATTTCTACAGTTGAAAAGAAAAAGATGGTCAGAATTTATACTTTAAATCAAACTGAGGTTAAGTTTAAAATAAGATTTAATTACTAATTTGCAATTTGACATGCAATTTTCTAGAAAAGCCAGAAGAATAAAATGGGTCATAAATATTTCTTGCTCCAATATCTAATAGAAATTTAAAATAGCACAAGAAGGAAAAGGAAAAAGAAAAAATAGAAGCAGCATCCAGGTGAGGCATGGGACAACCTCACAGCATGACATTTCAAAGGCAACCACAAACGAAAACAGAAGATTCTAGTTTCCAAAGACAAGGCTCAATTCCCAACCCAAACTCCACCCTCCAGAACAGAGACTAAAGAGCCACCAAAATCCTGAAAGCTTACATTAGCATCCCTAAATTGGAAAATGATGAACCATCAAGATTCATTATCCTTTTCATTCTATAACTTGGGGCAGGTGGGAGAAGAGACTGATAAAACATGGGATGTAACAAGCTAAATTTACTAAAATGGAAGCATAGGATAATAGAGGGTCAACAATGAAGTGGAAAAAAAAAATGTAATTCTATGAAATTGTATCTTGTATCTTATGAATATGAAATGCAGGCCTTACTAGAAGAATATACCATACTAGACATTTAACACTGTTATCAGAAAAGAAAGAAGAACCTTGGACTCCAAGAAAGTTTCAATTCAGGCTGTAGAAAAGGGGCTCAGGAAGAGAAATTGATCTCAGAAAGATGTAAGGGGAACCAAACAGATTCTAGTTAATGTGTCTTCTCAGTTTAAGCACAAGCAAGATGCAAGTTATCACATGACAATTATATGAATCAAGGAAAGAAAAGGCAAAGCTAAAGTAACAAGAATGGAACCTCCTTGGTGGTCCAGTGATTAAGAATTTGTCTTCTTTGGAGACATGTCTGTTTAAGTCTTCTGCACAATTTTTGGTATCACCTCAAACCAAGCCGAATGGCCATCATTAAAAAATCTACAACAATAAATGTTGGAAAAGGTGTTAAGAAAAAGGAACCCTCCTGCACTCTTTTTTTTTTTTTTCTTTTTTTTATTAGTTGGAGGCTAATTACTTCACAACATTTCAGTGGGTTTTGTCATACATTGACATGAATCAGCCATGGAGTTACATGTATTCCCCATCCCGATCCCCCCTCCCACCTCCCTCTCCACCCGATTCCTCTGGGTCTTCCCAGTGCACCAGGCCCGAGCACTTGTCTCATGCATCCCACCTGGGCTGGTGATCTGTTTCACTATTGATAATATACATATTGTTCTTTCGAAACATCCCACCCTCACCTTCTCCCACAGAGTTCAAAAGTCTGTTCTGTACTTCTGTGTCTCTTTTTCTGTTTTGCATATAGGGTTATCATTACCATCTTTCTAAATTCCATATATATGTGTTAGTATGCTGTAATGTTCTTTATCTTTCTGGCTTACTTCACTCTGTATAATGGGCTCCAGTGGCACAAAGACAGAAATATAGATCAATGGAACAGAATAGAAAGCCCAGAGATAAATCCACGAACCTATGGACACCTTGTCTTCGACAAAGGAGGCAAGGAGATACAATGGAAGAAAGACAACCTCTTTAACAAGTGGTGCTGGGAAAACTGGTCAACCACTTGTAAAAGAATGAAACTAGAACACTTTCTAACACCATATACAAAAATAAACTCAAAATGGATTAAAGATCTAAATGTAAGACCAGAAACTATAAAACTTCTAGAGGAGAACATAGGCAAAACACTCTCCGACATGAATCACAGCAGGATCCTCTGTGACCCACCTCCCAGAATATTGGAAATAAAAGCAAAAATAAACAAATGGGACCTAATGAAACTTAAAAGCTTTTGCAAAACAAAGGAAACTATAAGTAAGGTGAAAAGACAGCCCTCAGATTGGGAGAAAATAATAGCAAATGAAGCAACCTCCTGTACTCTTGACGGTAATGTGCATTGTTACAGCCACTATGGGGAACACTATGAAGAATTCTTTTTTAAAAACTATGAATCAAAGTACCATATGACCCAACAATCCCACTAGTGGGCATATGCCCTGAGAAAATCACAATTCTGAAAGAAAAATGTACCCCAATGCTCATTGCAGAACTATTTACAATAGCAAGGACACAGAAGTAACTTAGATGTCCATCAACAGATGAATGGATGAAGAAGCTGTGGTATATGTATATACAATGGACTATTACTCAGCCATTAAATGGAACAAATTTGAATCAGTTGTGAAGCAAGCCAGAAAGAGAAAAACAAATATTGTATATTAATGCACATATATGGAAACTAGAAAAATGGTACTGATGAACCTATTTGCATGGCAATAGTAGAGAACGGACTTGATGACAAATGGAGGAAGGAGAAGGTAGAACAAATTGAGAGAATAGCACTGAAGCATAAGCATTGCCATATGTAAAATAGATAGCCAGTGGGAATATGCTATATGATGCAGGGAGCTCAACCTGGATCTCTGTGACAACCTAGAGTGGGATGGGGTGGGAGGTGGGAGGGAGGTTCTAGAGAGGGGACATATGTATACCTGTGACTCATTCATGTTGATACATGGCAGAAACCAGCACAACATTGTAAAGCAATTATCCTCCAATTAAAAATAAATAAAATAAGAAAAGAATTTGCCTTCTAATGTAGTTTTGGTCCAGCTTGGGAAGCTAAGTTCCCACATGCCTCATGGCCAAAAAACCAGAACAAAGCAACAGAAGCAATATTGTGACTAACTCAATAAAAACTTTAAAAATTGTCCACACAAAAAAAAAATAAAATAAATCTAAAATTTTTTTAAAAAAGGTTCTTATTTTTTTTTTAAGTAGCAAGAACAAAATGAATTTGAAGATGGGAGGAAGGGAGAGGAGAAAGAAAGAGAAAAAAGAGAGAAAAAAGAAATGATGGAGGGAAATATGTAACATAAAAAGGTCACAAAATAACTGGTTTTCAAAGAAAATATAAGCCAGAGTAAGAAGAAATTTTCTGATAAATGTTTTATGATATAAATGGAAACATTAAGACAATTCAACATTACGAGAACTCAAAAACCACATTATAAACAAACCAAAAATACTAGAATAAAATGGAAGATTGTGAAGCAAAATAAACAAGAGGAAATTGATATCAGGATAATAAAATTAATATATACATTGGAAAAATTTAGAGGAATTACAAATTACTGACATAAAATTTTGTGATGATAGAAGAGAATATCTATGAATGTTTTTTAAAAATTAAGATAATTAAGGAGACAACATAGGTATGAGGCATAAATAAAGATAAGTCAACATAAAGTTTGGAGAACTAAACAGAAACAAAACTTTTTTAAAATTCAAACAGAAAATTTAGCTGCAATGTAAAACAAATGAATTTATAGTGTGAAAGAGAGACAGTAATCCCAAGCAAGTGAGGGAAAAGCACAGAAACTATTGGTTTAACCACAGTAATTAAGCATTATTTTGACTCCTACTTGAGATAATGTTCTGATAATGAGAAAAAGAGCTTTCCTGGTGGCTCAGACAGTAAAGAATCTGCCTGAGATGTGGAGACCTGGGTTCAATCCCTGGGTTCTATCCCTGGGTAGGGAAGATTCCTTGGAGAAAAAAATGGAAACCTCCTCCAATATTCTTTCCTGGAGAATCCCATGGACAGAGGAACCCGGTGGGCTACAGCCCATGGAGTCACAAACAGTCAGATCTGACCGAGTGACTAAGGACAACACAATGAGGGGAAATAAAAAAGAAACTGCTAAAGAATGGGGAGACAGTGTTGGTAAGTATCAAACCCTTTCCTGAGTGAAGTAACTGTTGGAATTGAGGTTTCAGGACACAGGTGAATGTTTAGACCTTGTCAGTAAATAATAAAATCATAAGTAACCAAAAAATTGGTGGTCCAGTAAGTGGGGACATGAAGAGTTCTAATAGTCTCTTCTTTCCTAACGGAAATCAATCAATATTATCTAAAATTGATATAATTTTCAAAAAACTCCTTCAACTTCTGAACATTTTTTGCAAATTCTTTTCCAATCCTTGTAAATTTTAGGGAATGCTTCTTAGATACAGAAACTTTTTTTAATTGGGAGAATTTATTCAATTTAATTTAGCTTTTAAAAATTTGTTAAAAAGGAAAAATATTACACTTAAATATTTTTTTAAAATATACTATACAAAAATTTACCCTCTTTCTGGTATTACTTTTTCCTTTTATTTCTATTCATTTCTTCCTTCCTTCTTTTTTTTTCTTTCTTTCATTCCTTCTTTCTTTGCTTATTTTTAAAACATTGTCAGTTCAGTTCAGTCGCTCAGTTGTGTCTGACTCTTTGCGACCCCATGAATCACAGCACGCCAGGCCTCCCTGTCCATCACCAACTCCCGGAGTTTATTCAGACTCATGTCCATTGAGTCGGTGATGCCATCCAGCCATCTCATCCTCTGTCGTCCCATTCTCCTCCTGCCCCCAATCTTTCCCAGCATCAGGGTCTTTTCCAATGAGTCAGCTCTTCGCATGAGGTGGCCAAAGTATTGGAGTTTCAGCTTCAGCATCAATCCTTCCAATGAACATCCAGGACTGATCTCCTTTAGGATGGACTGACTGAATCTCCTTGCAGTCCAAGGGACTCTCAAGAGTCTTCTCCAACACCATAGTTCAAAAGCATCAATTTTTGGGGGCTCAGCTTTCTTCACAGTCCAACTTTCACATCTATACATGACCACTGGAAAAACCATAGCCTTGACTAGATGGACCTTTGTTGACAAAGTAATATCTCTGCTTTTTAATATGCTACCTAGGTTGGTCATAACTTTCCTTCCAAGGAGTAAGCATTGTAGCGTACCTACTTATTTCAATGGTTCTCAAACATTTTGTTCTCAGGAACTCTTTCCACTAAAAAATCATTAAGGACATCAGAAAACTTTTGTTCATGTGATTTTTGTCTACAGATATTTATCAAACCTGAGCATTTAAAAAAATATGTTTATTTTTAATCTATGTAATCTATTTAGCTTATGTAAAATTAAAATCTCAAATATTGACTTTTTTTTTTATAAAAAATAGCTATGGTTTACGAACAAAAATTACTTAGCAGGAAGAGTGGCTTTTTCTTATATTTTTGCAGTTCTCCATAAGGTCTGATTAAAAAAAAAAAAGCTTCCATACTCAATTTGTTGCAAACTTTGTCTGTATCTGAAGTATTAATAGATAATGTAAATCCAGTCTCATATAGATAGACAGTTGGAAAAATGAAGAAAATAATTACATTTGATACTACACTAAAACTCAACAAAAGGAAGTTTGCCACAAAACTAATTGCCATATGAAATCATAACAATGAACTTTTCATAATCTATCACATTAAAATCCATTGATCTATCTTGTACATTGAATAATTATTTAGCCATGCAAAATTCTGTAACACCACATGTTGGTCATTTGGAAAATATTGAATTCATAGTTATATAGGTCTTAATATTAATATTTGCATACACAAAATAAGAATAAATTACATTAATTTTACCTTCATTCTCATCAGCTATAAGGACCAGGATGCAGTTAAGTTCACAGAGGCAGATTTCAACATATTTTGTCTGTCAGTCATTCTTCAAGGCAAGAAAACGTTTCATGGAAAAGTGGGGCTAGTGTAGTGCATAGCACAAATAAGCACACAAAACTTTACTTCAAGGTAACCAAGATATTAAACATGCTCCTCTTTCAATTCTAGTTTGAAGTGAAGCTGGGTTTGTTTTTAACTACTAGCACATCATGATGAAGAATACAGTGACTCTAAATGCTATTTGGTGAAACTGCCTTAATTTATGATAAGGAGGCAAGTTATACAGAACCCAGCATTAGCATCATCAGTGCAAAAGACCATTCAGTAAAAAAAGCGTCTTGTCTCAATGTTACAATAAAAATAATTTAGTCTGTTTTATTCCCTAAAATGATTTCTGAAGATATCCAGGGCATTGCAGACTAAACTTTAAGAACTACTAAACTATTTTATTCATCCATCCATCAATTTAGTAGGCATTAAGACATATCTGTCTTATGATATGTGCTAATTTTGCAATGGTTTAAATATCTAATGATGATTAAAAAGTTTAATAATGCTTACCTCTGTTTAGTGGAATCAGAGTGTCTTTATTTTCTTCTTTGTACTTTGCTATACTGCTTGAAATATATATAATAAGCAACATTTTAAAAAAATGGTGTCCTGTTCTTAAAAACAAAAATAAATTGTGAGAGTTTCATTACTTACAAACTTCTGTAAATGAGAGAAACAATAATAACAAAGATACAATAAGAAAGGTAAGGTGGGAAGAAATAATTAGATAAGACTAAATGGGACAAGGGTAATGTGAACATGCAGAAGAGACAACGGACCAGAGAGAATGTAAAGAATTGTACTGCTTACCCTGGGGCTGGCCCTTGCTCTCTTTTGGAAGGAACTAAAATCTGCTATCAGAACCACCTGTGTATCTCCTACAGTTTGGTACACAGGAGCCAGCTCACATTTCTCCTTACAGAACATATGTTCAATCATTTTAAACAAAGATTTTGATCTTCTTCACAAAGATTCTGGCAAAAAAAGAATCATTCCAAATATCAAATCCTGGTGTCCACCATAAGTAAAATCAGAGTAAGGCTTTCTTTCACATAGGTACTCACACACACAAACCATATAGACCTATGTTTAAATTGGGTTATTTGTTAGGATATGAAACAAACAGCACAAGGGTCAGCATTTGATTTCCTATTGGGTGTTTTAAAAATATCTTGTTACTTTATTAACAGAAAATTAAATAGAAAAAGTGCAACATTCATTTTATTTATACCAAACAAATGGTACTATTACAAATGGTTTTGAGCCCTCCCTTATACATAGCCAGACATAATTTACAAACTGAGTGGACTATTTCTACACTTTATTTCAACAATTGTATCTTTGAGAGTACTTAAAACACTCTTGATTTCTAGAGTCATCCTTTTAGTAACAAAGATTAAAATTGGAAGCTAACATTTTTAAACTGTGAAGTGCTGGATCCAATTACTCACAGCAACTAAAAGCAGAGTTTATTTTAATAGGATTTGCAGTAAAACAAGGCATATAAAAATCAGATGCATAGGCAAAGACTTTTTCATCTTTAATCATTAAGCTACCAGTACAAATTGAGCCCTGAAGTTATTTCATTCCCAAAGGAGATCAGAGATTTAAAGAATTCAGGGGGATTAAATATTTGTGTTTGAGTGAACATGCTAAGTGTTTTTGTGCTTACTATCATTAAAATAGTATTTTCAATATTTTAGATCCATATACCATATTTTTTCTTCTTCTCTGAATGATGTCTTGTAACTCTTAGGAAGTGACATTAATAGCTGATACAGTGAATGCTTTGTTATTAACTATTCCAAATATTGCCTGTATTTAAAGTTTTGCTTTGTTTCTGGTTTTTTTTTTTTTTCTTTTTTCAAGATATTCTTCTTCCTTAGGCATTTCTGAGTCTCTAATTGTCCTGTTTACATTTGATCTCAAATTAGGGAAGAAAACTTAACAATGGTAGAATAACCTCTCATTAAGCTATGGCTTCTGAGGATAAATGTTAGTGTATATCAGAATTAAAGAACTGACTTGTACAAAGATTCAAAGTTTGGATGTTAAAATATTAGCTGTGAAAGCTTTTGGAACTGTAAATATACAATTAGTGACCCATTTTTTATTTCTTATGTGGGATATTATTAATATGTATAAATAGAACATTTCCATGGAAGAGGCTTAGTAAGCTAGATGGATAAATACCGTAAGAATTACTGTTAAGCAAGGATTAATGAAAGTAAGTTTATTCATATAAAATATATATTGAATACTTTGTGTCTATGGCTATTTTGGTCACTGAATTGCAAAATACAAAGTAACTGTATGTTAATAACATTGTTAATAAAACATATGTATACTGATAGTTAAAAGTGAGGAAGAAGACAAAGGTTATATAAAGAACAGGCTAATTAGTAGAAGATGCTTACCTAAAATGCATAAGAAACATATTGACAGAGAGGCAAAAGGGCCAACCTGTCCTAGCTAAAAATAGCCCTGTGGTGAGTACATTGCTAGGTGCATTATGATTTTTTTTTCTCATTTATTTTTTCAGTTCAATATATGAGATAGTGTATCAGTTATTGTGTTCTTCTGCAAGTAACAGAAAACATGAAGTCAAATTGGTTTAAATATTAAAGAAATTTAATATCTCACTATAATTGGAATTTCAGAGATAAGGCAGACTCTGGATGCAGTTCTGTTTGGACTTATATCATCAAAAACTCATAGTCTTTCTGCCCCTCTGCACTGTTTTGTTAACCCCTCATCTTACTTCAATATAGTTTCATTCGTGGTACAAGGTGATCACCAATAGAAACTGAAGACAAATGACTTCTTGTAGAAAGAAAAGGAGGGAGTCAAGTATATGTGGTTGACCCTTGAACATGTGTTTGAACTGCACAGGTTCACTCACACATGGATTCTTTTTTTTCAATATTAAATATCACAATACAAGTCAGTCCATGGTTGGTTGAATCTGCAGATACATAACAACAGATATGTAAGAACTGCAATATGTGGAAGACTGATTGTAAGTTACATGTTGATTTTCTGCTGTTCAGATGATCTGCTCCCCTAACCACCTCCTTGCTCAAAGTATAATGCCTTTCTTCAGTATGATTCGGTCAGCTTAGGCCACAGGCTCACTTATGGATAAATAACAGGGCTTACAGTAATACCATACATTGACTTAGAATAACTAGTTTCCCTACCAGGAGCTGGGAATTAGTTAAGCTTTCTCTGATTTTTGAGAGTGAGTGAATTCTTGAATAAAACTGGAAACAAAGTAAAAGCTGTGGGTGGAGGTTGACCAAGAGTTTATTCAAGAACCTCCCCCTCCCCGCCTCCCCTCCCCCAACCCCCTCCCTTCTCTCCCTCTCTCCGTTCCTCGGCTCCCTGTCCTCTCCTCTCCCCTCAAAAACAAAAAAAAAAAAAAAAAAAAAAAAAAAAAAAGAAAGACGCTTTGGTCACTGTTAGCATTTTGCAACTATGTAAGATGGGCCTTCAAGCTGCAAAGTAACTGAACAGACAGCTAGGAAAAGGAAGACTCAGGTTTCTAACCCAGGTAGTCTGATTTCAGAATCTATTACCTGGAGCAGCATGATAAGTGCTAGAGGACAGTCAGCAGTTAAGTGAAGAACTTCTATCAGCCAAAGTCAAGGGATCCTAATTTCCCAGGGGAGGAACAGCATTATCTTTGGGTGCAGAACAAGTCTTGTCTGCTCTGATTACCACATCATGTCTCACTAAAATGATTAAACCTGTTATATATTATGCTGTCAAGTGGTGATTTTAAATCTTCATCTACAAACTGATATCTAGTGTTTTCTCTATATGAAATGTTTCAGTATACAGAAATATATATATATATATATATATGATGTCCAGCTTTTTATTCTTACTTGAAAACATGTAATTTTTTATTATTTGTTTCTAATCTTTCAAAAACATAAGGAATTTAATAAGAAGTTTTACTTAGCTGAAATCAATTACATTCATCTTTTGTAAAATACTTTTTAAATTAATTAAACATATTTTAATTGGGGGATAATTTCTTTAAAATATTGTGATTGTTTTTGCCATACATCAACATGAGTTAGCCACTGATGTACATGTTTCCCCCCTCCTGAATACCCCTCACACCTCCCTCCCAACTCCATCCCTCTGGGTTGTCCCAGAGCACTGACTTTGAGTGCCCTGCTTCATGCATTGAGCTTGCACTGGTCATCTGTTTTATATATGGTAATATACATGTTTCAATGATATTCTTTCAAATCATCCCACCCTCACCTTCTCCCACAGAATCCAAAAGTCTGTTCTTTACATCTGTGTCTCTTTTGCTGCCTTGCATATAGGATCATTGTTAGCATCTTTCTAAATTCCATGTATATGTGTTAATATACAGCATTTGTGTTTCTCTTTCAGAATTACTTCACTCTGTATAATACACTCAGTTTCATCCACTTCATTAGAACTGACTCAAATGTGTTCTTTTTTGTAGCTGAGTAATATTCCATTGTGTATATGTACCACACCTTCCTTATTCATTCCTCTGCCAATGGACATGTAGGTTGCTTCCATGTCCTAGCTATTGTAAACAGTGCTGCAGTTAACATTGGGGTCCATGTGTCTCTTTTAATTCTGGTTTCTTTGGTTTGTATGCCTAGCAGTGGGATTGCTGGGTCACATGGCAGTTCTGTTCCTAGTTTTCTCACTGTTCTCCATAGTGGTTGTACCAGTTTGCATTCCCACCAACAGTGTAAGAGAATTCCCTTTCCTCAACACCCTCTCCAGCATTTATTGTTTGTAGACATTTTGATGATGGCCATTCTGACCAGCATGAGATGATCCTTCACTGTGGTTTTGATTTGCATTTCTCTAATAATGAGCAATGTTGAGTATCTTCTCATGTGTTTATTAGTATATCTTTGGAGAAATGTCTGTTTACTTCTTTTGCCACTTTTTGATTGGGTTGTTTATTTTTCTGGTATTGAGCTGCCGGAGCCACTTGTATATTTTGGAGATTAATTCTTTGTCAGTTGTTTCATTTTTTATTATTTTCTCCTATCCTGAAGGCTGCCTTTTCACCTTGCTTACAGTTTCCTTCATTGTGCAAAAGCATTTAAGTTTAATTAGGTCCCATTTGTTTATTTTTGTTTTTATTTTCATTACTCTGGGAGGTGGGTCATAGAGGATCTTGCTGTGATTTATGTCAGTATCTCTACATATTAATATAACCACATCCCTAAGTTTGATATTAATCACTTTTTTGGGATATTACATATGTTACCATGCATGCATTTGTAAATAATACTTATTATTTTGTATGCCTTAAAGCCTTATATTTTTCCATATGTTCCTATTTCCCTCATCATTATGCTTTTTGAGATGAAGAAATGTTAATATGTAGCCTTGTTTATTTATTTGATTGTTTTATTATATTTAGCTATTTATTTTATAATATATTTTACAATTTTCCTTCTATAAACTTTCTTCCACTTTCTCTTACCGTAACTTGGTATTTTCACAAATTTTTTTAAAAATTGCCAAGGTGAAAAATTTATATAATATTTCAAAAAGTTTTGTCTTTCAATTCCCTAAATACTATTTAATTTAGGAAACATTGCATATTTATTGGCCATTTATGCTTTTATTTCTTATACTTTGTTCATGTTTTTCACTCCTGGTGTATATGTAATTATCCTATGGTTATATGGTTTCTTATTATTTTTAGACATTCCTTATTCTTTGGTAATTAATTATTTACAAATATTTTCACACAGCCTGTATTGTCCTTCTCTTTGTCTCAAAACAAGATAGTCATCTGGGAATACCCATGCTATTCTATTCAACTGGAGAAGCAAATGAAAAATCAATCTATCTATTAATAAATACATAAAAGAAAAAGATCATGAATCTTTTATTGGAAAATTAAAGGTGTTTTTATCTCATATTCATCTAACATACTCACTTCTTAAACCTAATTACTAAAAATTACAGTCAAACTTTGGCCACCTGATGCGAAGAGCTGACTCATTGGAAAAAACCCTGATGCTGGGAAAGACTGAGGGCAGGAGAAGAAGGGGACGACAGAGGACAAGATGGTTGGATGGCATCACTGACTCAATGGACACTGGTTTGAATGGACTCTGGGAGTTGGCGATGGACAGGGAGGCCTGGTGTGCTGCAGTTCATGGGGTCTCAAAGAGTCGGACACAACTGAGTGACTGAACTGAACTGAACTGAACAGTCAAACTAGGTGGGGTACTCACCTTGAAGCAGGGGGTAGTAATCCACTTGTTCAAAGTCTTCTGATCCACACATTCCTAATTCTTTCTAAATTCCTACTCAATAACACAATCAAATGTGCACAGTTTCGAAAATAACACCATTAAATGAAAATTATAGCAACTGTGACTGTCTTGGTCTCCACACTAAGTAAGTAGTGGTCTCTTCCCAGCTCAGACTGCCATTAAGAAAACAACATTTCAATCTGGACTGTCCCATGAATCAATTATGTGACCAGAAACAAATTGCATAACTTCTCTTTAACTGTTTTGTTATCCTTGCTGAAGTCATAATACTAATATATTGGTAGTGATTTTTTAGGCTCAAATAAAGTATGCATATTGAAAATCTCTGAAAAAATGAAAGATTCATACAAATGGCAAACATCATCACCATCATTAGTATCATGATTATAATCTTTCTGCATATTATTATCCCTATTTATCTCTATTACTTATGAGCAATTAAGATGTAAATCTCAGCCATGAACACATAACCCAAGGTGAGCTGAACAAAGTACATACCCAGGACTTTTCCTCAAAGCATCAAAAAAAAAAAGATGTTTCTTTTATCTCTGACTACTAGATGGAAGAAAACCATAAATTTAGATCTGCAGGTGGTCACTGTAGCTAGAGGGCTTGCTTAAGAATAAAACTATCACAGAAGGAAACCAGAGAAAGTAGCACGGAGGAGAGAGCAAATATCACAGATCCTTGAAGATGTACTTTGCTTTTTGAAGCCAGATCCTTCTTTTGAACATCCAGTTACATTAATAAATCAATAAATTTACTTTAGCTGCTACTATTCAACTAGAGTTGATTTTTTTTTTAAATTACTTTCCCATGAAAGTTGAGCTAAAGAGTCAGATTACCTTATAAAATCTTCTTAAGAATAAACATCCTCATTCCTAGGAGGCATCAAAGCCTCTTGGAAGTTATGATGACTTTGTCGATATTGTCACATAGAATTAGAAGCTACCTCTTTCTATTTTATCCCCTAAAATGGACAAAATTAAGGCATGCTTTTGACAATTTTGCTCTGAATATCCCATATCACTAAGGAAAATGTTACTAAAAGATTGCATATTTTTGAGAAACATGTACTCTAACTAAAGGAATAAGCAGTGTGAACTCTGGAGTATACACATAAGCAGTATCTGTGGACAGAGAAATGGAGGATACATTGCAGATGGTGGGCCTGGGAGAGACCTTCCCTGTGTCCTTGATGTGTTTAGCTGCAGTGGTTGTGTTTGAGGGTGTTGACTACCAAGAAGTATGCAGATCAGCTCTCTTAGTAGAAGAAGCTCTCAGCAGAAGGTTAAAATAGCATGCCTACATTTGGCTTGATGTTTCAGAATATCTGGAGAAGATATTCTCCTGCTTAAAGGATCCTCATATCGAGAAGTTGTGGGTAGGGCCTGCTTAGAACGTATGGGAACTGGATCTATTCTGGGTTAGACTTTTGTCCCAATCTCACAATGACCATCTCAGCATCTGAGTGTGTCTTAGGAAAGTGAAAGGAGCAAGGAAAGATCAGCAGGGAAGAAACATGATGATGCCATTGATTAAGACATGGGTAATGTGTTTGTGGATCACCACAAGAAGTTCAAAGTGTTCCAAGTGAGTTTAGAGGGCTTTGGGAAACTGGCTAATGACATTTTCTTGTAGACCCTTGGAGGACAGCATGCTGAGCATATATCCCATTCTCACATCTCTTTTAACATTTATTTTTAAAATGTAAAGAATTTTCTAAAGCTTTGCATGTTACCTGCTAAGGGATCCTATTAATCTCTGCATCCACTTAAGTTTTAGTTAGTCCTGAAGAACTGATATCTCCATTCTTAGATGTTTCTCATTTCTTAGATAAGGAAATAAAGTTGATGATAGCTGATAAATACTGAAATTTCACGTACCTAGTAAAGATAAGACTAACACATGAGAACACATACCCCAAAATACTCAACTTGCAAAATTGTAAATAAACATGGGTTAAGGAAAATATTCCCCAGACACATGAACTCTCAATTTTCATTTTAGAATTTCTTTTGTATTAATTATACACTGCTTAAGTATGTTCAAGCCAGAGGTAATATAAGTCTCTGAAATCTGTTGTCCTAAAATAACAAGATTTTTAAAGAGGAAAGTTAAAAAACCCAATATTTCTGCACAGGAATCATAGTGTCTCTAGGTGTAACGTGAAGCAAATGGTGTAATTTGAAATCATCAGCATTATCTTATTTTTAAAAACTGATTTAGACAAATCTTCTACACCTGGGAATAAAGGGTCCTAATGCCTATGAATTGTGTATAAGAAAAAGCAAGCTAAGGCAATAGGAACCATAATAACACTGCACAGATAGATTCTGCTGTTATTTTGCCATACTGCATGACATGGTGTTCTTGTATACAATATTCTAAAAAAAAAATAATCTGTAAGGCAAAAGGAAAGATTAATTAATTCCAAAATTAGTTATAATTGTTATTTGGAATTAAGGTTAAAACTAGCAATTTTAGGGTTATCTACATTGTTCTACATGAAAGATCCAAAAACAGTGAATACAGGACACATGAAAGATTATTTCAAACAAAGGTGTTTTTTCTAATATTTAAAGTTATCCAATAATGAGATGGCCAAAAAAAAAAAAAAAGCACATGAAAAAGGCACTCAACATTACTAATTCTCAGAGAAATGAAAACCAAAACTACAATGAGGTATTACCTCACACTGGTGAGAAGGCCATCATCAAACAGAAATCAGCAAAATATTGTAAAACAATTATTCTCCAGTCAAAACAAAATTTTTTAAGTCTGCAAACAATAAAAGCTGGAGAGGGCACGGAGAAAAGGGAATTCTCCTACACCATTAGTGGGAGAGAAAATTGGTGCAACCACTGTGGATAATAATATGGAGGTTCCTTTAAAAATCTTGAATATAGGCCTACCATATGATACGGCAATTCCACTCAGGAATAATCCAGAGAAAACCATAATCTGAAAGGATACATGCACTCCAATTTTCATTGCAGTACTATTTACAAAAGCCAAGACATGGAAGCAACCTAGATGTCTATTATCAGAGGAATGGATAAAGAAGATGTGGTACATATATACAATGGAATATTCAGTTCAGTTCAATCACTCAGTTGTGTCCAACTCTTTGCAACCCCATGGACTGTCGCCTACCAGGCTCCTCATCCATGGGATTTTCCAGGCAATAGTACTGGAGTGGGTTGCCATTTCCTTCTTCAGGGGATCTTCCCGACCCAGGGATTGAACCCGGGTCTCCCACACTGTAGACAGACACTTTACCATCTGAGCCACCAGGGAAGTCCAGGAATATTCCAATGGAATATTACTCAGCCATAAAAAGAATGATATAATGCCATTTGCAGCAACATGGATAGAATTAGAGATTGTCACACTAAGTGAAGTCAGACAAAGACAAATATTATATTGTATCACTCATAAGTGGGATCTAATTAAACAATAAGGATACAAATGAACTTATTTATAAAATATAAATAGACTTACAGATATTGAGAACAAACATGGCTACCAAAGGGGAAACAATGTGGAGGAGGGTTAAATAAGGAGCTTGAGATGAACATATACACACTACTATGTATTGGAAAGATAATCAACAAGGACCTACTGTATAGCACGGAGAATTCTACTCAATATTCTGTGATAACCTATATGAGAAAATAATCTTAAAAATAATGAATATATTTATATGTATATCTGAAACACTTTGCTGTAACCTGAAATTGGCACAACGTTCTAAATCAGCTCAGCTCCAATAAAATTATAATTAAAAAACTATCCAGTAATATTTAAAAAATGTCAGAGACTTTGCTGTCTCTTAGCTTAAGAATGTTGGAAATAAGATTTTTACCTGAATTGGAAGACTTCACAAAATGTCTTCAAGACCCTTAACAATTCAAGATTACTTTTGCATGTTTATTTTGTTTTTCTCAGAAAGAGTGAAACCTATAGACACAAAATTTTCTGTAATTTTGTAAGTAGTTGTAGATGCAACAGACACCCATCTATCTATGTTGAAAGCTCATGCCAAAAAAGTAACAGTTTTCAGAATAAATGAGACTAAATATTCTGATTAACTCTAAGAGCTGATGGCCATTCAATGAATGAAACAATATAACGTAGTTAAATTCAACCTCTGATTCTAAGTAAAATAAGAAGTACATGAAGAAGACTCTTCTATTAAGAATATTGAGTTTTTCAAATTTTCTTAAAACATTTTTTGTTTGCTTTTGACAGTGAGTGATAATTTTCAAAAACAATGCCAGAGCCAAGCCTTATTTTGATAGTTTCCATAATATTATCACTAGGGAAATTTTAAGACTAATTACTAAAATTTGCTGGAATAAGGTTTAAATCCTAAATAGTTTTATTCATCATAGGTTAAGTACATATTTATTCTTTACAACGTTTCATACATAATTTAACATTTATACCGCTTGCTGTCTTTGTGAATTCAGCTTGACATTTCTTTCAGCAGCAACTCAGGCCATTGTTTCTAATTGCATTTTTCAAAATTCTTGCTTGTTCTGTTTTCCACTTTTAAAATTATTTCTGAAATTTAATTGACATCTTAATGAATGCATTTTATACCCTTTGAACATCAGCCAATTATAGAAGCTTTCCTTAAAAGGTTGAGGCTCAAAAATTATTATAATTTTTAAAGTGTGAGGGAATAATAGTAATTTTCTCATAAAATAATACTGTTTAGAAATAGAATTTAGTCATTTGATTTTCTGTTTAAGAGAGGAAAGCTTTGTCAATTATTGCTAAAATGTTGCTTTTTGAAGATAGAAAAACACTGTAAAATTAATTGAAAGCTAATTCTATAGAGATATATACTCAAAATATTTTAAAATTATTATCTTCTTTATAGGAAATATATAGGATAACAGCTGAGTCTTAATAGTTATGAGCAATTTATAATTACAACTCTGGTTTCCACATTAGTTTGAGCAGAAAACCATTTGAAATTATAAATAGTTTTCATCATTTGATGATTCACATTTGCCTTTTATGCTTGAAGGGAATATAGTATAAAAACATTATTTCCTGTAAGAGTTATATCACAGAAACTTGTCATTAGCAGCAATGTATAGTTAAGCTAGAATATTCTGTTCAGATAAATTCTCATAGCCTAAGTCAAATTTCCTAACTAAATAGCAACAGGCCTTTTTTATACTTATAGTCACGACTTCCTTTGAGTGTGCATACACACATACGCACATGTGCACACACACCGACAGGCACACACATTTTAAGACTCTTTGAGAGTTTCCACAAATGATGCTAATGATGTTATGTCTTCTGACATAACACAAATAGAAACTGGTTGACTTTTTGCAGGTGGAGAGAGAGGGTGGGGGCAGTTCCTGTCCAGGAAATGGACATTGGTAGGTACATGGTAATAATTGTTTTCTTTTGTAAAGCACTTTAAAGTTTTCAAAGTTTTAGCTTACTTGTTATATATTAATAGTACATTGTGAACCCATGATTTGGATAATAATTTGCTTACAGGATTATTTATTTTTCACCAAGCTACATCCTTAAATCAGATTCATTCTCTTTTATTTGTCTCATTCATGAATTTGAGCAATGAACACTTACTAGCTGACAGGTTTGGGGATGCAAAAGTAAGTAAGGAAATATGTGCTCCCTTGTAATATAGTATAGGGTATAGTTAAATAAATAAGTGAAATGAGAGAAAGCAAAATATTTTACATGGGAAGTACAAAATTTGGAGTCTTCATTTGCCATTGAAAGGCCAGGAAGAGCTTTAATTCCTTTTCTGTTGTCATTCAGTCACTAAGTGATATCTAACTCTTTGCGACCCCATGGACTGCAGAATTCCCCTGCCCTTAACTATCTTTCAGAGTTTGCTCAAATTCACGTTCATTGAGCTGGTGACACTATCTATCCATTTCCACCTCTGCCATCCCCTCTCCTTTTGCTTAGGGTGCATCTTAAAAAAAAAAGTAGTTGTGGTCTAGGCAAATTGGTATGTACTAGAACTGTAATGCACAACTAGATGGATTTGCAATCAGCATTTCAAAAGATATTTGGCATCATCTGGAGATATTTTCAATGCCAAGAGTGAATGGTTGTGTGTGCAACTCTCAACTCTCATCTACTGGGTAGAGGTCAAGGATGCTGCTAAACATCCTACCATCTTAAAATCAGACCCATCTACTCTCCAACCCAATAAAAAGAATTAACTGTTCCAAAGTGTCAGTTGTCAAGGTTGAGAAACTATGGGTTAGAGACATTATAGACAAAAGGAGTAAATAACATGGAGGAAAACACTCTATTGGCTTACGAAAATATAAACTGCTAGATGTACATAGAGGGACTGGGCACAGAAGGAGCACGAGTGTTCACTGAATTATGGAAAGGAAGAAAGAGCCTGTATCCTAAGACAGCATAAATTTTATTAGCCACATCTTTGTACAATACAGCACATTTTGAAAAGTAGTAGAATATTAAAATAATAATGGGTCTTTAAGTCTTCTAAAGAAACAAAAATTAACAGATACATAGGTAGTTTAGTAAAATAATACCATGATCTTAAACTAATAAAAAAACTAAATAAGAAGTAACAATATGCTGTCTATAATTTTTGGTTAAAAGTCAATAGAGATGTGTGTGAGTGTAGATACATATTCAAATTTTATTTCAACAGAAATAGATCGTGGGCTCCCAAGTCACATGATAACATCCACTCCTGCTTCAAAATATACAAGTTTAGAAGAAGCTGATCATATGGGTTGCCATTAGATCCCAGATAAAGAGGTGGCAATTATGGAAGAGATATTTTAGACTATAAAATAAAAATGAAATATATTCTATATGTGTACTTAAAAGACTACCTGTTATCTTAAATGGTACTATTTTTCAAGCTAGTGTCTTACACAGTGCCTGGTAAATACTTATTTAATGATGGTATAAATAATTTTTTTAAAAAGAGAAAGAAAAGAAAAAGGAAAATTAAGAAATAGAGGAAGGAAGGAAGGAAGGGAAGAAGGAAATGGATAAGTACTATTAAAAGCTCAGAATTAAGCTCTATAGGTCAAGCTTTTTAGCTTTTGACCACTGCTGAATTTCTAGTAACTAGAAGTATGTCTAAAACATAGCAGGGCTCAATAAATATTCATTAATTGAATGGATAACCTAGTGGCACTCAACTTTTCATTCTTCAGTGAGCATACAAACACTTTGTCAGGGTAGGAAGGGGCAAAATAATAATCAGTAATTACATCAGTGATGAATGCCTATTTGAGTAATGAATGTAATAATTACACATTCAGTTCAGTTCAGTCGCTCAGTCGTGTCCGACTCAGTGACCCCATGAACCGCAGCACGCCAGGACTCCTTGTCCATCACCAACTCCCGGATTTTACCCAAACTCACGTCCATTGAGTCCGTGATGCCATCCAACCATCTCATCCTCTGTCGTCCCCTTCTCCTCCTGCCCTCAATCTTTCCCAGCATCAGGGTCTTTTCGAACGAGTCAGTTCTTCCCACCAGGTGGCCAAAGTATTGGAGTTGCAGCTTCAGCATCAGTCCTTCCAATGAACAAACACCCAGGACTGATCTCCTTTAGGATGGACTGGTTGGATCTCCTTGCAGTCCAAGGGACTCTCAACAGTCTTCTCTGACACCACAGTTCTAAAGCATCAATTCTTCTGCACTCAGCTTTCTTTATAGTCCAACTCTCACATCCATACATGACCACCGGAAAAACCATAGCCTTGACTAGACGGACCTTTGTTGGCAAAGTAATGTCTCTGCTTTTTAATATGCTGTCTAGGTTGGTCATAACTTTCCTTCCCAGGAGTAAGCATCTTTTAATTTCATGGCTGCAATCACCATCCTCAGTGATCTTGGAGCATAAAAAAATAAATTCAGCCACTGTTTCTCCATCTATTTGCCATGAGGTGATGGGACCGGATGCCATGATCTTAGTTTTCTGAATGTTGAGCTTTAAGCCAACTTAAGTTACATTATTTAGAAGTGATTCGAAAAGAATATGAAAATAAACAATTTAGTCATGCTTGGATCTTTGGGAATAGGTTACCTTAACTAAACTATTACTGTGAGTTTCAGGATCATGAGTGAGTGTGTGTGTGTGTGTGTGTGTGTGTGTGTACATGCACATGTAAATTAGGGGAGGAGGAGAAGAGAGAGAGAGAAGATGTAAAGACATGCTCTGTTAAGAGAAATAGAAAAAAGAAGATATGAAGACAATAGGAAATATAGTCTTTCTTTCTGCTAAGTACACTCCATGGATGTGTTATTGTATATTGTATTAGGGACTTAAACTATATATATGTATATATACATATATCAGATATATATATTAGAGACATCTTATTACAGGAATGCTATCATACTTTAGCTTTCTCTCTAATTCATTAGCCTTGTCTTAAATAAAACTTTCTAGGAAAATTTTCCCATTATAGCACCATTTGTAAACTTATCCTACTTTTTATAGAAAAATAGGGTATACTTTGAAGTTTTATGTAATAAATTAAATATTTGATTTTTTGTGTATTAACTTTGGCTTGTTACCATGTGTATTTTTGGCTTGTTACCAAAAAAAAAAAAAAAAAAGAGAGAATCTATTCAGAGAAGGAGAGACTAGATCTAAAATCAATAATATTGTTCCAGGAGCTAGAACAATTAAGGTATTGTGTTCTGTTTATTTGTTTCTGGCATAAAGATATATGCAGCAATGTGATTTGTATATCAGATATTTAACAGTTCTTATCCAGTACTCTGAGCTTGTACCTCTTTCTCTATCACCTGTTTAGAGCATGTGGTTGGTAAGGTTTAAGCTGAAACCCTTGGCAGTGTTCCTTGACATATTAGAGAGAAGGTCAAGAGTGTGTTGACATAGAACCTTAGCTGAGTTCTGTCGCCTTTCTTTGTTTCTCCCTTAATGTTCTTATCTGCTGAATAGGTGCATGTGCACTTGCTCAGTGGCTTCCACTGTGTCCAACTCTTTGTGACCCTATGGACTGTAATCCCCCAGGCTCCTCTGTCCATGGGAATCTCCAGGCAAGAATACAGTGGGTTGCCAAGTCCTTCTCCAGGGGATCTTACCGACTCAGGGATTGAAACCAGGTCTCCTGTACTGCAGGCAAATTCTTTATCCACTGAGACACCTCTATTAACCCAAAGACCAAATGGATTGCTGATATAAAAGTAATTTTTAAAAGTACATGTTTACACTTTGAATGCTTTATAGTAGACCTTATGAGCATATAGTTATACTGTATATTAAACCCATTTTCTATGTTAGAGTATATTTTCATTTTCTGGGAGACAGCATTTTATTTATTTGAAAATGCTCTATGTGATTTTGTGAATTGTGGAATGTTGAGCACTTGAAATGATGTTTTAATTGGGAAGCTTTTTTAAGTTGAATATAATTGCCCTTTCAAGTAGAATTGTTAATATTATTAAAGGAAAAATTTTGAAAGTTAGAAACTCATTTAGCAAAAAGGGGGATATAGACTATTAATATTTTTTCAAAGCTATTAAAATCTTTCTAAGAGATTACTCCTGGTGGCATTTAGTGTTTTTCCCATAGTTTGCTGTATCTGAATTATTCCAAGAGTTAGTTATTAACAGGAGATCTAATTTGAGATTCCATACTACTTATAATTAGTGGTCTGTGATGATAGTTTTACTTTGGTGTTCCTTTTTCTCCAGCATGGAATTTGCTAATGGAGAAATAATAATTTGTTTAGTATTTTTTTGTTTTAGTTTTACTAGAATATCTATTGTGAGTAAGGGTTTAGGAGTAATTTTGCCTCTTAAATAAAATAAATATTAGCAAATGCTATTTGATTCACTTACAAATTATATGAGAAGAGCCATGAAATTTTCCTAACCTTTTCTGTAGCTCAATAAATCACAAACAGACAAGAAAGTTAAGCTCTACTTCAGTGGAAAATCAGCAGACAGATGTAGCACACATTCCCCTCAAAATAATTCAGAACCTGTTTCAATTTATCAAATGCCTACTTTATCTGTCAAAACAATGTCCTTTCTCAAATAAAGGGCATTGTTTCTGTTGCAAGAAAAAGGTTCTGATGTATTGTTATCTGCAAATGGATGGCGGAATAATGGAACAACAGGCAGTGTTTCAAACTAAGAGATCAAAGGCCAGAATGCATTACAAATCTTGTTAAAATAAATGAGGGTAAGAGCATAATTCTAATAAAGACATTTATAGTCTTAAACAATCTCTCTCTCTTTTTAAAAGAGCTCTTTATAAATGAACTTAAATCCTCTAACAAACACCAAAGGTTTTTGGTTCCCTCTCTCAGAGAAGTTCAGCATTCAAAGAAATACAGATTTGTAGAGCTCTCATGCAAGTTGGATATCAGGACTTTTTTAATGTGCTGACAATGCAGAATTTTACCAGCACTGCTAATCTTTCTGTCTGTTGCCTTTATCCACACATATAGTATTTGAAGAGGAAAACCTTTGTCCATAAAATATCCAAATCTAAAACATATCTTATTATGAAAATGTTGAACTAAATAAATGTTTCATTGGTAAAAATAGGCTAAAAATGTAATCTCCCTTATTGTAAGTGACTTTTCTTCTTAAGTAATCTCATTACTTCAATATAGAACATTGAATGTAAATCTTTTAACTCTGATTTAAGAGGTAATATTTCCTTCTTTAAGAGTATCAGTGTAATTCTAATATAATTATGACAATACTGAGCATTAAAGTTGTGCTGCACATATACACAGTCAGCTCTTATTTCGTAGCCATTGTCATGCACAAACATTTGCTTTAACCTAAACATATCAGGTATTTATGATGATTCTTGCAGCTTAGTTGATCTGGAGCTGAAATCTGGCAATGCAGCTGGATGTATCTGTCTTCTCTGTGACTTCAGGTTGCTCTCCTTTACTTGATTCGAGCTCTTTGTTTAGTTCTGTTTTTAAATGCAACCAAGACCTTTGTCAGATGCCAGAGTATCTTTTTAAAGCAAATCTATAACCATTTTTGTCTTGAAAAGTAATAACCTTTGGAATTGATGACTATAAAATACATTAATTCATGATCATCAAATGATAAAATAGATGTTTGTGACATATATATCCTACAGTTGAATAGTCTTTAAAAACTACTGGGAAGTTATTAAAGACATACTAACCACTTCAGTCATTTGAGAACAATCCTTGGAAATGAAAAACCTTTTATTTTACATAATATAATATGGACTGAAATGCTAAGATTATAGGATAATGTGATTAAACATAGTTTTGTCATCTAAAACTTAGTTTTCTCACTTCTATCAATAAATATTTGCATAATAAATGTTTCAAACACATGTGATTAAGCACTCAGCAAAAAACTGGCATTACATTGAAATAATTACTTTTCTTACAAAAATGCTTTTGCGCTCACCAAAATCCTTGGTATTTAAATAATTCTATGACCTCAATTTCTGTTCACATTTTTAAATAGCCTGTAAAAGGAAAGTACTAATTGTGTCCCTTTGGAACATTCAAATCAAAATTACTAGTTGGCCTGTAGAATTTGTTCCAAAGTGTTTCAATAGATGATATAATCACCAACCTATTGAAGTCTAGATATCCTTTGATTCCCTGTTACATGTTGTTGACTGCTAATATTAAAGGCAGAGAGAATGCTAAGACATCATCCTAACTTCAGGGAGTCACAAGCCCGTATTATAAGAGCAGCTTAAGCACTTTAATTATTTTGTTCACTCTCTCCCTACCATCTCATATACCCTAGTTCAGTTCAGTTGCTCAATTGTGTCAGACTCTTTGCTACCCCATGAACTGCAGCATGCCAAGCTTCCCTGTCCAACGCCAACTCCAGGAGCTTGCTGAGACTCATATACCCTAAGTCATAGACTTAAGTAATATGAATTAAAATTAAAGCACTAGGCTTCAAAGATTTTTAAACATAATTTGTTTCTTCAAAAAATATTTATTATTCAGGGTATTATTTTATTTTGTAAATTTTTAATAAATATATAAACATCTTGTATATCCACAAGCCCATTTATACATCCATGAAATCCAGGAGTGTGTATATAGATGTTAACAGACATATACAAACCTATGTGATGTGTGTGTGTGTTAGTCACTCAGTTGTGTCTGATACTTTCTGACACCATGGACTGTAGACTGCCAGGCTCCTCCATCCGTGGAAATTTTCTAGGTAAGAGTAGTGGAGTGGGTTGCATTCCCTTCTCCAGGGGATCTTCTTGACTCAGGGATTGAACCCTGGTCTAACCACATTGCAGGCAGATTATTTACTATCTGAGCCACCAGGGAAGCCCCTATACAAATCTATAGTCATCTGTTTATCTACCAGCCTGTCTATTTACCCATCCATCCAAATCAGTAATTAACACTCTTAAAGCCTGAGTCAAGCACATATGAATTCAACTGTCTTACCCGCTGTATGGCTGAACAAGTCAGTAGACCTCTCTATTTTTGCTCTTGACTCTCCTCTGTAACATAAGGCACTGAGGGGTTAGAGCAACTAATTCTGCTTTCTACTTCAGTAAACCAAATTTAGGGGCAGAGAGATTGTTCATAGAAAACTCATAAAATATATTAGTTTATTGCAGTATGTGAAATTCATCATCTGGAAGATCAGTGTACACAGATCCTCTCACTATGTTTTCAATCTCATTTGTTTCCAACTGTACAGTGTTAGAAAACTTAACACCTATGAAGGTGTCCAAGAATATGCCTCTAGTTAACAGAATTTGTTTGGAAAAGACCTTGGGCTTTCTTACACATTATCATAAAAACTGAATATCCAGATCATTGCTAACGCTCTACACAGGATTTGCCTTCAATCTATCCCAGCACAAGGGTCTTTTCCAATGACTCGACTCTTCTTATCAGGTGGCCAAAGTATCGGGAGCTTCAGCTTCAGTGGGGAAGAAGGGGACAACAGAGGATGAGATGGTTGGATGGTATCACTGATTCAATGGACATTAACTTGAGTAAACTCTGAAAGATAGTGAGGGACAGGGAAGCCTGTGGCATGCTGCCGTCCATGGGTCCTGAAGAGTTAGATATGACTTAGTGATTGAACAATACCACATAGGATCTATCTACATTTAGGACATTATTTAAAATAGAAATATATGTGAGAGGAGCGAGGCATTAATACAACAGGACATGGGGGGATTCCTGAGGGTGGTGAAGTTTTTATCTTGAGGACTTCCCATGGTGCATTCTGAATTCTGTCCTAAAACTCTCCCTGAAACTGGAGATGTCTTACAGCAGAAGAGAAAATATGCACTGTTTCAAATGATAGAGCCATCTATTATAAACTTTAGTGTTTAGAAACACATAGACAACTTTATAAGATTAAAAAATAAATTCCAGTAAAATAAATTTCAATAGAATTTAATTTAATTCTCCACAAATTAATTTAATTCTCCACCAATTAAAGAATAGAAAAAATCAGTCAGAGAAAAAAATAAATCTCCCATACAGAAGACTGGGCCTCCCAGTGGTAAAGAATCTGCTGGCTTTTGCAAGAGATGCAAGATGCAGGCTTGATCCCTGGGTCAGGGAAGATTCCCTGGATCAGGGAATGGCAACCTACTCCAGTATTCTTCGCCTGGAAAATCCCATGAACAGAGCCTGGCAAGCTAGAGTCCATGAGGTCACAAAGAGTCAGACCTGAGTGAGTACCCAGCACAGAATATTAACACTGGAGGAGACCCTATATAAAGTTCAACACGACGACACTGAAGAGAAAGATGAGGAGGAAAGGTCATTCAGGGAAGGACTTTTGTCTAGGGCATTGCTTATTCATAATCTGACTATGAACCATAGAGGCAACATTTGAGTTGAATCTGAAGCCTACAGAATTCATAAAAACAGTGATTTCTTTGGCTGATTGAACCATTTGATTAGTACAGAGAACCAAATGGGTGGAGAAAAATTAATCATAAAAGTTTGAAGTTTTTTACAGTGCAAACTACTCATTATTTATTCAAATTTTCATTTTTAATAATTGTTATAGTATATTTTAGAATATTTTATTTAAAATATTTTGTTTAGAATATTTTATTTAATAAATAAATATTTATTACTTTAGTTTAGAATATTTTATTTAAAAGAAGATAAATATTTATAAAAAGTGAGTTATGCAATAATTAGTATGGGAGGTTGTTTAAACTTAAATATTTTGTGATATAAGCTGAAAATAGATGATAATATAGAGACTATTAGAGATATTGTTTATTTTTTCCTAGTATTGTGTATCTTTTAAAAAGCTCAGTCACCTTTTTGATCTCGTTATAACTTGTCTTTTTTTTTTAATTTTGTAAAATTTAAATTTAAATATTGTGCTTGTACTTATGCATCAAATCTTAAAATAACAATATTAAGAAATATTCCTAATAAATTGTAGAAAAATATTATTTTATTAACTATAAGGACATTTGATAGTATGAATATTTACTATGCAAACTTTTGATAAATATAAAGAAAACACTAACAGATTGTAGTAACAGTGATCATACATTGATTTAAAACAAAAAATTGACTTTATGAATATTAAGTTCACTTTCTTCTGAAATATAAAATGTGTACTGAAAATTAATATGATATCTTGCATGTAAGTTACCATATTTTAAACAAAAGATATCTTCAAGAAGCATTTTAATCTTTGCTATATTTTCCATATAGTACTTTTTAATTCATATTTCAATGTTGACATATTTCAAATAGAGAAAATGGACTGTTGTAATCCTTTGTATGGTGTTTTCATTCAATTAGCTCTATCTTTCTTTTTCTAAGCAAACAAGATGGCAATTTACTCAAAGTCAACCCATAATAACATATATCAGCCAGAGTCGAACAAACACAGTGCTGCACATGCTACACCTTTTAAAATCAAACAATTTTAAATAAAAGCAAACATGAACATAAATAGCGTTTCCCTTTGGAATTTGACTGTTGACAGGAAAATGATAAAAACATGAAAACAGTTTGAATTTGTAAGGAAGTTAAATAATTCAGGAAATGTTTTATTAACTGATAGCAAAGAGAACAGGATTTTGGTCTGTGCATTATGCAGCAATGAAAGAATAAAATATATGATATGTGGCTAATTTTTTTTTAAACTCTTCTTAACCGTATTAAAATTTCACAAGGTAGTTGAAAACCACATTCTTATCAAGTACTCACAAATATTGAATTCTGTTTAAATATCTGTTTTTCTCATAAATGTTAGTTGCCAAATTTCCAAATCTGAAAGAAAAAGTGTTAAGTACAGAGTTTTAAAAGAAGCTTGTGGTTTATATTTTTAACATATAACAGAAATTACAAGGAAGTAGAGTCTAAAACCACAAATAGATACTTTTATCCCATTTAATGTTTTTTTGTTTGGAATCTTGGACTGCTAGTTGCATAAAAATGTGACTCATATGATAAATAAGATTATCTCTATAATATCATTGCAAAACATTTGTTTTCCCTTAGCTTTGATAAATTATAACAAAATTGGAAGAAATATGTAGTTCGATGCTCAATGCTATGTAACAGGCTAGGTGAGAGGGGAGTTTGGGAGAGAACAGATACATGTATGACTAAGTCCCTTTTGCTATTTACCTGAAAAATAACACAATATACTTCAAAATAAAATGAAAAGTTTAAAAAAGATATTGTTATGCAAATGGAAAGTTATAAATGTTCATAAAAGTATTTTTGTACTAAATTCATTAATTGTAAGAGCAAAATTTCTTAATATTTGATATGATGATTTGATATAATCATGCCACAAATCATGTAAACTTAGAGGATGAATTAAAGACTAAATAGTTTAAATAATTTCAATTGCATATTAATGTAGAAATATAGAATTATATATTCCTGGGCTTGAGTTACAGACCCTCTATTTACTAGCTATGTGACGTTTGGTATATTACTAATTTTTTATTCCAAGTTTCTTTATTTAAAAAACAGATGTAATAAAATGGCTATGGTAAGACTGAAAAATGCATTTAGGAGATTTAACATAAGAGAGTTGTAATCAGATGGTCAGCCTTTATTACTCATTTTACTTTTTCCTGCATACCACACAGTGCTTGTTCATGAGGGCACTCAGTACACAGTGTCTGACCAAAAATAAGTAAAACCAAAAAAAAGAGATTATTTTACAACAATTGAAGCAAAATGTATATCCTTTCCTCAGGAACCTAGGTGTTTTCATTACAAATATGATCTGAATCCTTAATATATTTGGAGAACTTTATTTTTGAACTTGCTAAACATTAGAAATAAAAAGTAGAAAACATGAAAGGCATACTCTCATGTAAGGCAGTGACACTGTAAGTTGGTGCAGCTTGTTTGGTGTATAGGACTTGGTACAACTGTTTTGTACCATAAACATACACTATATAATCAGAGACAAAACACATTTAAAACTTTGGGCATTGTAATTTGCTTCTGGTACCTCAACATCAAAATATAATTCAGAAAATGTAAAAATAATACAAGCATAATATTATTTCTGTAGCATTGTTTAATATGAGAAGTCATTGGAGATGATCTTTACATACTTAAAACACAGAGACTCTGTCATATCAGGACCTGTGACTAGTGATTATTTAATATAGGAAAAAAAGAAAACACTAGGTTTGCAACCGTAAAGTGTTCTTTTAATTATTCCTTTGATGGGCTATTTTGTACCGTCATAATGAATGCAATTACATGAACAAAGATCACAGACATAATATAAATTGCACATAAAGTAAAAGAAAGTAAATTTGCTCAGTTGTGTCCGACTCTTTGCAACCCCATGGACTGTAGCTTACCAGGCTCCTCTGTCCATGGGATTTTCCAGGCAAGAGTACTGGAGTGGGTTGCTATTTCCTTCTCCAAGGGATCTTCCTGACCCAGGGATCAAACCCTGGTCTCCAGCATTGCAGACAAACGCTTTACCGTCTGAGCCACCAGGAAGCCCAAATTGTACATAGGAATATATAAAAGCACACTAATATAACAGAGCTATCATACAAATTAATATAGGAAAATATGTTTAGAAAATAAGGTAGTCAGATTTACAGTGGTTTCTTCTCTTCCATTTTAAAATGTTTATATTGATTTTTATATTGAAAAAACAAAGAGAAAGCATTTCCAAAATAAATCTAAATTTGTATTTTCACCTTACTACTCACCTTAATCAATTCAAAGTGGAATATGTGAAAAGTCTGTTTGCTGTGGCAAGAGTCCATGCATCTACCTACCTTAAATGCTTGTCTTATAGTTTTCCCCATCTTTCTACCATTTCTTTTTAATTTCCTATCTGGAGACATTAGTTTATAATCATAGATACAGGAAAAAAGTAATATTGATATGAAGAAATAAAGTATAAGTATTCTCATTAATCAGGGTCAATATTCAGAGTTGAAAGAATGTATAAGAGAGACCACAAAATTGTCATACTACTCTTCAAACTGTGTCTAACTGTGTGTGAACATATATGATATGGACCCTGGATATAGTGATTATATATTACCTAAACAGATCATTTGTGCCAGCATGCCCTCCACAAATTTTGCTAGCTGACACGGTACTCACACAATACATTTTGAGAAATACATCCTGTAAAACACATCTTGTACTTGTTATAAAGCAATCTCAGCAAGCACATTGTTCTATGTTAAGCATGCAAAGCTTTCATATTAGTAAAGGTGTATCAAGAAACTTGAAACAAAATCCTGAAGGATTTTTCAAGAAAGTTCTCATTTAAATTATCTTCTTTTTCAGTGGGTTTCTACATTTTTCAAATAACCTTTGAAAATTATATCTCCAAATTATTTTTATAAACACCTTTATATTTCCATACCAAAATTTAAAATATGAAATTATTCTATTGATGTAATTTGCCTATGAAATATTTCATTCATACATACATACATATATATTCTTAGATTCAAGGCAAACTAAAAATTATTCACACATGGATTCACATAACGGTAACTAGATATAAATAAAAATTTTTTTTTTTTTCTTTCAGGAATGTTGATGATCCACTTTATCTCTCACCCAAATTATCCTTCCCATGGCTGCCTTGGCCATCCATAAAGGAAAGCAAAGAAAGTTGTTAGAAATGCCTAAGTAATGAATTTTACTGTAGAGTCTATTATTTCTGTTATCAATGTATTTTATTTGGAAGGACTTTCTCACTGAATGTTGTCTGTTTGCCAACCTGTTGATACTTACACAGAGTCTACCTCTAAGTAGTATAGATTAAAATCCTAGGAAAAAATGTTTGGCATAGTGTAAAATCCTTGATAAATTTCCCATAACAAAGTTCTTGATCAAAGACATAAACCCAGAGATTTATCTAGAAATACTAGAAATATGCATAAGAATGGTGAAGAAGACATTTTAAATAAAACTAAGATGAAAGGATAATAACTCTGGCTGATAATCCAAAAATCTCTGGGTACAGAGATAAATTCATTCATAAATAGTATTTCATTTTAAATTTAAAGAAAAATGAAAAGAACATAAAATTTTTTCTAGGAACTTTTCATATTAAAACTTTTAAAAACTCAGAAGATTAAATAACTTGCTTTAGGCTTTTCAGAATTGAAAACTTTGGTTGAATGACACATGTTGTAAAACACAAATAACACTTTTAATGTCAAAAAATGTGGGCAATCATGGACTATCATCCTAGCATACATAAGTGGTTTACATTGCTTATGGATGGAGCTGGAATGCTAAAACTAGATACAAGTGAAAAAAGCAAAACAGAGATAAGCATATGTTTTATCTTCTGATAAATATTTCATCTTTGATAAATGCTTTCTCAAAAATGGAAGAATCATGAACTGGTTAAATATTCAATATTTTCAAACACGTCAGACAAGTTTTATCCTAAAAACATGCAAGAGACATAATTGATGCTATGTCAGCACAAAACACATAACAATTAAGTAAAATAAAAACTTAAAAATAATCAATTTAGAAACCATATTTTATGTAGTGGACCCAGATTTTTACCCCAAAGTTCAGAAAATAGAGAGTCTATGATTCTCAGAAAAACTGTACTGACAGTCATATATCTTTCAAGGCAATACTAACCACGACACTAAGTAGTGTAGTATTTGGAAAGATATACAGTAAAAGTGATTGCTTAATGACAACTTTAAAATGAAAAATTTCTTGCCTAATTAAAAGCATGATAATTAATGGTACCCATATTGAACTCTTCTGGGGTTCTTATCCACTTTGAGTTACAAATCAAAATCTAAGAAAGTGCTATGCTTGTGTGTGTGTCTTCAAGACTAAAACCAGTTAGTGATATATGATTTATTCAACTATATATTACCTAAAAGTTGTGAAATTATTTGGGGATTATGTGACACATAGAGTTCTATGTGTGATACCTAAAGCTACCTTAAGATATGGCCCATGGCCCAGGCCCAGGAACTGAATGATGCTATTGCTGCCTTGATGATTAAGTATTGACTAGTGACTTAGCAACAAAATCAGTCTTTTAAAGAGAGGTAATTCTGATAATAAATGCTAAAGTGAAATTAGCAAATAGATAAAAATTCCTGGCCTCACACACATGAATACACATAGTCTACAAACCCATGCACTGTCATAAGATAAGGCATTCTAATTTTGTACAGACTCCTGAATATTTGTAACCTTAGTATGATTGATATTAGTCTTTAAGATTTGCTTCAGTTTTACTAGAACCTAATTGTATTTGTATAAACTCATCATATAGTATCAGTTTCAGGTACTAGAACCAAAACTGTAGATAACGTCAGTTGTGACTGGAGTAAGTCATATTACCATACAGGTGTCAGTCTATAGATATGGAAAACTGTGCTAGGATACACGATGAATCCAAGGAAATCAATTGGAGCAGAGAGGAAAAATGGCCTCTAGAGATTTTAAAGAGTGTAAATCTTGGGAGTTTAAATATTCATAATGTAACTTGGATATTCCAGCATTTCAAAGGGAGAGGTCTTTGTTATATCTTGCTTTATATTTTGCCTGATAGTAATACACATCTGTGGACACGAGGGTGTTGACCATGAACAGGATAAAAAATGTGGGTTAATCTTACCCTAAACAAGGCAGGGGTAAAGTGACAAGATTACAATAGAGTGCCAGGGTGAGGGCATATTTTACCTTCATAGTTCTCACACATACCCAGTAATAGACTTTTCCAAACTGACAATCTAATATGCATTTTAAATTGAGTTTATCTCATTGCATGGTTCCATATCAAAGAGTAAATTTGCATGAAAATGTATCTACATATCATTAAAAACTATGGAGATTAAATTTGAGTCTTCTGGAATATGGAACAATGAATAACAGTGCAAAGTATGTACTGTTGCCTCTAAAACTAAGCCAAGTCTCCTAGCTTTAAGATTTGATACCAATATCTTTCCAGCTTGCCATCACTAATTTACTTTATAGCCTCCTCAAATTAATCTACCTTTTTTCTCTCAAAACATTGTTTCATTTTTATTGTTAGTGTGATTTTATTTCACCTACATCTCAAAAGCCACATATGAAACACATGTTTATCATTACTATACACTATATCTTTTCTTCTTTTGCCCAAAATGGAATTTTTTTAATCTTTGCATTCCTAGCCTTGCAAAGGAGATTCTCTTAAAAAAATGTAGACTCTAAGATAATGTACTTTTACCTAAATTGCAAAATGTATTCCTAAAATTTAGCTAGAAAAACACTATAGTTGATTTAAAATTAGCTAACTAAATCTAAATTTTTTGTTTAAATTTTGAAGTGTGTACCATATATAGCATATGAATACCCCCCTTTTTTTCCATAAGTATTGAATAAAACAGTTGAAATTGTATAAAATCAATAAAACAAACTGGGAACTCATTAGTTTGATATGAGTTTTAAATAATAGAATGCAAAAGGTGTTCCAGAACTAACTCCCCCCCAAAATTTAAAATTAGATTTATATATTTTAAAGGGTATAATGGAATAAAAAATCTTGATAGTAATAGAAAAAAATAATAAATGACCACTGAATAATTTACCATGGTGCATAAACCTGATAGCTATTTACCTATTTAATACTTAATATTTAAGTCTTTTTATATATCATAAGAAGAAGGTACCACATTGATTCCCCCCACCCCCTGCCTCTTTTTAAGATGTTAGCTAAATTTCAGAGAACAATAGTAGAGGAAACTGATAACTTATTGAACCAGTCATTGTTCAAGGATACTATTCAAACACATTCAAACCTCTGAAATTAAGCTTTTCTCACATCAGTAATGGTCAGTGAATGGAGAGAAATAATTATTTTTTTGCAACATGAGTGTTAAAGTTTACATTCCTACTTTCCTTCATCTTGTACTGATAGAAAATGCAAACTTACACATATAAAGTTGTTTAGGACTGTCAGGGGAGTGTGTAATTTCCTTGGTTCTGTCTTCTCACAACAAAAATTTGCAGTGACGGAAGTTAAAGCCTTCTGCTCACCACAACTCTCGGACAGTGTTACAGCTCTCGGACAGATCAGTGTTACAGCTCAGTTTTCTTTAGAAAATAAAAAGAAAATACATCCTTGAGGCATGAGAGTATGCCGACCCAAAAGACGCAAAGAGAAGAGAGAGACAGAGACAGAGAGCGCACCAGCGCAAGAGAGAGGACCCCCCCACCGCACCCCCAGCTCTTTGGCTCCTCTTTTTATATGTTTTTTCCTCCCCCTGGGCCTGCCCTATGTAAATTGGACTAGCCAGGAGTGCTGTTTGTTCTACCTGAGGTCCTCACTCCCATCCTCGGACCTTCCTTTGTTCTAGGATAAAAGGGCTTTTCCCTTTGTCTTTTAGCCACCGCCATTCTGGACTCCTTTTTTCTATTCTAACTGCCTAACAGGACTTTGGAATTTAAGGCTAAAACTGACATCAGTCTATATACTGAATTACACTGGCATCTTATTGTGGACCAGTTTCCATGCATTCCTCCCATTAAGTCTGAAGAACTATCACCATATTTCTTCCACACTTTTAATTGGCTTAAATTTGACACTTTACTAGTATATTCTGGTGGATAAAGACATAAATTCCAGTCATTTCCTACTCCTGGGGATCTTCCCTGACCAAGGATTGAACCCACATCTCTCAAGCCTTCTGCATTGGCAGACAGATTCTTTACCACTATGCCACTTGAGAAGCCCTATTTACTACTTAAGTATTCAAATTACCCAAATTTCTAAGATGGAACTTTGAATTTTAGAAACATCCCTGCTAGTATGGATGTTTCCTTTATGTTCATTGACTAATATATAGACCCTTATACATCATAGGATTTTGTAGCTTAAATGAATTTTATAGATGAATCAACTAGTCCAGTCTAGTTACAATAGTTGGCTAGTACTAGTCACTCAGTCATGACTGACTCTTTGCTATCCAATGGACCATTACCACCAGGCTCCTCTGTCCATGGGATTTCCCAGGCAAAAATACTGCAATGGATTGCCATTCCCTCCTCCAGGGGATCTTCCCAACCCAGGGATTAAACCCAGGTCTCCCATACTGCAGGCAGATTCTTTACCACCTGAGATACCAGGGAAGCCTCCCTAATTACTATATTAATGACTAAACTGGAGTAAGGATATTTTAGTGACTCAGTCAAAATTACACTATAGCTGAGAGACAACACAAGGATAAAGCTATAGTCTTAATCTTTTCACTAGTAAAGTAGAGAAGAACTTAAAATTTCTAAAGATGTCTATATAATTTCTATGTGTGAATTGTTTCCTCTGTTAATTGTGTTTTCTCAGTTGATGAGATAGTACATTCCCATACCCCTTACCCCTGTATATAACTTACAAAGATTTGTCCTCACTGAAAGTGCTTTTTTATCTGAAGTATACAAAGTGTAACACAAAGCAGACCCATTCCAGACTTGGAGATTCAGGAAGACCAGTGTATTAGCAAACATTAAGTTCAGCTGGTTTTAGTGGAAACTTAAAAATAATAGCCAGTTAAACAAGCAGAACTCCATTTCTCTCATTTTTCAGTGAAACAAGAAAGGAGATAAATGTAGAACCAAAATGTCTGTGTAGACAAAAAGAGAAGAGATTCTTCAAACAAATGTGAGGATTGATCTTTTATGAAGGTTCAAGACTCTTGCACCTTCATAACAAGAGAAAACATAGGACATATAGGTAAAGGAGCAAATGAACTGGTTATTCTAGTGGAAGGACAATAAGGCAGGAATTTCACTGATTATTCCTTTATTAATGTGAAAATATGTTGAGGAAAGGATCATTATCACAGCCAAGTCTCAGTTATATATACATGTGTGGGTATGGGGTTTAGAGCAGACCCTTCATGACAACATAGAAGGTATATAAGGTACAGAAGCCAGTAAATGGTGGACACAGTCTAAGATTCTGAAACGTGGGTGCATACTGGAAGATTATCAGAATCTGTAGAAGCTAAAGTTGTGTGAATAAAATGGTGCTTGTTGTTAGGTGTTCATACATTATTCCACAACTGTGTCTTTCCCTTATCAGACTGCAAACTCATCAGAAAAGCTTATCACAATTCTTTATCCCCAGCACATCATGTAGATCATATTGATAGAAAATTTTTGAGTGGATGAATAATGTTCATTATTAAAAATATGGAATAATCATACTTTGTCATGTATATGTACTGTGTCCAAAAATAACAGCCTGCCAAATACAGCTTTCTGTGTCTTATCTACTAACATACATTACACCCATGTTCCTTGAAACTCAAAGGGGGGGGGGACTTTTAAATAGAGCCTCTGTTTTGGTTTAAATTTGGCACTAAGTCATTGCTCAAAAAGAAGAATCAGATTTCTGATTGCCCCAGGCCACTGTGATTTCTACATAATAGTGATTTTCTGAGATATTTAAAACATTGCTTGTAATAGCCGCTCTGTTTCATTATAACCTGAACTTTAAATATATGCTCCCCACCCCCCTTAGGCTATGTCATTCAGATCTATAGAGTACCATTGAAAGGGGGAAAAAAAAATCCTAAAACAAGGTCTAGGAACTCTACTTTATCCTTCACAAGATGGAAAATGGAATAGTTATATTGATTATTTTAGTGCCAGAGATGTTCCATGGTTGCAGGTTTGGCACCTTTTGAAGTTGCATTTACTCTTTTAGACTGTTAAAGTACTATTTAATGAATCAATTCAGTCATTTAGTCAATAAGAATATCCTTGTCTCTCAAAAGAGTTAATATACCTTTTCAGGGTGCTTCACTTATAAAAATGGAGTGGTTAAGACTCTCGACAAATCAGACTTAATATCAGTTAAAATACACATTTTTCAAGAGGATGGATTTTCTCCTACTCCAATGATATACATGCTATTTGTGAACAAATTCATAGACCCACATGGAAAGAAGCATTTTCTGTTTAGAAATGTCAGCAGAATGAAACACTGTCATAGAATAATGATCTCTTGTTCCCACATAAATGCCTAGGGAAAACTAAGATGTTCATTTTCAAAGCAAGAAACATTGATCCACTGGGTATGTCCTATTAAAATGACTTTATTTTATTCCATCAAATAGCTGATGTAAATTCAGTCATTTAGTCTGATAGATATGGGTTCCAGAGAATGGCATTTGTGTGTTACACTACTACTAAGTAGATGAAAATCATTGCATTTTGCTTTGCTTTGTTGTCAGCAAAGCAGAATTAAGTTTGTTCATGAACACTCTAAGATTTAATATTGGCAATTTAGAAATAGTATAAACTGATTTTATTTTTCTTTGAGTTCTTTTAAGTAAAACTTTACAGATCTGATGATCATTTCAGGTACACAATTCTTAATTATATGCATTCTATTGATAATTCTATATATTGTTATATATCAGAGAGTAGACACAATAGCAAAACAACTGAAGATTTGCGGCCAATGACTTTTCAAACGAAAGTAAGTGTTAACATAATAATAACACTAAAGTGATAGAGTATCATGTCTGGTTTTAATAGCATTTTAATCTGAATGGCAAAGAGAAAAGATGGCTACAGCTCCAGGGGGAAGGATGGAGAAGTACAGAGATTTATATGTTTAAATAATATATATGTACATACATATAAGTCTTGACACAGATGTAGGTGGGCACACCTTACATGATGAATAGTCGCTTAGAGTACACTTAATAATTCCTTAGAGTAAACTTAATACTTGTCTTATGTTGAACGATGTGTATATGCTGAGTCTAATGGGCAGTTCACCATTCAGATTGTGATATAAGTTAATATGCTCAGAATAAGTCTTTGTATCATTATCGCCTTTCGTGAGGATGTAAATTTTGTGTTACCACAATTAATATGACTGGTGAAAAAGAGTATTTTCATTTTTTTAAATATCAGAGCATAGAAAATTATGGAAATAAAAACTAAATTCAAAGAAAAGAGCACTTGTATGAAAAATTTATTTCATATTGGAGAATAGTTGATTATCAATTTTGTGTTAGTTTCAGGTATATAGCAAAGTAACTCAGATAAACATATACATGTATCTATTCTCTTTCAAATCCTAAAAGATGATGCTCTGAAAGTGTTACACTCAATAGGCCAGCAAATTTGGAAATCTCAGCAGTGGCCACAGGACTGTAAAAGGTCAGTTTTCATTTCAATCCCAAAGAATGAAAAGGCCAAAGAATGTTCAAACTACTGCCTGATTGTACACTAGCAAAGTAAGGCTAAAATCCTCCAATCCAGGCCTCAACAGTACAGGACCTGTGAACTTCCAGATGTTCAAGCTGGATATAGAAAAGGTAGAGGAACCGGAGATCAAATTGCCAACATCCCCTGGATATTGAAAAAGCAATAGAGTTCCAGAAAAACATCTATTTCTGCTTTATTGACTAGGCCAAAGCCTTTGACCGAGTGGATCACAATAAACTGAGGAAAATTCGTTAAGAGATGGGAACACCAGACCACCTGACTGCCTCCTGAGAAACCTGTATGCAGGTCAGGAAGCAACAGTTAGTGTACATGGAACTACAGACTGGTTCCAAATCAGGAAAGGAATATGTCAAGGCTGGATATTTTCATCCCACACATTTAATTTATATGCAGAGTACATCATGCAAAATGCTGGGCTGAATGAAGCACAAGCTGGAATTAAAATTGCTGGGAGAAATATCAATAACCTAGATATGCAGATTAGAATACCCTTATGGCAGAAAGTGAAGAGGAACTGAAGAGCCTCTTGATAAAAGTGAAAGAGGAGAATGAAAAAGTTGGCTTAACACTCAACATTCAGAAAACTAAGATCATGGCATCTGGTCCCATCACTTCATGGCAAAAAAGATGGGAAACAATGGAAACAGTGAGAGACTTTATTTTCTTTGTCTCCAAAATCACTACAGGTGCTGACTGCAGCCAGGAAATTTAAAGATGCTTGCTCCTTGGAAGCAAAGCTATGACCAACCTAGACAGTATATTAAAAAGCAGAGACATTACTTTGCCAACAAAGGCCCGTCTAGTCAAGGCTATGGTTTTTCCAGTAGTCATGTACGGATGTGAGAGTTGGACTATAAAGAAAACTGAACACCAAAGAATTGATGCTTTTGAACTGTGGTGTTGGAGAAGACTCTTGAGAGTCCCTTGGACTGCAAGGAGATCCAACCTAAAGAAAATCAGTCCTGAATATTCATTGGAGGGACTGATGCTGAAGCTGAAACTCCAATACTTTGGCCACCTGATGTGAAGAACTGACTCATTTGAAAATACCTTGATGCTGGGAAAGATTGATGTTGGGAGGAGAACCAGACAACAGAGGATGAGATTGTTGGATGGCATCACTGACTGGTGGACATGAGTTTGAGTAAGCTCCAGGAGTTGGTGATGGACAGGGAAGCCTGGCGTGCTGCAGTCCGTCGGGTTGCAAAGAGTCAGACATGATTGAGTGACTGAAATGAACTGAACTGACCTGTAAAACAATCCAAACCTGTGCCCTGAGACTGGGAACGTAGTGAAATAACTGCAAGCCTAATTCTCTTATCACCCTGAGGGGGTGTAAGTCACTGATTTCCTCCCATAGTGCTCTATAAGAGCAGTTTAGGGTGTCTCCAACTGAAATATTGTCTCCAACAATATTTCATTGTCAAAGATGACTCTAGGTAATAACAGAAGTAATGATAGAGGAGTGGGTTATCTATAATAGACTAGGTGGAGGCATATTGCCTACAAAGTGGGCAGGGTAGCAGTTGTAGGAATTGATGCAAAGTGGCTAAGGACAAAATTACAAGAGGCAATAGACTAGAAGTTAGATAAAGTGGAGTGGAGATTTCTTCCAGGGCATATGTTTGCAGCTACAGGAAAGGGTGGTAAGGGTTTGGGCCCAAATGGTCTGCAGGACTATCTCTCAAAGTGGCAAAACATTGTCCCTGTAAGCCCAATTGACCTTGAAGGGATGCCACCAACAAATGAACTTTTAGCAGGCATTGCGTGCCTGTCACCCACACAAGCAGGTCCACTGAGATATGCTGCTGTTGCACAAGTTGTAGGAAGCATGAAAGATAAAGGCCTGAATCTCTAAAGGGATTGGATATTGTATAGTATTTTCTTCCCAAAGTTCAGCAGTTTTCTGGGTGTCCTGCCAGAATATTGTAGATGAAATATTGTGGGCCCAGGCAGGGCTCATGAAAAGAGCATAAAACAGGAGGGAAGGGGCCAGGGCACAACTTTTGAAAGAATGACATAGCCCAAAGACACAATGTAAACCAATTACAATCAAATGGGTCTAAGACTTTTATAGTTTGAGGAAAACAGAGGCAGAACATTCCATGACATAAATCAAAGCAGGACCCTCTATGATTCAACTCCTAGAGTAATGGAAATAAAAACAAAAGTAATGAGTGGGACCTAATTAAACTTAAAAGCTTTTGCACAGCAAAGGAAACTATAAACAAGGTGAAAAGACAACCCTCAGAATGGGAGAAAATAATAGCAAATGAAACAACTGACAAAGGATTCAGTTCCAAAATACACAAGCAACTCATACAACTCAACACCAGAAAAACAAACAACCCAATAAAAAAGTGGGGAGAAGACCTAAAGAGACATTTCTCCAAAGAAGACATGTAGATGGCCAACAAACACATGAAAAGATGCTCAGCATCACTCATTATTAGAGAAATGCAAATCAAAACTACAATGAGATATCACCTCACACCAGTCAGAACTGCCATCATCAAAAAGTCTACAAACAATAAATGCTGGAGAGCGTGTTGAGAAAAAGGAACCCTCTTTCACTGTTGGTGGAAATGTAAATTGATACAGCCAGTATGGAAGATGGTGTGGAGATTCCTTAGAAAACTAGGAATAAAACCACCATATGACCCAGCAATCCTACTCCTAGGCATATGCCCTGAGAAAACCAAAACTGAAAAAGACACATATACCCCAATGTTCTTTGCAGCACTATTTATAATAGCTAGAACATGGAAGCAACCTAAATGTCAATTGACAGATGAATGGATAAATATATACACAATGGAATATTGCTCAGCCATCAAGGAAACACATCTGAGTCAGTTCTAATGAGGTGGATGAATCCAGAGTGTATTATACACAGTGAAGTCAGAAAGAGAAAGATAAATGTCATATACCAACTTCCCTTGTGGCTCAGCTGGTAAAGAATCTGCCTGCAGTGTGAGAAACCTGGGTTCAATCCCTGGGTTGGGAAGATCCCCTGGAGAAGGGAAAGGCTACCCACTCCAGTATTCTGGCCTGGAGAATTCCATGGACTGTATAGTCCATGGGGTCACAAAGAGTTAGACATAACTAAAAGACTTTCACTTTCAATTCATATATATGGAATCTAGAAAGATGGCAGTGATGAATTTGTTTGCAAGTCAAAAATGGAGAAACAGACAGAGAACAGATTTTGGACATGGGGAGAGGGGAGGAGAGAGTGAGATGTATGGAAAGAGTAACATGGAAACTTACATTGCCATATATAAAATAGATAGCCAATGGGAATTTGTTGTATGTCTCAGAGAACTCAAACAGGGCTCTGTATCAACCTAGAGGGTTGGGATGGGGAGGGAGATGGGAGGGAGCTTCAAGAGGGAGGGGACATATGTACATCTATGGCTGATTAATGTTGTTGTTTGACAGAAAACAACAAAGTTCTGTAAAGCATTTTTTCTTCAATTAAAAAATAAATTAATTAAAAAAACTCAAATGAATCCAAGATGGTACACAAGTAGACTTCAGCTAAACCTTGATCTTCAATCTGCAAGCTAAATGACACACCCAGAGGCACTATGACAGTTCCAAGGCTCTATCAAAAAACCAAGGAGTGGACGGTGGCCCAATTCCTGTAAATCTCTACCTCTTTCCCAAAACAGTTGGAATGATCACCCCACTCATTAGCATATGAAATTGCCCAGCCCGTAAAAACTAACCATGCCACATCTCATGGCCACTACACTCACCTTCTGCGATGGCCCACACTCTGTCTGTGGAATGTGCTTCTCTCTAAATTTGAATAAATCTATTTCTTACCTAACACTTTGTCTCTCACTGAATTGTCTCTGCAACAGACATCAAGAACTTGAGCTTCACAGGTCCTAAAACCAGGCACTGTGGTTTTGGCCAAGCTAGAGTCTCAGTCATGAGGGTATGAGTCCAAATCTTAGGTAAACAGTTTCAAGCACAACTTTCAGAAATGGAATGATGATGACCTGCCAAGTACTTTGTAAACAGTGGCATAGATGGAGGGAGGAGCTGAAGGACTGAAAGAAAAAGTGATAGGAACAACATGCCAAAGAACTCCCTTCATAACCTGCCAGAAAAACTGCTAAATGCCTGACCTGTGCCCATAGTTTTCATTGGCCTGATCCCTGGCACAAAGGAGATTAAGGACAGAAGAATACTCATCCACTTGGGCAACAGCTACTAGGGCACAGTGGATAGTGGAGCCTCCAGGACACACTGGGGAGTAGCCCCTGCCAGTGTCCCTCATTTTAACCCTCTGCAGCTCGCCTGTTCACCGGAAGTTGCAGGAAACAAGAAATGAGGGATTGTAAAGAAATTAAAATTTTGTTAGTCATATCTCCTTCTAGCCATAGGGGTGAGGACTTCCTACCTTAACCAGAGGTCTTCCAGAATCTGAGACTGAGCTGCATGAGCTTTCTGATGAGTTTGTTTTTGCTGTCTTGGTTTCCAGCAGGCTGGATTTCTCATCACTTCCACTGTGCTGGGTTTCTGTCCTGTTGAGCTTCCACAACGTGAGCTTTTGCTGAGTTGGGCTTCTGCTGCACTTGGCTTCCTACTCTCTGGGGCTGAGCCGAGGTTGCTATAGCCAGGTTACATCCGAGTCATGGCACAAGATATGTCAGGAGAGTATACAGTTTCCTCAGTTCTTGCTCTCTGCAATAAAGATTTGAAATAGCAGACCAGTGTTACAGCTTGATTACAGCTCTGAGTTTTATTCGGCCAACAAAGGATAGTACACCCTCAAGGTGTGAGGGCAGGTTGACCCCCAAAGGAGAGGCCTCAGTCTTGACTCCCTTTTAATACAAATTTCCCCCCACCCCGCACCCTCCCCACCCACACCCGGCTCCCTCACTCTGAGCCTTCCTTATGCAAACTAGGGCTAACCAGGAAGGGGATGTGTTTACTTCACCTAAAATTCTAACTCCAGTCCATAGATTTTTTCCTTTGTTCCCTTTTCATGGGCTTTTCCCTTTGTCTTTTAGCCACCACCATTTTGGACTCCTTTTTCCTATTCTAACTATGTAACAATATGTAGTGTAGGTTTGTTGTACCTTTTTTTCCAAGAAGTAAACATTTTTTAATTTCATGGCTGCAGTCACCATCTGCAGTGATTCTGGAGAACAAGAAAATAAAATCTCTCACTGTTTCCATTGTTTCCCTATCTATTTGCCATGAAGTGATGGGGCCAGCTGTCATGCTCTTAGTCTTTTCACTGTTGAGTTTTAAGCCAACTTTTTCACTCTCCTCTTTCACTTTCATCGAGAGGCTCTTTAGTTCTTTGCTTTCTGTCATTAAGGTGGTGTCATCTGCATATCTGAGGTTATTGATATTTCTCCTAGAAATCTTGATTCTAGCTTGTGCTTTATCCAGACTGGGATTTCACATGATGTAATCTGCATATACGTTGAATAAGCAGGTTGATGACATACAGTCTTGACATACCCTTTCCCCAATTTTGAATAAGCCCATTGTTCCATGTCCAGTTCTACCTGCTCCTTCTTGACCAGCATACACGTTTCCCAGGAAGCAGGTAAGGCAGTCTGGTATTCCCATCTCTTGAATAATTTTCCACAATTTGTGGAATTTGTTGTTCCACAATTTATCACAATTTGTTGTGATACACACAGTCAAACGCTTTAGCGTAGTCAATGAAGCAAAAATAGATGTTTTTCTGGAATTCTCTTGCTTTTTGTATGGTCCAATGGATGTTGGCAATTTGATCTCCAGTTCCTCTGCCAAAGAAATCAAGACTGCTGAGAAAAATATCAATAACCTCAGTATTAATAATAAGAAATATCAATAATAAGAGGATGAGATGGTTAGATGACATCATTGACTCAATGGACATGAGTTTGAGCAAACTCCAGGAGATAGTGAAGGACAGGGAAGCCTGGTATGCTGCAGTCCATGGGGAGCAAAGGGTCAGACAGGACTGAGCAACTGAAGAATAACAACAACAAAGGAACAAGAACAGAAATAAACACTTGCTATAAGAAAAGCAAAACAATGACTTGGTTATTAGCTATTAATCAGCTCAGTTCCATTTGAGATGTTGAATTAGTTATTAATAGTTGGGGTAAACACTTTTTATAGCCTTACTGTGTGCTGATCTAGTATTCAAGTGGCCTCAGACTGAAAGCTCTTCCTGCCTAAGGGAAGAGTGCCAATCAGAACAAAGTTCCAACAGGGACATTGAGAGAATAATGTGCAAAATAGATGGCCGTTGCTTCACAAAGGAGATCCTTGTTGGGACAAGCAGTCATATACATTTGAACGGTTGCTTTCTTTCTATACTGGACAGGTGCGGTTGGTGACCTAACTAAATCCCAATCTCTTTCTTTACAGTACACTTGTACCCAGAATTGAATGAAAGAGTTAAGACATGTTATAAGCAAGTGTTGAAAAGAGTCTTGCATTATTAAGATATGTCCCTTGTTTTACTCTGATACAGTGATAGTTTATTCTTAATTTTTTCACCTCTTCTGACTTCTTAGATCTTAACAAGCTGTAACTTTTACAGCACATCTGACTCTTAAAATAACCAAACAACTGAAGTTCTTTTTTGCTCTCCATCAGGTTCCATGTTGCACTTTCATTCCTATCTTCTGTATTTCTACCACCTTGCCCTTTCCTCAAAAACTTGAAATCCAGAGATTTGTTCCTCATAAAATATATTATTTTGCAGAATTTTCCCAGTTATTTGATATAATTGATTAACCTAAGCTTTACTTATGTTAGGTAGTTAGAATAGGAAAATGGAGTCTAGAATGGTGGTAGCTAAAAGACAAAGGGAAAAGCCCATGAAAATAGAACAAAGGAAGGTCCCAGGACTGGAGTGAGAACCAAAGGTGAAACAAACACCCCTCCTGGCTAGCGCAATTTACATAGGGCAGGCTCAGGGAGAGGAGAAAAAACATATAAAAAGAGGAGCCAAAATTGAGATGGGGGCTTCCTTTCTCTGTGTCTTTTGGGTCTGCTCGAGATTGTATTTTCCTTTGCTTTCTAAATAAAACTGAGCTGTATCACAGAGTTGCAACACTGGTCCATCCATCGCTTCAAATTTTTGCTGTGGTGAGGTAGAACTGAGGAAATAACACACTCCTGAGACATACATGGTGCTGTTTCTCAGATTTAACCTGGTTTCTCAGATTTAACCTGGTTGAAACAACCTCGGCTCGGCCCCCTTGAGGTGGAGGCCAAGCACAGCAGAAGCCCAACTCCGAGAAAGCTCCTGTGGTGGAAGTTGGACGCGAAGAAAACCCAGCGCGGTGGAAGTGACAAGAAGCCCACTGTGCTGGTAACCAGGATAGCAAAAACAAGCTCAGCAGAAAGCTCACGTGGCTCAGTCTCAGATTCCAGGAGACCTCTGGTTCAGATAGGAAGTTCTTGCTCCTATGGCTGGAAGGACATATGGCTAAGAAAATCTTAATTCCTTTACAATCTCTCATTTCTTGTTTCCTCAATCCCCTGTGAACAGGCGAGCAGCAGTGGATGCCCCAGGGTGTTCTGAAGGCTCAACTATCTGCAGTGCCCTAGCAGCTGTTGCCTAAGCCAGTGGAAGTTCTTCTATCCTTTATCTTTGTGCCAAGGATGAGGCCAATGAAAACTGTGAACTGTCAGGTATTTAGCACATTTTCTGGCAGGTTATGAAAGGGATTCCTTGGCATATTTTTCCCACTGCTTTTCCCTCCTGTCCTTCAGCTCCTCTCTCCTGGGACTTGAACCTGGCCAAAACCCACAGTTTCAGGACCTAATGAAGCTCAGGTTCTTGATGTCTCATTGAAAAACATTCAATGAGAGACACAGCAATAGGTAAGATATGATTTTGTTCAGATTCAGAGTGAAGCACATGCCAAGAGTGTGGGCCTTACAGGAGGCGAGTGCAAGGGCCATGGAATGTGGTGAGGTTAGTTTTTGTGAGCTGGGTGATTTCAAATGCTAATGAGTGGGAGGATCATTCCAACAATTGGGGAACCACCCACTCCTCAGTCTTTTGACAATGCCTTGGAAATGTCCTGGCACCTCTGGATGTGCCGTTTAGCTTACAGATTGAGGACCAAAGTTTAGTGAAATTTGACTTGTCATCCTGGACCCATGTGATTTTAATTGGTTTGTGTTATGCCCATGGGCTATGTCAGTCTTTTAAAAGTTGTGCCCTGCCCACTTCTCTACAGTTTCATGCTCTACTCCTGAGCCCTGTCCAGGCCCACAATGTTGCCTCTACAATCTTCTGGACAACCAGAAAATAGCTGGCCTTTGGGAGGGAAATACTGTATAGTATCCAACCCTTCTAGATATTCAGGCCTTCATCTTCCATGTTTCCTACAACATGTACAACAGCATCTCTCAGTGAACCCACTGGGGTGGGTGACAGACACACAACACCTGCTAGAAGTTCATCTGTTGGTGGCATCCCTTCAAGGACAATTGGGTTTCCAGGGATAATGTTTGCCACTTTGGGAGTTAGCCCTGCAGGCCTCTTGGGCAGAAACCCTTACCACTCTTCTCCTAAAGTTACAAGCATACCCCTGGATCAAATCTCCACTCCGTTTTATGGAATATCTGGTCTGTAGACTCTTATCAATTTGTTCTTAAGCCACTTAGTAACTCCAAGGACCCAGGACCCTGCTCCCTTGTAGGCAATATTGCTCCACCCGACTTATTATTATTAAACTACTCCTAATAACAAAAACAGGACCAGATAACCAGATAACAGCAGTGGCTCTTTCACCAGGTTCCCAGTCTCAGGGCACAGACTTGAATTACTTTACATCATGGTATCTATTTCCATCTGCGGTGGACAAACCAGCAATGAGTTAAGATTACAACCCCTCAATCCTACCCAGCACTGATCATGCTAGAGACCTTAGGGACTTCAAATCCAGCCCAGTGTCCCTTGACCTGCCTAGGGATCTGGTCCTTGAAAGGTTATCATGCTTTAACCTGCTTAGGGATCTGCCAGTTCAGGGGTCCCAGGAGGTCGACATGCCTCGACTTGCCCAGGGACCAAATTCTTGGGAGGCTCACCTGCCTCAACCTGCCCAGGGATTCAATCTCCAGGAGACTGTCACGGGTCAGCCTGCCTGGGATCTGCACTGGGACCTGGGGATGCCTGACTCTCAGGTTGCAACAGTATTGAGTAGGATAAGCTTCAGAAAGACTCACCCTTAAGGAAGTCCACCCATGAAAATAGAAGGAAGCCTATTAGTTGTGGTCTTGTGCCCAGTCTCAGCAATAACTCAGGAGCCCAGTAAGAAGCCCATTGCCTTTCTGGAAAGGCTAAAAGTGACCCTGCAGAAGTTTACCAATCTTAGACTTAGACTCTTACAAGGAACAGGTGATTTTAAAGGACAAATTACTGTCTCAATGTGTATCAGACATCAGAATAAAGTTGTAACAGCTCCAGCAGTAGAACTCTGCTACCTCTTTAGATGAGATGGTCCAGACAGCCACCAATATCTTTTATAACAGAGAACAGGAGAAGGAGGCCAAGGCCCAGAAAAGAGAAAAGGAAAGAGACATGGCATGACTAGATGCTGGCCTCCCTCCAGGGAAGCCCTATGACAAACCCTGAGTCCTTGAAGGACAAGGCACAGATTGTTCTTAGGCATTGCAAATGCCTAATCTGTAGCGAGGCGGGACATGGGGCCAAAGAGTGTCCAAACCAGGACAGTCTCCTAAAATGACTTGCTACAAATGCTATCAATTAGGGCACTGGGCAGCGCTCTCCCCTCAGGACTCAAGAGCCTCAAGGTCAAATGCCAAGCCTTCCCTCTTGATGAAGAGGCCCGCTCCAGCCAACCTGCCTATCACAGATAACCATCACAGGGCTGCAGCCAAGGGTGCAACTGGATGTGGCAGGTAGGTCTGAGAATTTCTTGGTTGACACAGGGGCTACCTACTCTGTCCTGACCTCCTACTCCAGCACCTTCTCCTCCCAAACTTGTACCATTTTGCATGGCACAGGAAAAACAATTACAAAAGATTCACTTAAGCCCTTCTTCATTGCTGGGATGGACAAATATTTTCCCACTAATTTCTGGTGGCCCCTGAGTGTCCTACTGCCTTATTGGGAAGAGATCTTTCCCTGCCTTCAAAATCTTGCAGCAATTTGTAGTCTTGATAGAAAAATGCTTTAAAATTCTCTCTTGGGGGCAAACTATTTTTACCAAGCTCCAAGCGAAATAACTCCAGAATGGGAGAGGCCATTTATGGATGTCTAATCAAAGAATCCTCAGATAACAAGTAGTTTTGATGGAAAATCCAAGCCTAACTATATCCTCTTGTGAGGTTCTTAACCCAGCTACCCTCCTACCTACCCCTGAGGGTTCTCTCACCTTTCACTTCTGCCTAGAAACCTTGGGCCACAGGACAAAACCCAAAGAGGGATTGTCAGAAGATCCTCTGACCAATCCTGAGGAAATCTGGTACACTGATGGAAGCAGCTTTGTCTTGGATGGAAAAAGAAGAGCTGAATTGCACTACTGGTTGCACTACTGAATTGCACTACTGAGACTACTGGTTGCAGTCGTCTCAAATTTTGAGACCATAGAGACTAAACATTTGCCACCAGCAGTCAAGGTTCCAGGACACGACTCCTGGATTCACTACTCAGGAGTCCAGTTGCAGAAAAAACAAAAGAGGACACTCAATCCACCTGTGAGCTCCTGGGAGATCTCAGATACCTATTCAGGACTACAACTGAGTGCCATTCTAAGGCACACCCCAAAATTCAGTTTCTGGGGATAAGATTTCTCAGGATAGCTCTAAAGAGCCAACACAGTTTGGCAGGGGTACTCCAAAATAGACAGGCGATAGATCTCCTGGTCCCTGAACAAGGAGGGACTTGAGCCATCCTGAATGAGACGTGTTGTTTCTGGGTAAATATCTCCAGCTAAGTTAATAAAGTCTCACAGTCTTCAAGAAAAACATTCAGATCCTACTAGAACTCAAATAACGAGCTGGAGAATTCTCAGGGTGGCTACAATCTCTCTTTGGAGGAATTCTTCTCCTGGCGAGGGGAAAATTGGGGTTGGCTAATGCCCCTACTAATCCTTGTTATCACCATATTGATGTTACTTATGATTGCTCCATGTATTATCAATTGTCTAATCCATTTTGTCTCTGCCCAGGTCAACAAACCACAGTATGCAGTGCCAGTTCAACAAGGATATATAAAATGACAGCCAACAGCAGAAAATATCACTCACCCTTAGATGGACACCGCTATAAGGACTCAGGCTTGAGACTAGCAAGAAGGGGAGGCCCAATGTCCCTCGCTGTCCCAGTTCAGCAGGAAGTAGCCAGAGAGACCTTGACGCCCCTAGTCCCAAAGAATTGGGCCTCCCATCTCTTGAGGGGAATGTTACATAGTTAGAATAGGAAAAAGGAGTCCAGAATGGCAGTGGTTAAAAGACAAAGAAGTGAAAAGCCTGTGAAAATAGAACACAGGATGGTCCAAGGACCAGAGTGAGAACCTCAGGTAAAACAAACAGCCCTCCTGGCTAGCCCAATTTACATAGGGCAGACTCAGGGGGAGGACAAAAAACATAAAAAGAGGAGCCAAAATTGAGCTGGGGGCTTCTCATCTCTTTGCATCTTTTGGGTTGGCCTGCCCTCATGCCTCAAGGACGTGTTTTCCTTTGCTTTCTAAATGAAACTGAGTTGTATCACAGAGCTATAACATGGGTCCATCCATTGCTTCAAACTTTTGCTGCACGGAGACAGAACCAAGGAAATTAAAAACTCCCCTGACACTTAGATGGGGCTTCCCTGATGGTTTGGGTGGTAAAGAAGCTGCTCAATATGGTAGACAAGGGTTTGATCCCTGGTTTCAGAAAACCCCCTGGAGAAGGGAATGCAACCCACTCCAGTATTATGACCTGGAGAATGCCATGGTCAGTGGAACCTGGCAGGTTACACTCCATGGGATCTTCAAATAGTCAGACACCTCTGAAAGATTAACACCTTCACTTTCACTTTATTTAGAATTTCTTTTAAAGCCATAAATTAGAATAGAAGATGCGTTTTACACATAACTCAAGAATTAGTCATGAAATAATTTTCATTTCTCCACACTCCTGTGTTTTTGTACATTTCACCAAGTGCTTTTTTTTTTTTTTTTCCAAATTATTCTACCTTCTTAAATACATAAGGGCAGGCACACTTCCTTTCAATCTATTTTTAGCAACTCTTTTTTCTTCATGGACAAAAATCGATTAGGATATACTTAAATGCTCTAATTTAGTATCAAAAATTAAAATCGGCAGGACTAAACGTTTTTGTGGTTGTATTTCTAAATGAAAAGTGAAAGGGAATATATATTGGCACATTTAACTGAATAAATCAATACAATTCCAAATCATTCTGCTTCATTTTAAAGTGTCTTTGTTAAAAAAAAAAAATCTATAGTGACTAATTTATGAACTCCTAGAACCATTTAATAACCTTGTTTAACCTTTGAAATGTTTCATAACTTTAAAAAGCCCAATGAACGCTGTAATCTCAGAATTACTGACTTCCTTTCAAGTAGTGGAATGTAAGTGAAAGGTCCTAGATTATTCTTTATTTCACTGAAAACACTTCCTCAGGTGACCCTTTTCACATCTCATTATTTCTGTTATCCCAAGTCAAATATCTTATTGTGTTTATAAATGTTGAGAATGCGAGGGATTTTTAACAAATTCAGTTGCAGCGTGCATACTTGGAGTAAATAAAAAATACATTGCAAAAAGAAAAAAAAATTAAGGTGATTTACAGGTAACACTTTGTTAGTGAGTTTGTTTCCTATTACACACAAGAAACTATATGATTTAGGATAATGAAAGTAGTTAGTAAATTACCACATGAAAAGTAAAAATTTAAAAGTTCTTTTACCAAGATACTCACTTAGTTCTCTCTTCCCTTTATGGTGTGTGTGTGTGTGTGTGTGTGTGTGTGCGTGTGTGTGTGTGTGTGTTTAACTCTTGGAACCCCCTAGACTTGTTAAGTGAGCATTTAAACTTTGTTGATCACACACAGCAAACAAAATATTTAAGGACATATTTCCTGGTCACAAAAATACAGTCTCAGTGGAGAAAAAGTCAACAAACATTGATCAATAGAAACTAATATAAAACAATACATCATTTAATTCCTTGTTTTATAGCCTAATATTTCCCTAAGAACTAAGAAAACAAGATAATTGAGCAAAAATCAGAAACTAGGTAAATGGCAGTAGTGGTACTTTACTTGGTTGTTGTTAGTTGATTATTTGTATCTGACTCCTTGTGACACCATGGACTTCTACGTGCATGGCTTCCCTGTCCTTCACTGTCTCCTGTAGTTTGCACAAACTCATATGTCCATTGAGTCGATGATACTATCCAAACGTTTCATCCTCTGTTCCACTTTTCTCCTACACTCAATCTTTCCCAACATCAGGTCTTTCCCAATGAATAGGCTCATTGCAGCAGGCAGCCAAAGTCTTAGAGCTTCAGCTTCAGCATCAGTCCTTCCAGTAAGTATCCAGCATTGATTTTCCTCTAAGACTGACTGGTTTGATTTCCTTCCTGTCCAAGGGACTCTCAAGAGTCTTCTCCAGTTCTACAGTTTGAAAGCACCAATTCATTGACACTCAGCCTTCTTTATGGTCCAACTCTCACATCCATATATGACTACTGGAAAAACCATAGCTTTGTCTTTATGGATGTTTGTTGGCAAAGTGATGTCTCTGATTTTGAATACACTGTCTAGTTTTGTCATATCTTTCCTTTCAAAGAGCAAGCCTCTTTGAATTTCATGGCTGCAGTCACTGTCTGCAGTGACTTTGGAGCCCAAGAAAATAAAGTCTATCACTGTTTCCATTTTTGCCCCATCTATTTGCCATGAAGTGATGGGACCAGATGCCATGATCTTTGTTTCTTGAATGTTGAGTTGTAAGCCAGCTTTTTCACTCTCCTTTCACTTGGTAAAGAATCTGCCTGCAATGCAGGAGACCTGGGTTTGATCCCTCAGTTGGGAGGGATCTCCAGGAGATCTCCTGGAGAAGGGAACAGCTACCATTCCAGTGTTCTGGCCTGGAGAATTCCATGGACTGTATAGTCCACAGGGTTGCCAGAGTTGGACATGACTGAACTACTTTCATTTTCATCTTAATCAAGAGGCTCTTTAGTTCCTCTTCACTTTCTGCCATTAGAGTGGTGTTATATCTGAGGTTATTGATCTTTCTCCTGGCAATCTTGATTCCAACATAAGTTTCATCCAGCCCAGCGTTTTGCATGATAAACACAGCATATAAGTTAAGTAAGCAGAGTGACAATATACAGTCTTGACTTACTCCTTTCTCAATTTGGAACCGGTCCATCATTCCATGTCCTGTTCTAACTGTTCCTTCTTGACCTGCCTACAGGTTTTTCAGGAGGCAGGTAAGTTGGCCTGGTATTCCCTTCCCTTTAAGAATTTTCCACAGTTTGTTTTAATCCACACAAAATCTTTAGTGTAGTCAAGGAAGCAGAAGTAGATGTTTTTCTGGAATTCTCTTGCTTTTTCTATGATCCAATGGATGTTGGGAATTTGATCTCTGGTCCCTCTGTGTTTTCTAAATCAAACTTGCACATCTGCAGGTTCTCAGTTCACATACCGTTTAAGCCGAACTTGATGGATTTTGAGCATTACCTTGCTAGCATGTGAAATGAACGCAATTGTGCAGTAGTTTGAACATTTTTTTTGACATTGCCCTTCTTTGGGATGGACTGAAAACTGACCATTTCTGGTCCTCTAGCCCTGCTGAGTTTTCCAAATTTGCTGGCATATTGAATACAGTACTTTAACAGCAAATCATTTAGGATTTGAAATAGCTAAACTGGAATTACATCACTTCCAGTAGCTTTGCTTATAGCAATGCTTCCTAAGGCCCACTTGACTTCACACTCCAGGATATTTGGTTGTAGGTGAGTGTCCACACCATCGTGATCATCTGGGTTATTAAACTCTTTTTTTTTTTTCCTTTTTTTGTATAGTTCTGTGCATTGTTGCCACCTCTTCTTAATCTCTTCTGCTTCTCTTAACTCCTTACCATTTCTGTCCTTCATCATGCCCATCTTTTCATGAAATATTCCCTTGCTACTTTCGATTTTATTGAAGAAATCTCTTGTCTTTCCCATTGTAATCTTTCCCTCTTTTTCTTTGCATTGTTCATTTGAGAAGGCCTTTATTCTCCGGAATTTTGCGTTCAATTGGATATATCTTTCCCTTTCTCCCTTGCCTTTTACTTCTTTTCTCAGCTATTTATAAAGCCTCCTCAGAAAGCTACTTTGCCTTCTTACATTTCTTTTTCTTTGGAGTGGTTTTGGTCACTGCCTGCTGTTCAAGGTTATGAACCTCCATCCATAGTTCTTCAGGCAATCTGTCTACCAGATCTATTACTTGAATCTATTTGTCACCTCCACTGTATAACCACAAAGGCTTTGATTTAGATTATACTTGAATGGTGGTTTTCCCTACTTTCTTCATTTAAGCCTGAATTTTACAACAAGGAGCTTCTGGTCTGAGCCATATTCAGGTCTAGGTCTTGTTTTTGCTGACTGTATAGAGCTTCTCCATTTTTGGCTGTAAAGAATGCAATCAATCTGATTTTGGTATTGACCGTCTGGTGATGTTAATGTGTAGTGTAGTCTCTTATGTTGTTGAAAAGGGTATTTGCTATGACTAATATGTTCTCTTGGCAAAAGTCTTGTTAGGCTTTGCCCTGTTTCATTTTGTACTCCAAGACTAAACTTGCCTGTTACTCCAAGTATCTCTTGAATTTCTACTTTTTCATTCCAATCCCGTATGGTGAAAAGGACATTTTTTTCTTTTCTTTTCTTTTTTTGTTTTGGTGTTAGTTCTAAAAGGTCATGTCTGTCTTCATAGAACCAGTCAACTTCAGCTTCTTTGGCATTAGCGGTTGGGGCATAGACTTGAATTACTCTGATGTTGATTGGTTTGCCTTGGAAACAAACCATGATCATTCTATTGTTTTTGAGATTGCACCCAAGTACTGCATTTCAGACTCTTTTGCTGGCTATAAAGGATACTCCATTTCTTTTAAGTGATTCTTGCCAATAGTTGTAAATATAATCGCCATCTGAATTAAATTTGCCCATTCCCACCTATTTCAGTTCACTGATGTCTAAGATGTTAATGCTCACTCTTGACATCTCCTGCTTGACCACCTCCAGTTTGCCTTGATTCATGGACATAACATTCCACGTTCTTATATAATAGCCTTCTTTACAGCATCGAATTTTTCTTTCATTACCAGATACATCCATAACTGAGGATCACTTCCACTTTGGCCCAGCCACTTCTTTCTTTCTAAAGCTGTTAGTAAATGCCCTCCACTCTTCCCCAGTATCAATTTGGGTATCTTCTTTCCTGGGGTGCTCATTTTCCAATGTCCTATATTTTTTGCCTTTTCATACTGTTCATGGGGTTCTCTCAGCAAGAATACTAGAATGATGTCCTATCCCTCCTCCAGTGGACCATATTTTGTCAGAATTTTCACTATGACCTTTCCATCTTGGGTGGCACTGCATGGCATGGCTCATAGCTTCATTGAATTATGCAAGTCCCTTCATAATGACAAGGCTGTGATCAATGAAGGGGGCAGTATTATAACTATAGGCTATAAAATAGAGTAGATTTTCAGGATTTACTAATCTTGAATAATAGAAACTGTACCTTTTGACCATGATGTCCATGTTTCTCTGTCTCCTGGGCCCCTCATTATGATTATTCTACTCCTTGCTTCATGAACTTGTGTAGTTTCAATTCCTTACATGGGTAGAATCACAAAGCATTTTTTCTTCTGTGACTGGCTTATTTTTAATTAGCATAATGCTCTTTAGGTTCATCCATTTTTGTCACAAGTTACAGGATATCCTTTTTTAAGGATGGATAATATTCCATGTTATATACTTGCAATATTTTCTTTATCCAGTTATCCACTGGAGGACATTTTAGGTTGATTCCATGTCATGGCTACTGTGAATATCCTGCAATGAATACAGGGATGCAGGTATCTCTGTGAGATCTTAATTTCAGTTCCTTTGGTTAAATACCCAGAAAGGGGATTGGTGGATCATATATTCGTTTAATTTTTAATTATTCAAGGAACACTGTGCTGTTTTCTATACTGACTGCATCAATTTGCATTCTCACCAAGAGTGTAGCAGAATTCCCCTTTCTCCACATTCCCTTTTTAACACTTTATATCTTTTGTTGTGTTTGCATTTTTCTTTGTTTGATAATAGCATTCTAACAGGTGTGAGGTGATATCTCTTTGTGATTGGTTTTGTTTTCTATTTCCCTAATGACGTTCAGCACCTTTTCATTAACCTGTTGGTCTTTGTATGCCTTCTTTGGAGAAATGTCATTTCAGGGACTTTGCCCATTTTTAATAAGATTATTTGGTTTTAGCTTTGCTCTTGAATTGTAAGAATTCCTTTAACATTCTAGATATTAATCTTTTATCAGATATATGGTTTATAAATATTTTCTCCTTTTCCACAGGCTGATTTTTCACTTTGCTGATTATTTCCTTTGCTATGCAGAAATATTTGCATGTGTGCTAAGTTGCTTCAGTTGTGTCTGACTTTTTTCAACTGACCCTATGAAGTGTAGCCCACCAAGCTGCTCTCTCCATGGGATCCCCCAGGCAAGAATACTGGAGTGGGTTGCCATGCCTTCCTTCATGGGATTTGTTACCCAGAAATCAAACCTGCAACTGTTATGTCTCCTGCATTGTCAGGAGGGTTCTTTACCACTAGTGCCACATAGGATGTCTGCAGAAGTTTTAGTTTAATGTAATACCATTTGTTTGTTTGTTTGTTTTGCTTTTTGTATAACATTCAAGAAATAATTGCTAAAGGAATGTCAAGGAGCTTTCCCCCCTTTGTTTTCTTCTAGAAGTTTCACAGCTTCACATCTGACATTTAAATCTTTGATCCATTTTAAGTTGATTTTTAGGTGTTAAATATTGTGTCCAGTTACATCATTTGCATGTGGATATCTATTTTTTAATGCAACTTGTTGAAAAGATAATATTTTCCCCATTTTGTATTCTTGGTACTCTTATCAAAGATTAGTTAACCACATACACATGAAAGAATTTAATTCTGGCTTCTTTATTCTGTTCCATTGGCTTATAAGTCTGTTTTTATGCCAATACCTTATTGTTTTGAATACTATATGTTTGTAATACACTTAGATATCTGGAAGTATGTTTGCTTGCAATGTTGTCCTTGTTCAAAATTGTTTTGGTTATTCTAGATCTTTTGCAGGCCCATATAATTACTTTTAAATTACTTATATGAAATGTGCCATTTGGATTTTGATTGAAATTGCATTGAATTTGTAGATTACCTTGGGCAGTATGCATATTTTAACAATGTTGTCTTCCAATCCATGACAAGGAATATCTTTCTACCTACTTGTGTGTTTTAAACTTCCCTTCACCAGTTTTATTGTTTTATTGTTGATCTAAGTTATTCTCTAAAGTTTGCAATATTCTCAATGTATCAAAAACTATTTTGTTTTAGGCTTATACTAACTTAATTTTAGTATAGAAACTTAGCTCCATATAGTTCCTTTGTCTCTGCTCTGTACCATGGCCATTAAACATTTTATGTCTATATGTATTACAAACTCAAAAATATATTCTTATAATTATGACTATTTTATTATCTCTTTTAAAGAAGCTTAAAGAATAGAGTAAAAGCAAATATGTATTTATAGAGTTTGTTCTATCAAGCTCCTAATTACCATTGTTTAATTTCTTCCACTGGATTCCAAGTTACCTTTTGTTACAGTTTTTCTCAAATCCAAATATTTTGTGCTTTAATTTTTAAATATATTACATTGATATATGTTATAATACCTATATATATTATAATATATGTTATATATATATATAATACCAATGATACAATTCTATATTATTTTATGAAATTGCTTATTAGTAGTAGAAAAGATAAGCAGTGCATAATTATACTATCCTTTATAATTTTATATATATCTTTATATATAAACTTTATAATCTTATATGTATATATATATATACTAAGGTATATATATATGCATGCATGCTCAGTGACTTCAGTCGTGTCTGAAATATATCTGCATAATTACCGTTTCTGGTGTTCTTTATTTTTCTGTGTATTCAGATTACTTTCTAGTGTCACTAAGTTTCAGATGAAAGAACTTCCTTTAGTGTTTAAGGTAGGGAAGGCCTGCTGGAAACATGTAAATTTTGTTTATTTTGAAATGTCTTTCTTCTCCCTTCATTTTGTAAAATTAGTTTTTCTGGATATAGGATTCTTGGTCGACAGTGTTTACTTTTATCACTTTGAATATATGTCAAACTAATTTTTCAGTTCTTAATTGTTTCTGATTAATCAGCTTATAATCTTATTTGCTTTCTTGTAGGCAGTGAATTGCTTTTCTCTTACACTTTCAAGATTTTTTTGTTTTTTTGTCTTTTCCTACTTTTCCAGTGAGTTATCTGTTCACATCAGATGACCAAAGTATTGGAGCTTCAGCTTCAGGATCAGTCCTTCCAATGAACATTCAGGGTTGATTTCCTTTAGGATTGATTGGATTGCATAGTATAGAAACTTTATTTCTGGAAACAACCCTGATGCTGGGAAAGATCAATAGCATAAGGAGAAAAGGATAACAGGATGAGATGGTTGGATGACACCACCGATTCAAAGGACATGAACTTGGCAAACTCTGGGAGATGGTGAGGGACAGGGAAGTCTGGCGTGCTGCCACCTATGGGTTCAAAAAGGGTCAGATGTGACTTGGTGACTGAACAATAATTTAACACTTTGAGTTTGATTTGTTTGGATGTGGATCTCTTTAGTGTTTATTTTACTTGGGAGTGTTTTACTTTCTTTGCTATATAGATAAGTGTATTGTTGTTAAATTTGGAAAGTTTTCAGCAATTATTTTTTCAAATGTTTTTCTGTCCTTTTGTCTCTCCTCTGTTTTTATTACTCTCAGTATGAATATATGGGTGTGCTTAATGTTCTCTGAGGAGCTTTCATTTTGCTTCTTTGTTTTTTATCTCTGGTTTTCAGACTGTATAATATCTATCAATCTATCTTTAAGTTTGCTAATTCTTTCTTCCATCAGCTCAAAACTATTTCTGAGATCTTTGAGTGAATTTTCAGTACAGTTACTGTACTTTTCAGCTCCAGAATTTCCATTTGTTCTTTTATTTAAAAATTTGTATTTTTATGATATTCTCCATTTGATATTTTTATTATATCTTCCTTTATTTTATGGTCATGATCTAACTGCTTTGGAGACTTCCTTCTCTGATGAGTCCAATCTGGACTCCTTCAAAAGAAATTTCCACTGTATTTTTTTGTTTTGTTTTTTTTTTAAAAAAATTATGTGTCATAGTTTTTGTTCAAAACTGGACATTTTAGGTATTAGCAACTCTGGATACTGATCTCACCAAGGTGTTGATGCTGTAATTGTTTACTTAATCACTTACTACTATATTTAGGGTCATGGCTGAAATAATTCTGTGAAGTCTATTTCCCCTGATGTGTGTAGTTCTGCAGTTTCTGCTCAAATATACTTGTTTGTGTTTTTGTTTTTTAAACTGACTACCTAACCATCACCCCTGGGTCAGTGTAAGCCACTTAATGGGCAAAAGTTGTACTTAAACACTGATGGCTAGCTAGAATATTGCCTTTTACCTTTGGGTGTGTCTGTGTGTGGTTGGGAGTGGGGATTGGTTTGCTATTACAGTTTGAATTTGCATTTTTGCCACTTGTTTAACCAAGTACAAACATCTTGGTTTTTTTTGTTTTTTCCTCTCATCACTCCCAAAAGGGTGCAGCTTTAGGTTTTCTCATAAGCTTATAGACATCCAAGAATTTATGTGACTTTTTATTTTAAACCTGGCTTCTGTAGTATTGCTCCTGGTCCAAGTCACCTATTTTCAGTCATTGTTTGATAGGGGGGGTTGTACATGAGCCATTAGTTCCAATGAAGATTCCACTTTTTGTCAATTGATTCATATGCATTTTGGGAAATGGTCTTAAGTACCCTCTATGTTCCTCATCAGATACTTCTGGATGCATGTTGCCTAGCATTACATTCAGCCTTCCCAATCTGATCTCAGAATGGTTCTTCTTGGATGCCTTTATTCTTGGTTCTCTTTGTTAGACTCCTTATTGTCCTGCATTTTCACTTGTATCTGTAGTGTCAAGGAACTAAAACTGACTTTGTTATTTTTCTCCATTATTATAAACAATTCTTCAAGGCATGGAACTCCTCATTCTCTGCTCCAAATGAAATCACTTTCCTCAAGCAGCGTTGTGAAGATTAAGTCCTATTGCCTCTCTCTCTGTAAGTTCTACACCACCTCACAAGAGCTGAGGGTGAGCATTGGATCCCCCTTGCCCTGGCATGATATTCCTGCTCTATAAATCAGACCTGGTAGGGTGTGTCCTAGACTTTTTGGCTTACCCCTCCTCCTTGGCACATTCATCATTAAGTGCTAGGTGGTTCATGAGTGTTCAGGATCCAGTATTTCTGCCTACTATACCTTGAGCAGAACTCGTGCCCAGCAATTAATGGCTGGGTTGAAGAAGGTTATCCTGGGCATTCCAGCTGCATGTGCCCAGAATAGAGCTTCTGCAACAGGGGGCAGAGAGAGATGAGAATCACCAGCAGCCTGCCTGTTTTGTGGGGGAAGTGTAGCCCCAGACTGGGTTCTGGAAGGACAGAGAGCTCTGTCTTCTTGATTGTACCTGTCTGGAGAGAAGGACTAGGGATAGTTTCTGTAAAATGGAAGAATTTATGTAGGGGAGCTACTCATGGTTCCAAAACCACAGAATTTGCTCTTCTTACTTAGATTTTGTAAAATGTATTGAATAAATTTGCTGTATGTGTCTAGGCAATTTCTAGAGACTTTTTCTTTGCTTGAGTTTTAATATAATTTTCTCCAGATAAAAGTTGTTTGTTGAGGTGTCTTTGTGTTCCTCACTCTGCTATTCCAGAGTTAGTCATGCAGTGCCTGTGTGTGTTACTGCTGTGTGGATCTGCAGTTACTCAGTTGTGGACTGAGCACCTCCGTGGACTGTAGCCTGCCAGGTTTCTCTGTCCATGGGATTTCCCAGTCAGGAATACTGGAGTGGGTTGCCATGCCCTTCTCCAAAGGATCTTCCCAACACAGAACCTGGGTCTCCTGCATTGCAGGCAGATTCTTTACTATCTGAGCCACCAGGAAAGTCAAATAAGTTCTGTAAAGAAAAAAATAATGCTTCAAAATCAGCTTCATAGTAGCTGAAAAACTGTGTGTGGCAGGAAGGGTCAAGAGTGGGAAGAGGGTGAGGAATATGTTGGGAAAGGTCAAGCAATATTTTGAAATCTGCTGCTATAAGAGACCAAGAAAAAGGAAAGTGAAAGAATGTTTCTAATTACCAATTTAATACTTCATTTGCAATATTAAAAATTATAAATAAAAATACATGTAAATATTTAAAATAAATATTCCCATCAAACAAGTACTTGTATCTCGTTCTCCATTAAACTATTTATAAAATTCATGGTAGTCATGCTTTAAGTATTGAATTATCTTGAGATTTTTAAATTTATTTCTCATAGCTTCAGAGAAATGTAAACTTCCTCTGGCCTTGCTCTTTGTGCATATTAAACACTGGTTTAGAATATTCCTCAGTTGATATTTTGTTCTTCCTAAAATATTGCCTCTAGAGAAATTCCTAATGACAACCACTCCTCTAAGCACTTTATTACAACTGCTTATCAATTAATTAATGAACAGAGGGATATCTTTAATGAAGCTTCTCACCTTTTTGGAAAAGCTAAATTAAAATCAGAAATCCCCTCTAGTGTGAAATAACAATTTTCCACTTTAAGTTAAATGATGTTATCAAAACCAAACTATCAACTGGTATGTTTCCATTTACTGGACACTTTTTTCCAGTTTCCAATATTTCTTAAAATAACAGCACCCTGTTTATACCATTTGTCTAAATGCTCTTCATATAAATCTCTAGAATTAAACTGCAAACCATAGACTGCATGGTGCCATGTCTGCTACTGTTGGATAGAAATAGAATAAAGGAACTCTCCATATGAAGAATAACTGCTTAAAATTTTTGACAGGTAAGAAATTATCAAGATGACATAAAGTGGAAAATTATAGAGACGTCTCTGTTCTAACATGGAATAATCTTTCTAATAGTGTGTGTCTTCTTTTGGCTTTCTATGAAAAATGATGACTTGTCTGATTATTACATCTTTATCTACCCAGGATATTAATTAGTCAGTGAATTTAAACAATATAAATTCTGGATAATTTAGGGTTCAAAAGCACTCTTTAGTCATGTGCCAGGGGCAAAATACAGAATAAACTTCCCAGTATCTAACTTGAATAAAGTAGTATTCTTCTCATCAGTATGGTTCTTAACATCAATTTAAATGCAATTTATTTTTAGTTAAAGATAGCTTCATTTTTAAGGGATTCCTCTGTTTCTGTAAATTTGATGTAACATTCTTCAAAAATATCTTTGAAAGTCACTTATATAGTACTTACTATGTGTCATGCACAATTCTAAGCAGTTCTTTAATTACTCAAATAATTTAACAACAGTATGAAATATGTATAATCATTATTCCTCTTTCATAGAGAAATTCACATGAATTAACTGTGGCTACAGAGGGGTAGTTTCCCACCAGGAGTCACAATAGAGATAAATGGCAAACTAGATTTGTGACACTAAATCCAGAGTACATGTTCCAACACACCATGCTATGCTCTTTTTGAAAAAAATAAAATTTTCTTCTGATTTATTTTTTAGCAATGTGTTTCACTATCTTTATCATCAAAGCATTAAAGTACTTGATGATGCTATACAATCTGTTCTGGGCAAAAGTAGTCACATAGGAGGTTCCAGCTAAGTATGGCCACATAATGTATCATGTACTATAATAGCCAAATTGACATTATTTTTGAAAAATTTTGTGAGTTCGGGGGTAGTTTCCTTTCCCAATTTAGAGTAAAAGTGTGTCATTAGGAATATTCTTTATCCAAATAAAAGGACATAACAAAACAGAAACAGTCATGGATACAGAGAACAAACCGGTGGTGGCAGGAGGTGGGGGGAAGAAAGAAAAATGAGGGAGATTAGAGGAACAAGATTTCAGCTATGAAATAAGTTACAGGTATGAAATATAAAGTGTGGGGAATATGGTCAATAATTATGCAATTTTTGTATAGCGACAGACAACAACTAAATTTATCACAGTGTTTATTTTGAAATGTATAGAAATATCAAATCACTGTTATATAACAGAAACTAACATAGGGTTGTAGGTCAATTATACCTCGAAACCAAGCAAACTCATAGAGAAAAGGGAACAGATTTGTGGTTCCAAAGGTGGAAGGTAGGGGGAGGGGAATCAGATGAAGCTTGTCAAAATTTACAAATTTTCAGTTATAAGAAAAACTACCAATCCTGAAAGAGGGCCTCCCTCTTAGCTCATAGATCACAAGCGTCGGACACGACTTAGCTCTATCTTTCTTGGAGAAGGAAATGGCAACCCACTCCAGTATTCTTGCCTGGAGAATCCCATGGACAGAGGAGCCTGGCAGGCTGCAGCTCATGGGATTGCAAGAGTCAGACACGATTTAGTACCGTTGCTTTCTCATGGCTCAATCGGTAAAGAATCTGCCTGCAATGCAGGAGATCTGGGTTCAATTCCTGGATTGGGAAGATGCCCTGGAGAAGGAAATGGCAACCCACTCCAGTATTCTTGACAGGAGAATCCCATGGACAGAAGAGCCTGGCAGGCTATGATGCATGGGGTCGCAAGAGTCAGACATGATTTAGTGACTAAACCACCACCAGCAACCCTGAATACACATCAGATGGGCTGTTGCTGAAGCTCAAGCTTCAAGACTTTGGCCGCCTGATGCAAAGAGCTGACTCATTGCAAAAGAAATTGATGATGGAAAAGATTGAAGGCAAAAGGAGAAGGGAGAGGCAGAGGATGAGATGGCTAGATAGCATCACCAACTCAATGGACTTGAATTTGAGCAAACTCCAGGAGATAACGGAGGACAGAGAAGCCTGGTGCCCTGCAATCCATGGGGTAGCAAAGAGTTGGACTTGACTGAGTGATTAAACCACAAGCAGTGTAAAGCACAATATGATAAATATAATGAACATGGCTGTACATTATAAATGAAAATTTTCAAGAGACTAAATACTAATCTCATCACTAGGGAAAACAATTGTTTTTCAAGTCTTTAATGTTGTATTTCTATGAGATAATGAAAGTTCACTAAGCTTATTTTGGTAAATGTTCATGACATATTGTAAGTCAAATCATTATATTGTACACCTTTAACTTATACAGTTCTGTGTGTCAATTTCATCTCAATTAAACTAGAAAAATACATTTAAACTTTAATAATAATGAGGGAAAAGGTAATATTAGATAGAGAATAAGACATTTGGACCAAGAATCAAAAGGCTAAAGTAAGTTGAACATTCAATAAGTGAAAAAAATTTCTGGTAGAGCTCTTTCTTATTCCAGAAAACTCTAAGTAAGTAATCATGACACCATGAATATTTCTGGAAACAATTTTTTAGGTTAGTTTATTTTTTTTAAATATAAAACATTGAAAGCTATGGTTGTGAAAGTTGTATCAGAAAAGTTGTTTTTTATGAACCACACATTAGAAAAATATCTTGCTATGTTCAGTTTTTGTTGGGAAAAAAAAAACAAACTTTTTTATACTTCCAGATATACAAGCTGGGTTTAGAAAAGACAGAGGAATCAGAGATCAAATTGCATCATAGAGAAAACAAGGAAATTTCAGGAAAACATCCACTTCTGTTTCATTGACTATGCTAAAGCCTTTGACTGTGTGGATCACAACAAACTGTGGAAAGTTCTTAAAGAGATAGGAAAACTAGATCACCTTACCTGTCTCCTGAGAAACCTGTATGAAGGTCAAGAAGCAACAGTTAGAAGCTTACATGAAACAACTGACTGATTCAAAATTGGGAAAGGAGTATGACAAGGCTGTGTATTATCACTCTGTTTATTTAACTTATATACAGAGTACATAATGCACCATGCCATGCAGGGCCACCCAAGATGGACGGGTCAAGGTGGAGAGTTCTGACAAAACGTGTTCCACTGGAGAAGGGAATGGCAAACCACTTTAGTATTTTTGCCTTGAGAACCCCGTGAATAGTATGAAAAGCAATCTGTATATATATGTCTTTTTGTAAATGTTAAGCTCTATGCTCAGTTGCTTCAGTTGGGTCCAACTCTGTGAACCTATAGACTATAGTCCACCAGGCTCCTCTGTTCAAGGGATTTTTCAGGCAAGAATACTGGAGTGGGTTGCCATGCCCTTCTCTAGAGGATCTTTCTGACCCAGAGATCAAACCTGCATGTTTTGTATCTCCCGAATTGCAGGCAGATTCTTTACCCACTGAGATATATATAAGAAAAATAATCAAAAATCACCTACTATAAAATCAGTAAGACTACTCCTTTGGGATTTTTTTGAATCAGCACAAAGCAAAGAGTAGTGTATATACTAAAGATATTTATAATCTCTAGCTTATTTTAATATACTTGATATTTTGTTTCTGGAAAGAGCTATTGCTTTCTTGTGTAACTTCCTGATTAAGTTTCAGTAAAATGTGCATGTAATAACAATACTTTGTATTCTGTATGAAAAATTTCCTATGTATGTCATCCTTTTTTACTGGCCAGTGTTTGTTTGTACATTAACAATAATAGAATATTGAAAGCATATTTATTTGAAATAATTTAGATCCTATCAGGAAGTCATTGAGAAAGAAGGAAATTATGGTGATAAATAAAGACTGAATTTCTTGCATTTTCAGGAAGTTTTTTGTCTAAAGAATCACTTCAAAGACTATCTTTTCTTTCAAAGTTCTAATACAATAATTTTATGGAAACTTCTCATAATTCCATGTGTATGTTTCCATTTGTGTGGGGACGAGAGTGAAAGATTAGTAAATGTTTAGCTAAACCATATTGTATTTTAATCCTATCATTTAAATAATACATTTTATGCTGCTCAATTAGCTGCACTGTTTTCTGTCTTTTTATCTGATAAATTTGAAATACATGAAAGCAGTGGTTAAGATAGGTGTTATTATTTTAAGTTTGTTAAGCATTTTATTTAGATATTCATTTTTAATTCTGTGTATTATTCCCAAGTTGTAACCTTTTGTATCTCCACATTTATTAAAAGTATTCTTACAGGAGACTTTTACATATTAAGGTGATAAAGGCACAGTGTAAGGAATATTGCAGTGTCTTTGTTACCTAGCACACCTGGGCTTTGACCATAATTTGGTTGGCCATAGAATCTTTATTCATTCTATTTTTGGCTCAGTTTACCAATTTAAATAATCTAACCATTTATTTCAGAGTTTAGCTATGAAAAGTAAATAAAGATTATACATACAAATGAATATATGTATATACATCATATTTATCCCAGTAAATATATTACTGTTTAATGTTCAATATATTTTTCTTCCCTGACATTTCATAATCATTAACTTATTGGCTTATTTATCTATTTATATGTACATTTACCTATTCTACCAAGTCATCAAGTCTTTACTCTGTTCTCATGCTGTTTAATTTTGGAATATACAGATACATAAAAGAGTTGGTCCCCCAAAACACAAAAAATGAACATAGATAAAGATAAATAATGTAATTAGGTAAATGCTCCAATAGAGGTTTGTTCATGGTGGATTGTAATTATTTTAATAATCATGTGCTTTGCTTACAGATTTATATTTTTCACACTTTATTTCCACACATTCAAATGTTTGTTACACAGTTATAAATAAATTATATTACTTTTTTATTTCTTTAAATAATTATTTGAATTTCATAGCATATAGCAAAAAGCATGCATTACTAATTTAATTTTGTATAAGCATTTATGCTTTTGACTTTGTTATTTGGATGGTTCTATCTTTGGTAGGTAAAAATTCCCAACTGAAATTAATAGATGCTTATTGACAACAAATACATTGAAATACATGAGTTTTAGTAGTGATTCATCCCTACTGGAATGAATGACATGTGTAGTTTATAGATCATATAGTTAAAGAAGGAACCTATTGGATCAGTAAATCTGAGTTGTCTGCTTGGATAGAATACAGCCCCCAAATAGAGGACAGAATGTTTGATCTTAGCCAAAAGGCCATGAACAAAAGCTATTTTAATTTATTGCAATTAAAATGAATGGGATTCAATCTAACACATTTATGAGGATGTGATAACTATCGAATCACATTCATTTCAGTGGGGTGTGTTAGTCATCCAATTCTATTCATTTCCATGGGGATCCATTATTTATCGAATCACATTTATTTAAATGGGGATTCATTAGCTAAAAAATCTAATTAGTTTCCATGTGCATGCATTAGCTATCATGTCATCCTTCCTTTCAAAGACAATTCTCTAGTTATCAAATCCCATGCATTTATGTTTGGATTGGATTCTAGAGTTTGAAAAAGCTGTTACTCTTAATTAAATGGTTGCAATAAACTGTTATTGTTATTATAGTGTTGCATATTTAAGACTATTTTCTAAATATCCAAAGACTTAGTAACCCCAATTTTCAATAGCTAAATGAAATGATCTCTCAAATACTAAAACATTTAATTTAGCAAATGTCTAAAGGTCCAATATGCTTTTTTTTTAGTATATGGATTGAATTACTTTATTAGGTAAGGCTGTATAATTTTTTTTTTCCTGAAATCTAGGCATTTGGTGATATTTTCATGTTCAGAGAGACACTGAAAATGAAGGGAAAGAATGTCAGTCTGCTAAAAGGCCATATGATTAGGTGCTTAGATTTATGAGTTATGTACACTAAGCCAGTGTAACAGTATATGTGTCATTAGAATCATAACTGGATGGATTTAATTTTAACTTCTTGGCCACAATTCCACCTTTTTAATTATTAAAAATAATCCAAATTTTGGAGAAATCAAGACTTTCTTATGCCAGGTTTATATATTAAAAATGTAACTGAAAATTATCTCTACTGAGGTATATTTAAGCAACAAATATAGTTACTCTATACCAGTACACACACCTTTTTAAAATTATCTTGATACATCTTGGATTTATGTAGCTAACATAGCTTTTCCCATGTAAACGGTCATTTAAATAGTAGTGATTTAAGTCATTTTAGTTTATGAAAAGTTCAGGGACACAGAATAATGTGAATATATTACTTCATTAATATCTTAAGGTTGTGTTGAACTAAGATATCTTTTGAATTTTTGTGAGCTTTGAAGTAGTTATTGAGGTTTTTAGGTCTTTTTCAAGCTTACTACCACATTTCTCAAATTGGATGGTCACAAACACCTTACTTGATTTACTCTACTTTTAGCAATGCCATGTTTCTGCTCAAATAAATTTGTTTGAGGAAAATAAACAAAGAAGTGTAGAAATTGCACAGACAAATAAACAGATCAGGACGAATAAAGTACATTGTGCTAGCTGCTAATAATTTATATTGCTTTACAAATTTCATAGTTTAAGAATTAAGAACAACAAAATCCTACATTAGCATTTCTCTAATATTTGATTCATGTATCAACTATTATGTATTAAAAACCCACAAAAAACAAAATAAAATATAAATTTATATTGATGTGTGGCAAACCCAAAATGCCTAGTATTGCATCCCACTAGTATCATTTGGTATTACTGAGACTTTGGTAAACTTATTTAAATTTCTGGTGCCTCTATTTCTTCATCTATAAAATGAAGGATCAAATAAGCTACCTAATCAATCCTTGGGAGAATTATATCATATAATCCTTGTAAACTACTTACTGTGGTACCAGTATGCACACTATTCTCAGATCTATATAAATCTGTAGTACCTCTATGAATATAGTTTCTACTCAAAGTGTTACAAATTAGCTGTTTTGTCATTATTAAATATTTAAAAGCTTCCCTGGTGGCTCAGATGGTAGAGAATTTGCCTGCAATGTGGGAGACCTACATTTGATCCCTGGGTGGGTAAGAGCCCATGGAGAAGGGAATGGCAATCCACTCCAGTATTTTTGCCTGGAGAATTCCATGGACAGAGGGGCCTGGAGGGCTATAGTCATAGGGTCGCAAAGAGCTGAACATAACCAAGCAACTAATAGTTGATTTGCAATATGGCTTCCCTAAGAAGACAATGTGAGGCTTCCAGGGCTAACGCCATGACAGGCAGCCTAGATTAGGAGTAGGCCTGTTTTTCTGGGATAACATGATTATCAAGCCACCTGGAGCCAGCCAATCAACATGCACCTAGTAAGAAAAAGGGAACCTATCAGGGGAAAGCTGAAAAGCCCGTGAACGCCCAAGTTTGAAAAAAAGCCGGCAAAGGTTTGGGCCAATAAGATTGCTTTGCAAACATGTAACCAATCCGCTTAAGCCAGCTACCAACTGCTCATGCACACCCTATAAATTTGGGTAACAGCTTGGGCTCTGCGCTCTCTGACCCCGTACCACTGCGTTGGTTGCGGCAGGAGCCCTGGCTCGAGTCAGTAATAAACTTCCCTCTTTTGCGAGTTGCATTGTCTTGGAAGCCTTCTCTCTTCCTACTCGGGGATTCGGACATCGGGCAAAACAACAAGAGAAAAATTAGTAATAAACTATCATCTAAGAATATTTCCCTTCATATTTCTCCTATGAAAATAACCAAGATCAATTAAATTTAAACGTGCAATGCTATTATAATTCAGAAACAAATTCATTTTCTCTATAGTGTCAGTATTTTATGTAGTTATTTATATAAAAGCTTTATTTATAACTAAAGGCAAATAAAGATAGTTCCATGATTTGGCAATTTGCATTCCCCAATTGCTTTGCAACTTAAAATTTGTTTTTTCCAAAGACATAAAAGTCAATTTGGTAGTTTAACCTTCATCTCAGTCAAATATAGCACCAATCAGAGAATGCTGAGGGACTGTGGACAGCAGATGGACACAAGAGCATGTGAATGGTGTCCAAGTGATCACGTTCTCTACTGCCTTGTGGGAAAACTTGGAAGTGCATTAAAAGAGTCAAGAAACTAACAAAAGCACTGTTGAAATGAAACGACTACTTACTTTATTCAGGAAATTCAACAGTGCAGTGAATGGTCAATATTGTGGTCTAAGGTAGTGAATATGTACATTTTCTGATAGAATACCCATCCATGGTTACCTCGTTGTTTTATAGGGCAGCCCATGCCATGTCTCATATCCCACACTTACCATCCCCACCCATCTATCTATTCTGTATCCAGATATTATGTCAGATAGAAACAGAAAGAAGGGATGGGACTCTGAAAGATAAAATCTTTCAAGACACTGACTATCCAAAGGGATGTTAACATTTCTAGATCCAGTGGAGGTTATCAGCTTCAACTATCTGATCTCTCCTATCCCCATGCTTCTGAAGTATTAAATCAATTATTCATAGAAAAATACAGAAACTTCCTTTTCTCTGCATATCTTAGACTTGTATAATTTATTTTGCAATCCCATCACACTTATCTGACCCATTATATTCCTTAAATATCATTTTGGTAAACATGTATCCCAGGTTAACTGGTTTTTAATGTCAATCACTCTTTAAACCCATATTCCACTTAAGTTTAGGAGTTGAATACTTGATTAGATTTCCTTCCCCAGGTATTTCTAGTAGTATCCAATTGGGAGATTTTAGAATTCACAGACTCACCTCAATGTAGCTTGTCTCCTCACAATCCCTTTTAAAATATTCATCTGTTTTCATATTGCAATCACCTCCCTTAGACTTTGTCTCTTTCATACCACTTTTTTCTATTGATATTATTTCAAATTTGTGTATTAAATGTTGATGTTAGTCTCTTCAATCAATTCCCCAGATGTTAACTACAGCCAGAATGTAACCAAATGCCTTAGAATAACTAACAGACAGGAATTTTAAATGGGGATAATGGAAACAGAAAATTATATGTAGCTGATCTCAAATTTCACAGAACTTGCCCACTTCTTTTGTATCTCCTACTAAATAGTATCATTAACTTTCTACTTCTCTTCAGATAGATGTAGAAAGCTTTCTCTCTGCATTAGGAGCACACTTGGACATTTCTCCTTTACTTGGAGCCTGAGTGTCCGTTTTTAAGATGCATTAAAAACAGCAACAATAGCTAGTCTCCCTCCTGCCTTCCTACCTCAAGCTGTGAACCTCTACGTCATTCTCTTCCTAATGTGGGCCACTTGTCAGGCTATTTTCTAAGGATTACTGACAGTAGCTATCATTCCATTTCATCGCCAGTAATTGGCTTTGCCATAGAACTCATACCCATCCATGGGAGTTTTAGAGTAAATAGTGAGATAAATAAAAAGAGTATTTGGAATTTACTATTGGGAAAATTGAAATTTTAGAATTCTAGAAGAGACCTTAGTTATTTTCGTCTATATCTGTAGGTGTAATATGTTAAAGACCGTGTTTCCATTTATATGCTAAAACATTTCAGTCTATGTCAAAAGATAGCAAGAATTCATTGCATGATGGAGAAGCTATGGTTATAAAATCTAGATTTTAGACCATATTCCTTCAAATATATTTTTAAAAAGTTGGGAAAATACATTACTTTATGAATCTCTCAATATTCTTGGTTATGAATCAAGAGTGTTGAATGGTCTAAAATATTTGGCAATGTGCTACTACAAGAAGAAGATAACAAGGTCTTACTCTATAGCACAGGGAACTATATCTAATATCCTGTGATAAATCATATTGGAAAATAATATATATGTGGATGTGTGTGTATTTACAGCTGAATCACTTTGTTGTACAGCAAAAATTAATGCATTGTAAATCAACTATACTTCAATAAAATATAAAACATTTGAAAATTAAAATAAAATATTTGACTATGTGCTACTCCCAGAGGAAGAAAATGATGGGTGGAATATACTCATATAGCTGGTGACTATGCTATTGCTTATATTTTAGTAATTTTTTACTTTACATTTTCGTAATTTCTTATATTTTGGTAATTGTCTATATTTAGTAATTTTCTTTAACATTCATTACTTGGCCATCCTATCTCTGGGCAATAAGGCTCTTTCAGTTCTAGTCCTGATCTATCTTTCTAGCTTCATTTCTGTGAACAGGCTTCTCCTATTCCCTGAGTTCCACTCATGCTGAATTTTTCCTAAGCACCTCACATGTCAGAGCTTTTCCTATTCCTCATGATGGAATTCTCTGACCATCTTTATTGCCTGACACAACTTCTCTACTTCTTAACATAATTAACTCTTCTCATTAACCATCTGTGATCTTAATGCCCCAGGATGGATGCCTCTTTTGTCTATTTCCCATATACACTATTTGGTTCATGTCTCTATAAAAACACTGTGTAAAACAAAGTTAAGGTGTGAAATCTTGAAAAGAGCTAAATATTGTAGTCAGACAATTTCTGAATCTCAGCACTCTCCATCTGAATTACATCTCTGAGGGCAATATACTAATCTCTGTAAAGTTTAGTTTAGTTTTTTTTTTTTTTTTTTTTTTTTTTTTTTAGCATTTAAAAAGGGACGTGAATTCCTGTTTTAGATTGTGATGACCATTAAATGACAGTATATACAGATGTTTTAACACATAATAAATGTCCCCAAAACGATAGTGTCCTTTCTCTTATACTTCATATTACCATAGTCAAAATGTCTGTAAATAGATGGAAAATGCTTCTCTTATTCATGACCTATGTCTTAGATAAATGAAGCTACTTTAGTGTTTTCATTCTTGCAGACTAACAAGAGTTTTTAATGTCACACCCTTTTTGTCAGAAATATTGCAGTTCAGTTCAGTTCAGTTCATTTCAGTCGCTCAGTCGTCTCCGACTTTTTGCGACCCCATGAATCGCAGCACTCCAGGGCTCCCTGTCCATCACCAACTCTCATAGTCCACCCAAACCCATGTCCATTGTGTCGGTGATGCCATACAACCATCTCATCCTCTGTCATCCCCTTTTCCTCCTGCCCTCAATCTTTCCCAGTATCAGGGTCTTTTCCAATGAGTCAGCTCTCCACATCAGGTGGCCAAAGTATTGGAGTTTCAGCTTCAACATCAGTCCCTCCAGTGAACACCCAGGACTGATCTCCTTTAGGATGGACTGGTTGGATCTCCTTGCAGTCCAAGGGACTTTCAAGAGTCCTCTACAACACCACAATTCAAAAAGCATCAATTCTTCAGCACTCAGCTTTCTTTATAGTCCAACTCTCACATCCATACGTGACTATTGGAAAAACCATAGCCTTGACTAGACTGACCTTTGTTGGCAAAGCAATGTTTCTGCTTTTTAATATGCTCTCTATATTGGTCATAACTTTCCTTCCAAGGAGTAAGAGTCTTCTAATTTCATGGCTGCAATCACCATTGGCAGTGATTTTGGAGCCCAAAAAAATAAAGTCAGCCACTGTTTCCACTGTTTCCCCATCTATTTGCCATGAAGTTATGGGACTGGATGCTATGATCTTAGTTTTCTGAATGTTGAGCTTTAAGCCAACTTTTTCACTCTCTTCCTTCACTTTCTTCAAGAGGCTCTTAAGTTCTTCACTTTCTGCCATAAGGGTGGTGTCACCTGCATATCTGAGGTTATTGATATTTCTCCCGGCAATCTTGATTCCAGCTTGTGCTTTCTCCAGCCCAGCATGTCTCATGATGTACTCTGCATATAAGTTAAATAAGCAGGGTGACAATATATAGCCTTGATGTACTCCTTTTCCTATTTGGAACCAGTCTGTTGTTCCATGTCCAGTTCTAACTGTTGGTTCCTGACCTGCATACAGGTTTCTCAAGAGGCAGGTCAGGTGGTCTGGTATTCCCATCTCTTTCAGAATTTTCCACAGTTTATTGTGATCCACACAATCAAAGGCTTTGGCATAGTCAATAAAGCAGAAAAAGATGTTCTTTCTGGAACTCTCTTGCTTTCTCGATGATCCAGCAGATGTTGGCAATTTGATCTCTTGTTCCTCTGCCTTTTCTAAAACCAGCTTGACCATCTGGAAGATCCTGGTTCACATATTTCTGAAGCCTGGCTTGAAGAATTTTGAGCATTACTTTACTAGTGTGTGAGATGAGTGCAATTGTGTGGTAGTCTGAGCATTCTTTGGGATTGCCTTTCTTTGGGATTGGAATGAAAACTGACTTTTTCCAGTTCTGTGGCCACTGCTGAGTTTTCCAAATTTGCTAGCATATTCAGTGCAGCACTTTCACAGCATCATCTTTTAGAATCTGAAATAGCTCAATTGGAATTCCATCGCCTCCACTAGCTTTGTTCGTAGTGATGCTTCCTAAGGCCCACCTGACTTCACATTCCAGGATGTCTGGCTCTAGGTGAGTGAGAATGATCATACCTTCGTTATTATCTGGGTCGTGAAAATCTTTTTTGTACAGTTCTTCTTTGTATTCTTGCCACCTCTTCTTAATATCTTCTACTTATGTTAGGTCCGTACCATTTCTGTCCTTTATTGAGCCCATCTTTGCATGAAATTATCCCTTGGTATCTCTAATTTTCTTGAAGAGATCTCTAGTCTTTCCCATTCTGCTGTTTATAATCTCTCAAAGAAATTGCCATTTAGTGTATGCTGGTTGTCTACTGTGAGCTCAAATAAAACCTCCTTCTACCTCATGCTCTCCATTCCAACCCTTGGGCTTCAAGAGTCATTTATAACATTTATTTTTCCAGAAATGGCAGCTTTCACTCTGCCCTGGGGTTTTGTTTACTGCTAGAATTGGCTCATTAGGCAGAATTAGAAGGCATGGTTGCAATAAGAAGAATCTCTAGCAACTGCCATGAAAAACCTCCAATTGGTAAGCAATCCACTGTAGTAAATGTCTTTTAACTAAAAGAATCACTAACTGAAATGTTATGTAAATATTTTACAATAGAATTGAAAAATAAGAACATGATGAGAAAAAAATGAAAGACTGAGACTCCAAATGCAAGCTATTTGTAGGGAAATCTCTTGAGATACCACATAGTTGCAGAGGTAATTTGTCATTGGCAAGATGAGTAAGTCTAACCTATTTTGTAAGAAATTGTGAAAAAGAAATACAACTACTGATCTGTTGATGTATTTTTGTTACAAACCCTACAGCAGATTTAACAGGCTTGTTATTGTAAAAGAATTAGAAAGGAAGGATCTCTCTAATATACCTGTTGACCATATAGTGCTGGGAGGGGAGACTTTCACTTTTAGGAAAAATAGTATTCCATTCACTTATGGATAAACATTTATGAATTACCCGTAAATTTGATACAATAAATAGCTATGACATGGGCAAGAAGCAATGAAAGTGACTGTAATACAGGATTATTCCATGCAGACAGTGTTAAAGCATATATATATATATGTATGTATGTATGTATGTATATTAAACTAAAAAATCAAAATATGTTGTTATAACTTTATTATACACATATTTTATGTAAGAATATTTTTCATAATAGAATTGTAACACTAATGCATACAACAACAAATAAGAATACAAAAATAGATAAATAGATCTTAATTTCAGGGGCAGAATATTCCTAACTTCTATTGTTAACACTCAGGAATTTTCAGTAGAACCATAGACTACATCTAAATTCTCAAAGACAGAACCATATGAGCTTTAATTTTATATGTTTTTAATTAGCAATTTTTAATACCTCATTCTGCCATGATGACTTTTTTATGCTAAAATTCCCCCTCCTCTTTTTCCTCCTGTGAAGTTGCACCACATATCACATGGCTGACTCTTGGCACTTTAATTTCAACCACTCTGGCTTCCGAAAAGGACCCTGCACACTTCACAGTTTCTGTTTTGTAATCATTATAACAGCTTTATGAGATATGCAGCAGTATACACTATGCATCTTAGATTAGAATCTGCCCTCCCCCTAACTTTTAATCATTTAGCTTTCTGGGGGCTTCATCATTTCTGTTAATGGAAAGAAGACATTTAAACATTTGTGCTACCATTTTATTTTCAGTCTGATCCATACCCTAGCTCTAGGACAGGACATGTGGTCATATATACTGTGTCACTATCTCTTTAGTATCTCTTCCTATTCATTAAAGGAGAGAAATTATTTTTTCATCTAATAGGGTGATAAAATAAAACACTTATATTTGGGGGTTGAATTACCTGGACACAGTCATCTCAGAAATAATTTCCATTAGATAGCTGTGCTATTGAGTGTCTAGTGATTAACAATGCACTCAGAAAGTACATTTTGTCATTTTATTTTATTTTAATCAGAAACCACCACTAGAACATTATGGAACTAGGTGTAAGAATTTTCATGAAAGAATTTTATATTTTCCTAGTAGGAGTAGGTTTTCTAGTTATTTTTTAAACTTTTTATTTTGTATTGGGAAATAGCCAGTTAACAGTGTTGTGATAGTTTCAGGTGAATAGCAAAGGGGTTCAGCCATACACATACATGTATCCATTCTCCCCCAAACTCCCTTTCCATCCAGGCTGCCTCATAATATTTTTTAATGTGACAAAGAGTAATCAAAAATGTTCACTAATATTTTTATATTAGTGATTTCAGTAAGAGGTTTGATCATGTTTCTAGTTCAAAATAGCAACAGGACTCAAAATTACAATAAAAATCTTTAATAAAATTATTTTCTAAAAATATTTTTAGAATATTTCTCCCTGAGAAATATTTCCGTAGAGATATAACAACTATCTGTTTTTTTGGTTTTTTTTTCCCTTAGGTATTTCAGGAAGACAGTATTTAAAAATACACATTACGCAGTATTCAATTTAAACCTTATCTTTATATTTAACTGAGTAATTAATGAGAAAGAACAAACAATATATTTTAAGGTGTTGCTTTTTAGAACATTATTTATCAAAAATAAAATAGTTTCCAAAAATGAAATCACTGCTCTTCATGCAGTAGCAATGAAGATATTTTTGGTACATTTAAACCTGCAGATTTACCTCAAGAAAATACAAATTTAAAAATTCAAATTTATAGCAGATAATTTGAAATCTGTGGCCAAGCTTAGCAGTTTTCAAATGCTCTGTATGTTTTATTTCTTATTTTAGGATAATGCTAAAACCTGATGCTTTCTGTTGATTTAGTTTTCTATGAGTGAACATAATTATAAATATATGGGGCTGATGGCATGAAATACATATTTTGTTGTATTTGCATAAACTTTTACCATATAGGGGCACACACACACACATATAGGGAAAATTTAGGGGCAGTTCCTGTCTGTACTGGCTTTGTGAAAATGCATTCAAGAAAATACATGATTGTTGTAAGTCGTGAAATGATGAGATGGAAAATTAAGGTCCACATTAAGAACTATGGTAAAAGGAAAGCAACATTTTTTAATTTATTTCCAACAGAGCAGAACCTAAACTCCAAAGTCTAGTCATTAAGTAATAAGGTAGTTTTTATTGAGGAGACATGCAAGATATCCAATATAATTAGATAGTAGGCCCTAGAGGATTTACAGGACTTAGGAATTTTTAGAGTCAAAGAGCTAAGTAAGCCAGTATTAAAAGACCTACCCCTGATATGAATAAATCCCACATCTGCAAGTTGTTGTGGAATTTTGCTTTGAACCTTGTGAGGGTCTGTAACTCAACAGCCCTTTCTCTTGGGTGGACTGCATCCATGTTTAGCTGTATATTGGGTAGCCTTGGGGTGTCTCTCTTCTCTCTCACTTCTTGTCTCAAAAGTTCTTTCTCCCTATTTTTTTCTCCCTTTATGTGCATACTACAAATTATTTAAATTAAGTGCTAAAATATTTTCATTACCAAGAGATTATTTTCAGATTTTTAAGTGTTGTGTAATAGAAGAACTTCATGTTGCTATTTTACTTCTCATGGTTTAACATGGAAATATATTTTTTTCCACATGATTGGACTTTTCAACATTGGTATAATTTTCCAAAGTATTCATAATGAACTCTCACATTAGAAAGGGAAAAACAATGAACCGATATGATTCAACATGTGATAGGCAATTTTATAGACAGAAAATTCAATAGCTGACAGAAATATGTTTTGTGCTCTGATAGACAGTCTGAGGCATTGTCTTTAGATTTATTATATTTCTCTTCAGTTCAATCTCATTTTGTAGCTTTTCTTGTCTCCCATGGGCCCATTTCTTTTGGTTTGCTTTGTCTTCAGTGTCTAAATCTGGAAATCTCCTTTCTTTACTTTCCCCCATTCTTTCCTTATAAAAGGTTTCTAGATGTAAGCACTTTCCAGTCATTTTAATTTTTTAAACAAATAAAAGAGAGCTGCATGCATGTATTAATCCATTTTTAATAGCCACTACTCAAAGACAGGGCATTTTCCTCATATTGTTTTGAATTGCTATTATCTTAAAAGAGTTTTATTTTCATCAATATCTATTGTGACATTCAGTTAAAATGACAAAGACTCCCATGCTGGGCAAACTAAAGAAACCCTTTAGTTCACTGAATAAAAGACTGAGGCTGGCTGTGGAGGATTTTTTAAATATTTTTGTTCATATTCTTTTGATGCTATAGCTCCTTTTAAATAATTTTCATGTACTATTAAAAGAACATGGTATTTAGTATACAGACAACTTTTTCACAAGGTTGGATGTGATTATGTAAGAGTTGGTACTTTGCTGCCATCTATGGACCAAAAATGAATATGCCTTTTAATGCTAAATCTGCCTGATATTTTCACATATATGCACATTTCCTTGTATAAAACGCTAGTGAATAATCATAGATTTATTTACACATATAGATAGTCTACTAATTAGCAGCTACTGAAATGGAAAAGAATGGATCTAAGAGACATGGATATAGTGAGCACAAGTATCATCACTGGACAGCACAGTCTGTTATATAAGGTGAAAAGTATTTTCACACTCTTACCCTTCCAGATTATGAGTAAAGAAAATACTGCTGCATTATTAACCTCATTCTACAATGAGGAAACTGGCTGAGAGAGCATTAGCAGTTTTCCCAAGTTTTGAAGCTGATCAGGGGAACAGTTGGTTTCAATGGAATTCTACCAGTCCTACTCTCTGGAATCTCTTTCCAATACTTTGCAGGGCTTGAACTTTCAGAAGACTTGTTTATTAACCCTTGCTTATAGTAACCATTGTGTATACACAGCTATCACCTAACCAGAAACCTGCTTCTTCATTCTTTCGACATATATTCAAGGCCCTACACTTGGCCAAGAACTGTTTGGGATTTCAGAAACTGCTGGGATCGTAAAGGACAAGACCCTTGCACTGTTTGAGCTGACATTTTGGTGTGGAGGGAGGCAACAAAAGCATTTACATACACGGATGGCCAAGATGAGTTCAGAGAGTGCTAAGATCCATGGGCGGGGTGGGGGGGGATTAGTAGTATGAAGGTCAAAATCGGAGCATTGCTAATACTTATGAAAATCTAAAGGAGGTAAAAGTCACAATCAAAACTTTTAGGAAAATAAAACTTAGTTGAGAAGACAGAACAAATAATTCTATAACTAGTTATTAATACATAACATAGTGGTGTGAATATCAGGAAATAGTAATTTAAAAAAATTGTGTAGCTCACATTCTACTTCTTGGGCCTCAGTGGCACAGAATAAGTAAAGTTTGATACTGATAAGAGTGATAAAGAATGACCTCATAAAGGATGGAATCTCAGCCAAGTCTCAAAGAGAGCAGCTGATTTTTACAGGGACAGCACTGAGGAAACATTTGTGGAAAGGCCCGAGTATAGGATAATTAAGGGATGCATTTTGTAACATCAAGGTATAGGGGAAACATTTGTTTTTCTCCAACACAGGCACTTAGCACCACCTCAGGTTTTGTTAGATATTGTATTGCCAGTATCTTGCTAGTTTTTTGGCTGTGGGTCTGTGTCCAGAGCCACATTCTTAAAATGATATTTTGATCACACAAGTTTCCTTTAAAAAAAATGCAATAATCTTTATTGCTCTTAAGCATTTATTTTGATTTATATTCTAAAATATTCAAGAAGTATATATTGAAAAAACTTAGCAAATAAAATGGCAAGTAAATGTAGGAATGTATAACAATAACATATTAGCTAGTAAATGGTATTCTTCCTATAAAGTGAGCATTTCTTACTGGAATATTTTTATTTTCAAAAAGTCGTCTAATTAAAACTAACTTTCTCTCTATGACATATCATGAGATACCTATTTTCATCAATTAATTCAACTTAAATTCTAACAATTGGAAAAAAAATATGCAAAGACTGTGTTCCTTTTTATTAAAGATTTATTTATCCAATTTATTTTTGGCTGTGGTGGGTCTTCACTGCTACCCAAGCTTTCCTTTGTTGTGGAGAGTAGGAGCTACTGGTTCTCAAGGTGTGAAGGCTTCTCATTGTGATGGCTTCTTCTGTGGACCATGGGCTCTAGAGCATGCGAGCCTCAGGAGTTGTGATGCACACGCTTAGTTACTCTGTGGCATGTGGGATCTTCCAGGACCAGGGATCAAATCCATATTCTCTGCATTGGCAGGCAGATTCTCAACCACTGTAACACCAGGGAAGCCCTATGTTCTTACTTAGAAAAAATATGCAGTGGCTCTGTGTTCTAGAAAGCAATAAAGCAGTATAAAAAAATCAGACTTTTTTTTTGCAAATAAAAGCTACAACTGCCTTTCTTGTTGTAAAGGGCTTCTCATTTCAGGTCTAAAAGGCATCTCCAAGGAATCTAGCACATACCCAAATTTTAATATCTTAGATCAAATACCTATGAGCAAAAATATATGGTAACTGTTTTTTTGTTGCCTTAGTTGTGAAATTTGGAACGTAGATGTTTGAGGCAGCAAGAATTGTTAAATGATTCATAGGTTTATATTCATTTCCAACTTATGTCCATGAGTTGGAGATTTATCTTTGAACTGGTCAATTTGATCAGTGTAAATAATCTACCCTGAATCTAAAATCCAAAGTGGTTCTTTGGGTGTGTAATTGAGCCAATGAATTGACGAATTGTCAGTTCACCTCTCTATGCAATTTGGCCGCACTTGACTCTCTATATAAAGGCAATGATACTAATTGAAAGCACAAGTACATTTTAACCGTTATTCAGACAAGACACACAGTAATAAACCAAATTCTTTAGTTTTATTCATCTATCATGAATAATGTTATTACTAAGAAATGCATTATGCAAGCTATATTTTATTTTCTTCACAAATTACATGAAATCTTAGCTTCACGCTTTTACAGCTCATGCCATAATAAGCATTTTGGGCTCAAGTCCTTTCAATGTATTTTGCTCTGCTCTTGAAACTTTACTTGTTTTTTTTTTTTTTTAATACCACTACTAATTTAAAATGATTGACATTGTTAAGAAAAGGACTGTAATATACTGCATCTGACTTTTTTCATTTAAGTGTTCTGGTAAATAATCCTGGACATGCCAGCAAAGCATGGATAACACCTCCTTCAATTCTGTTTCTCATTTAGGAGCAAGGATTAACTGATGCTCTGCATTTGTTTCTCCGTTTTAACTTTGTGTTTATAATTTCCAGTATTTGTAGATTTCAAATCTTCTTGCCTTTCTGAGTGTGTCTAACTTCCTATAACAATTGTTTGCTTGTAGTTTTTAAAGTGATAGAAAGATGATAGATAGAAGGAAAGCTACAGTGCAGGATGTAGTCAGAAAAATTTTCCCACTGAAGGTGTATTTCTACCTTAAGGATTATTTTGTGTAATATACTGAGGACAAGAGTGTGGGGGGATGGAAAGGAGAAGGAGAGTATTCCATAAAAATAAATTAAAAAGAAATGTACAAAAATACAAAGGCAGGGGTAAACTTGCAATCTCACAGAAGTATTGTCATTTCCGGAACATAATTTGTGTGAAAGAATGTGAAGAGTCTCGAGAAGGAGGAGGGAATTGGATACTGAAGGTCATTATACACCATGCTAAAGACTTTAGAGCGTTATATTGTAAAATGGAGTAGAAGGAAGTAAGGGTAGGAAGTGTTTTGGAATTGTGGCATGATTAGATTCTATTTTAAAAATACATGTTATTTAATCAGAATGTGGACAAAGGATTGGGCAAGTCAGAGATATTACTTTAACAGTCCATGTTATTGATGACTTAAAGGGGTGACTTTAGGTATGAAAAAGAGAAGATGGGAATCATCAGAGCCTGCTCACCAAATAAACATACAGGCTTTTTGACTTAAATATGCACAGTATGAGAGTTGTGAATTTAAGTTTTATTCAGGGACTTTCCTGAGGACTGTAGCCTGGGAGATAGCCTCTCAGCAGTTTGGAGAAAAGCCAGTTTATACATATGCATTTTGGGGGCTAGGAAATACATGGGGTCAGGCAAACATCTTGGTTAAAGATTTTTGCTAATCACAAAGGACATGCATCTTGAATTAATGATTTTAGTGATTTTGATGCATGGGAAGATGTGAGAATTTGAGGTCATTGAAATTTTCCTGAAATATGTATCTACCTCTCTATGGGACTGTTTATCCAAAGCACAGACTGCCTGTTTTTCACCCTGAATCCTCCCCAAGGTAAAGGTCAGTGGGCAATTGCAGTGGATTACGACAAACCCTGTCGAACTGTGTGGTAAACATCTGTTTTTCTTTGTTTGCAGGCTGAAAAAGAAAGAAGGGTTTAAGAGAGCTTCATTTTTTTCTGTTTTGAATAATGAGATAAATAATGTTATCCTTAACTAAAATAAATTGTAAGGAAGAAGAAATAGGTTTGGAGGTAAACAATTATTCTTTAAATTTTAAGTTTGTTGAATATCCTGAATGGAGTGAATATAAATGATTTGCTTTTTTTTTCCACTGGGAAAAATAACAAACATACTGGTCCACAAATTTTGTTCTGAGGTATAAAATCTTAGAAAAGGAATCCAAAGCAAAAAGAGCAAATGACATGGAGAAGAGGATTTATATAGTTTCTGACATATATTAATTGCCTAATAGAGATTTTTCTGAATGAATAAACAAATTATGTGCCAGGTTCTTGTTGAGTGATAAGAACACATGGTGGCATAGACACTATTTGCTTGCAAAGAGACTGAAGTCCACTGGGGGAGACAGAACAATAAAAGCGCCATTAGTGGAGGATACCCTCGAAGTTCTCAGTGCATAAGGTTCAATAAATTCAGGGAAATGTCTAACAGGTGCTACACCAAAGAATTAGAGACAATCTTGCTGCAGTGTGAGAAATGGATTAGAAGTGACCAAGAGAGCCTAAACATTCCTGTCAGCTTGGAACTACTGGTAAAAAAAAACCACCTGCCAATGGAGGAGACATAAGAGAGGTAGTTCAATCCCTGGGTCGGGAAGATCCCCTGGAGGAGGGCATGGAAATCCACTCTAGTATTCTTGCCTGGAGAATCCCATGAACAGAAAAGCCTGGTTGACTGTTGTCCATGGGTTCACAAAGAGTCAGGCATGAATCAGCAACCAACACTACCCTTTGTATCCTGGTCTGTGTAGGAGAGTGAAAGCCTAACGTCAATGAGCACCAGTTAGCTAACACAGGTGACCTCATCCCCATGACCAACCTCCCTATTAACTTCCAGCAGTGCTTTTCCACTAGCATGACCCAGAGCTTAACATATCTTCTGACCTCTGTTTCAGCAGAGTTGACTCCAGTCTCCCTTCCCTATTGTATTTATTTCTCTCTTCACATCAGCGATGTTAAGATTTGCCCAGATATACTTGTACTTGTGTGTGTGTGTGTAATTAGTTCTATGTGTGTAATGAGTTTTATCACGTGTGAAGATTTATTTACCTATCACATGGCGAAGATACAGAATAGCTCCATAAACACCAGAATTGCTTGTATTGCCCTTTGCTAATCTAATTTCTTCTTTTCCCTTCTTCCTGCTAAAGCTGAAGCTCCAATACTTTGGCCACCTGATACAAAGAGCCAACTCAGTGGAAAAGACCCTGATTCTGGGAAAGATTGCAGGCAGGAGGAGAAGAGGGTGACAGAGGATGACTTGGTTGGATGGCATCATACCCTCAATGGACATGGTTTGAGCAAACTCCAAGAGATAACGGACAGAGAAACCTGGCGTGCTGCAGTCCATGGGGTCACAAAGAGTCAGACATGCCTGAGCAACTGAACAATAACAATAAATCCTTCCTGTCAGGTTCTTAACCTTTGGCAACCACTGACCTGTTCTCTAGTTCTATAATTTTGCCATTTCAATCTTGTCTTTGAAAGGGATTCATGAAGTATGTAGCATTTTGGAATTGGCATGAACCAACATGATTCTCTTCTGAATCATATAATAATAACTATGTAATAATTAAGACTCATCTGAATTATTGCATATATCAGTAGTTTGTTCCTTTTTTTTTTTTTGTTAAGCAATATTCCAAGGCATACCTGTATCACAGTTTGCTTAAACATCCACCTGTTGAAAGACATGTGGTTTGTCTCTAGGTTTTAGTTATTATGATTAAATCTGTTGTAGGCATTCATGTACAGGTTTGTGTGTGTGCCGTCATTTCTCTGGCATAAGTGCAGAGGAGGAGTGCAATTGTCCAGTTCTATGGCAGTTGCATGTTTAGTTTTATAATAAACAGCCAAACTGTTTTCAAAATTGTTGCTCCACTTTACATACCTACCAGAAAAGCCTGAGGGATAGTGTATCTCTTCATCCTCATTAGTATTTGATATTTTCACAGTTTTTTTTTTTTTTAAATTTTTTAGTCATTTTGATAGATATTTGGTGAAATGTCATGGTGGCTTTTACATTTCCCTGATGATGAATGATGCAAAACTATTTCACATGTGCTTATTTGCTATCTGATTATCCTCTTCAGTAAAATATCTGTTCATGTCTGGAAGTTTTCAAGAGTGTAGACAAATTTAGCTACTACAGTGAACCATGAGAAAGAAAAGGGAACCACCACTGGAAAAATGTTAGGGATATGAAGAAATCAATATTAAGGGATCTTTAAGGGATGGTTCTTTGGAGATAAGGATGTGGAAAAGAGTAAATTCAAGGGTGATACCCAGATATCTGACCAACTCCTTGTAAGTAAAATGGCCAGTTCAACTGGTTGAAGATAAACCAAACCAAAACAAAGCAAAGCAGAGAATACACTCATTAAGAAATAATTGTGAAGATACTTGTGAAGTATATACATGTGTTTCATTTTATTCAAGAGGTCTAAAACAGTATTTGAGTATGTGATAAAATTTGTTCATTGTGTTTGATGATTTCAGCTTCTCAGTAACTGTTACAGCCTAAGAATTGGTTGAGATTTTCCAGGAAGATTATTTAAAATAGAAAAGTCAATGGCTCTCCCACCCTCTTCAAGTAAAGAAATAGTGCTTACCAACTGTTCTGCTGATCAATACAGACTTTCCTTGTTTATTTTGTGGACTATTGCATAATTCTATAACCCTTCCTCAAACACACATGCACATATACAAAGCATGAATTTTTCCCTCATATAAAATAATAATGAGGAAATTACTGTCTTCTGTAAGAGAAAAGGAAAATCAGAAATGTTTGTGAAACATTACTGTATAAGAAGACATAATTTTGAGTTCTTGAACCATAAGAAAATAAACCGCAGGTGAAGAGACCATAGACTGTAAATGCCAAATAAATGCTTTCATAGGTCTGTGAAATGATAACAGCTCAGTTGATGTTAACTTGATGTCTCCGAGTAAATGATTGTGCTCAGGAGGAGCTGGATCCGGCTTAAAGGTTAATGGCTGCTTTCATAACTGTGCACACTGTATTCATAGAGGCATCAACTCCTTTTATAAAACACTGTTCCAATGAGACCAGCAATTTCTAGTTTCCAAGAACCAAACCTTGTCTTAGGATAAAAAGGAAGGCAGAGTATTATAAAGATCCTTCCCACTGCTTTGTCTGTATTGACATTGGTGACTTTTTACTTTATGTCTTAAAGATGTTTCACAGTGAATACAAAATTGATGGCACTTTCTTGGAAATTTTAAATCCCCAAAGGATTGGCTGAGATCTGGGGTGGGACAAGCAGTGGAGAGTTGAAAAAAAGATGATAAAATGAAAAATACCTAGGCTTTAAGGATGATCGTGTTCCCTGTAGTTGACAAATTAACTGTGCTAATTACTTTGAGAATAGTGATTACTTATTATTGAACTATACTAAGGAAAGCAAAATGACCAAAAATAGAAAAAAGAAAAAGAATAAAATTCAAGTACTACCATCTGTTAATAATAACCTTCATTTATATTTTCTGAACATTTAATTTTTAAAAATCTTCAGGTAGATATTCTTATGATGCACTACTCTCATGCATATAATATAAAACAAAAAAGGTCTGAAGGATTTTATGTTTCATAAAACAAGTCACAAGAGTGAAATGATTCAATAGTTTTTATTAATAGTCGTTTTACATTTATTTTATATTGTTTGCAAAATGTAATTTGTCTAATCTGTGGATTTTTGTAGAAATGTTAAGTACTTTAGCACTCTTGGTTTTAGTTATACAGGCCCACCCCCAAACAAAAGTTCAGTTAACGACTTTAGGAATAATGACTGTCCTTATTTGCATGAAGATAATAATATGCCAGATCTCACTCAGATACTGATGTCAGTCAAACCCTTTATCCTGTATATAATATCTAACTTCCACAGTATAGAAAGCTGTCCATTTATCTAAGACAGGGCCAGCCAGGCAGGAATATGCCATCTGGAACTACATTCTTTCCTTAATATATAACCCATGTCTCTTGAATTGTCAGGTAATTTGAAAGGAAAAGTATCACTGTACATCTTTCTCATTCAAATTACATTGTCCATCTTCTTTCTCCTAGCCTTTATCCTGCCTGTATCTCTGAGAACTCTCTCAGAATATAAAATTAACTGGGCAAAAAATAGGAAAGTTACCTATACCAGTTATTAAAATATGAGCCTAAATTGCAAGTCCGATTTCTTTTCATAGCCTTGTATTTTATAAAAGTATATAAGCAATTTAACTATCCATTATTGTATATCTAGGAAATTGGAAATTTATAAGAGAAATGCTTTGATTTCATCCTCAGTGAAGCCGAGGGTAGATTGAAAGGTAAGCTTTTGTTCTGGTCACTGAAGAAGCTTCTCAGTTAGTTGAGGGAGGGAGCAGGTGGGTTGAAATGTAAGTCTTGTGTCTGAATTCAGGTGGGGGCAAGTCCTTGCAAGAGCCAGATCAGAGTACTCTGTTTTTCAGACTTGTGGTTGTCAAGGGAAAGAGAGAATGAGGAAGGAATGGATTGGGAATTTGGGGTTAGCAGATGCAAACTATTATATAGAGAATAAACAGCACTATTCTACTGTACAGTACAGGGAACTATATTCAATATCTTGTAGTAAGGCATCATGGAAAAGAATGAGAAAGAATATATATGTGTATAACTGAATCAGTTTACTGTACAGCACAAAATTAACACAAAATAGTAAATCAACTAGACTTATATAAATTTTAAAATAAGAGTATTCTGTTCTTTTATGAAGTGTGTTCTCATAGATGCAAGGGGCAAAGCTTGAAAAGGGTGTGTGTGTATGTATAATATGCACACACATTTTAAAACTGTGTTTTTAATTGAAAGGTTTATTGAGAAAAAAATGAAAGAGGACGAGTTGGAAATCCATCTTGCAGCTAAGGAAGCTTTAGATTGTAATTCTAATTTGCTTTTGGCTATTGGATTGCTTTCCCATAGAGCATCTATAGTTTAACAGGTGTGTGTGACAATAATAACTTAATAATCATTAAATTAGTGTAAATAGAGATGAATTATTTCGGCACTTTCTTTGGGCTTTCCGCTATCTAACAGTACCCAGGAAAGTCATACTCACATCCAATATGACTTTCAGTTAATGATAAAGAGGGTCGTTTTCTATTTGACTGAATTTAAAGTTAAAATGCAGACAGTTTCAAAGTTTCTAGGGGAGGAGAAGAGCATGTGCTGATTAAACATGTGTGAGAGAGCAAGGATAAAACAGAAAGAGGAAGGAATTTACAACTGTCTCTTTGTGTATCTTCTCATGTGGTTCTAAATAATTTTGTTATCAAATAAAACAGACTTGAAGATGACAAATTTTTGAAGTGACAGAAGAAGGTTTCTTTATTTCAATTTAATTTTATTTTAATTGGAGGAAAGTTGCTTTACAATTTTATGTTAGTTTCTGCTGTACAACCACAGAAATCAGTCAAAATTACACATATATCCCTTCCCTCTGGAGACTCCCTCCCCCCCCTCCATTCCACTACTCTAGGTCATCACAGAGGCCAGGAGGGACTCCCTGTGTTATTTAGCAGCTTCCCACTAACTATTTTACACATGATCAGGTTTCTTTTTATGGAAAATGAGGAATTCAAAAGCTCTTTAAGAACTATTGGTGAAGGTAACTTTTTTTTTTTAGAAATAAGATATTCAAATTATATTTGAACATTATTGACAGGATTGGGTTTTAATAAATTGCCATAGAAACTGTATATGAAAGAATTTTCAGGAATATTTTATTAAATTGATCAAGCTTGGAGCATAATTGCAAATGAACAATTTAACATGCTTCACAAACATAGTGTAATAGTTTCCTTGGTTTCATTGTGCCTGCCTCTGATGCCCTCTCGCAACACCTACCATCTTACTTGGGTTTCTCTTACCTTGGGCGTGGGGTATCTCTTCAGGGCTGCTCCAGCAAAGCGCAGCCGCTGCTCCTTACCTCGGATGAGGGGTATCTCCTCACGGCCGCCCCTCCTGACTTTGAACATGGAGTAGCTCCTCTCGGCCCTGCTGCTCCCACGCAGCCGCCGCTCCTTGGACCTGGGATTGCTCCTCTCGGCCGCCGCCCCAAAGATGATGTTGTGAAAGTGCTGCACTCAATATGTCAGCAAATTTGGAAAATTCAGCGGTGGTTACAGGACTGGAAAATGTCAGTTCTCATACCAATCCCAAAGAAAGGCAATCCCAAAGAATGCTCAAACTACCACACAATTGCACTCATCTCACACGCTAGTAAAGTAATGCTCAAAAGTCTCCTAGCCAGGATTCAGCAATACGTGAACTGTGAATTTCCAGATGTTCAAGCTGGTTTTAGAAAAGGCAGAGGAACTAGAAATCAAATTGTCAACATCTGCTGGATCATCAAAAGAGCAAGAGAGCTCCAGAAAAACATCTATTTCTTCTTTATTGACTATGCCAAAGCCTTTGACTGTGTGGATTACAATAAACTGTGGAAAATTCTGAAAGAGTTGGGAATACCAGACCACCTGACCTGCCTCTTGAGAAACCTGTATGCAGGTCAGGAACCAACAGTTAGAACTGGACACGGAACAACAGACTGGTTCCAAATAGGAAAAGGAGTACATCAAGGCTGTATATTGTCACCCTGCTTATTTAACTTATATGCAGAGTACATCATGGGAAACGCTGGGCTGGAAGAAGCACAAGCTGGAATCAAGATTGCTGGGAGAAATATCAATAACCTCAGATATGCAGATGACACCACATGGCAGAAAGTGAAGAGGAACTAAAGAGCCTCTTGATGAGAGTGAAAGAAGAGAGTGAAGAAGTTGACTTAAAGCTCAACATTCAGAAAACTAAGATCATGGCATCCAGTCCCATCACTTCATGGCAAATAGATGGGGAAACAGTGGAAACAGTGTCAGACTTTATTTTGGGGGGCTCTAAAATCACTGGAGATAGTGATTGCAGCCATGAAATTAAAAGACGCTTACTCCTTGGCAGAAAAGTTATGACCAATCTAGATAGCATATTAAAAAGCAGAGACATTACTTTGCCAACAAAGGTCCGTCTAGTCAAGGCTATGGTTTTTCCAGTGGTCATGTATGGATGTGAGAATTGGACTGTGAAGAAAGCTGAGCGCCGAAAAATTGATGCTTTTGAACTGTGGTGTTGGAGAAGACTCTTGAGAGTCCCTTGGACTGCGAGGAGATCCAACCTGTCCATCCTAAAGGAGATCAGTCCTGGGTGTTCATTAGAAGGACTGATGCTGAAGCTGAAACTCCAATACTTTAGCCACCTAATGCAAAGTGTTGACTCATTGGAAAAAAAAACTGATCCTGGGAGGGATTGGAGGAGAAGGGTACGACAGAAGATGAGATGGCTGGATGGCATCACCTACTCAATATACATGAGTTTGAGTAAACTCCTGGAGTTTGTGATGGACAAGGAGGCCTGGTGTGCTGCGATTCGCGGGGTCGCAAAGAGTCGGACACAACTGAGTGACTGAACTGAACTGAACTAAGTTGAACTGAATAGTTTCCTTAAAAGACGTGTTTACCAGACTGGCATTTATACAAATTATTCTGTAAAGTATTATCAGAAATCCTCTTAATTTAGATATCTTATTATACTTTTAGAAAGACATTCTAGATCCTGAGATACTTTTAGAATGCAATATTCTTCAGAGAACCTTGTGCTAGTTAGCAGAATGATATAAGAAAGAAGAAAAAAAAAGAAGGAATGAAGGCAGAAAGGCAGGCAGGCTGGAAGGGAGGACGGAAGCAAGGAAGGAAGGAAAGAAGAAAGAAAGGGAAAAAGAAAGAGAAAGGAAAAGAATGATAAGGCTAGCGAACCTTGGAATCTATGGAAAGCGCAACAATGAGCTCTAGTGGCAAGATGTTAGAATGTCAAGCATGGGTGAAATTCAGGAAGGATCTTTTCTTTAAATATTCAGTAAAGATTTCTCAGTCTTCAAAATGAGGATTAATTTGTGGAAACAGAATTCCTCTAAATGAGAATCTCATTAACTTCCACATAGTATTAACTACCTGGGTAGTCGATCTATAATTTATATATCACATTTAAATTATCTACCATAGGTTTTTTGTTGTTGTCGTTTTTTTTTAAACAACACCGACAAGATTATTTTGGTAACTGCATATTTTATGTTGGGGATGACATAATTTATACTGCATCTGATCAAGTTATTCTTAAGTTAACTTGGGTTTTAAAAGAATACTGATTTATGTGCCGTGGACTTGATAATATATGTGAGCCATCTCGTCCCTCTGCTCCACCATCTGCTTCCTTCACACACGGGCACAATAGTAAAACAGGAAGAATGCTTCTTTTCTCTAAAAATGACAAAACTATATTTTAATTTTTCAGTTCAGGGCAGTGGAGGTGTATAAATATAATTTAATAAACATATACCAGACATTAGTTCACAAAATAACTTTAGTTTTTACTTTGTTCTCACAACTCTGGGCAGATATAGGTTTGATTTTTTAATGCTGTACTCATTTATGGGATAATTTTTAATCCCAAATCCTTGATCAGAATAGCAACTAACATTTGTAATCTTGAATATAATTTTTTTAACTCTTTATTTGTTGAATAATTCTTGAATAATGAAATATGCCACCAACTGGGCCAGATGTTATGTTATGTTTCTTGATTTTTTTTTCCCAAACAGCAATGATCATTGAAATAACATTATTATTCACACTTTTTTGAAGAGAGTGCAAAAGCTTAGAAAGATTAAAGCTAAGGCATTTCAGATTTGAGATTTAAAATCAGATTCAGTTCAGTTCAATTCAGTTTCTCAGTCATGTCCGATTCTTTGCAACCGCAAGAATCACAGCATGCCAGGCCTCTCTGTCCATCACCAACTCCTGGAGTTTACCCAAACTCATGTCCATCGAATCGGTGATGCCATCCAGCCATCTCATCCTCTGTCGTCCCCTTCTCCTCCTGCCCCCAATCCCTCCCAGCATCAGGGCCTTTTCCAATGAGTCAACTCTTCACATGAGGTGGCCAAAGTACTGGAGTTTCAGCTTCAGCATCAGTCCTTCCAATGAACACCCAGGACTGATCTCCTTTAGGATGGACAGGTTGGATCTCCTCGCAGTCCAAGGGACTCTCAAGAGTCTTCTCCAACACCACAGTTCAAAAGCATCAACTTTTCGGCTCTCAGCTTTCCTCACAGTCCAACTCTCACATCCATACTACCCACAAATCCTAAACTTTTCCTACCACGCCTCATGGTTGTTGCCTTTGTTCCTTTATAAAAGAATTTATCACAATGAATATAAAAATACAACTACCACAACTAATGCCAAGTATATTTTATTTATGTCAAACTTTAATATGATTAAGTTATTCTAACACATTTAATATTTTAATCTCTCATTTCAATATGTTTAATACATCCAGATTTTAAATAGGAATTTTTACTTCACTCATAATGTTTTCATTGTGAAATACCCACTACTCTTGAAGGAACTCTTTTAAAGTAATGTTTTTTTCTGATCTCTAATGATATACGAAGGAAAATGACCATGTCCTTAATACTCAAACAAAGCATGGCTACATATGCTTGTCTAATCTACAAAAATGTAGAAGGGAAAACTTTAGTTTTGGAAAGATATTTTGTTCATATTTCTTTACAACACTTCAGTTGCAGTCTAAATTAGTCAGGGATTTTGATCAGATCCAAATGGAAGGAATTTTCAATGTGGGCATTTCTGCCATATGGAATAACAGCATGGGGCACATGACAACCACCTCCCACTGGACATGAGTGTACAGAGCTGTTTAATACCTGCTAAATACATCAATTAAAAATCCTTACTACTTGTAAAAAATGCCATTTAAGAATCACGTTATTTAGCAGCTGTTACATGGCTTTCCCTATAGAATTATAGAACCATGAATCCCACTTCAGTCAATTCTAGAGAGAGTACCTGTCAAGTTTTAACTAACAGACATATTGTATCTCAAAAACCTTCTGGACCAAACTTGGACCTTTAGTTTCAAGTTAGCAAAATCAATATACAATTTTGAATAATCAAATTTTATATGAAGTAAAATAAACACACAGAGAGACATAATAGTTCCATCTAGAGCTCTGTCTGGTGGGGTTTAATTAGTTTAAATTCTCACATAACCCTCTGAATTATTTATTTTTTAGTACGTTTGATATATATCTGTATGTATATATATATGTATGTATATGTTTGAAATGGTTACCATGATAAAATTGGTTAATGCATCCATCACATCACCCAGTTGCCTGTGTGTGTGTCTGTGTCTGTGTGTGTGTGTGTGTGTGGTGAGAACATTTAAGATCTACTTTCTAAGCAAATTTCAAGGATAAATTATAGCACTGTTAACCATAGCTACTATGCTGTATATTAGATGTCCTGAACTTATTCATTTATAACTAAAAGTTTGTACCCCTTGACTAATATCTCAATTATCTCATGTCCCAGACCTTGGAAATCACTATCTTACTTTTCTTATAGGAGTTAGACACTTTTAAATTCTATATCATAGAGACATTACACGGTATGTACTTTCTCTGTCTCCTGTATCTCATGTAGCAAAATGCCCTCAAAGTTGCTCATGCTGTCACAATTGAAAGATAACTTATTTATGGATGAATAACATTATATAGATACATGTGTTCACATTTTGTTTAACTATTCATCCGTTGATGGACACAGGATTTTTCTGTCTTAGCTGTTGTGAATACTGCTGCCATAACATGGGGGTGCAGATATTTCTTTGATTCTACTTTTGTTTCTTTTGCTTTATATCCAGAAGTAAGATTTATGGATCATGTGAAAATGGACTACTATCATACACTGAATTAAAAGACTGAAAGATAAAAAAACAAACAAACACATAATATCATTAGATGCAGAAAACATGTTTGACTATATTCAACATTTTTCTAATATAAAGACTCACAATGACCTGGGTATAGAAGAAATGTACTTTAAAATAAAGACATATGACACTTCAGTGCAGTTGAGTTTGGTTGCTCAGTCATGTCTGACTCTTTGCAACCCCATGGACTCTGGCACACCAGACCTCCCTGTCCATCACCAACTCCCAGAGTTTACTCAAACTCATGTTCATTGAGTCCTTGATGCCATCTAACCAACTCATCCTCTGTCATCCCCTTATTCTCCCACATTCAGTCTTTACCAGTATCACGGTTTTTACCAACCTGTCACTTCTTCACATGAGGTGGCCAAAGTTTTGGAGTTTCAGCTTCAGCATCAGTCCTTTCAATGAATATTCAGGACTGATTTCCACTAGGATGTACTGGTTGGATCTCCTCCCAGTGCAAGGGACTCTCAAGAGACATCTCCAACACCACAGTTCAAAAGCATCAATTCTTCAGCACTCAGTTTTCTTTATAGTCCAACTCTCACATCCATATGTGACTACTGGAAAAACAATAGCTTTGACTAGATGGAGCTTTGTTGGGAAAGTAATGCCTCTGCTTTTTAATATGCGGTCTAGATTGGTCATAACTTTTATTCCAATAAGCAAGTGACTTTTAATTTCATGGCTGGAGTCACCATCTGCAGTGATTTTGGAGCCGCCAAAAATTAAGTCTGTCACTATTTCCACTGTTTCCCCATCTACTTGCCATGAGTGATGGGACGGGATGCCATGATCTTAGTTTTCTGAAGGCCGAGTTTTAAATCAACTTTTCACTCTCCTCTTTCACTTTCATCTAGAGGCTCTTTAGTTCTTCTCCACTTTCTGCCATAAGGGTTGTGTCATCTGCCTATCTGAGGTTATTGATATATCTCCTGGAAATCTTGATTCCAGCTTGTGTTTCATCCATCCTGGATTTCACATGATGTACTCTGCATATAAGTTAAATAAGCAGGGTGACAATATACAGCCTTGATGCACTTATTTCCTGATTTGGAACCCGTCTGTTGTTCCATGTCCAGTTCTAACTGTTGCTTCTTGACCTGCATACAGATTGCTCTAGAGGCAGGTCAGGTGGTCTGGTTTTCCTTTCGCTTTAAGAATTTTTCAATTTGTTGTGATTCACACAGTCAAAGGCTTTGGCACAGTCAATAAATAAGAAGTAGATGTTTTTCTTAGCTCCCTTGCGTTTTCAATGATTCAAAGGATGTTGGTAATTTGATCTCTGGTTCCTCTGCCTTTTCTAAAACCAGCTTGAACATCTGGAAGTTCACAGTTCATGTACTGTTGAAGCCTGGCTTGGAGAATTTTGAGCATTACTTTGCTAGCATGGGAGATGACCACACAGTATCTCAGGATTCAGTATTCATAGACTATTCAGTATTCTTGCCTTGAGAACCCCATGAACAGTATGGAAGGGCAAAAAGAAAGGACACTGAAACATGAACTCCCCAGGTCAGTAAGGTGCCCAATATGCTGCTGGAGAACAGTGGAGAAAACTCCAGAAAGAATGAAGAGACACAGCCAAAGCAAAAACAACACCCAGCTGTGGATGTGACTGGTGATGGAAGCAAGGTCTCATGCTGTAAAGAGCGATATTGCATAGGAACCTGGTATGTTAAGTCCATGAATCAAGGCAAATTAGAAGTGGTCAAACAAGAGATGGCAAGAATGAACGTTGGCATTTTAGGAATCAGCGAACCAAAATGGACTGAAATAGGTGAATTTAACTCAGAGGACCATTATATATACTACTGTGGCTAAGAATCACTTAGAGAAATGGAGTAGCCATCATAGTCAACAAAAGAGTCTGAAATGCAGTACTTGGATGCGATCTCAAAAACGACATAATGATCTCTGTTCCTTTGCAAGGGAAACAATTCAATATCATGGTAATCCACGTCTATGCCTCAACCAGCAGTGCTGAAGAAGCTGAAGTGGAACGGTTCTAAAAAAACCTACAAGACTTCTAGAACTAACACCCAGAAAATATGTCCTTTTCATTATAGGGGACTGGAAAGCAAAAGTATGAAGTCAAGAAACACCTGCAGTAACAGGCAAATTTGGCCTTGGAGTACAGAATGAAGCAGGGCAAAGACTAATAGAGCTTTGCCAAGAGAACACACAGGTCATAGCAAACACCCTCTTCCAAGACCACAAGAGAAGACTCTACACATGGGCATCACCAGATGATCAACACCAAAGTCAGATTGATTATATTCTTTGCAGCCAAAGTCGGAGATGCTTTATCCAGCCAGCAAAAACAAAACCAGGAGCCGACTATGGCTCAGACCATGAACTTCTTATTGCCAAATTCAGACTTAAATGAAGACAGGAGGGGAAACCACCAGATCATTCAAGTATAACCTAAATCAAATCCCTTATGATTATACAGTGGAAGTGAGAAATAGATTTAAGGGACTAGATCTGATAGAGTGCCTGGTGAACTGTGGATGGAAGTTCAGGAAATTGTATGGGAGATAAGGATCAAGACCATCCCCAAGAAAAAGAAATGCAAAAAAGCATAATGGCTGTCTGAGGAGGCCTTACAAATAGCTGTGAAAAGAAGAGAAGCAATAAGCAAAAGAGAAAAGGAAAGATATACCCATTTGAATGCAGAGTTCCAAAGAATAGCAAGGAGAGATAAGAAAGCCTTCCTCAGTAATCAGTGCAAAGAAATAGAGAAAAACAATCGAATGGAAAGTCTAGAGGTCTCTTCAAAAAATTAGAGATGCCAAGCAAACTTTTCATGCAAAGATGGTCTCAATAAAGGACAGAAATGGTATGGACCTAATAGAAGCAGAAGATATTAATAGCTGGCAAGAATACACAGAAGAACTGTACAAAAAAGATCTTCATGACCCAGATAATCATGATGGTGTGATCCTCAGCTAGAGCCAGACATCCTGGAATGTGAAGTCAAGTGGGCCTTAGGAAGCATCACTACGAATAAAGCTAGTGGAGATGATGGAATTCCAGTTGAGCGCTTTCAAAACCTAAAAGATGATGCTGTGAAAGTGCTGCATGCAATATTCCAGAAAATTTGGAAAACTCAGCAGTGGCCACAGGACTGGAAAAGGTCAGTTTTCATTCCAATCCCAAAGAAAGGCAATGCCAAAGAATGCTCAAAGTACCACACAATTGCACTCTTCTCACATGCTAGTAAAGCAATGTTCAAAATTCTCCAAGCCAGGTTTCAACAATACATGAACCATGAACTTCCAGATGCTCTAGCTGGTTTTAGAAAAGGCAGAAAAACCAGAGATCAAATTGCCAACATCTGCTGGATCATTGAAAAACCAAGAGTTCCAGAAAAAAAAAAAAAAGAAAAGGAAAAAAAGTCTATTTCTTCTTTTTTGACTATGCCAAAGCATTTGACTGTGTGGATCACAATAAACTATGGAAAATTGAAATAGACGGGAATGCCAGACCACCTGACCTACCTCTTGAGAAACTTGTATACAGGTCAGGAAGCAACAGTTAGAACTGGACATGGAACAACAGACTGGTTCAGGCTGCATATTGTCTCCCTGCTTATTTAACTTATATGCAAAGTACATCCTGAGAAATGCTGAGTTGGATGAAGCACAAGCTGGAATCAATATTACCAGGAGACATATCAATAACCTCAGATATGCAGATGACAACACCCTTATGGAAGAAAGTGAAGAAGAACTAAAGAGCCTCTAGATGAAAGTGAAAGAGGAGAGTGAAAATGCTGGCTTAAAGCTCAACATTCAGAAAACTAAGATCATGGCATCTGGCCCCATCACGTCAAGGCAAATAGATGGGGAAACAGTGGCAGACTTTTTTTTTTGGGAGAGTACTTTGGACTACAAGGATATTCAACCAGTCCATAGTAAAGGAAATCAATCCTGAAAGTTCATTGGAAGGACTGATGTTGAAGCTGAAACTCCAATACTTTGGCCACCTCATGCAAAGAGTTGGCACTGGAAAAAACCCCGGTGGTGGTAAAGATTGAAGGCAGGAGTAGAAAGGGACGACAGAGGATGAGATGGTTGGATGGCATCACCAACTCAATGGACATGAGTTTGAGTAAACTCCAGGAGTTGGTGGTGGAGAGGGAGCCTTGGTGTGCTGCAGTCCATGGGGTTGCAAAGAGTCGGACACAACTGAACAATTGAACTGAACTTAACTGAGTAAAGGCTATAGTTTTTCCAGTAGTCATGTATATATGAGAGAGTTGAAATATAAATAAAGCTGAGTGCTGAAGAATTGATGCTTTTGAACTTTAGTGTTGGAGAAGATTCTTAGAGTCCCTTGGACTGCAAGGAGATCCAACCATTCCATCCTAAAGGAGATCAGTCCTGAGTGTTCGTTGGAAGGACTGATGTTGCAGCTGAGACTCCAATACTTTGACCACCAGATGCGAAGAAGTGACTCATATGAAAAGACACTATGCTTGGAAAGATTGATGGCAGCAGGAAAAGGGGAAGACAGAGGATGGTATGGTTGACTGGCATCACCAACTCAATGGACATGAGTGTGGGTAAACTCCAGGAGTTCGTGATAGACAGGGAGGCCTGTTGTGCTACAATCCATGGGGTCGCAAAGAGTCAGACACGACTGAGTAACTGAACTGACTGACATGACTACAATTGTGAGGTAGTTTTAACATTCTTTGGCATTGCTTATTTTTGGGATTGGAATGAAAACTGACCTTTTCCAGTCCAGTGGCCATGTTGAGTTTTCCAAATTGCTGGCCTATTGAGTGCAGCACTTTCACAGCATCATCTTTTAGGACTTAAAGTAGTTCAACTGGAATTCCATCACCTTCACTAGCTTTGCTCATAGTGATACTTCCTAAGGCCCCTTGACCTCACATTCCAAGATGTCTGGCTCTAGATGAGTGATCACACTATCATGTTTATCTGGGTCGTGGAGATCTTTTTTGTATGGTTCTTCTGTGTGTCGTTGTCACCTCTTTTTAATATCTTCTGTTTCTGTTAGGTCCATACCATTTTTCTCCTTTATTGTGCCCATCTTTGCATGAAAAGTTCCCTTTGTATCTCCAATTTTCTTGAAGAGACCTCTAGTCTTTCCCATTCTATCATTTCCCTCTATTTCTTTGCATTGTTCACTGAGGAAGGCTTTCTTATCTCTCTATTCTCTGGAACTCTGCTTTCAAATGGGCATATCTTTCCTCTTCTCCTTTGCCTTTCACCTCTCTTCTTTTCATAGCTGTTTGTAAGACAGAGCAATTAGGCAAGAATAAAAACAAAAGTCACCCTAATTGAAAAGGAAGGAGTGAAATAACCTCTCTCTTTAGAAGACATATATAAGAAACCTGAACCATTTTGCCTTTTTGCATTTCTTTTTCCTGGGGATGGTGTTGATCACTGCCTCCTACACAATGTCATGAACCTCTGTGCATAATTCTTCAGTCACTCTGTCTATCAGATTTAGTCCCTCGTATCTATTTCTCACTTCTCCTGTATAATCATACGGGATTTGATTTAGGTCATATCTGAATGGTCTAGTGGTTTTCCCTACTTTCTTCAATTTAAGTCTGAATTTGGCAATAAGAGGTTTATGATCTGAGCTGTAGTCAGCTCCCAGTCTTGTTTTTGCTGACTCTATAGAGCTTCTCCATCTTTGGCTGCAAGGAATATAATCAATCTGATTTTGGTATTGACCATCTGGTGATGTCCACGTATAGAGTTTTCTCTTGTGATTTTGGAAGAGGTTGTTTGTTATGAACAGTGCATTTTTTTTTGGAAAAACTCGGTTAGCCTTTGCCCTGCTTCATTCTGAACTCTAAGGCCAAATTTGTCCATTACTCCAGGTATTTCTTGACTTCCTACTTTTTCATCCAAGTCCCCTATAATGAAAAGGACATCTTTTTATGGTGTCACTTCTAGAAGTCTCGTAGGTCTTCATAGAACTGTTCGACTTCAGCTTCTTCAGCATTACTGGTTGGGCCATAGACCTGAATTACTATGATATTGAATGGCTTTCTTTGGAAATGAACAGAGATCATTCTTTTTTGAGATTGCATTCAAGTACTGCATTTCAGACTCTCTTGTTTACTATGATGGCTACTCCATTTCTTCTAAAGGATTCTTACCCACAGTAGTAGATATAATGGTCATCTGAGTTAAAGTTACCCATTTCAGTCCATTTAAGTTAGCTGAGTCCTAATATGTTGATGTTCATTCTTGCCATCTCCTGTTTGAACACTTCCAATTTGCCTTTACAACACTGGACTTTTCTTCTATCACCAGTTACCTCCACAGCTGGGTGTTGTGTTTGCTCTGGCTCCGTCTCTTCATTCTTTCTGGAGTTATTTCTCCACTGATCTCTAGTAGCAGATTGGGCATCTACTGGCCTGTGAAGTTCATCTTTCAGTGCTCTTTCTTTTTGCCTTTTCATACTCTTGATGGGATTCTCAAGGCAAGAATACTGATGTGGCTTGCCATTCTCTTCTCCAGTGGGCCACGTTTTGTCAGAATTCTCGCCATGATCTGTCCTTCTGGAGAGGCAGGGGTGCAGTGCCAGTGTGGTGACTGCACAGTGCTGGAGTGACTGTGAGGAGACAAGGGCCAAGAAGCCCCAGCAAGACCGTAGGTGTCTGGAGAGGTGGCTGCCTGGCATTGGAGTGACTTAGAGAAGATTCCCCGTGTCCAAGGATAAAGCAGAAGCCCCAGCAAGATGGTAGAAGGGGCAAAATCATGTTTAGAATCAAACCAAATACCCACCAGATACACTTAGAAAGCTCAAAGGTACCTTGTGCACATCAGGACCCAGAGACCCCACAGAGACTGAGACAGAGCTGTGTTTGAGTGTCTCCTGAGGAGGAACAGGTCAGCAGTGGACTGCTGCAGGGGCAGGGGCTCTGGGTGCAGTAGACCTGGGCATGTCATAAGCCCACTTGGAGGAGGTCACCATTAACCCACCATAGAGCCACAAGAACTTACACAGGACTGGGAAACAGACTCTTGGAAGGCACAAAGAGAACCTTGCGAACACCAGGTCCCAGGAGAAAGGGGCAGTGACCCCAGAAGAGACTGACCCAGATTTGCCTGTGAGTGTCCAGGAGTCTCCGGTGGGGGCGTGGGTCAGCAGTGGCCTGCTGCAGGGTTGGGGGCACTGAGTGCAGAGTGCATGCGTGGGCCCTTTTGAAGGAGGTCACCATTACCTTCATTATCTCCACTACAGTTTGGTCTCAGGTCAAATGGCAGGGAGGAAACACAGCCTCACCCTTCAACAGAAAATTAAATTAAAGATTTACTGAGCATGGCCCAGTCCATCAGAACAAGACCCACTTTCCCCCTAATTAGTCTCTTCCATCAGGAAGCTTCCATGTGCCTCTTATCCTTCTCCATCAGAGGGCAGGCAGACTGAAAAGCACAATCACAGAAAACTAAACAATTCGATCACATGGGCCACAGCCTTGTCTAACTCAATGAAAATATGAGCCATGCCATATATGACAAGCCCAGAGCTTAACATCATACTCAGTGGTGGATAGCCAAAACCATTTCCTCTAAGGTCTGGAGCAGGACAAGCCTGGCCACTCTCAACTCTTCTGTTCAACATAATCCTGGAAAGGCTAGACAGAGCAATTAGGCAAGAATGAAAATAAAAGGCATCCTAATTGAAAAAGAAGGAGTAAAATTATCTCTCTTTTTAGAAGACGTATATAAGAAACCTGAAATAATCCACCAAAAAAAAAAATGTAAAAACTAACAAAAAATTCAGTAATATCACAGGTTATAAAATCAACATAAAATTATCTGTGTTTCTATATTTTAAAATGAACCATCTGAAAAAGAATAAATAATCTCATTCACAATAATAAAAATAATAAAATACTTCAGAGTAAATTCAACCAAATTAGTCAAAGTTCAAGCTGCATGAGCTATTTGTATACTTTAGAGATTAATCTCTTGCTCGTCTTATTATTAGCAAATATTTTCTGCCATGCTCTTTTGTTTATGGTTTCCTTCACTGTGCAAAAGCTTTCAAGTTTATGTCTCATTTGTTTATCTTTATTTCCATTACTTTAGGAGGTGGATCCAAAAAGATATTGCTGTGATATGTCAAACAGTATTCTCCCTATGTTTTCCTCTAAGAGTTTTATAGTAAACTGTCTTACATTTAGGTATCTAATATATTTTTATTTTATCTTTCTGTATGATGTTAGAGATTGTTCTAATAATAAATCAGTAAAATTAGAAATGACAAAGAAAAAAAAAAAAGAAATGACAAAGAAGTTACAACTGGTACCACAAAAATGCCAAGGATTATAAGAGATTACATGACGGTAAAAGACAACCAAAATAAATGGACAAATTCTTAAAAAGGTATAGTCTCCCAGACTGAATTTGAAGAAATAAAAAATATAAAGAGAACAATCATAAGTACTAAAATTGAAAATGAATGTCAAAACTCTCAAAAAGCAGAAGTCCAGACCAGATGGCTTCATAGGCAAATTCTATCAAACATTTAGATAAGAGTTAGCACTCTTCCTTCTGAAACTTTCAAAAAAATTGTGGAATAAAGAACACTTCCATGAGGTCGCCATCACCCTGATACCAAGGCCAGGAAAAGATACCATTAAAAAAAAATTAGGCCAATACCACTGATGAGCATTGACGCAAAAATTCTCAACAAAACACTAGCATACCAAATCCAACAACACATTAAAAGTATACAAAAAAAAAAAAAGTATCATACACCATGATCAAATGGAATTTATCCCAGATAGAGATGCAAGTATTTTTCAATTTATGCTAATTAATCATGAATAAGTTGGAAAAAAAATATGATCATCTCAATACATGCAGAAAAGCTTTTGACAATATCCAACACCCATTTATGATGAAAACTCTCCAAAATGTGGGCATAGAGAGAACATGCATGCATGAATGCTAGGTCACTTCAGTCGTGTCCAATTCTTTGTGACCCATGAACTCTTACCCACCAGACTCCTCTGTCCATGGGATTCCCCAGGCAGGAATACCTCAACGTGATGAAGGTCATATATGAGAAACCCACAACTAACATCATACTAAATGAAAAGCTGAAAGCATTTCCTTTATGATCAGGTACAAAACAAAGATGTCAACTCTCACCACTTTTATTCATGGAATGCTTAGCCATGGTAATCAGAAAAGGGAAAAAAAAAAAAAAGGAGGGGGAATCCAGGTGGAAAAGAAGTAAAATCATCACTGCTTGCAGATGGTGTGATTCTATATATAGAAAATCCTAAAGATGTTACCAGAAAACTCATAGAACTCATCAATGAATTTGGTAAAGTTGCAAGATACAAAATTATCACACATAGATTTGTTGCAATTTCTATAAACTAACAACAAAAGATCAGAAAGATTAATTAAGGAAGAAACCCCACCTACCATCTTATTAAAAAAGAGTAACATACCTAGGAATAAATCTACCTAAGGAGGCAAAAGATCTGTAATCCAAAAATTGTAACAACAATGAAAGAAATAAAAAATAATGCAAACAGATGGAAAGATATACTATATTCTTGGATTGGAAGAATCAATCTTGTCAAAATTACTATACTACATAAGGCATTCTTGAGTACAGATTTAATGTAATCTCTATCAAATTGCAAATGGCATTTTTTGCAGGTCTAGAACAAAAAAAAATCTTAAAATTTGTATGGAAACACACCCTACACCAAATACCCAAGGCAATCTTAGCTGGAACTGCAAGAATCAACTTTCCTGACTTCACACTACAATAAAAAGCTATAGTAATCAAAACAGTATGGTACTGGCACTTATAGAAAAATGGAGCAGGGTAGAAAGCCCAGAAATACACCCATGCACCTGTGGTGAATTAATCCACAACAAAGGAGGCAAGAATACAAAATGCAGAAAAGACAGTCTCTTAAGTAAGTGCTTCTGGGAAAATTGGACAGACATATGTTAAAGCATGAAATTAGAACATTATTTCTTAACATGCAAACCTTTTAAGCTCCAAAGGATTACATAATTGTCAATATAATTAAATTTTGGAACAAAAAATAATTAGTGTATTTTTGGTTATATTTTGACTAGAACAGAAATGAGTGACATCTCATTATATATGTTCCTATTTTTCACTTCTCTTGTGCTCACTCTTTTATTTCCATCATATTCTAATTCTCTTGTTAGATCACTGGGGCGTATCTGTAACTCATTCCAAATATTTTTTATAGCTAACTTGTAATTCAATTCAGCTTCCCTGGTGGCTCAGCGGTTAAAGCGGGTGCCTGCAATGTGGGGGACCCGGGTTCTATCTCTGTGTCAGGAAGATCCCCTGGAGAAGGAAATGGCAACCCACTCCAGTATTCTTGCCTGGAGAATCCAATGTAGGGAGGAGCCTGGTAGGCTACAGTTCATAGGGTCGCAAAAAGTAGGACACGACTGAGCGACTTCAGTTCACTTTCACTTCAATTCATCCAATTCTAATTTAAATGATTTTATCTTTTAGTTTTCAAGGGATAATTAATATGTTCATTTAGTTGCCAAGTCATACATGACTCTTTTGTGACACCATGGACTATAGCCAACCAGTCTCTTCTGTCCAAGAATACTGGAATAGGTTACCATTTACTTCTCCAAGGAATCTTCCCAACCCAGGAACTGAACCCACATCTCCTGCATCTCCTGTATTGCTGGGAGGATTCTTTACCACTAAGTCACTGGGGAAGCCCAAATAATATTAGAAATGATCAAGAATGACTTCGTATAGGATGCGACTGTACTGGCTTCCCAGTAAGTTCTACAGTGATATTTCATCATTTAAAATATCTACTTCCGTTGAGAGAGACAGGATATAGGCTTCTGAGGCTTGTCAAAATCTTGTGTGTGTGTGTGTGTGTAAAATTTTAAGCACCAGACTGATGTGTTTATTATGAATACCTCTCAAAAATGCATTTGCCTGTCAAATGCTGAAACATACTGACATTTCAAGGACCAAAATTTTATATAGTGAATATGAATTATTTTTTATGATACATTGAAAGTGTGTTACCAAGAATATTTCAAAAATAGACTCTAAAAACTTAGAGTCCTACTGTTTTACCACATAATTGATAAAATTGTGTAAAACACACAGCAATAAACCATCACAAGGAAGAAATACACACAGTTCTATGTGGATAGTATGTAGATAAGGTGATTAGATATTCAATAAGTTATCCTTTTCATTTGTACTCACTGTATCATAAATCAATTTATTCTCACAAATAAAATCAATGTTAACAAACCAGTTATTATGCATTGACCAAAATGATCCTCTCTTCTTGGCTAGCACAATGTTTTAATCAGAAAGGTGGTAGATATAATCACCCTGGTACATTGATTGTTTTGGGAATACTAAGACACATCTCTTTAGTTCTTTCCATATTAAGAAATGAACTGCCATTTTTTTTTCTTTCAGAACCCTAAGAAGTCCTTCAAGTAGGTATATTGATAAGCCAGTTGGCTTTAGAGAAGATGTTTCTGGAAACTTTATTCTGAATTATCTACTTGAAGAGAAAGATTATTGTGGCTGAGCAAAAAATACAATTATCACAATTCATGGAGCCATAATCTCTAATATCAGATAAAGAACTTTGTATTACTTTATAATCTCTATCTAAAAATGGAATCTTTAAATAAACATGATAAAATTTCCAGCAATATTGGCAAATGTTCTCATATGTTTTAAAACTTTTATTTAAGTCTAGATGGAAATCATTGAGACAAGTCCCAGAATGTTGTACTATTAATAACTCAAAGGCACTGATTGTGCAAGGAGTGACATACTGAACAGTAGAAATCTGGTCATGTGTATTAATTGATAGCTCCTAACAAGCTGCTCTGGGGCATCTTTAATAGTTTGAAACACCTTTTAGCCAGACCACTTGCTTGAGGGCCTTGGGATTTACTAGGGAAAATTTGAATATGTTTTTTCTTTTGACCTCAAACAAGTTCAATGAAGATTCATTCTCAGGAAGAACTGATACTATTAAGCAATTTAATACTAATTACAGGTACAGAGCTTAATTAGAGAAGTTGAATTTTATATTAAACTGATTGCACATTCTATAAAGTGTTTCCTAAGATCGAAAAGGTCTTTCTTTGAAAGTGTTCTACAAACTTCATGAATTTCAAAGACAAACAGAATGCCTCACTTTTAGGTTATCTTGAGTGTCTCTTCTCCTTTTAAAGCTATTGGAATTTACCCAGATAATTAGATAAAGAGACAAAACTTCCTCCCAAAGAGCCAAGGTGAAGAGCTCCTTAATTTGATGCATTGAGTGGAGCAAAATAATATGAGATTGCCATCTGAAGGAAAATGTGTTTTCACTAAAACACAGAAACTCTACAATGAGTGTTTCAGATACTAAAATTTTAAAGTGTTTTGCTTTCTCATGCCCCTTGTCCATCAGTCACCAGCTTCATGTGATTTGGAATTCCCATTTTGAGATATGGTTCATTCTGCCATCACATGCAGTTGCCAATGTGATCAGATAGGCTTAAAAGTGTGGGTCGCAGAGGACTTCTTATTTCATTCCTAGGAAATTGAACCCAGCATATTCTGAGAATGTCAGCAGCAGATGGCTCAAAGAGTCTGCCTAAGCTATTGCTCCCGTGGGCGTTAAGACAGGTGTCTGGTCATAGGTATCGAACAACAAAAATATCCACACTGCATACGTAGTACCACAGTTAAGGGTTTGGCCTCAAAAGAGAATCCTGAGACAGAACTGAGATCAGTTTATGCTAGAGGTCACTGCAAATGTTTTCTGCCTTTCAAAGGAAGGGACAGTGGTAAGCAGTTCTGAATTTTGTGACTCTTGATCAAGTGTTTTCATTCTTAAGAAGTAAACACATCTCTTGTAGCTGTCACTGGTTTTCACTGGAATGAACAGATGATGTCTCAGTGGTGGCTCAGGGAGTAGTTGCAAAATTAAGTGGAGGAGTTAATGATTCACTTTTATCACTCACAAATTTATTTTCAAGGTCATTTACTTACCCTGTATATTGTTCTTAATTCTTTACATGTAAACTAGACAAATAACATGTCTTTCAGAGAGATGATATTAGAATTTTTAAAAGTTAGTGGAAACATGTAGAAGAACACATTACATAAAAGGTCACCAATAAATATTAGGTTAGCTTCAAAACTGTTGTTATTGTTTCATATTTCTAAAAAATTTGCAGTTTTCTTTCAGTATATGGATAGAAAGTTTTATTCACTTTTTTAGCCCACATAAGATTTAAGGCTGTTGTTATAAGTATATAACATAAAATTGTTGTGAAAGTTGGATATGTGGAATTCAAAGGAAGAAAAGTTAAGACAAATAAGAATTGCATGTAGGTGTTTATACCCCATGACTCTGCATGTTTCTGGAGAAGTGTCATAAGTTTGATTTGGAATCCTTAGTAACTAAAGAGAACAATATGTTCTTGAGAATGATAAAGTTCATAAGAAACAGAACAGATACATGTTTAAGACAAAGACTATTTTTTTTAATGCTGATAAACTTTTCATTAAGACCACAAAATAATTATTGAAAAACCCTTGAAAACTTTCCTCTAATAAATACAGTAAATGGATATGTGTGGCTATTCTGTTAGCATTTCTAATGCATAGGCATTATTGCAATTTCTTATGGTAATGATGGTAAAAAAAAATAGCATCATTTCTATCCATATAATATTTAAAATTTCTACAGAGTGAGATAGAAGCTAAAATATAAAGTGATGATGGTGGGGAGGTGGGGTGTGGGAGGGATGCCCGAGAGTGAGGGGATATATACATATATATATGGCTGACTCACTTCTTTGTAAAGCAGAAACTAACACAACTTTATAAAGCAATTATACTTTAATTAAAAAAATATAAAATGAATAATGTAATTCCAAATGAATTATATATTAAACAGGGAGCACATCAGTAATATGAATGAAATTTGAAAAGAGCCATGAGCTGGAGTAGAACTAGAACAGTCCTTGTGGAAGGTGTTTAGTGGTTGCTTTCACTGTGCTTAGTCACTCAGCCATGTATGACTTTTTGCGACCCCATGGACTTTAGCCTGCCAGGCTTCTCTGTCCATGAGGATTCTCCAGACAAGAATACTGAAGTGGGTCTTCCCAACCCAGCGATTGAACCAAGGTCTCCCACATTGAAGGCAGATTCTTTACCATCTGAGTCAGCAGGGAAGGCCAAGAATACTGGAGTGGGTAGCCTATCCCTTTTCCAGGGGATCTTGCAGACGCAGGAATCAAACCGGGGTCTCCTGGTTGCTTTCACTAGAATGGTTAAAAAAGTGGTTTATAGTGAAATTTAATGTGAGGACCATAAGCAGTAATGGTAAGTTCAATGAGAGCAGCTTTCAGGGACAAAGAAAGGAATGTTCACAGACCCAGAGAGAGAGATGAGTTTGTTGTGCTCAAGGGAGAGAGGAGGCTGTGTAAGTGTAGTACAGCAGAGGGAGGCAGAGAGGCAGAGTGAGATGAGTTTAGAGAAGTAAATGGAAATCATGCTACACAGTCTTTTAGATTAGTTAACATATTTTAATTTTATTCTAATTTTCATTGAGGACGTCAGTTCAGTTCAGTTCAGTCGCTTAGTTGTGTTGGAGGGCTTTAAGAAGAATAGTGATAGGACATGAATTTAGTTTGATAAAAAGTTTTAAATTAAAATAAAATTTAAGAGAATTACAGTGACTAACCATTATTCTGTACATATGATTTTTTCAACTCCATTCTACATAGGGTTTGGAATACACTTTCTTAAATTTAAAATTGGTAAATATTTGAAGAGAAGGAATATTTCTACCCCTGTCTAAAATGCATTTTCAATTCACAAATTGCAATTTGTTGAAAGGATAAGTTGTAAACCATAGAGTTTATTGCAATATGACTGACAACCTGTTGGTGCTATACTATAGGGATATCATAAACTTCAAAGAAAAAGAATGTTTGGGAAAGAAAGAAATATTTACATTGCATGGTAGTAGCAGGAGAATTATGTCTATAAGCTCACAATTTTCTAGGAAGTATACTCATAATAGCTAAACCCAGTGTGATACCATGCTTACTTCCATTAAACAATAAAGAAGCTAAGAAATCATCTCTTTTATTCAGACGTGATATTATATGTGGTATTAAGTCTTATAAAGCACACCAAATTGTTTTTAGCCTATCTCTGTTATTATGTATAGTATTTTCTTGAGGAATATGGTAAACAAAAATAATAGTAGTATAGGAGTAGTGGAGGAGGCTGGTAATGTTAAAAATACACTTTCAAGCATTTCTTTTTCTATTATTTTTTAACACACTGGATGCATCAAGATGATGCAAGTTTATTTGTGGATATGTGCATCTTCAGAACATCATTAAAGAAATATCACTTCACTAAATATTGCAAAATGAAAGGTATCATAGATAGAAAAGGAGTTCCAATAACAGAAGTTCATAATTCTTTAAATTTTCTTCTCTTTGGTAAAGAAAATGCTATGGGTGACCTTATTAGAATATATTTAACTCCTATAAATGAATGTCTTTATTTCCTTGAAACAGAATGAAAATTACTTAACCTATTGACCCAGGAAGCAAATTGACAAATGTTCTAATCTGTAACGTATCCCAATGTAGCCATTTTAAGCATTGAGTCCATTCAAATACTAGATTAGAGTTCATAAGCCCTGCTCATTTCTGATAGATGATGATATAAATAATTATAAGGCTTCATTCTTTTTATCAGTGCCTCATCCTTGTTGATAGAAGATTATCTTTTGGAAAGTAGTGAAAGAAAACAGAATGAACAGATGCTAATCAAACAGCTCTTGCTAAACTACATAAGGATACTTAGCTATACATTGTAAGTTTATCATGATTGTTGCAATCACCTTTAATCATAAGTTCCAAGAAAATTCCAAATAAATTCAGAGGAAATCATTCACACTAGAAGAAGCCCTAGGCTTGAATCCCAGTTTTGACACTTACTAGTGTGTAACCTTAGAAAAGGTTTTTAAACTCCTTGAGACACACTTTGTCATCTGTGAATTGAGTATATTATGATTTTGCCCAGAAGCCACTGTGAGGATTATCAGAGATCATGAAAGTACAATGTCTAGTGTGTTGTTTGGCACATAATAGATCTTCCATAAGTAGTAGCTTTTTTTGTTCCTTAGATCATCATTATTGTGAGTTAGAGAAATTCTAACAATTTCAAATTTTCAGTGTAATCATTACAAAAGAATATTTAAAAAAGAGATGGAAACATTCATTGTAATAAGTAAAATATTATAAAAATATTACATTTCAGAGATATTCTTTAAAAATAATGGTCCCATTACAATAGAGTTTCCAGATTCTTAAGAATTGTGCTAGATAACAGTACTCAACAGTACTCAAAATAACTCCACAGTAACATATACATTGTCAATATTAAAAACTTTTCTGTATAGAGAAAATATTTCACCAAACAAACTTCTCTAAATCAAATGACACCAAATAACACCTTTTTATGCTCCTTACAGGAAATGCAGTTTGAATACTTGACCATGAATGTCAACTTATTTAATAATTTGTAGTATGATAATCACTTCCAACACAATTTTTTGAGATATTGTTGTTGTTCAGTCAGGTCTGACTCTCTGCAACCCCATGGACTACAGCATGTTAGGCTTCCCTGTCCTTCACTATCTCCTGGAGCTTGCTCAAACTCATGTCCATTCAGTCAGTGATGCCATCCAACCATCTCATCCTCCATTGTCCCCTTCTCTTCCTGCCTTCAATCTGTCCCAGCATCAGGGTCTTTTCTAATGAATTCACTCTTCGCATCAGCTGGTCATGGTATTGAAGCTTCAGCTTCAGTATCAGTCCTTCCAATGAATATTCAGGATAGATTTCCTTTAGGATTGACTGGTTGGATCTCCCTGCAATCCAAGGGACTCTCAAGAGTCTTCTTCAACATCACAGTTCAAAAGCATCAATTCTTCAGCGCTCAGCCTGCTTTGTGGCCCAACTCTCACATCCATACATGACTACTGGAAAAACCATAACACTGACTACATGGATCTTTGTCAGCAAAGTAATGTACTGCTTTTTAATATGCTGTCTTTTGATATATAAGCATAGCTTAAAAAAAAAGAAACTAGATGGAATTTAAGATTTTAGGAAAATGTATTTAAAAAATTGATACTCAGTAGAATGCCTAAAAATGTAGTCAAAAGAAAATTCAGAAATAACCTTTAACCTGATTCTTCAAATTTCACCTCCTTATTGATTGTATTTTCATCTTTTAAAAACTTTTCTTTAACTTGAGTAAAGTACAGCACAAAACTAAATATAAATATTAAGAATGCAAAATTTAACAAATGAAATTTGAACTATGTATCCCTCTCCATAAGAATTTAATAATATGGCTGATGGAGTAAATGGCATTCAATGAGTTATAGTTGATGAAGTAATTATTTTCTCTTTATGTAATTTTATTTACTTCATAACTGACCTGATTTTTTCTATAGTGGTATGTAAAAACTGTTAGAAATACTATAGTTTAACTATTGATATTCAGGAGTATCTGCAATTTAATCTCTAATTTGAAGCCCTTATACTGGAATGAGAGGATGGGCACCCCAAAATACTGTTCAGTTGAAATGTATCATGAATGATAATAATATTGATTCTTCATTTTCAATATCCTTCCTCATGATATCAAAGCACTTCTTAATAATTTTCTTGATTACCTTAATTGACAATGTCCTTGAAAGAAAACACAGTGGCAGTATTTTACGTTGCTGTGTAAATATAATTGTAGATTGGGCAGCAGCTTTTATGTGCATCCTTTTGACTCACATAAGTAGCAAACTGGCTTTTCCCTTCACTCAGTTTATTAATTTCAGACCAAATGAGCCTATAAGGTTTTCATCTCTATACAGCTGGAAAAGCATTAAACAGTTGGCTATACTGGTGACTCCATTAAGACCGAGAACAACATGATCTAGTTTCAGGAACTACTTTTAAACTCAGACTGCAAACACTTTGTCATTTTTATACTGATCATCTTAGCAGAAAAATAAAATATAGCTCTCTAGGCAGAAATCCTCTTACAAAGTGCATAGACCTTGTATACCCAGTGACAACATAGATGATAAATACAGAACAGCTCAGGAGAAAAATTTCCCAGCTTCCTTGCACCCATGTATCCATTATGCTGGCATATAAAAAAGGCCATGTGCTCTGGAAAATGAAATCTAAGTGATGCATTCTTCATCTTCCTCTCCATTTTTCATAGGTCACATAAACATTATTCTACCCAGAAATTGGGGATTTCTGAATGTACATTTAAAAATGCATTTTGACCAGCATTTATTAACTGCACACTGTATGAAAACCATTTTGTTTGGCATGGAGGGCTATGGAGATAAAGACCATGTGGACTTTAGAGATATGTTTACAAAATTATCAAGCTACAAATAGGTTAAGCATATTTAGTTAATCAGAAAGGGTATAAACCTCAGGCTTACTTTAGGGCTAAAATCCTTGAAATTTGAAAACCAAATTGTCACTATCCAGGTTCCTTACTCTAAAAAAAAATTAAATACATATGAAAAAATATATATATACACACACATATATATAAATATGAAAATTTTATATATGGAAATATTTTTATTTTCATTATTACAACTTTTAATATCTCAAAACATTTAAATAATTTTATTGAAGACACATGGGAAAATAGGAAAAATTCTTTGAAAATAGCCATATTAATGCGTTAGTTTTTAATTGGTGTGTTTGCAATAGTACCATAAAATTCAAAATTGTAGTCCTTCCATAATTAATTCATCATATGGCAAAAAAAACACAAAGCTATTTTTCTTATGTTTTTAGTTAATCTAAATAGAAAAAGGCATTGGAATTTCACATAGGAATACGTGACTGATAATGTAAAATGGAAAAAAGTAAAATTTATTCTTTCAGTGTGTACTATTCGGCTATGCAAAATTATGTAGTCTAGAAATGTATTGAACAAGTGATGTGATATTTTTACTTTGAAGTAATTATTGCAGTTTTCACCATTTAGTTGCATTATGTTTACTTCAATTTGCTATCTCAAATTCGTTATGAATTTGTGATTACTTAAAATTTCAAAATTATAATTCTTAAATCTTAAGGATTTTTTTCCAAAGATTTGTTTGTCAGAAGTCAGAAATATTTTAAAAAAGATCAATGCCTTGACAAATTTTATTTTACAATGTTAAATTAAGGGAAAATGGTATAAGAGAAAACTCTGGGCTGACCTAGAATATATAAATTTTAGGTTTATCATTAGTGTTTTTGGTGACTATGTAAACCATTTAATTCTAGATATACTAAGTTTCTTTACTTTGAATGATCTCTAGGAAATAACCTTATAAGTTGCTAATACAAATTCTGAAATAATTATAATTTTCAAAATAAACACTTTAGGGAAGATGCGATCTGCTCAAATTCTGTTCTAAGTAAACAATTTGTTAAAAGTGCTTCATAAAATCCTAGAATTTCCTAAGACTCTTTCAGAGGGCCCTTGTGGTCAAAATTCTTCTCATAATATACCAAAACACTATTTTCCATGTCCACTATAATAATGTTTTCACTCAGTGTGCAAAAGCAATTATGGATAAAATTGTTAGAGCCTTAGCAAGAGCTAAGATGATCAAACCAAGTCTCATTAGTTGTCGTTATGCTCTTCACCACTGCATAATGATAATATTAGAAAAATATTTTTTAAGATGCTTTGATGGCTCAGTGAAGGACATTTACTTTTAGAAATCTCAAATTTGAATACAAGTCTTTTTCGTGTTCTGGGTGGAGAACTGAGATGAGCTAACAAAGCATTTGTGCTGCATTCCCAACCTCAAGTAACATCCATGAACAAAAAGTAGTTGTGTGATTAACTTCAGCTTTGAACTATTTTTTAAATGACAGATTATTTTTACTTTAAAAAAATGACAAAATATGATTATTTAAATATAGATATTTGGCAGATATTTCATACCAATGCATGTCATCTGTTCAATCTAGAAAAATGCTACAGATGAACTTATTTGCAAAGGAGAAATAGAGACACAGATGAAGAAAATAAACTTATAGATACCAAGGGGAGAAGGGGGTGGTGAGATGAATTGGGAGAGTGGGGCAGACATACATATACTACCATGTATAAAATAGATAATTATTGAGAACCTACTGTATAGCACAGGTAACTACTCAAAGCTCTGTGGTGACCTAAATGGAAAGAAAATACAATATAAAAAAGAGGGGTATATGTATACATAAAACTGATTCACTCTGCTGTACAACAGAGGCCGACACAACATTGTAGAGCAACTTTGTGTGTGTGTATGTGTTAGTCTCTCAGTTGTGTCCAATTCTTTGTGACCCTGTGGACTGTACCTCTGTCCATGGAATTCTTGAGGCAAGAATACTGGAGCGGGTTGCAATCGCCTTCTCCAGGGGATCTTCCCAACCCAGAGATCGAACCCAGGTCTCCTGCATTGCAAGAATATTCTGTACGACTGAGTCACCTGGGAAGCCCAAAGTAACTATATTCCAATAAAATTTTGAAAAAAATCAATGCCATCTTAAGGAAAAGAAGTGATAGTATTTTTGCCAGACTTCAAGTGAATACTAGAATTTTGGAAAAAATAGTATCCTCCCATGTAAGCTTGAAATTTTCCCAACACAAAAGATTTTTCATGAGATCAGTGGTGATATAAATAAATGTATTTTTAAAAACTGTATATTTAAATGTGCCAATATTGATAGTATATATATTTCAATGAACTATTTTATGCAAAATTGCATATTTTGAAAATATATAAAAGGAAAGATACATTCAAAGGGCAAATTAGAACATTGAATTCATGAAGCAGAGTACAAACAGATTTTTAATATAATTATAGATTCCACATTGCATTTCATATTTTAGGAACTAATATCTAGTTAATGAAATTTCAAAGAATAATATCCATAATCATCTCAAAGGCTTTAAAATTCTTCTTCTATTTCCAAAAAACGTATTTGTGTTATGATTTACAGATTTGCTTCATATATTTTAACTTAATTTGAGGATATAATGCAGAAGCAAATGTGAAAATCTAGTTGCTTTCTAATAAGCTAAGTATGAAAGAAATTTGCAAAAGTGATGCCTTTCTTCTCAAAATTTTTTGTTAGAAAATGTGGTTACTTTTCATAAATAACATCATTTTTCTTAACATATGGTGAATTTATTAATGTCATTTGTAAATGAAATCAATTTTCTTTACAATTTCTGAATTTAAAATTCTAATTCAATAAATTAGTAATTGTGCTGTACTGTGCTAACTTGCCTCAGTCATGTCTGATTCTTTGCAACCCTATGGACTGTAGCCCACCATGCTCCTATGTCCATGGGATTCTCCAGGCAGAAATACTGGAGTAGATTGCCATGCCCTCCTCCAGGGGATCTTCCCAACCTAGGGATCGAATCTTGATCTTTTATGTCTCTTGCACTGGCAGGCGAGTTATTTACCACTATTACCACCTGTGAAGTCCAAATTAGTAATTGCTAACACCCAAATAAAAGTTTTTTGTGGTCCTCAGTGATTGTGAAGAGCTAAAATGCCAAAATGTATAAGATACACTGCTTCTAAGAAAGACAATTTTCCCTTTAAGCTTGATTACTTTCTCACGTGACCTCTATGTGGTGCAAGGATTATTAGGTAATCTCTGTAGCAAGAAGATTAAAGAGAAGGAGAAATGGCAAGGATGACCAGAAATTGTGGAAGCTACAGTGGTGAGGATCCTAGGTTTATGATATTACATTAAATTTTGGAGAAGTCAACACATAACATTAATATATAATCAATTGATCTGGAAAATAGGATAGGCCATCTATTAAAGAACAGAGAAGAATTTGAAATTTTACTCAAGGTATGTTTGAATGTTAAATGTCTGGAGTTTAACCCATGCTATTAGCACCTCTTCAAGGAAAAAAAAAATGCCTTAAAAATATAGATAAATAACAAAGTCCTCAATTTCCTATAATAAAGCATAATGAAAAACATATGAAAAAGAAGATATAAATCACTATGCAGTACACTTCACTGAAACTAACAGCATTGCAAATCAACTATACCTCAATAATTTTTTTTAACAAAAAATTTTTAAAAAATGAAATGGTTGTCTTGAGTCTATGAGTTACTATTGTTAGAATTATGCTGCTGCTGTGCTGTGATAAGAAAGCTTTCCTCAGTGATCAGTGCAAAGAAATAGAGGAAATAATACAATGGGAAAGACTAGAGATGTCTTCAAGAAAATTAGAGATACCAAGGGAACATTTCATAAAAAGATGGACACAATAATGAAAAGAAATGGTATGGGCCTAATAGAAGCAGAAAATATTAAGAAAAGGTGGCAAGAATACACAGAAGACCTGTACAAAAAAGCTCTTCATGACCCAGATAACCAAGATGGTGTGATCACTCATCTAGAGCCAGACAACCTGGAATGTGAAGTCAAATGGGCCTTAGAAAGCATCACTATGAACAAAATTAGTGGAGGTGATGGAATTCAAGTTGAGCTATTTCAAATTGTAAAAGATGATGCTGTGAAAGTGCTACACTCAATACGCCAGCAAATTTTGAAAACTCAGCAGTGACCACAGGACTGGAAAAGGTCAGTTTTCATTCCAATACTGAAGGCAATGCCGAAGAATGCTCAAACTATTGCACGATTGCTCTCATCTCACATGCTAGCAAAGTAATGCTCAAATTCTCCAAGTCAGGATTCAACTGTTTGTGAGCCGAGAACGTCCAGATGTTCAAACTGGATATGGAAAAGACAGAGGAACCAGAGATCAAATTGCCAACATGGGCTGGATCATTGAAAAAGCAAAAGAGTTCCAGAAAAATATCTACTTCTGCTTTATTGACTATACCAAAGCCTATGACTGTGGAGATCACAAAAAAACTGTGGAAAATTCTGAAAGAGATGGGAATACCAGACCACCTGACCTGCCTCCTGTGAAGTCTGTATTCAGGTCAAGAAGCAGCAGTTAGAACTGGACATGTCACCTTGCTTATTTAACTTATATGCAGAGTATATCATGAGAAATCCAGGCTGGAAGAAGCACGAGCTGGAATCAAGATTGCTGGGAGAAATACCAATAACCTCAGATAGGCAGACGACACCACAGTTATGGGAGAAAATGAAGAAAAACTAAAGAGCCTCTTGATGAAAATGAAAGAGGAGAGTGAAAAAGTTGGCTTAAAACTCAACATTAAGAAAACTAAGACCACGGCATTAACTCCCATCACTTCGTGGCAACTAGATGGAGAAACAATGGAAACAGTGACAGACTTTATTTTCTTGGGCTCCAAAATCACTGCAGATGGTGACTGCAGCTATGAAATTAAAAGACACTTGCTCCTTGGAAGAAAAGTTGGGGCCAACCTAGACAGCATATTAAAAAGTAGAGACATTACTTTGCCAACAAAGATCCGTTTAGTCAAAGCTATGGTTTCTCCAGTAGTCATGTATGGATGTGAGAGCTGGACTCTAAAGAAAGCTGAGCACCAAAGAATTGATGCTGTTGAACTGTGGTGTTGAAGAAGACTCTTGAGACTGTAAGACCCTTGGACTGCAAGGAAATCCAACCAGTCAACCCAAAGGAAATCAGTCATGAGTATTCATTGGAAGGACTGATGCTAAAGCTGAAACTCCAGTACTTTGGCCACTTGATGCGAAGAATTGACTCCTTGTAAAAGACCCTGATGCTGGGAGAGACTGAAGGCAGGAGAAGAAGGGCACAACAGAGGCAGAGATGGTTGGATGGCATCACCGACTCGATGGACATGAGTATGTGATCACAAAGATTCGGACACGACTGAGCGACTGAACTGAACTGAGGTTCTGATGTATTTTGCATGTATTATTTCAATCAGTCCTTCCTCCAATATACTGAACTAGAAACCATAATTTCCACTGTTTAACAAAGAGGATATTGAATCACACATATCAATATTAATAGCACACAACAAATAAATGATGGAGCAAAATTTGGCATCTGTTTGATTCCAGAAACCATTCTTTTATTCATTACATCCTGCACACAAAAGAGATATGCCCTATCTCAGACCGGGAGATTTTTCAACAGGCTTGAGAGTGATTCAGTTAAAACTTGCCTTAATAAATCCCTTTAAAAAAAAAAATTAAAAATCACCTTATAATCAATCACTCGACTTAAAAAAAAAAGACCTATCATAATTCAGTTCATGAAACAATCATCTAAATATAGTTTATTAAACCTGGTCTTCAGTGACCTCGCCTGCAAGCTTTTCTGGGGAGATTTTGAGTGTCAGGGTTCCTTTCATGGCCCTTTGTTGCAAAACCTCTGCTCCCCTACCCAGTGGCCATGTATTGCATAGCATAACATTTAGAACAAGTGGGTCCATACATGGGGCTTCCCCAAGTGGCTCAGCTGGTAAAGAATCCCAGCCGTGATGCAGGAGACAAGGGTTCCATTCCTGGATGGAGACGATCCCTTAGAGGAGGGCGCGGCAACCCACAATCCAGGTTAATTCCATGGACAGAGGAGCCTGGTAAGCTATGCCCCATGCCACGCAGAGTCAAACACAGCTGAAGAGATCAAGCTTCCATGCATGTATCAATATATCGTCCTTTGCTTTTTAAAGAAATCATATAAAATACTCTACCTCATAACAAATATTAAATAATATCTCCTGTGAAAGAACTGGAATGTACAGAGGTGCCCCCAAATTGAGAATGAAAGTCTGCCATTCTAACTATAAGACCACGATTTCTTTCTTCCTGCATTGCCACTGTTAGCTGCTCTGAGCCTGTTTTGTTTCTTATCTCACATGGGAAGGACATACCTTCATTTTGAGCTTCATCATTTCATCGTCTATATCGTGAATTAAGAAAAATAAATTATTTGGGGTAAGGTATAAGTAGATATTGGAGAAAAATCTCATAAAACTTTGGATTTTAAAGAACATCCTGAAAAATACATTCTCTGTGAGAATTCTAACTGAATTAAGAAGATTGCTTGATTTCTATATTGATTTCCTCTCATCCAAGTAATTTTCCTAGCAATTGTTGACTATTCCAGTACAGAATCATATATAGACTTTCATGAGCTTTATAAATTCTCATTATTCCAAGATTTGGTCTCAAAATAGTCCTTACTGGTGTTACAGTGTCACTGATACACTTACTGTCCTGCAAAACACCGTCATGTCCCTTTCACCGTATTGTAAAATGAAAGTTGCTCTGTTGTATCCAACACTTTGTGACCCTATGGACTATACAGTCCATGGAATTCTCCAGGCCGGAATATTGGAGTGGGTAGCTGTTCCCTTCTCCAGGAGATTTTCCCAACCCAGGGATCAAACCGAGGTCTGCTGCATTGCAGGCAGATTCTTTACCAGCTGGACTACCAGGGAATGAGATATAAATTTCAATGTGGCTTAAGGAGAGTAGAGTTTCTTGGAGTAGACTATGAACCATTATTGTTGCTAAGCTGCTAAGTCGTGTATGACTCTTTGCAACCCATGGACTGCAGCGCTTGTCTTTGGTGTGCTATACTGACCAGTTCAGTTCAGTTCAGTTTAGCCAGTCAGTCGTGTCCGACTCTTTGTGACCCCATGGACTGCAGCAAACCAGGCTTCCCTGTCCATCACCCACTCCTGAAGCTTGCTCAAACTCATGTCCATCGAGTTGGTGATGCCATCCAACCATCTCTTCCTCTGTTGTCCCCTTCTCCTCCTGCCTTCAATCTTTCCAAGCATCAGGATCTTTTCCAAGGAGTCAGTTCTTTGCATCAGGCGGCCAAAGTATTGGAGTTTCAGCTTCAGCATCAGTCCTTTCAATGAATATTCAGGAATGATTTCCTTTAGGATGGACTGGTTGGATTTCCTTGCAGTCCAAGGGACACTCAAGAGTCTTCTCCAACCACAGTCCAAAAGCATCAAATCTTTGGCACTCAGCTTCCTTCATAGTCCAACTCTCACATCCATACATGACTGCTGGAAAAACATAGCTTGGGTCTTAGTATGCTGACCATAATATGCTGACCAAGTTACATAATTTTTCTGACATTCTTCTGTGAAAATAATATTTTAAAAAATCAGCACAGTATCCAGGAAATAGAAAACTTCAATGCATGTTAACATTGATAATAATAACATCAACTCTATTAAGGAAGCTTTTGCCTTACTCATATAGCCATTAGTATTTTAATATATATGAAATGTACAATTTCGAGTGGTCAAAATAAATTCAAGGATCTTGCTTTTGGGAGATGACTCTAAACTCTAATATTGAGATTAGAATGCTGAAATGGAAAGAGAAAATTAAGGTTTCTTGAAATTTTTTAAATTGTGCTATTCTTGGAAAATATTTATATATTCCAAAATAATAAGTAGTTATCCTAGAAATATCAATGTTTCAGGCTTGTTTTAATGTAGTACTCCTTATAAAACACAGTTATGTTAGGAAACATGGAAATGAGCTATTTATCTCTTCATCAATTAAGACCGATAATTTAGAAAATAATAAATTAGATATTATTCTGTAGAATGCAGAAATAAGTGACATTACTGGTGGACTTAGTTTTGAAAAATAAAACATATAATTCATTTCAAATATGATAAAGAACTTACATTTTTTGACTGAAAAATCCTTCCTTAATGTTTTCACATAATAGAGGTTAGAAAACATAAAATCTATATAGATATAGACATGATCTAACCATGATATACATATTTATGTGTATATATGAATACATATCTATCCCAAGAGAAATTATATCTGGAAAATATAATTCTCAGTGGATGAAATATATATCTGATTTTGAAGATGATAAATCAGAAGCAATAAAACATGTTATTACTAGCATTTACACAGAAAAAGTATGCAATTCTGTGTAGGACAGAACTTTAATTTACACTTCATGAACTTAGTAGAAATTATAATTTATATTGATATCAACATTCAGTCACAAGAATGCCACTAATTTCCTTTTCATGCTTGACCTATGATTTGCTACATTTTCACCAAAAATAATACTAATTTATAGTGTTTATTTTCTCTAGACATCCATTTTCACATTTTTAAACACTCTGGAATATTGCAAGATGGATAGAAATTATATTATAGACTCATTTAGTTAGCTGTCTTTGACATCCCCAGTTTCTATCACTTCTTTACGGAGTATTTAATTTGTCTTAGCAAAAAGATTTTAATTTCCTTAAAGAAAAGATCTATGAGTTACCCAGTAATTTTTCTATTGTCTCATTTATACATCCCATTGTCTCATATATTGGTTGTAAGTTTTTCCTGAGGCATCAGAGATAATTTATAGTTTTCATGTGCATTCAGGCCCTGGCATAGAGCTTGTTTATTCAGATAGTTTGGGCTCTGTGGGGGCCTCTGGTAGGTTTTATGTTAAGTACTGAGTATACAGAGATAACAGACAAAAATCCCTGCCCTCAGAAATTCATAGTCTAGTGTGTAGTGAAAGTTGACATACAATTTAAATGCAGCATGATCAATGATCTGATAAGAGTACCATAGAGTGATTTGAAAGAAACAGGCAATCTTTCCTATATATATATATATATGTATATATATATATATATATATTTTTTTTTTTTTTTCCTTTTCTTTCAAATGGTTAAAGCACCTTTTCCAAGTAGGGAAAATCCTGCAAAAAAGTTTTGCTCCATGTTTCTGATAAAGGCAAATGATGGAAACAGCAGAATTTGGCCCACAAAAAAGATGTGGTTATTAGTTGGGATAGTAGATAATACATTTGAAACTGAGAGGATCGTTTCATTCAGTTCAGTTCAGTTCAGTTGCTCAGTCGTGTCTGATTCTTTGTGACCCCGTGAGTTGCAGCACCCCAGGCCTCCCCGTCCATCACCAACTCCCAGAATTTACCCAAACTCACGTCCATCGAATCAGTGATGCCACCCAGCCATCTCATCCTCTGTCGTCCCCTTCTCCTCCTGCCGCCAATCCCTCCCAGAATCAGGGTCTTTGCCAATGAGTCAACTCTTTGCAAGAGGTGGCCAAAGTATTGGAGTTTCACCTTCAGCATCAGTCCTTCCAATGAACACCCAGGACTGATCTCCTTTAGGATGGACAGGTTGGATTTCCTTGCAGTCCAGGGGACTCTCAAGAGTTTTCTCCAACACCACAGCTCAACAGCATCAATTTTTTGGCGCTCAGCTTTTTTCACAGTCCAACTCTCACATCCATACATGACCACTGGAAAAACAATGGCCTTGACTAGGCAGACCTTTGTTGGCAAAGTAATGTCTCTGCTTTTTAATATGCTATCTAGATTGGTCATAACTTTCCTTCCAAGGAGTAAGCGTCTTCTAATTTCATGGCTGCAGTCACCATCTGCAGTGATTTTGGAGCCCAAAAAAATAAAGTCTGATACTGTTTCCACTGTTTCCCCATCTATTTCCCATGAAGTGATGGGACCAAATGTCATGATCTTAGTTTTCTGAATGTTGAGCTTTAAGCCAACTTTTTCACTCTCCTCTTTCACTTTTATCAAGAGACTTTTTAGTTCCTCTCACTTTTTGCCATAAGGGTGGTGTCATCTGCATATCTGAGGTTATTGATATTTCTCCCGGCAATCTTGATTCCAGCTTGTGCTTTCTCCAGCCCAGCGTTTCTCATGATGTACTCTGCATGTAAGGTAAATAAGCAGGGTGACAATACACAGCCTTGACGTACTCCTTTCCTATTTGGAACCAGTCTATTTTTCCATGTCCATGTCCAGTTCTAACTGTTGCTTTCTGACCTGCATACAGGTTTCTCAAGAGGCAGGTCAGGTGGTCTGGTATTCCCATCTCTTTCAGAATTTTTCACAGTTTGTTGTGATCCACACAGTCAAAGGCTTTGGCATAGTCAGTAAAGCAGAAATAGATGTTTTTTTTCTGGAACTCTCTTGCTTTTTCGATGATCCCGTGGATGTTGGCCATTTGATCTCTGGTTCCTCTGTCTTTTCTAAAACCAGCTTGACCATCTGGAAGTTCACGGTTCACATATTGCTGAAGCCTGGCTAGGAGAATTTTGAGCATTACTTTACTAGTGTGTGAGATGGGTGCTATTGTGTGGTAGTTTGAGCATTCTTTGGCATTGCCTTTCTTAGGGATTGGAAGGAAAACTGACCTTTTTCAGTCCTGTGGCCACTGCTGAGTTTTCCAAATTTGCTGGCATATTGAGTGCAACACTTTCACAGCATCATCTTTCAGGATTTGAAATAGCTCAACTGAATTCCATCACCTCCACTAGGTTTGTTTGTTTCATTAGCAAGTTCAAAAATCTACATTGATTTATTCAGGACAGATTTCTAGGAGATATGTGTAGAATTGCTAAGGCTAAATAATCAAGTAAGTTAAGAGAAAGATTTAATAGCTCCTATATGCAAGATAAGATTCAAGTTTGGGCAAACAATCCAGTTCCCTAGTCCAGTGCACTTTAACTGAGCTTTTACGCTACTCTCCTTGTGTGTGGGCGGCCCTGGAAGGCCCTTGGGGTAGGGGTAATGCAGAGGAGGGGAGTCATCAAAATGGCCCCCGACGTCTGATGTGGAACCAAGGCAAGAGAATTGATTAGAGGGCCAAAGAGGTCAAAATAAATGCTATAAAATTAGTATATTCAAGCTATAGGTATTTAAAGAAAGGCAACTTTACTTTTGTTTGGATGATTAGAGAAAGTTTGCTGGATGGAATGTTATTACATGTGCAACTTCTGGGACACTCAGGTTTTAGTAGCCTAGAATAAGTGTAAAAAAGATGGAATTAAAAACAAATAGTGGAATTAATATCATGGTTAAAAAAAAAAAGGATTTGAGAACTTGGGGGTCTTCAGAGGTTTTTCAGTCCAGACTTCTTATGACACATTAAGAACTGAGATTAGAGATGCACAGTGGCTAGCCTAAGGAAACCCAGTTAATAAATAGGAGTTATAGGACCATAATTCACATTCCCAATTGCCAATCTTGAGATTTTCTGTTATTTTCTTTTTTACTTTGCTGATGAATTCACCAATATGCATTTTTTTATGAACAACCATTCAATATTACATATCTCTAAGTTCTTTTCATAAGTTATGAAAGCTCATAACTTACAACTTATGAAATAAAATATTCATAAAATATTAAGACTGTGGACTTAATGTTTAAAAATATACTGCACTCTAGAGTCACATAACAGGGTCCTAGCAATTTTGAACTACACTACTTGGTGATCGCTATTTGCTCCAATTTATGAAAAGGATTTGATTCTTCCCAAGACAATGAGAGTAAATCCCCATACAGCTTCTTAGTCTATCTCATTCCAAGAAATTTAAAGTTGTGGATTAGTAAATAAAATACAGCATTCTTTTGTGGCATCCTGCAATGTAAATTGAAATCAATTGAAACAAATGACTTAATTTACTATGGGACAGAAGTCATTAAGTGGCTGGGAGTTTATCTTTTACAACAGAAAGGTGAAGAAAATAAGACTTAGGGCAAATAATTCAAGCATCATGATGTGGCTTTGTTTTCCTGAATCCTGTTAGGTATAGTACTTTTCAGTTGATTTACTTGTGCTTCCAGATAGATTGTCAATACCACTTATGGATGTTGATCACAGTGATTCAGGTGGACATCAAAATGTAAGTGATTAATTTCTAATATATCACTTTTAATATGCAGATATACAAATGTTTTTGGCTAGACATCTGTGGACAAAGCATGTTGTATGTAATTTCAGTAAGCAAAATATATCTCTGCCATCAATCCATCAACCATTGCAGCTGCCCCAACATAGTACACTGAGGGGAGTTCAAGATGAAGAAAAACGAGACACTGGCTTTAGATAGTTAAAATGCACATCAAAGAGATAACTTCAAGAAGCCTTGAAGGACTCTTGTCTCTTCCCCTACACAGAAAAGTACTAACATTATTACCTAGAGATGTTTTTGTGTGTTTGATTAGCATTAATCTTTTGATGTTTGCCTACCTGCTTGTTTGTTTGTTTAGTTTATTTCCCCAGCAAAAACTTCTGTATATACTAACTCCTCCCTTACCTCTTCCGAACAGTTCCTCAGAGCTGTCCAAGAGGCTGTCTCTGAGGCTATAGTCCTCAGTCAGGTCCTGGAATAAAACATAACTCGTAACTTTTCAGTTGTGTGTTTTTTCTGTTGACACACCTTAATCAAAGAAGAGCAACAACAGTCCTTATGGATCCCTGGATTTATCTAGATTTATCTAAACTGAATTTCAGTTATTTAAATAACTGAATACAAAGATGCTTTCAGTAATATTTCAAAATTAAAAGCCTATTTTTCAGTGGTAGCAGTACAGTGAAATCATTTTAAAAAGTTCACGTGGATTTGTCAGCACATGAAAAAGACATTTTGTGACAGAGCAATGTGTTATTTTAATTATCAGAGATATACTACAGATATACTACATCAATGATGATTTAAAACTATTTTTGTCTTACAAAAAGGACAAGACAATAATGAATTAGTCCAACAATTTTGGCATGTATTTGTAAAGAAATGCTTAATTTTCAGGAACCTTTGTCAGTAGTCTCTGTTGTCATAGGTATAAAGAAGACATTTTAGTTCATAGATTAATATTGTCTTTCACATGAAATTGATAGCAATATTTTACATTTTATTACTTTGTATTTGATTTACTTGGATTTTGCTTTGTAAAAATATCAGAATAGGTAAGTACTTGTCAATTTGCTACATGTTTAAATAATGTTGTAATAAAAATAATGTAATTAAAATGTCCATTAGATATTTTATTATCTTTATACAATCTTCACATTTTTTTTCCTGTTTTCTTTTTTTTTCATTTATTTTTATTAGTTGGAGGCTAATTACTTTACAATATTGTAGTGGTTTTTGTCATACATTGACATGAATTAGCCATGGATTTACATGTATTACCCATCCCGATCTTCACATTTTAATAAACAAATAAATGTTTATCTTAAATATACTGATATATGTTAATTATGTCATAAATTGTGATACATTTTCAGGTTCTGTCAATTGTGTGTGTTTGTGTGCTCAGTCATGTCCACCTCCTTGTGACCCCGTGGTCTGTAGACTGCCATGCTCCTCCGTCCGTAGGATTTTCCAGGCAAGAATACTGGAGTGGGTTTCCTTCTACAGAGGGTCTTCCCTATGCTGAGATTGAACTGGAGTCTCCTGCCTGGTCTCCTGCGTTAACAGGCAGATTCTTTACTCCTTAAGACACCTGGGAAGTACTAGGTGCTAGTTACAATAATTAATAGCATTTCTTACTTACGAACTTCCCTGGTGGCACAGACGGTAAAGTGTCTGTCTACAACGTGGGCTAGTTACAATAATTAATAGCATTTCTTACTTACGAACTTCCCTGGTGGCACAGTCGGTAAAGTGTCTGTCTACAACGTGGGAGACCTGGGTTCAATCCCTGGGTCGGGAAGATCCCCTGGAGAAGGAAATGGCACCCCACTCCAGTACTCTTGCCTGGAAAATCCCATGGACGGAGGAGCCAGGTAGGCTGCAGTCCATGGGGTCTCGAAGAGTCGGACACGACTGAGGACTTCACTTTCACTTACAAAATAGTTTGGAGTAAATAAAAGTTAAATTGCACTTACTTATATTTCATCTGCTATCAAAATAAATCTTATTAATCATTTCTTTAATGAGTTTTATTGACTATTGTTGCAGTTAATTATATCAATTGGTTTTGTAACTGTCCTATAATAAACCTTATTTGGTTTTGGTAAACTGCTATTTATTATATTGTTGGATAATGTTATTAGTGTCTTTTTTCTCTAGTGGCATTTGCCTGAATGCTCATATGTGAGATAAATTTCTAATATTATTTATTATGCTATATTATCAATTATAATATTACATATTATATTATATTGCATTACATTCCTTATCAAGTACATTATTATTTAGGATATATAATCATAAAATTAATTGCTAAGTATCTCACATTCTTATTTATGTTGGACTAGATTATTTGACAAGAAAATGATTTGACTTTGCAAATATGAAGGATTTGCATTATGCCATTTTGGATGTGGTAATTTAGCAGATTAGTTTAATAATGCCATACTTATTGCATACATACACTTAGATTACTCTATTTCTTCTTGAATTAATTAGCTAATAATTAAAAAAAAATCTCTTATCAAGCTTTCAAAAGAAAACTACTATCACTAAATTTTAAATAAGAATATGTTGCTATATCTGCTTTACTATTTATAATTATTTTATTTCTTCCTTGGACTTGATTAAATTTTTATTGGTTTTATTACTTACTATTTTTACCAATCTATGCCTTTTCAAGGCTAAAATTATACTGAATTATTATTTTTCCCCTTTGTATTACAATTTTTTATTGAATTTTCTCATTAAATTCTTCAATTAGTTATGCTGAATCTTTTGCTTAAAATGTATATGACATTACTGTATTTCAAAGATGAGCAAAAGAAAAATCCCATATACTTACACGTTTTTTATTTAGTTTTTATTTTCAATTTCATTAACAGTTGGTTTGAGAAAATGTGCTATTTCTTTTCATATAGAGTCATTTTTTTTTTACTAATATATTGATTTTTACTTTCATTAGTATTATGTAAATTTACTCTGATATTTTACTGAAAATATGGACTGAGTAATTTTCAATTTTTGAAATTTACTGAAGCTTTTTTCTAAGATAATCCTATGTGTCTGTATGCATATACATATAAATAAAATCATTCTAGTATTTAAGGAAAGCCAATAAAAATTTTCTTCTTATAATATAGATTCAAAGAGATCTAGCTATTAAAATATTATATCTATGATATTGTTTTTTAAATCATCTGTATTTTTTCTATTTGTCTACATTTTCCTCCAAATCTTAGTTGTTAATGTTCCATTATCATTTGAATTTATTTATTTGGTGCTATGGTTTTATTTATGATGTTGCTTTATCTAGTATTGATGTTTGAAAGAAACTTCCAAAAAATTATTTGAAAACATTAACAATATTGTATTATTTTAAAATATTTTATATAGCATGAATATTTGATGATCACTTATATATTTACTTAAAAGTTATCTTCTAAGTATATAAGAGGTTCATTTCTGCTTAAGTTTTACTTTGAATTATAAAATATGTGGTTTGTTTTACAAATACTCATGGCAGTGAGTATAAAAGCACACATAAGAAAGGAATACCAGTTAATCGGCTACACTTTCTTTTACTCAGGATGGTGGCATAAGGAAATTCATAAATAGAGTGGCATGTCTTTAACTGTAAGTAGACAAAAAATAATATGAAGTTTAAAGGACAGTAATATAAGACCTGTGCATAACATTATGACCTAGCTGAGATTGTATATGAGCAATCAATTTGGCTCTATGATTATCTAAAAGATAGCACAGAAAAAGACAAAGAAATTTTTCAGTTATCCCAAAACACGTGAACAATCAAAACTTCTATTTGTTTAGGAGAATTAAAGCTGTTTTGTATACTTACACCAAAAGAGAAGTAATTTCAAGATGCCTGAATTGAAGTGTCGGGTTATGGAGAAAAAACACTGCTTGATTGAATGAGAAATATTCTAATCATCTTTATAGTGAATTTTATAGGTCTGTGTTGTTAGAGACACCTTCAATATAATCTGGTGAGTTTATATCAAACTGCAAATCAGTAAAAGCAGTTTTATGGGAAACCAATACAATATAATCAAATGTGGGCATCCCAGCAAAGTGTTCTGGTCAAAATAGCTGCCTGGGATTAAAAAAAAAAAAAAAAGCAGACATACAAGTACTGCTCCCCATCTATAACATTGAGAGAACTTGATTTCCCAAGGATCAGTCAGAATCTTGGGTTTCCCAGGTGGTGCAGTTGTAAAGAATCTGCCTGCCAATGCAGGAGACATAGGAGATGTGAGTTCCATTCCCAAGTCAGGAAGATCCCCTGGAGGAGGGAATGCAACCCATCACAATATTCTTGCCTGGAGAATCCCATGGACACAGGAGTCTGGTGGGCTCAGTCCATAGGGTCACGGAGAGTTGGACGCAACTGAGCACACAGTCAGAACCTAGGTCTCCAAAATCATCTTTCTTAGACTCTTCCTCCAGGTAATATTGCTAGAGTCTCTCCAAGTGAAATGCAGGACCTTCCAGAAGAGGATAAGTTATTTTTGGTCAAAGCAGTTTTTAAGCCAAATGTTGAATTTAAAACTCAACATTCTAAAAACTAGGATCATGCCATCTGGTCCCATCACTTCATGGCAAATAGATGGGGAAACAATGGAAACAGTGACATACTTTATTTCTTTGGGTTTCAAAATCATTGCAGATGATGACTGCAGCCATGAAATTAAAAGAAATTTTCTCCTTGGAAGAAAAGTTATGACAAACATGAACAGCATATTAAAAAGCAGAGATATCACTTTGCTGACAAAGTTCCATGTAGTCAAAGATATGGCTATTCCAGTAGTCATATATGGATGTGAGAGTCAGACCATAAAGAAGGCTGAGCATCAAAGAATTGATGCTTTGGGACTGTGGTGTTAGACAAGACTCTTGAGTCCCTTGGACAGCAAGGAGATCGAACAAATCAATCCAAAAGGAGATCAGTCCTGACTATTTATTGAAGAACTCATGCTGAAGCTCCAATCCTTTGGCCACGTGATGTGAAGAGTCGACTCAGAAAAGACCCTGATGCTGGGAAAGATTGACAGCAGGAGGAGAAGGGGACAACAGAGGATGAGATGGTTGAATGGTATCACCAACTCAATGGACATGAGTTTGAGCAAGCTCCAGGATATGGTGAAGGACAGCGAAGCCTGGCATGGGGCAGTCATGGGGTCTCAAAGAGTCAGACATGACTGAGCTACTGAACAACGATGACAACAACAACTTTGGTCTAAGTGAGCTGGACTACACATAACTGAAAAAAAATTCTTGATGGAACATCTAGAGAAGGAAGGTAAGGGATTATACTGGAACCAGAACAGTTAGGGTGGACCATAGATAGCTCTTTGCTTGACTGAAATGAAGAGTTAGATCTGATATTGTGATTGCTCCTATGTTTTTCTTTCCCTCTAAAGTTAATGTACCTAAAACTTCTTTGGCAAACTAAATTTCCATTGGAGAAATTGTTTCCTTAATAGATTCCTATCATGAAATCTCACCCACGCTTTTGCAGATAAGAGAACTCTCAGAATCATGAACAGTTTTTCCTTAATCTTATAAGGGTTCATTTTTCATCAGCTGCTTGAGATTCAGATTTACATGAACATGGTTATTAGACTGGAGCGGCCCAAAGGGACAGCAGGTATCAGGCAGAGACTTTTTGCAAAGCCCAAAATTGGGTGAGCACCTGGCACAAGGATTTTGCGGTTTGTTGGATTTACTTTATATTACATACTCCATCTTTTGCAACTATTTGATAATCCTCCAAATAATTTAAGAATGCTATGTTGTTAAAGGGCTTCCCAGGTGGTGCTGGTGGTTAAGAACCCACCTGCCAATGCAGATGATTCAGGAGATGCAGTTTCAATCCCTGGGTCACTAAGATACCATGGAGAAGAAAGTGCTTAATATTCCATCATATGTTGTTATTTTTCTATAACTTTCTATATTGTGTTAATCTTGAAATTAATAGATTGAATTGCTAAATGCTAGAACTCATTCACTCATTTTCTTTAACTACTTTTATTACGTGTTTCCTAGGTGGCACTAGCGGTAAACAACCTGCCTGCCAATACAGGAGGTGTAAGAGTTGCAGGTTCGATCCCTGAGTTGGGAAGATCTCCTGGAGTAGGAAATGACATCCCACTTCAATATTCTCATCTGGGAAATCCCATGGACAGAGGAACTTAGTGGATTACAGTCCGTGGGGCCCTAAAGCATTGGATGTGACTGAACACACATTATGTATGTAACCTTGCACATTTATCTTAGCACACTATTATATACATTTCTGTATAACTATTTCTAAAATTGGAATTTCAGGCTTAAATAGTATACAGATCTTCATCTTTAATGTTTGTTGTTGTTCAGTCACTAAGTCGTGTCTGACCCCATGGTCTGCAGCATACCAGGCTTCCCTGTCCTTCATTACTTCCCAGAGTTTTCTCAAACACATGTCCATACCTCATTTCAAAAAGATGTACCAATTACATTCCCATCAGCATGATATGAAAGTTTCTATTGCTTTAGATCCTCATCAAAACCTGATATTGTCAGGTTTTAGTTATAGCATTTCTGGTAGGTGTGTAATATTATCTCAATATGTATAAGTGTCTGTGTTTGTGTGTGTGTTTTCCAGAAATGTAATTGAATATACTTTATAATGTTAAGAATACTATATAAAACTACTATTGGAATTATCATTATTGGATTCTTCAAAATTTCAAAATTTTATTCAACTTTAAACACAGAAATCTTACATTTTTTCTTATGAACAAAGATATCAATAAGTATTTGGTTGTGTTCATTATTTAATTACATGCATTACAAAAACATGATTTACTCCTTTAACTGGGAAAAAAATAGGTATTAGTGTTTCTAAATACAGAATGGTTTGAATAATTTTTAATGTATTATGATAACCACTTTCTGTATGTTATAGAATTCTCACATTTTAACATTTTTCATATTTAGCTTCCTACTATAGCACTTTTAAAATCAATTTCATATGTAGTTCTTAATGAATATAATATTGATGGAGAAAGCATGCTTAACACTTTTAAATGATTTTTATAAAGTTTTAAATGAGAGAAGTGTTTGTATTTCACTCTGAAACTTTGAATTTATCAGAATGTAGTTCAAGTCATCAGTTTTATTTTTCAGAAGCTAATTTAATAACAGATATTAGTCTAAATTGTTCTCAAAGGTACAATTTTCCTGAGACTAAACAGAAATTAAGTCAAACCGTTCTATGACTACTTGTGGAAGTCCTTTCAGAGATGGTGATATCAACCAAAAAAGGGACTTTACCTCGGAGTTTCTTTCAATATTTCAAAACACCCACTTAGTATCATGCCATGTACCACACATCCAATCCTCCTATAGTGCAGATAACTCTCATGTGGAGACAGACTGGGACCTGGGACCCTTGGCTACAGTGCAGCAATACTTGCCCCTGGACAAACATCTCCTTGAGCTACAAATTAGAAATAAACTCTATGGGGCTAAAAACAACATGCACAGTTGGGGCAAATTATGGACAAAAGACAAGACAACAACCAAAAAAACCCAATTGCCACTTCTGAAGAGTTGAGAACAAAAACAAAAACAGGGTGTCAGGAACAAAAGCAGCTTACCATGCATTCCCCCTGCACACAGCACCACCTAATGAGCAGGCAAAACTCCTGAGCTGCCCTTATGGCCTGATCCCTGGACACACACAAGGAACCAGCTTGCCACCATCAGGGAGTGAGCAAAGGAAGATGTTATTTGTTCTCACTGCCTCCTGCTGCAGCAGTGTCCCCAGTAAAGAGTTGCCTGAATTTCTTGACTGGCCTTTTATTAGTTTCTATTGATTGAGGAAGGCCAGGAACCCTGGTTGGTATCAAAGTTATTGAGTAAAAGAGATCATTAAACTTCCGCTGGGTCAATACTTTAAGTGAGCAAAACTCATCCAGCCATTTTCACCTGTGATAGTGTGGTGTGCTGCCCAGATGTGTCCCTTCAGGAAGAGAGAGCTGACTGTTCCAGCTGCTGGGGATGTTATAGCTTAAGGCTGTTTGCTGAGTTCTGAGTTATCTCCTTGCAGTTGACCTTATCTGAAGAGAACTTCCTTGCCCAAACTTATGCTCACATCCTGGATCAACCTGCATCCAGTGGAGTAAAAACATCCATATCCCTTGCCCTAATTTAGAGGAACTCTGTTTGACCATGCAAACTCCAGAGTCCCTGTGAGACTGACTGAAGCTTTTGTTGTGACTTCATTAGAATTCAACTTCTCTGTGTTCCAAATCTCATTTCCTTCATTTTTACAAGTATTCTCCAGTAACTTCCTATCTGCATCACCTTCTCAAAGTTTTCTCACTGTTAGGTTTTACCTAGCCACCAAGGTTAGTGCCCAGAAAAGTCCTAAAGAGGCTCTACGTTAGGATTTTGAAGCTAGATCTTTGTCAGTCAGCTGGCAACGGGGCCCCAAAACACTAGTTGTAGGAGTCATGTTCAGACTTGCTGGCATGCAGAAGCAGGACAATTATTCAAATAGTCACTGAACTGAGCTGGCATAATGATAGAAGAAAATGTGCCAGTTGAGGCAACATATTGGGCTTTTGTGAAGAAGGAAATGGCAACTCACTCCAGTTTTATTGCCTGGAGAATCCCGTGGACAGACAGCCTGGCTACAGATCATAGGGTTGCAAAGAGTCAGACATGACTAAAGCAACTCAGCACACACACATTGGGCATTTGAGTTGTATTAGAGGCATCAGAAATCTTAGTTAAAAGGAAAATGCAATTAGATAGCTGTTGCAGTAAAAGTTTTAGAGAAAGACAACTGGAGGTTGAAAGCCAGAAGGCCTCCTTGAAATTTATACAGACTTATTTCCTGTACCCCAAGAAAGAAGTCAAGATTGAGTATAGGCTTCATTCATAGGAGTCAACAGGAATACACAGAAGCTTGAATCCTCCATCCTGGCAGGCCTGATTGAGAAGTAGAAGAATAAGACATGGGAGAAAAACACTTTGATTGACTAACTTGAAAATCTTGAATTTCCTGATTTTCCTGAGAATAGAGTTTTTGTACAGGTAGGATCCACATCTCACTGTCTTTCCTTTTTGGTAGTCAAGACCAAGGACTCTTCCTTGCTAGATAAGAACCATTTCCTATTGAGAAACTACTCTTAATATTTAAACCAGCAAGTGTGGTTAAGTCAGAAATAATATTCCTATCATAGGGAGAGAATTCCCAAAGAAGAAATGAAACTATATCCCCCCAAAATGTATGGGAACTAGCCAAGATGCACTTGCAGGAGCCAGAAAAAAATTACATATGGAACTGGACTGTGCTGAATCAAGAAAAGATGTGTGGAAAATGAAGTCAAGGGAGAGTTTATCATTATGAATTGAACATCCCAGCAAAGACACTTAGACATAATGCTCTTGGGATGGCTGCTAGAAGCATGAAGAAATAGATGGGCAAATTACATAAAGTAAAAATGTCAGAACTGTCTTGAGAGATGTTGCAAGTAATCTAAAGGTATAGAGAACTGGGCAGGTTAGTGTGGAGATACTGTATAAGGTTAGATACCTCACATTATGACCATGTTCTGTGAAAGGGCCTGGAGAACACTGCATCTGTAAAATCAATAAGATTGTCTTTTAAGAGGGGCATCAACATCACTAAGAAATCAGAGGTGGCTGTTCTCCTTAGGTCAGGGCTGGTGAGAAGAGATCCACTAACTGAACTCCCTTAGTAGTTATGAGAATTGTAGGGACTGGATGTGATAGCGGCCTCTTAAACCAGCTCTACATTATTTAGACAAGATTCTACCTTTCTTTGAGAACCTCTTTATTTTCTGGTGCATATTTTCCAGGTCCATCTTATACATCTTTGCTCTAACCTGGGAATCAGCCATTTCTCTCAGAAGCCCTGTTTCCTTTTAGTGTGACAAAAGGTTTTCCTTTTACAAACCAATATCTGGATGTTAGGTATGGAACTACCACTTCCCCTCTGTTCTCTTAGTGGACAGACCAAGGGAATATCCATATTCACACACAAGTATATGTATGTGTGTGTGTATATACACATACATGTATACATATGTAAACATATACATTAACATCTGTGCTTTTATTATATATATATATATATATATATACATGCATATATATATAAAACTACATGAGCTTTAACAGATTTCTTTACTTTTAATTCAAAATGGCAGAGTTTGTTCTTCGTTTTTCATTTTCTATATAAGAAACATCAACAGTAAAATACCTGATTCCCATTACCCTTAATATATTTACTGATTCAATCAATCCAACTCTATGTATTCAATCTCCCCTTGCTGAAGCTGCCCCTTCTCCTTACCACCCAAAAATGCTTTTTTCAGTCCACTTAGGCTCTGACAAGCCACAGCAGACCACCACCTCAACCTTTCCCCGTGACTCATGTGTGTTCAAATCGATGTCATTGTCCCTGGCACCATGATGCAGCAGTTTCCTATTACAGTCTTGAAGCGGGGGGGGGGGGGGGGGGGGGGAATCTTACATCAGTGTATCTTTATCTAGACTTTGTGTGGTGTGGCCGATGCCTTTGGTGGGAAAGCTGGATTTGACTTTCTTGTGGGTGAAATCATGTCTTTTCTCAGAGTGTGTGGGCAGCGGACAAGTTCATAGGAGGTGGAGCTGGAGATACAGGGCTTAGAGCTACCACTTTGAGATGGGACTTCCTTCCGCTGAGTGTCCATCACTGCCTGATTAGAGGCCATGTTACTAAAGCAGAAGTCATGAGTGTTTAGGCCTGAACTGGCTCTGTTCCCTCTAAATGTGTGATTTTCCTCTCTCCCCGCACTGAAACCTTTGCCCCAGGTTGGGGGGCTGTTGCTGAAGCACATGGGGCCTGTGTGAGTTCTCAGCTATCAGCGGAGTGTTGGCCATGGACAGAGGTCCCGTGCAGTGCCTGTGCGGACCCCTGTGGTTATGCTCAGTCACAGCCTTGGGTTCAAGTCCCCGTTGTTCCTCGCAGCCAATCACTGCTTGCAGCTTCCAAAGCCCCCCACCCTGTTGTGGAATCACTGTGTGGGTCAGGGAGGGGTGTCTGTGTGGCCTCTCATCATTCATGGCAGGGTAGCGAACTACAATGGGAGAGTCACCCACAGCCAGAGATCTGGGCTGCCTCTGAGGCACTGCTTGAGTAGTGGCCAACAATGACCACCACCATCCTACCCGGATGCAGCCCCAGTAGATTCTTTTCCAGGATCTTGGCCCCAGATCCAGTGCTGCCATGTGGTGTGGAGTGAGTGGGGCCCTGAATGTTCACTTGGCTCTAACTGGGGAAGCCTGGCAGCCTCTGGAGCAGGTCTCTCTCCCCCTGTCTTGGGGCCAAGCCTGTGCACACCACTCCTCATGCATGGAGCCCGGGCTCTCCACAGTCCCTCTACTAGTCCCAGCTATCCTCAGACCAGCTAAGGGACCCTGTCTCCCCCACTTACATTCTCCCTGCCATCAAACCACTTCCTCCCCAGGGCAGGAGTGCCCTCATTCCCATGTCTCCCTTTTCTTCTGAGTCCCCTCCCAAAGCTGATTAAACCAGTCAATCCTAAAGGAAATCAGTCTTAACTATTCATTGGAAGAGCTGATACTAAAGCTGAAGCTCCAATACTTTGGCCACCTGATGCGAAGAACTGACTTACTGGAAAAGACCCTGATGCTGGGAAAGATTGAAGGCAGGAGAAGAAGGGGGTGACAGAGGCTGAGATGGTTGGATGGCATCACCAACGATGAACATGAGTTTGAGCAGGCTCTGGGAGTTGGTGATGGACAGGGAGGCCTGGTGTGCTGTAGTCCACGGGGTCACAAAGAGTTAAATTCGACTGAGCGACTGAACTGACTGAACTGACCCCTCCCAAGGCACAGGTCCCATACTGATCTTTCTTCTTTCCTTCCTATCAGATTACATGCATAAACAGTGCATACATTTCTTACAGCCTTGGTTGTACAATAATCCTTCTGCCATTTTCCAGTTAGTTTTTAGTGAAAATTCTTCCACATGTAAACGTAATTTTGATGTGTTCTTGAGGGAAGGTGAGTTCCATGTCCTTTTACTCTGCCATCTTGATCTGAATTCCTCTATAGTCTGGTTCTAGAAATCTAAATAGAAAGTCATGCTCTTTTATTATATTTTATATAGTCAAATATTGAATCCTGATTTTGTCATCCCTAGATTTCTTGCTTATTACCAATTCAACATGTATTAAAAAGTTCAGAAGTTACTTTTCCCATAACCTATTGTTTGTGAAATATACCTGGTATATACCTGATATATTTGAAATATATATACCTGATATATATTTCAAATATATACCTGATATATTTGAAATATAAATGAAAACATTTACTCTTTGGTTGACCACTGATTAACGTGTTAAATATCGGGTCTAGGATCATCCTTCCTGGATTATTAGTTTTTTAAAATTTTTCTTCATATGACTGATTAACAGCCACATAAAAAGAGACAAAATCTTGTGGCATCAGTTCAGCTATCTCATGAACTGATGTTCCCATGTCCTTCAGCATGTACCATCCCCTTTCTCTGGGCAAAGGCCTCAATTCAGGGAGAGGGAAATATACACACTTAAAGGGGAAGAGTGAAAAATTATGGTATTGACTTTGCTCTAATCAGAAATATCTTTTATGGAATGAGAGGCTTATTTAATATAACCACCAAAAGTAGTGTATTCAAATAAAGTGATTTTTTTATATTAGCATTGCTTCATCACAGTGTAATTACTCAAAGTGTAATCCATACATAAATCAAATTAATTAACCCCATAAAACAATAGTCTAACAATTCCATTTTTTTCTAGCAATTGAAATCAATAGTATGAAAATGAGAAAACAAATGAAAGTACAAAACCAGCTTCTGTCAAAAGAAAGTCAGCACCAGCATAAAGAAAAATCAATTACTGTATAAAGCTGATTTATTCAGTAGGTGACATTTCATTATTATATTTTCTGAAGTACATAAAATTAATAGTAATTGAAAACAGAGTACCTTAAATTAAATAATGAAGATATACACATAAAATGTTTTGCTATTGTCCAAGCTCTTAACTGTTATTTGAAAGAGAAAGAAAGGAAGAAAGTTAGAAACACTGAGAGAAATAGGGAGAGAGACAGAGGGAGGAAGAAGGAAAGGAGGAAGGAAAGGAAAAAATTTACCTAAGACTGTAATTTCTGAATATTTCAAGTTTAAATATTGTGTAGCTGATATTTTTGGAAGTTTTGTTAGAATTTGCCAAAAAAAAAACAACAAAACCTGCCTTATAGAATGATATTAACTACTTATCAGTCTGGTCCATTTTGTATAAAAGACTGTGCATTACTTAAAGCAATACCAATAATTTCCATAATTAAGAACCTATATGAAATCTCATTAAGTAGATCTGATCATGCTTCTATTTGCTCGGTATGCAAGGGCAAATCTTTGCGGAGTTACTTTTTTTTAAAATTAGTCCCTAAAAAGTTCATTCCTGAAGCATACACATTTCATTACTCTAAGCTGCTGCTTTTTTTGTCTGAGTGTCTCCTATTCAAATCCAATATGAAGCATTTTAATGACTTAAGTGGTGCCTTACTCTAATAAAATGGTTTAATATGTATAAGGAAGTTCTCTTACTGCATCTTCTATTCAGTTTTATATATACTCTTTGAGTGGCTTCCCTGATAGCTCAGTTGGTAAAGAATCTGCCTGCCATGCAGGAGACACTGGTTTGGTTCCTAGGTCAGGAAGATCCCCTGGAGAAGGGAAAGGCTACCCACTCCAGTATTCTGGCCTGGAGAATACCATGGACTGTATTGTCCATGGGGTAGCAAAGAGTCCATTGCAACTGAGTGACTTTCACTTTCATTTTCATACTCTTTGAACAGTTATTTTTACTTTTACATTTGAACAATGTCCCTATAATGAAAAGTCACTAACTTTGAAAAATTGTTTTATTAAAAATGAAAAAAAAAACAACTATATTATTGGTGTTGAAGTAAAGTCCTATATTTGAAACTGTTTTTTACAACTCTATAGGTGTTCAAATGGGTTGGATTTATCAAAAAAAAATGTGCTATAGGAAATACGAGCACATAATTAGTGGTGCTTGTGAGGATCTGGCCTAAGATGTATTTAAGTTCTCTCTGAGACCTATTTGTAAATAATTAAATATTTGCTCTGATGCCTATGAAAGATAAAGGGCTTCCCTGGTAGCTCTGCTGGTAAAGAATCTGCCTGGAATGCAGGAGACCTGGGTTCAATCCCTGGGCTGGAAATATCCCCTGGAGGAGGGCATGGCAACCCACTCCAGTATTCTTGTCTGGAGACTCCCCATGGAAAGAGGAGCCTGGCAGGCTATTGTCCATGGGGTCACAAAGAGTCAGATACTACTGGGTGACTAAGCACAGCACAGCAGGGAAGATAAAAAGAAATGCAAGATTTGATCTCAAGTATTAAACAGTTCAGAGGTTACATGGAAAGATACATGTTTGTTTATAAATTTATATAGATAAAAATCCTGGGGCTTCCCTGGTGGTCCAGTGGTTAAGACTGCACACTACCATTACAGGGTGCAGGTTCAATCCCTGATCAGGGAACTAAGATCCCACATGCCACATGGTGCAGTCAAATAAATACAATTAAATAGAATCCTGATTTTAAACAAGTAGATTTCTCCAATGAAAGCTATAAAACGTGTTATAGATTTTTGAAAAACAGAGCTCCTCCTTCCAAGTGGGATATTCAACATAAGATTCTTGGAGGGGAGAAACTCCCATTTCTCAGAAAATAATTGCCTCAGGCCTGACTTAGGTTTAAATGCTTGATATTAGAATTGAATCCCAGGAATTCGATCTTGGTTAGGATGCATAATTACTCAAAATGGTAGAGTGAACTTTGTCAAATAGCTGAAGTGTTTTTTGTAGAAAACAATGATGGCATAAGTAAAGATTTTAAAATTTTCTTGCACATCAAAATGTTCACAGGAAGAAATGATGATAAAAACAATAAGACTAGAATTCCCCAGGCTGTATAGTGGTTAAGACCAAGCCTTTGATCCCTGGTCAGGGAGATAAGATCCCACATGCCTCATGGCCAAAAAGCCAAAATATAAAGCAGAAGCAATATTGTAACAAATTAAATAAAGACTTTAAAAATGGTTCACACCAAAAAAAAAAAAAAAGCGATGGTACTAGAAAATGTAGTAATATAAGAAGTTCCATCCTGCTCAAAAGGAATCATACTCACAGGTATAAACAATAAAAGTATAAAATAGAAAAACAAAAATTAAAACTTTAAAATTTTTATGAAAAGTACAGAAAAAATCTTCGGCATTTAGGTCTAGGCAAAAGGTCTTACACTTAACGTTAAAGAATAATTCATTTTTTTAAAAAGTTGATTTTTACTTAATCAAAACTAGAAAATTTTGCTCTCCAAAAGACTCTATAAAGAGCTTTGGTCTGGAAGAGATATTTAAAGTCACATAATTAACAAAGCTAGATAGCATATTAAAAAGCAGAGACATTACTTTGCCAACAAAGGTCCATCTGGTCAAGGCTATGGTTTTTCCAGTGGTCATGTATGGATGTGAGAGTTGGACTGTGAAGAAAGCTGAGCGCCGAAAACTTGGTGCTTTTGAACTGTGGTGTTGGAGAAGACTCTTGAGAGTCCCTTGGACTGCAAGGAGATCCAGCCAGTCCATCCTAAAGGAGATCAGTCCTGGCTGTTTGTTGGAAGGACTGATACTGAAGCTGAAACTCCAATACTTTGGCCACCTGATGCAAAGAGTTGACCCATTGGAAAAGACCCTGATGCTGGGAGGGATCAGGGGCAGGAGGAGAAGGGGACGACAGAGGATGAGATGGCTGGATGGCATCACCGACTCGATGGACATCAGTTTGAGTAAACTCCTGGAGTTGGTGATGGACAGGGAGGCCTGGCGTTCTGCGATTCATGGGGTCGCAAAGAGTCAGACACGACTGAGTGCCTGAACTGAACGAAATTAAAAAAGGGATAGTATCTGAAATGCATAAACAACTCTCAAAATTTACCAAAAAAAAAAAAAAAAAAACACCAAAATATCCAATTACAAAATGAGCAAAATACATGAAAAAACATCTTACTAAAATATTATACATATGGCAAATAAGTACATAAGAAAAATCTTCAATAGCATTGACCATTAGAAAATGAAAATTAAAACCACAATGAAATAGAAAAGCAAGAAGAACTTAATGTATAGGACAGAGAACTATATTCAATATCTTATAATAGCATATAATAAAAAAGAATCTGAAAAAGAATGAATACATAAATCACTTTACTGTATACCTGAAACATTGTGAATCAACAATAAAATTTGTCTAAAGAACATTAGTGTTAAAAAGTGAAAATAAAAAAAGAATGGTTCATTTGCCCTTCTTTAACAAGTTTAGAACAATCTTTTCTATACTTAACAAAATTCTTTGTAGGGATTTTGACAGGAATCACATTAAACTTGTATATCAATTTAGGGAAATTGACATTCATTTTTATGTTAAATATTCTAATTCAAACACACTGCATGTCTGTTTATTTCAATCATTTTGGTTCATTTTATGGTGTTGTACAGTTCTCAGCAGACAAGAATTGTATATATTTTGTTAGATTGTATCTACCTAAGTGGATGATTCATTCTTCTCCCCTGTCCTTAACCTACTTAAACTTTCTTCGAGTATATATGTTACCTTCAGAAGCTGGGCTAGGTAAAGAAGTGGGGATACCTTAACAAGGAAAAAATAACTCTAATAAGTTTGAAGTTTGTTATCAATATCCTGGCAACATCTCTTTGAATCTGTTTCTCCACAGTTTGGAGGAATCAAATTATGAGATGCTAATATTGTCATCTGTGTACTAAGTAATATGTGTTATCTTGTTATCAAAAATTCCCCCACAAGTGTAGATTAGTAATTAAAAAGCAATGTTTTCTTAGGATTAAATTTGATTGTAGGTGATATGCATTTAGCTTAGAGTCTCTTTTATTGATTTCTAGAGCTATTACAATGGTCTAAAATTGGGAAGGGAGTATTACATGGCTGTATATTGTCACCCTGCTTATTTAACTTATATGCAGAGTACACCACGTGAAATGCCAAACTAGATGAATCACAAGCTGGAATCAAGATTGCTGGGAGAAATAGCAACTTCAGATATGCAGATGATACCACTCTAATGGCAGAAAGTGAAGAGAAGCTAAAAGGCTCTTGATGGAAAGTGGAGAGAGAAAAAGCTGGTTTGAAACTCAACATTCCAAAAACTAAGATCATGGCTTCTGGTCCCATTGCTTCATGACAAATAGAAAAGGAAAAAGTTGAAGCAGTGACCAATTTTATCTTTTTGGGCTCCAAAATTATTGTAAACCATGACTGCAGCCATGAAATTAAAAGACGGTTGCTCTTTGGAAGAAAAGCTATGACAAACCTAGACATCATGTTTAAAAGCAGAGACATCACTTTGCCAACAAAGGTCCATGTAGTCAAAGCTATGGTTTTTCGAGTACGAATGTGAGTGTTGGTCCATAAAGAAGCCTGAGTGCCAAAGAATTGATGCTTTCAAATTGTGGTGCTGAAGAAGACTCTTGAGAGCCCCTTGGACAACAAAGATATCAAACCAGTCAATCCTAAAAGAAATCCACACTGAATATTCACTGGAAGAATTGATGCTGAAGCTGAAGTGCCCATACTTTGGCCATCTGATGTGAATAATCGACTCATTGGAAAAGACTCTGATGCTGGGGAAGATCGAAGGCGTGAGGAGAAGAGAGTGGCAGAGAAAACTATAGTTGGATGGCATCACCAGTTCAATGAACAAGAGTTTGAGTGTCTGGGAGGTAGTGGAGGACAGAGGAGCCTGGCATGCTGCAGTCCATGGGGTCTTAAAGAGTCAGACACAATTTAGAGACTGAAGAAAGCAAATTACAATGAAAACAAATAGAAGCAAAAAACTTCAAGTTTAAGCTTTTGTTTTAATAGATAACTTATCAAAGTATACAACATTTTAAAAATTCAACGTGTATTAAATGACTTAGTTTTGGGGCAATGTGAATGCAAAGTGTATTTCAAATACGTTAAAACAAAAGGAAGTTTTAAGTATATGTTTGCTTCATTCACTGGAACGTGAAAAAATTGGGGGAAAAAACATATTTGCAGTGGAAATGTTACTTTTTCCAAGATAATTGAATCAAATAATCCATTTAATATGTGCTTATGTGTTGAAACTTTATTAATATAGTATCAGAAGTCTCAGTTGTGTAATACCATATATTTCCACCAGATGGTGGTAGATGCTCAACTAATATTAAATATCATTTTACTATTTCAGTATCTGGCAATGTAAAGTTTTCGGTCTTTCCAGAGAATTTCATATCCACATGCTATGAATAATTTCCAAATTCTGTACAAATCTCAATTTCTTCTAAATGCATTAATGGGACTGAACTTACTAGAGCTCTAAAACAGTAATAGAAGGAATAATTTTCAACTTGACATTTTCAAAAAGCATGAAAAAATACTTGGAAAGAGGATTAAAGAGGCAATCATTTGCTAAGTTTTCTATTATCAAAAGTACCCAGAAAAATATATTATTTATTTGCATATACTATGTTTATTTTTTGTACTCTGTATAATATTCATAAAAATAATGAAATGATTTATTACTTGGAAGTGATTTGTGCATTTAATAAAGCTTGAAATGATTTTAATGTTATAACAATAATTAGATATGCAGCATCCATATAACTCAGTGTTTTTAAAGCATAAAATGGTTTTGTGTCATCTTCATTTTGGATACAACATACATCCATGACTGTTGAGAAGAAATGTGAGTGAAACAGAGAAAGTCAGGCTCCACTTCCAGGGCAGACTGCTGTCTCAAGTAAATATGAATTTCATATTTCCTGACTCTTCCACTCTAAATTATTCCTCACCATGACACATGATTTATAATTCATGATTAACTCACTCCATTTAAAATTTTAATTGTCTTCACAGATCTGTTCATACAAAATTTAAGATGTTTAAAATTCTTTATAATGTAAAATCTGAGGTTCCTGAGAGGATAATTTTTTCATTTGCCAATAAAGTTTCTTTAATATGCTTGTTGATATTATCTTCAAGAATAAAAGAAAAACTAATGCAAGAGGTCTTTTTTTAGGAGACCTATCTAATGCATTCTAGAGCAAGGTTTTTTTTGTTTGTTTTTTCTTTCAGTTCCTTTTTTTTATTACATACTTTCAGGATATTTTAAATTTCCAAGAAGTTTATCCTTTACATTTTTTCTATTCTCTATGGAAAAGCATATTCACAAATTGATTAGCTTTGGTCAATGTTCTAACAAATTTTGACAAAAAATAGGTGGGACAAAAACAAGGTATATTTCAGAGTTTACAATCTATGATGTAACAGATAAGAATCATTTACATATAAATGATACTTTCCTGATAAGTTTAAGTCTAATTTCAATAAGAATGTGTCTAATTTTATTTTGGTTCAATTGGGCATGTGAGAAAGCACATTTGTATCACTAATATACGACAGAAGATATGGACATTGCCTTGCATTTCTGATAAAACCTTCCAGGAAACACAGTAGGTGTCAAAATATAATATTCCATTTTAAATATTTACATTCAATTAGCTAATGCACTAGAGCTTACAGAAGTATTACAAATAGGGACCTATTAAAAATGAAGTGGGTCTAGATTTAAGTTCGTTTTTATTCCATAAACATAGAATCAAAAAGATTGAAATTTGTTTTTGGCAATACCCACCATTATGCCTGACTCTTTCCTTTTCATCTTTATTTTATTTTACTTTGTCTTTTTTGCATCACTATTTCCAGGTACTTCCGAGCCAGCACAATGCTTTCACCCACATTTCCATTCTGCAGCAATGGCCCATGCAGCTGACAATGTAAAAATTTGAATCAGATGTTCACAATGCAGAACATTAACCACTGAGCATATTTCAGTCCACATGGTAGATGCTGCAGATAAAAGTAATGTAATAATTCTCATTTATCTTTTTTAATATACAAATTATCTATAAAAATGCTGAGTCTGATTTCTTCATGGCAGGTATCAGAGCTGAGTAGCTGCTGCCCTACTTAGATTATGTCTGACTAGTTCCTCAAACTTCTATCTACCTTCTGGATTTCTGTAAATGATCCTATATGTCAGTCATCATTTATTATCACATTAGTGCTGTTGTTATTTCCTAGAGTAGTGAATTCTTTCTCTGGCCTCATGTCACTCTCAAAAGGAAAAATAAAAAGAAAGATTAAGAAAACACAATTGGCAAGAAAAATGAGAAACAGCTTATTAATTTGTGTGAGTGAATAGTATTTCTGTGCCCTGAATACCAAGTTAACTTCTAGTCCCCTGTAGGAATAGTAATCTGTGACTCCTACTTAAAATCTATACAACATGATACCATTGCTTAAAATATTTTTGCTCCAGGAAAAGTGGTATGCGTACAATTTTCATTTTAAAAGCTATAATTTAACACATAGTTCCAAGACATTGCTTGAAAACTCAGCTGTTAAAGAATACTTTTGTGTACCTCTAGGAATTCTTGAATTTACACAGATGATTGTTTTCTCCTCCATACAACAAGTAGCACAGATGCATTTACACAGTTGCTTTCTAAGTAAATTTTGGTTCCTTTTCCAAAAGCATAATTTTATAATAGCAGGCCCATGAGATGCCTTGAAAAAAATTCATGACATCTCATTGCATATAAGATGTCCCAGTAAATTTGGAATAATATATAAGATTCTTTATTCTTTAATGCTAGCCTATCTCTTGGAATTTTCAAGAGCTCTGGCCAGGAAAAACTACTAAATAACCCCAGCAATGACAAATACAACCACATCTTCAAGAATTTTCTCCTTATTCTTGAAATCAGAAACACACTTCAACTTCTACTAATCCTTCAAAATCCAGCTCAAAGATATATTTTCTCAAAAGTTGCTCATGTTTCACTTTCAAAAATTATTTGTTCTCAGTATATTCATAGACATTTCTATCTAATTTTAATAATCACATTTTTCTATATAATTATTTATTTAAATATGCAGCTTACATTTCACACCATAATCCCAGCACCAAACATTGGGTACAGAGAAGTGTTTAATAAACTCTGAATACAGAAAAAGAATATAACAGTATAATAATTTATACATTAAAGTAGATCTGAGATGGAGGACAAGAGGCTGTATATATGTAAAACTCAAGTTTTCTGCTCATGTGGGAGGTACAGGACCCAAGGCAGACTGCCTGGATGAAAATATTGATCACTTTCTAGATAATGTCTAGGTTAATTTTCTTAACACTTCTGTGTTGTTTCTTACTAATAAAATGATAACTATAGTCTTGTCTTTTAGAATTGCAATAAGAATTAAAATATTAATTTTTGTAAAGAGCTTAGACAGTGTCTAGCATTAATACATGCCAAGTATTTACTATTATTATTAATATTGATAAAGAAACTTCTCTATAAAGCAGTAAGTATTTTTCTTCCCAATTTAAAATATTAAGGAGCTATCCTGGTGGTACAGGTGTTGCGATTTCATACTTCCAATGCAGGGATCCCTGATCAGGGAACTAAGATTCTATATACCACAAGGTGTAGCCAATAGAATTAATTAATTATAATATTAAAATATTGTGATATTTCTTGTGTTCCCCCAAAAGGGCTATTTTATAATTAATCAAGATACCATGGATTATGACTCAGGAATAAAAGGAACAAGATACTGATACATGAAAAAACTTGGTTGAATTAACAGCGAATGATGATAAGTGAAAAAGCCAGTCCCTAAAGGTTAACTACAGTGTGATTCCATTTACATAAAATATATAATATTATATAATTATAGACATGGAGAACAAATCAGTAACTGCTAGGACTAGGGATGAGTCTAGAATGAGGAGTAATGGCTTCTCAGATGGCTCCATGGTAAAAGAATCTGCCTGCCAAGGCAGGAGACAAAGGTTTGATCCTGGGTCTGGAAGATCCCCTGGAGGAGAAATTAGCAACCCATTCCAGTATTCTTGCCTGGAAAATCCCATGGACAGAGAAGCATGGCAGACTACAGTCCATGGGATCGCAAAGAGTCAGACAACGAGTGAGCACACAGGCAGAATGAGGAGTAACTCATGGTGATGGGACAGTTCTGAATATTAACTGTGGTGATGAATATACATATGTGGACCAAACAAGTGACAAGAATGCATAGAATTAAATATATACACACACACTCACACCACATGCAATGAGTATAGATACAGCTGGGATATCTAAAAATTAATACCTGTCAATTATATCAATGTAAATATATTGGTTATGAAATTGTACTGATTTATAAAATGTCATCATGATTGGAAACTGGGTAAATGGTACACAAGTTCACTCTCTATTAACAAGTACATGTGAATGAATAATTACCTCAAAATGAAATTTGAATTTAAATCATATAGGGTTGGATTTAGGAGTAGATACAAAATGTATAAGCAGCTATCAGTCAGTTCAGTCGCTCAGTCATGTCTGACTCTTTGCAACCCCATGGACTGCAGCACACCAGGCTTCCCTGTCCATCACCTACTCCCAGAATTTACTCAAACTCATGTCCATTGAGTCAGTGATGCCATCCAACCATCTCAACCTCTGTCAACCCTTCTCCACCCACCTTCAATCTTTCCCAGCATCAGGGTCTTTTCCAATGAGTCGGTTCTTAGCAGCAGATGGCCAAAGTATTGGAGTTTCAGCTTCAACATCAGTCCTTCCAATGAATATTCAGGACTGATTTCCTTTAGGATGAACTGGTTGGATCTCCTTGCAGTCCAAAGGACTCTCAAGAGTCTTCTCCAACACCATGGTTCAAAAGCATATGGGTAAACATGTATTTCTATCTATTGATTAACTCCCAAGCTGTTGTTCAGTCACTCAGTCGTGTCTGACTCTCACAGAGTTCATGCAACACAGTGGTCTGCAGCATGGCAGGCATCCCTGTCCTTCACTAATTCCTGGAGTTTGCTCAAACTTAAATACACTGAGTCAGTGATGCCTCTGATGCCTTGTCCTCTGGGGTCCCCTTCTCCTCCTGCCTTCAGTCTTTCCCAGCACCAGGGTCTTTTCCCATGAGTTAGCTCTTTGCATCAGGTGGCCAAAGATTTGGAGCTTCAGTTTCAGCATCAGTCCTTCCAACGAGTATTCAGGTTTGATTTCCTTTAGGATTGACTGGTTTGAAATTCTTGCTGTCCAAGGGATTCTTAAGTGTCTTCTCCAGCCCCATAGTTTGAAAGCATCAATTCTTCAGTGCTCAGCCTTTTTTATTATCCAGCTCTCACATCCATACATTACTACTGGAAAAACCATATCTTTGAGTTCATGAGCAAAGTAATTTCTCTGCTTTTTAATAGGTTCTATGTATAAACAGTACTCTATAGACACCCTCTTTTGTGCTCAAATGGTAGAGAATCTATCTGCAATGCCAAAGACCTGTGTTTGATCCCTGGGTTGGGAAGATCCCCTGGAGGAGAACATGGCAACCTACTCGAGTATTCTTGCCTGGAGAATCCCCATGGACAGAGTAACCTGGAGGGCTACAGTCCACGGGGTCACAATGAGTTGGACACTACTGAGCGACCAAGCAACAGCAGCGCAGAATGTATAAACATGTATAAGCATCTCATTACCATCTCTCTTGCTTTGGTTGCATTTTCATGAACAATAAGTAATAGAAAAAATAAATTCAATCACATTTGTATGCTTCAATAAATTATGTTATTTAAAAATAGCAACTGAGATTTATTTGACTTAATTTAAATACAAAGTAATCTCCTTTCCTGCATTTTCTAGCTGATGAATTCCTTTCACATTGTACTATTATTATAAGACATCCCTATCTTTGCAGCGGGTTATTTCCTCTTCTACATTCAAAGTCAGAAATGATTGAATAAAAGCTGATCTCAGACAGTGTCTGGGTACAACATAGCAGGCAATTGTTTTGAACTTAGATCAATCTAAGATTATTCTGAAGGCGAAGTATTTCATTATTGACGTTGTTTAAAGCTACCAGGTCAAGGTGAAAAACAGACCTTGATTTTATTGATTTCTTTGATTTTATTGTTGTTCCATTCTGTATAGATAATAAATAGTGTTGCCACCGCCCATATCAACCCTCCCACCGCTATAGACCACTGATACTGGCTTCCACTCACTTCTCTGACCTCAGTGTGCAGATGGTGCTAGATCAAAACAGGAATTCCATCTGTCCTAGAGTCAGGGCAATCATACTGTGGGAAACAGAAGAGTGAAAATCTAACAGAAGCATGAGCTAGAAAAATAAAGAAGGTAGAAATGAAAAGAGTAGCATTTAAATAATTAAATAAAAATATTTAAGATATCACCTGAAAAGGCAGTTTTAGCTCTACCAATCATCAGGTTACAGGCATTATGCTTCTGAAAGCTACCTATTTTGAGTCAAGGACTGGTGAGATTAATGATGTATCCAAATTCAGAGTGAACGAATGCAGACCTCAAATTTGGACTCAAGTTCCTTGTTGTCATTGGCTAACACCCTCTTTTTGTGCTTCGAACATGGACCTCATAAATAAATACCATCCTACAGTTTCACATGGTTTACACAAGACAAAACAATCAGAAAAAACTACTTACCCTTATTAATTAATTTATTTTATTTTTATTTTGGTTACAGTTGCAAGCAAATACTATCACTACCTGGAGAAAGAATAGTCCACCTACCCCTTTCTTCCTTCATTGCTAGTTTATTTACTGTCCAGTCCCCAAGGGAAGGCTCCATTCCCTCCTAGGTGTACAACACACTGACTTGCTTCAAAGCCACTTACATTTGGATTTCTTTTATCATTCAACTTCCTGTATTTCATGGGTCTAAGTTCTCCACTAAAATCTTTCCAATAAAATGTAGTTAAAGGGTTTTAAGATCCAGAAAGCTATAATTTAGATGTGTTCCCTCTGTGGGGCAGCAAAACAAGAGCCATTTGACTCTATACATTTGCTGACGTTTTGTTCTGCATTTGCAAAGAAAGTGCCTCTTTTTTAGTGTCTGGTCTTGAAAATTGCCTCTGAAATGGGTCCACTGAACCCTTTAATATTTCATGAGAATTTTTTGCTATGTATTGTATGTATACACCTCTCAAGGGGTGAGAATAATTTTATGTGTGAATTTTATTTAAGTGCACATAAAAATCTTTGGGTTTTTTTTTTTTTTTTTTTGCCTTATGTTTTCTTCAAAGTGCTTCAAAGTGTTCTTATTTTTTTCTTCAGTTTGATGATGCATTGAATTCTACCTGCAAAACAGAAGGGGTTTGTATGCTTGAATGGAGACAATAATTCTGAGGTAAAATAAAAGCTCAAGAAAGAGTTAAACTTCATTTATTGATATAAATTATTAAAGGTCTTGTTTTTAAGCATTAAAGTTGAAACAGGTGCACAGGATTGCAGATAAGGTCATTTGAGGTTTATTTGTTTTAGAGAAAAATGTGGTAAATAAATACATCCTGAGGTAGCCTGCCTCCATTATCAATTTTTTAATCATTAAAAAACTGTTTTCAGAGGCTTCTCTTGACATTTTTATAAGAACATGGCCACAGTCCATAAATAGTATAAAGGCTAAAGGCCAAATTCTCCTTGGATTAAATTTTTTAGGAAATATGTGCATTATCAATGTTTCAAAAGGATTTTTAACATTAAGTTGACAACACCATGGAAGCAATTTAAACTTTTATGAGATCATTTGGTGTCATTCTCTATCAGCATTGAATGGTCATCTCCTCAGTGCAGACCAGCAACTCAAAAATGAAATTGGATGAAAGGTCTATGTTTCTCCGAGACAGTTCTTAGTTTTTACTGTTTGTTTTTTTTTTTGTTGTTGTTGTTGTTGTTCTGAAATGATACATATTTTACAATGCCTAATTACACTATTAATTTTCAAATGAACAATGCAAATTAGAAGAGATATAATCTGTCCACAAATAAATTATTAATGTAGTTAAATTCAGGAAGGCTTGTGTGATTCGTAAATGGATCTGGGAGAAGTTATTGCAAAAGGTTTTTCTTTTGTTCTTCTAAATTGGCTGCTCTGCTAGTCTTCAAATATTTAATATTAGTCCAATAATAAAGAATGCAGATATTTTAAAGAAATAATTTGGAAGGTTTTCTTGATTTTTCTTATTATCTCATGCTTTCTTTTGAGTCAGTTAATTGAAATCAAATGTTTATCTTTGATACAATTCAATCCAATGAGCATAAGTAACATAAAGACTATTGTTTTCTAGTTTCCTATGGTGTTATTCATTCATTCTTCCATTTAATCTTCCATTAATTCATTTAGTACCTATATCTTGGGTGACCAGTCTATGTCAGGAATTGCACTAAACATTAATGAGATGAAAAATAAGCTGTCAAGGTCTCTATTTTTGTGCAGCTTCTGACATAAAAGTGTGCGCAAACCCAACAAGGAAATAAATACTCTACAGTATAATATGCACTAATGAAATTCAAGGGTGCTACAGAAGCAAAATGACTATCGGGAATAATAAAAGAGTTACCAATGGAAGAAGAGCCTAGGTAGGCAACTGGAAGATTACTAGGATTCTACCATGGGAAGAGAGTTTCAGGTAGAAAAATAAATAACTCAAAATTTAAAAAAAATGATAAGTGGGAAGATACAAAGAAAGAGAACTATGGCTTAAATCTGGGTTCTTGAGGAGGAAATGATGAAGGCCAAGGGTAAGGGCCATATTACAATTATTTTGTATGGACTTAAGATTAATAAAATACACAGGAACTTAGAGAATATATCTTCCATTCGGTTATCAGGTACATATATCAGGTCACTGTGTATGTGACACACATACTATACATGATATTTAAATATCATATTGAAATTGAGAAAACACAAATCTATCCATCATTCTATATTGCCAGGTAGAGAAAAATATCACACCAGGAGCTTGGCTCTAAGCCAACCTTTGAAAGCTTAAAGTTATGTTTAGAGATGTCAAAAGAGAGATGGAAACAATAGAAGAAAATTCTCAGAAAAAAGTTAGGCATGCTAATACTTAGATCAATAGGTTTTTCTTTCATATTTTTATATTATTTTTTCTTCTGCATATAGAAGAACAATTTGAAAAGAGACCTATTTTAGCTCCTAGATTCTACTAATTTCCTCCATGGTCCCTCTGCAATTCTTATTTTAATAGATATATGCATAATTCATGTACATATAATTATAGATATATATTATATAAATATATATATATATAATCACCTAGAGATACATATAGAGAGATGTATGCAATATTTTAAAGGTGTTATGGACTTCAGGAGGGGAAAACTGTCATTTGATTTGACTGATAAGAGATAAAAATTATTATTTCATTAACTTTGGGGGAATAAAATATTATAGTTTTAAACGTTTGTTAATTTAGGAGTTGTAAAGTACAATTTTAAAACTGATGTACAGTGAGATGCCCCACATTAGCGACAATTCATTGTGTAAATTCAGAAAGTTGTCATTATAGAGTTTTTAGTTTCTTTACTTTGCAACTTAAAGCTATCTATTATGGTTATTGTCAGGTTTTCTCTTTTACCTAAGGCTGCTCCTAACCTCTATCTTCAAGACTACTGGAATTAGACAATTAACAGCATTAGTATAGTTGATGGTCTTGTCTGTAGGAATGGTAATAGGCTTCAGAAGATTAATAGCATGAGTAGGGTTTTATAATGGAACATCTGCAGAATAACCATTAAGCATATTTGTCATGGTAATTTTATCTGTAGTTCCTATAGTGGAGGTCTCAATAACCAGCTAATACTTTGTACTAACTAAATAGGTATTTGAAAAGCTGATTTTCCCATGATATGTGCTAACAAATAAGGGGTTTGTATTTAGGTTATGAATAATTCAAACAGAACCTAATTGACTGTTACAGTAGTAATATTACAATTTCAATTCACCTGTGCTGTGCCTTGAATTGAATATTTAAAAGAACCCAATAAACTTAACTAGCTAATTAATATTAATCAGTAAGAAAATTATATAAACATCAATTCATTATAAATATGAATCGAACCAATATTTTAATGTTTTCTGATCATTTTAAGAAGGGAAATATACTTTCAAGGTGAATTATTTTTTGTTAGGAATATAGATAATTCACATAGATAATAGCCACATTAATTATTAGGATACGTTCAACTTATATGATCCTTTCAAGCTCAGTGGGGTACAGTGATACATGGTACCAGACAAAACAGAGTAACAAAGCCTCCAATTCCAAGCATTCTAAGCAGTCACTGATGAATCCATTTCATATGTCCACCTGCAGATGAAAGGTCTGCCCTCACTTGAATCCATTTTTTCCATTTCCATTCAACAGTAGAAGCTGATTTTAAACCAGCAGAGAAAATGATGATAGTACAGAAATCCTCATAAAATTCTAATTCGTGACTGTTCCTGGTGGAGTAAAAAAATGTATTATCTGAGAGGAGATATTTGAGCTGAGTTAGGCTTTACAGTGGTACTTCCAGATTCATGAAGTACTGAGTAAGTTTGTGAGAAATTCAGTAGCGTGGGGGTGATTCTGTGAGTGGCAAGGTAAAGAGTTTATGCTAAAGAGGTGAGTTGAGTGTAGAATATGAATATTGCTGTTTGCTACATTAATGACATTAACTTGAAGGTAATAAGCATGATTGTAAAGTAGGGTATTAACAATTCTGGTGGCCATATGAAAAATAACTGAGAAAAGATTAGTAACCAAGAACAACTGTAGAAAACTGCTGAGTACAACAAGATTGTAAATTGGAAAGACCGAGGGCATAGGAAGGCAATAAATAGGGACTGAGAGATTATAAAGCTCTAGTGATGCAGACTAGATAGAATTTGATGACGGAGTTTCCCCTATGGCTCAGCTGGTAAAGAATCCGCCTGCAGTGCAGGAGACCTGGGTTTGACCCCTGCGCTGGGATCTTCCCCCGGAGAAGGGAAAGGATGCCCACTCAAGTGTTCTGGCCTGGAGAATTGCATGTACTGTATAGTCCATGGGGTCGCAAAGAGTCAGACACAACTGAGTGACTTTCACTTTTACTTTTTCACTTTCAGTAGGAAGTAGCAGTGAGGAATAAGAGAATCTAGTTTGTGGCCAGTTTTCCCAGCATAGGACTGAGTGCATTGGTCACTTTACAGGTATAATTGAAATTCTAAACTGAAGAAAACGCTTCAGTGAGAGAAAAAGAAGTTTAGTTTGGATTTCAGTTTGAAGTCTCTCCACAGAACATTTAAGTAAATAAGAAATTTATTTGGCAATGAAGTTTGGGCTGAAGATTGGATATTGAGGTATAATTACAGTTACGGGAATGATGACCTCTGCCAAGAAGCTGTAGCTGCTGCTAAGTCACTTCAGTCGTGTCCGACTCTGTGCGACCCCATGGACGGCAGCCCACCAGGGTCCTCTATCCACAGGATTCTCTAGACAAGAATACTGGAGTGGGCTGCCATTTCCTTCTCTACTGCTAAGAAGACCCAAGAATAAAAACAGACAAATGGGAGGTTTCACCTTGACAGGTCAGGCAGAGGTAGAGGAACAGAAAGGGACGACATGGTACAATAGTCAGAGATGCTGACGTGAAGGAGAAAAAAATTAAAACTACATTGAAGACAATAAAGAGTAGAAAAAAAGATGGTTTTAGAAAAAAAAAATCACCCTATTTTTGGAATAGGGTGAGTCAATACTGTTAGAAAATATTAATAAAACACAATAATTAATTAATAAAACACAGTAAATAAAACTAAATAAAACAATTTTAGCTTTTGTCTAATTAGCAGATAATAACATTAGTAAATTAGCAGATAATAACATTAGTAAACATTTTCAGTAAAGCAGTGATGCCAGTCATTCAGTTTTTATCTGACCTATGGCTTCAAAATACTTTTGTGTCAAAAAAAAAAAAAAGAGAAATTTCTTTTTCAAATAGATACCATTTTTCCAAGCAGACACATGGCTCAAACAAGCTGAATTATTTGGAATAGTTTAGCTAGACATGTGAGTAATTCTTATGCTTAGCAAGGACTCTTTTTGTTTAAATTTACCTGGTGATAGTCTGGGACAATACGAATGATTTAAATAATAATTCAACCTTTTGTGTTTTAGAGCTGACCTGATATTTATAGAACAAGAATGCCAGAAAGTATAAATAGATCATTCCCCATGTCCTATCATATGAGACAGCCAAGAGATATGTATGCACATTACATTAACTTTTAACTTTGGAAAATTTATTTATTTATTTAGCACATTTATCAAACCAGTGGTGAATATACTATCTTAATTACAAGCAACAGTTCAGAATTGATAGAGGGCTCATTGTTAAGATGGCTCACTCTGTTGACCCTATCAAGAATTAAAACCACAGAATGTTAAGGAATAAAAAGAAACTGAAAAAAATCAACTCCCCAAAATATTAGATGTAGGTTTAATTTATTTGATCAAGGGAACATATTTAATCATAAAATAATCTGACCTAGAGCCCACATTGCTACCCTTCATTCCTCAGGTTGGGAATGTTCTCATTCCTTCTAAAGAAAAGATGCAAAGCTTGGTGTCCCAATCAAGCATTTAATGCAAATGACTTTCTTCCACTCATTTGCACAAATGTGTATTACTTGTCTTAAAAATGCTTAAAAGTTTATATTCGTTTTTTCAATGTACTTCTATTTTTAAAAAAAGTGCTCTAATAGCAAGGTGCTATGATTTTAAAGCAAGTTTAGATTGAAGTATTGATCAGGAAGGGAAGATTATCTCTGCATAAAATTTACCAAAGCTAGAAATAGAAGTATATAGGATTTCAAACACACAGAGCTGGATAATATATCCAAAAAGTTTAAGGTGCAAATAACAGAGGATGAGATTTTTCTAGAGTGCAATGCTTGAGTCACCTGCTTCCAAAACTAGCAAAAAGACTATACAATATATCCACTGTCTCTATTTACCCCCTTTTTTGTTATGAACTCAGGGTTCCCATAAGTGAGTGAAAGTCGGTCAGTCATGTCCAACTCTTTGCAATCCCATGGACTTAGTCCATGGAGTTCTCCAGGCCAGAATACTGGAGTGGGTAGCCGTTCCCTTCTCCAGGGGATCTTCCCAACCCAGGGATGGAACCCAGGTCTCCTGCATTGCAGGCGGATTCTTTACCAGCTGAGCCACGTACTTATAAATGCCTTGAAGGTGAAATTAATTCAGCTCAATTCTGTCTTAATACATATTCTGGTGAAATAAAATCAGCTGTTAAAGAAAGAGGCAGACCATAGTCAATCAGGCCCAATCACAAATTTCCTTATGTCATTCTTATTCCAGTAGAGGCTTGAATTGTCTCCTTGCGGTCATGAATCTTAGATGGTGGAAGATGCACTACTCACCAGTGTCTTATTTGCTGGATGAGATCGGAATCTGACCAGCCATACTACCATAAATGAAAGAGGAAATTAGGCCAGCATCATTTGAATTCCAACTCTGTCAATTCCCTTTATTACAGCTGTGAGAAAGAAGGAATGGGGTTTTGCTGAGCCTGTTGCCCTAAGTGTTAACATGGTAGATTAAACCCAAGCTGGCTCAGGTATATGTTTGTTATTAACAGACTTCCAGCTGCTTGAGCAGGGAGGGCATCAATGATTGTAGAGCAAGTGACTGAGGCCCAGTCCTTCAAAGCCTACTGGAAGGCTTTGGCAATGTTACTGACCAGGGTTCTTGGGCCCCTTAAGCAATAGAAATTGGTAAGAGGCCAGGGAAAAATTTCATGCAAGGCTTTACTGGAGCTCCTGCTACAGCAGGAGATAGTGAGAGCAACAGTATATTCCCTTGCTTGCTCCCTCCCTGGGAGGTTCCTTATATGGGATGGGGGCTTGGTTCAGGGGTCAGACAGGAGAGGTACTTAGGTGGTTTGCTCACCTCGTTGGTAGTGTTCTGTGCAGGGTGCATGTTTATGGTATGCTGCTATTGCTTCTGACCCATGCTTTTGCTCCCACCTCTTCAGAATTAACAGCCGAGTTTCCAGTCTTTTTATATATTGTTGTTCATAAGTTGCCCCAACTGGACATGCCTACAGTATTTTTAGTCTCTTATAATTTCTTTAATTTTGCTGCTCAGTGGGCCAGGTAGAAGCACTGCAGCCAAGGGTCCCTGGTTCCAGCCTGTCTCAGAAACACTCCTCTGGGCCCTGTTCAGTTGAAGTTCCCATGCCTCCTGAACATGAGCCTTCAATGATAGTAATAGTTTTTGGAATCAATTCCTTCAGTTTACACACAGAAACATCAGTGCAAGATAGGTCCTGGTCTTGGGCCAGAACCAATTCTATGTCTGCCAGCCCACAGATTCTAATGGATGATTTCCTCTTCTCTAAAGACCACACAACACACTCAAGGGGTGTGGTGGCTTTTGAAACAAATTGACTCATAAAATGACTTGGTATACACCCATCTCCTAGATGCATGTTTCACACATGGATAGGTCAAGAAAATGCCTCACAGGAAGCAATCCAAAAATGAAGACTTAACAAAATGAGAAAATATCACCAGGTATCAGACTCAGAGTCCTTCTCATCCCAGATCCGGAAAGACATACAAGCCCCCATGTGAAAAGGCCATAATGACAGATACCTAACATCAGCAGAGTTTGTGAACAGACCCCACTCAGTATTTGTGCTAGAGTGAGCCTCTTCCTCATAGTGTTCTGAACCTCACTGTGGCTCATGGACAGAAGAGCCTGGCGGGCTATAGTCCATAGCGTCACAAAGAGTCAGACATAACTAAAATGACTTAGCATGCATGCATGCATGTGGCCTATTGTCAACATCTTAAAAAATCATTTCATAGCTTTATTTCTTAATTTCTTTATTTTGCTTTGAATTGTTTAATATAAATTGCCAAATAGCAATTGACTTTTGTCTCCAAACTCCCATTCCAATATGAATATTTACTGCTTATGATTAAACAAAATATGTTGAAACAATCTAAAATACACTGGTTGAAAACTTGCACTGAATAATTAAGGTTATATTAACAGAATGATTCAAAATTTACAATAAAATGCCTTATTAACCCTGTTTATTTGAAATAATGAGTATAGAATTCTGTAGGTGAAGGGAAAAATGTTTTCTTAAGCCCAGTTTATCATTCATACTAACACCTACCTTCCTTCTGTCTCCTTGTACCTCTTTTCTCTTTTATCCTTCCTTCCTTCTTCTTTTTTTCCCTTTTGCTTTCATTCTGGCAATGGTTTCATTTTTACCATTCAGGGATATTAATACAAAACTCAATTCTAGATTTAAGAAGTGAATGTAGAAATAAAGTACTGTTGTTATTAGTAGTAGTAGCAGTAACAATGGAAGCAACAGCAGCAGAACTGATATTGAAGAAGGAATTCATAGGGCCTGGACTCTGTCTTAGTCCTGTTCATGCTGATCATGCTCAGCCACCTCTCCAATGGACTCTGAACTCTGCGCTTAGTGCCTATGGAAACTGCAACAGAAGGATGAGACCCCCTCCAGACAGGGGAATCTTGAAGATCATAGCCAGGTTACTCGTTGCTTAAGAGGAAACATACCCTAATCACCTCTGCCTCTGGACAGTATCTATCAGAACATAACCACAGACTTATCAGTTATTAACTGGTTGGAATGTAACCGCAGGCTTATTGATTATTAACTGTTTGAACACATAACACATGAATGATGGGGTTATTGTAATTGTATTTACCCTCCCTTTTTAAGTCTCAAGGAATTTGGGGTGGTGGGTTCAGACACATATACATGAGGTATAAAAGATTTTCACAAATGCTGGTCAGGGTCCTTGGCTAAGAGGAGACTCTGCCTTGGGCCCGTCAGTATAATAAACTGCACTCCACTATCTGCATTGTCCTTCTGAGTGAGTTTGTTTCCAGAACGCATGGCCATAACACTATCATTACCATTTTCATCATCGCCATGATAATTTTCACCTTAGCTCATGGAAATATTGCCTGATTTTAAATAACACACTATGCCTCCCTAAATGTGTAGTGAAATTCTCTTCCTTAATTTATGAAAATGCCATCATAGAATAAAAAAGATACAATGACAGAATTTGAATTAGATACATATTCTTATAAAAGAATAGGAAATTAAATGCAGTGAAAATTGGTCTATTTTTTAAAGCATGGTAACAGCCCAAAGACACTTAATATTATATGTTAGATTTTTTGAATATTAGGGGATTTAATATAATTTTTTTTCAAGTACTTCATTTGAAATAATTCTGTTTCTTCAGCATAGTAGAAACAGATTAACTAGAAATATAGCTTATCCTGATTCTTTACTAAATTCTACATCATATAAGTTTTAAGTTATGCTGACTTAAAGCTATACCTTAAGTTGATGGGTAATTGAAAACTATAAAAAAGACATTTTCCAAGTATGGATTTATTTGTAATGATTTTCTCTGATTTTCATGTTCATTTTAAATATATCAAAGGAAGTACTTACATAGTCATAGAGACAGGCTGTAGATGAATAGGTCAAAAACTCAGAATAAAATAAGAGACTATCTTGACATCCTCAACAGTTTTTGATATGAAAATATATGTGATAGATAGGATATATTCAAGATGTAGAAAATACTTATGATGAAATTGTGGAAATATAGTCAGGAAAATTAACAAATATACAATAAATAGGAAAATATAGATTAGTGAGATATTTAAAAATTAAAAAAAAATAAAAATTAATGACATATAAAAGAGATTTAATTTAGGGTCTAAATTTATAATATTTAAAATATTATTTGAGGGTGTATAAATATATAAAATCAAAATAATTTTATTCAATAAATATTAGGCATTCTTCTCAAATTAATACTATTTTCTGAAATAGAGGTCATAAATTTGCTTCTTTCTTACTGAAAAAATAGCACAGGTTTCCCCTGCTCTCTGAAAGTAGAGGGTTCCAATGGAAATTTCATAAATCAAAATGATGTAAAGAAAAGGAGCATTAAGTTTTTTTTTCATAAAAACTAAAATCCTGTTTAGATTTCTTTCCATTAGTGAAAAGAGATACAAACATAAATCTTTCATAAAAGTAAAATTGCATAAATCAAGCCTTTGAAGAGCAGGGCATACCTATATTCCATATTCTTTTTTCCCATTTATATGTGTATTTTTCTCTGAAATGAGTTTCTTTATCCAGAGAACTACAAACCAAAGAGACAATATGTCCCACTGACACCTAATGTACTGTAATAGAACAGAGAGATGGATATTCTAATCAACACTTGTCTGTTTAGTTTCCTTTAATTGAGATGAGTACCAAGCCATTTTCATTTTCTTCCATGACACTAAATTATAAAGAGTTCAAGCCAGGTGTTTGTCAGAATGCTCTTCATATTTTTTGTTTGTTTGCTTGTTTGTTTTCACAATTAAGTTCAAGTTAAATATTGTTGGAAAGGATAAAACATAGGTGATTATTAGCTAAAGTTTTATTATCAAGTGATAGATGAAAAGTCTTAAGATGATAATCACTGTCTACATGTGCTGCTTTTTGTGTCAGGTGTCAATGCTTGGGGCAATGATTTCTGACCAGAGCTGGAATAGGGTTGTTGCAGGAAGAGGGCCTTGGAAGGGGTTGTTATCTAACACTCAGAAATGAATTGTCCAAGGAGACTCATGTGCTGACAAAGCAAAAGATTTTATTGGGAGAGGGCACCCGGATGGAGAGCAGTAGAATAAGGGAAGCCAGGAGAACAGCTCTGTGGCTCAGTCTCCGGTTTTATGGTGATGGGATTAGTTTCCAGGTTGTCTGTAGCCAATCATTCTGACTCAGAGTCCTTCCTGGTGGTGTACGCCTTGTTCAACCAAGATGGATGCCATTGAGAAGGATTCTGGGTGGTGGTCTCCTTTTGTGGTGTCTCCTTTTGATCTTTCCCAAAGTCTTCTGGTTGGTGGTGGCTTATTAGTTCTGTGTTCCTTACCAGGACCTCCTGTCATAAAACAATTCATGTAAATGGTTACTATGGTGCCTGACCAGGGTGGGGGGGTCTCAGTCAGTGTGCTTACCCTAATAGGATCATTTGAAAGATTTGATAGGCAGACTGATAATGATTCTCCTTCCCCCACATTCCCATCCAGGTTATCCAATCAAACACTAATCTAGGTACTTCCTTAGAGATCCTTTGCAGGTGGTGTTAAGGTTACCAAGTGACCTTAGGAAGAACTATTGACTATTGACTATTCAGATTGACTATTCTGAATTATTTGGGAGGATCCAATCACATAAGCCTTTAAAAGACATGTAGTAAGAAATATATGGCAAAGAGGGAGAAAGAAGAGAGATTAAGCAGAAGGAAAAGCCATAGAGAAGCGGAATTTGAGAAAATCTTGACCTACCATTGCTAGTTTTGAAGATGGAGAAGGGGGAGGAGGCATTAGCCAAGGAGTGGAGGCAGCACCCAGAAGCTGAGACTCACCCTTGATACCAGCCAGCAAGAACACGGGGAGCTCAGGCCTACAACCTCCAGAAATTGAATTATGCCAACCAGTTGAATAAACTGCGAAATGAAAATATCTCCTGCCATATCAATAAACAAGGAATGCCACAGCCATCAGTGATTTCTGGCCTCCAAATATGATTGAGAGCCACAAAACTTAGATCCAGAGTATGCTGCCATCCCCCACAGTGATTGCTGGGGAGCTGCCGCAGCTAAGTCACTTCAGTCGTACCTGACTCTGTGCGACCCCAAAAGCGGCAGCCCACCAGGCTCCTCTGTCCCTGGGATCCTCCAGGCAAGAATATTGGAGTGGGTTGCCATTTCCTTCTCCAATGCATGCAGGCATGCTAAGTCGCTTCAGTAGTGTCCGACCCTGTGTGACCCCAAGGACAGCAGCCCACCAGGCTCCTCTCTCTGTCCACGGAATTCTCTAGGCAAGAGTTGGAGGAATGCAAAGAGCAAGGTGAACAAAGAAAGGATTGGCCCCAGATAGCTGAGGTGCATATGAAAAGAATGAATTCAGTGAGCCCAGAGGCTTGCATTTTCCCATACAAAGAATACTAAATTCCTCAACTTAATACTTGATATTTTGATGTTTACACTGTCTGCTCCCTTTGTTGCAAAATTGTATACAGCCTGACTTCCCCTCCTGCCTCCTGGGAGCAGTTTTCTCCGAGCTACCGAGATTCTGTCTCCCAGCCTGGGAGATAATCCCACCAAATAAAATAACTCTCTAATTTCAGGTTGTGACTATATTTTTACTCAAAAGAGCTAAGAATGGGATTCACCACTAAGACCTCCAGAAGGGAAAGAAGCCCTTCCAGAATTTCATTTCAGGCTTGTAAAACTCTAAGCAGAAGACACTACCCAGCTGTAGCATTCTCTACTTGGACTTTTTGGCCTATAGAACTCTGACATAACTGAATTCATGATATTTTAAACCATTTAGCTTGTGATAATTTTTTATAGAAGTGATAAAAATTAATAAAATATAAGAAATGATTGAGTTTCCTCAATGGAGTATTTCTGTAACCCCTTGTATTAGAAGGTGGTAAGGATAGGATACTGACTCTGGGTCACTTTGCATAAGAGGTGGTCTTCTTACTATAGTGTATATGCCCCATCTTTGGTCTTCCCTGGAGGCTCAGTGGTAAAGAATCTGCCTGCAGTGCAGGAGATAGCAGGAGACTTGGGTTCAATCCCTGGGTTGGGAAGATTCCCTGGAGGAGGTCATGGCAACCCACCCCAGTATTTTTGCCTGGAGAATTCCATAGACAGAGAAGCCTGGCGGGCTATGGTACATGGGTCACAAAGAGTCGGACATGACTGAAGTGAATGAGCATGCACACGCACACACACCAGCTCTTCCAGATGACTTGAAACCTGGAACATTTAGAGATGCTCAATAAGTAAATTTTGAATATACCAAATAACTTTATAATTAAAATAATATATTCCAGGGTCTAAAAGTACACAGAATTGATCTTCCTTATCAAAGTTGCTTCTCTAATCTTATTTATCAAACACTGTTACCCATTATTTCAGTTCAGTTCAGTCGCTCAGTTGTATTCCACTCTGCAGCCCCAAGGACTGCAGCATGTCAGGCTTCCCTGTCCATCACCAACTCCCAGAGCCTGCTCAAACTCATGTCCATCGAGTCGATGATGCCATCCAACCATCTTGTTCTCTGTTATCCCCTTCTCCTCATGCCTTCAATCTTTCCCAGTATCAGGGTCTTTTCCAGTGAGTCAGTTTTTCACATCAGGTGGCCAAAGTATCAGAGCTTCAGCTTCAGCCATATTTTCTTTTTCTAATTTAATTTTGTTTCCATTTATTTGTAGATTTATGGAAAGGCAATTATAAAAGACTGTCTTAGACTTGACAGATACTCCTTTTCATGAACCTTGTTACCAGGATTTCATATATGAATGGATATTTGAGATGTGATAAAAAACCAGGCATTCACTCATTCATTAAAGAAATATGGATTGAAAGCCTGTTTTTTCACTGTTCCCATTAATACTTTTGTGAAAATAAGGTGCTGAACTAATTACTGTGGTAAATATGAAAAAAAAAAAATGACCATGTTAAGGATTAGTAAGGATATGTCACTTAGATTCAGAGCAACATTCTCAAGTTAGCATATCCCAATCAGTTTTCTTAAGGTTAATATTTGTTAAAATGGGGCTTTCCACATTGTTATTTCTTTTCTTCTACTTATATACCATTCCTTGCTCTCAGGTATGAGAAATCCACTTAATACCCCAGGGTTTCCCAAGACCATCATAAACAGACATCAATCTTGATGCTCCTGTATCTTCTGCTGTTATAAACTCACTAATTTCTCTGTCATTCTCTAGATTCACTTGTACTCATGTGTAAACATGGGTTGTGGGTTAATAATATATAAATATATATAGCATATATACAACATATATGTTAATGGTACCTAAATTTAATGATACATTATAATATATATGGGGCTTTCCAGGTGGTGCTGGTGTTAAAGAATCTACTTGCCAATGCAGGAAATGAGGGTTCGATCTCTGGGCCAGGAAAATCCCCTGGAGGTGAAAATGACACCCCCCTCTCAAGTTTTCTTGCTTAGAAAATTCCATGCACAGTGGAGCCTTCAGGCTATAGTTCATGGGATCACAAAGAGTTGGACACTACTGAGCAACGGAACATACATATATGCACACACACACACACAGAGAAGATGAAGGTCTTGGAAGTAGGGAAGAGCAAACAAATTCTAGATATATATTGAAGATGAAGTCTACAGTATCCTGATTCATTTGAACAAGAAATAGATATTATGTCTAAGTGTGGTATGTGTATATGTCTATGAGAGAGAGGGAAAGAAAATTAAAATTAACCCTCACAAAACCTCCAAGGTTTTTATTGGTCTGAGCTACTAAGTATAAACTTTCTGAAGGTGAGATGGAGGAACACTATGAGAGAAGAAAATTGGTGGTGGTGGTGGTGGGGGAATCAGAAAGTCAGTTGTGTGTACATTTACTTAGAGCCATCTGTAGTCTTCTGTGTAGAATTAGGCATTGGTTTTGAATCTATATTATAATTAAGGGTAGAAATCTGGACTAAAGATATAAATCATCTGCCTGTTTCTCATATTTAACTTTGAGAATGGATCAAATCACAAGGTAAGTAAGTGAATGTACATAGGCAAAAGAGTCCTCAGACTTAATCTTAGGGCACTAACACTTTAACTGTAAATTAAATTCATAGTCCTACATACAATTCCATCTAAAATATTGTTTTTTGCTAAGTTGAATTTTAATAATAAGCATCACTACCTTAAAAATGACTTAGAATGGAGACTTTAAGCTCTATGAGGAGAGAAGTGGTGTTAGATTTTAGGACTTGGAGGTCTTTAGCAACCATTCCCTGAGCTTTCTACAAGCTACTAAAAATATTCTGATGATGGTAGAAATTTAATTTGCTGCCACTATGTGAATAAGGATTAAAGCATGCATTTTAATCATTTCAAAAATTCTGTTCTGGCCATTAAATTTATAAAACTTCTGCATTTTATTTCATGACAAATAATTGTCTTAGTATAAATTAAAAACTCTCTATGAATATGCACCAAGTTTAGCTTGTTTAGTTTCTCTTTCAAATGACTGTTTAACCCTAGAATTTGAGTAGTTCATCTTCAAATGAAGTGATATAAATAGCTATATGGCTTAATGGTTTAATTCATAGGCTATAAATTGTGGAATCAGAGTACTCTCTACTACTTACCTTGGGTACATTTTGCAATCCCTTTAAAAGTCAGTTTCTTAATCTTTAAAATGGAATTGATAATAATAATTATTTTATAAAGATAGTTTTTAGAGAAATCTATTTGTAATGCCCATAATGCTTATATTAACAATAGCTACCTACTGTTATCATATATAACTAACACCATCTCTAAATTTATTGCACAAATATCAAATAATTAAGAAATTCATTTCCTTTAAAAAATTCATCTCCTTTAAAAAATATCTGGCCATAGTAAGTACTTAGTATGTAGTTGTTATTTTGATTATTACTGGCCTCTCACTTCAAAGTGAAGAGAAGAAGCTGCTTTCCTGTAATAATCCAATGTAAGCTTATTTTTAAAACATAATATTATTTCACAGGTACTTTTGTTTCCAGGGATTATAAACAATTTCTAAAAATAATGTTCTTTCTTTTATGAAACATTTAGATAGTAAATACCAAACTTTTTTAAAATAATGAATATTTTATAGGGTTTTTATTATTTTTGATTATATCCTTATACTTAATAATTTATAGATAAATAGAACTGTGATAATAATTTAATATTTCTTCTGTAGTTATAATTTCTTTAGTTTATTCCAGTCTTCAAAATTTGACATATGCTTCTTTGAAAACAAAAGTTGAGACTTAACAGGCTCACAATATGGGACAGCTAATTTGAATTTCTGGCAGACACATTTACAAATTCATATTTAAAATACTGCTTTGCAAAACTCACTTCTACCTTCAGCTGAAATCATCTTTTCTCTAAGCAGTTTTCATATTTTTCCTGTCCCTTGTGTGCATTTCAAATTCAGAGTATAGGACTGTACCCAGGCACTATTTCACACTCATGAAATTGATACAGAAAAACAATTTAATGTTTTAGGCATGTTTTTCTGCACAGACAGATACCCATAAATTAAGATATGCTTACTTTTCTGCCTAGCACTGTAGCCATCTGCTTAAAAAGTGTTGATTAAATATCATATCTCAGGTCCTTCATTAAATGAGACATACACACTTCATTTGTGGCTCTACTGAACAGTTCTTCATGCCACTCAAAATGACAGTTCAGGTCTGCTCTTTCTGCTCACATAAATTTGCAAAACTTCTGTGTTTTTGAGATGATCTTCAGGGAAAGCCTAAATGGAATGATTCGACTGCTTGCTAGACCTTACAGGACAGCAGGTGTCTACACAGTCTTCCACAGTCCTCTAACACATGGTCTGTCTGGTTTCTAAGTCATTGGATTCATTAGCAGATTCCATGAAGTTCTGGTAGAATAAGCAACTTCAGCTCCTGTAAATCAGGGCTCGACAAACTGTAAATATGAGGCATATGGTGTCTGGGTTAAAATATAGGTTTTGGAGTTCAACAGAACAGGGGTCATATCTTGGCCTCATTTCTTACAGTTTAACCTAGGGACTATTTAGGTTCTGGGCCTCATTTTCTCCAAAGAATAGTTAATGAAATCTGCTTCACAAAATGTTGGACAGATTAAAGCAGCTCATATATGTGCATAGTGTCTGATATCCATCAAGATCAAACAAGATGACTATTCTATGAAATGTTTCATCACTCTTGGGATTGGCCTGTTTTGCCACAGATAATGGAACCATTCAGTTTAGCAGCACAACCCCACACAATGCCTGAGAATTAATATAAAAATGAAGCATGGATTCTTGGGGGTAAATATCTCTATCTTTAATAAACTTATAACCTGATCTCTACCTTATAATAACCCAGTGATTTACAAGTTTTCAGTCCTTAAAAGTACAGTGTCTCTGACTTCACATCTGGTAACCTATCTTCTAGCTGTAGAATCTTGTCCCCTACTTAGTGAGAACCCAGGAATTATTATTATTATTATTTTTCAAATTTAGCTGGCACTCATTGAGGACATGTATTCCATCCAGTACTCTTGAGTCAGGACCTGATAGATGGCCAGACTTAAATATCCCTCTTTTTCTAGCTGATTAATCTTTAACGTTTAGGTCCAGCTGTTGGCTAAATTCATGCTGTTGTCATTGTTTCATCTATTTATTTTTGCTTCACTTTTTCTTTTTCTCTTGGTTGAAGTATAGCTGATTTGCAATGTTGTCATGTTTTAACTTAGATTTATCATACTGCCCAATCATCATAATCTTGATGTGTTGCCAACATCCTCCTGAAGATAAATGTCATCAAACTCATCAGAGAACACTAGTATCTTGGGCAGGCCAGACCTCAGCCTGGGACATTGGAACTTAGATCTCTCTCTACTCACTTCTTTAAGCAGGTCAGCTCTCTAGTTTGTCTCTTTGCCTTTTGACCCCAGCTATATTCTTCGACAATGGAGATGGGATTTATAGCCTGGATACACTTGTGGAAAGCACTGTTGGCTCACTATCCCATAGGAAGCATGCCTTCTTCTTTGCTACCATGATTTTGCTTTTGTATAGCAGTACACCTAATCTTAGGTGTGAATTGTTCCACTTCAGTTATGCTAAACATAGTCCCTTTTACTAATCATTGTATTAGAAAAATCAAGTTTTACCAATAAGATGTAAGAGGGAGACAACCAAAAGACTTCTAGAAAGATTATTCTTCCTGATGAAAAGGAGAGTAATATAAGGAAAAATTTTTGATTTTGCCACCGCTTTATGCTATTTTGAATATTATCATATGAAAGGATACAAAACTTGAAGTTGACACAATGATCTTTCAAACACTGGTGACAAACCTGAAGATAGAATTCAAGGAATTGATGGAACAGAGAAGGCAAGAACCCAGGTTCTTTAAGCCATCACTATTGTGTCAAAGAGCTCCAAGACTGTCCAATTCTGGGGTTTCTGTTAGTATCATTTTATCAAACTTCATCTGGCTTTCAGTTATATTTTTCAGAATATCCTGATTCAAACAATATACATGGTAATATCTGAAATTCATTTTAAGAATTGCAGTAGCATTTGCTAATGTTCAGTTGCTCCTTCTGACCAAATCTTCCCGACTCCATGGACTGCAGCAGGCCAGGCTTCCCTGTCCTTCACCAACTCCTGGAAATTGCTCAAACTCATGCGCATAGAATCAGTGATGCCACTCAACCATCTGATCCTCTGTGCTGCCTTCTCCTCCTGCCCTCAATCTTTCCCAGCATCATGGTCTTTTCCAATGAGTCAGCTCTTTGCATCAAGTGGCCAAAGGATTGGAGCTTCAGCATCATTCCTTCCAATGAATATTCAGAGTTGATTTCCTTTAGGATTGACTGGGTTGATCTCCTTGCTGTCCAAGGGACTCTCAAGAGTCTTTTCCAGCACCACAGTTTGAAAGCATCAGTTCTTCAGTGCTCAGCCTTCTTTATGGTCCAACTCTCACATTCATACATGGCTACTGGAAAGACCACAAAACCATAGCTTTGATGATAACAGACTTTTGTTGGCAAAATGATATCTCTGCTTTTTAATATACTGTCTAGTTTTGTCATAGCTTTCCTTCCAAAGAGCAAATGTCTTTCAATTTCATAACTACAGTTACCGTTCATAGTGATTTTGGAGTCCAAGAAAATACAGTCTGCCACTGTTTCTGTGCTTCCCCCATTCATTTTGCCATGAAGTGATGGGACTGGATGCCATGACCTTAGTTTTTTGAATGCTGAATATTAAGCCAGCTTTTCCATTCTCCTCTTTCACATTCATCAAGAGGCTCTTTCATTGTTTGCTGCTTTTTGCCATAAGGATAAGGTCATCTGCATATCTGAGGTTATTTATATTTATCCTGACAATATTGACTCCAGCTTGAGCTTCATCCAGTCTGGCATTTGGCATGATGAACTCAGCATCTAAGTTAAATAAGCAGGGTGACAATACACAGACTTGACATATTGCTTTTTCTTTTTGAACCAGTCTATCGTTCCATGTCTGGTTCTGTTGCCTTCTTGACTGCATGCAGGTTTCTCAGGAGACAGATAAGGTGGTCTGGTATTCCCGTCTCTTTTTTTTTTTTTTTAAACGTGAAATTGTTTATTTATTTATTTATTTTTTCAGTGGGTTTTGTCATACATTGACATGAATCAGCAATAGATTTACTCGTATTCCCCATCCTGATCCCCCCTCCCACCTCCCTCTCCACCCGATTCCACTGGGTCTTCCCAGTGCACCAGGCCCGAGCGCTTGTCTCATGCATCCCACCTGGGCTGGTGACCTGTTTCACCATAGATAATATACATGCTGTTCTTTCGCAACATCCCACCCTCACCTTCTCCCACAGAGTTAAAAAGTCTGTTCTGTACTTCTGTGTCTCTTTTTCTGTTTTGCATATAGGGTTATCGTTATCACCTTTCTAAATTCCATATATATGTGTTAGTATGCTGTAATGTTCTTTATCTTTCTGGCTTACTTCACTCTGTATAATGGGCTCCAGTTTCATCCATCTCATTAGGACTGGTTCAAATGAATTCTTTTTAACGGCTGAGTAATATTCCATGGTGTATATGTACCACAGCTTCCTTATCCATTCATCTGCTGATGGGCATCTAGGTTGCTTCCATTTCCTGGCTATTATAAACAGTGCTGCGATGAACATTGGGGTGCACGTGTCTCTTTCAGATCTGGTTTCCTCAGTGTGTATGCCCAGAAGTGGGATTGCTGGGTCATATGGCAGTTCTATTTCCAGTTTTTTAAGGAATCTCCACACTGTTCTCCATAGCGGCTGTACTAGTTTGCATTCCCATCAACAGTGTAAGAGGGTTCCCTTTTCTCCACACCCTCTCCAGCATTTATTGCTTGTAGACTTTTGGATAGCAGCCATCCTGACTGGCGTGTAATGGTACCTCATTGTGGTTTTGATTTGCATTTCTTTGATAATGAGTGATGTTGAGCATCTTTTCATGTGTTTGTTAGCCATCTGTATGTCTTCTTTGGAGAAATGTCTGTTTAGTTCTTTGGCCCATTTTTTGATTGGGTCATTTATTTTCCTGGAATTGAGCTTCAAGAGTTGCTTGTATATTTTTGAGATTAATCCTTTGTCTGTTTCTTCATTTGCTATTATTTTCTCCCAATCTGAGGGCTGTCTTTTCACCTTACCTATAGTTTCCTTTGTAGTGCAAAAGCTTTTAAGTTTCATTAGGTCCCATTTGTTTAGTTTTGCTTCTATTTCCAATATTCTGGGAGGTGGGTCATAGAGGATCTTGCTGTGATTTATGTCGGAGAGTGTTTTGCCTATGTTCTCCTCTAGGAGTTTTATAGTTTCTGGTCTTACATTTAGATCTTTAATCCATTTTGAGTTTATTTTTGTGTATGGTGTTAGAAAGTGTTCTAGTTTCATTCTTTTACAAGTGGTTGACCAGTTTTCCCAGCACCACTTGTTAAAGAGGTTGTCTTTTTTCCATTGTATATCCTTGCCTCCTTTGTCAAAGATAAGGTGTCCATAAGTTCGTGGATTTATCTCTGGGCTTTCTATTCTGTTCGATGGATCTATATTTCTGTCTTTGTGCCAGTACCATACTGTCTTGATGACTGTGGCTTTGTAGTAGAGTCTGAAGTCAGGCAGGTTGATTCCTCCTGTTCTATTCTTCTTTCTCAAGATTACTTTGGCTATTCGAGGTTTTTTGTATTTCCATACAAATTGTGAAATTATTTGTTCTAGTTGTGAAAAATACCATTGGTAGCTTGATAGGGATTGCATTGAATCTATAGATTGCTTTGGGTAGAATAGCCATTTTGACAATATTGATTCTTCCAATCCATGAGCATGGTATGTTTCTCCATCTGTTTGTGTCCTCTTTGATTTCTTTCATCAGTGTTTTATAGTTTTCTATGTATAGGTCTTTTGTTTCTTTAGGTAGATATACTCCTAAGTATTTTATTCTTTTTGTTGCAATGGTGAATGGTATTGTTTCCTTAGTTTCTCTTTCTGTTTTTTCATTGTTAGTATATAGGAATGCAAGGGATTTCTGTGTGTTAATTTTATATCCTGCAACTTTACTATATTCATTGATTAGCTCTAGTAATTTTCTGGAAGAGTCTTTACGGTTTTCTATGTAGAGGATCATGTCATCTGCAAATAGTGAGAGTTTCACTTCTTCTTTTCCTATCTGGATTCCTTTTACTTCTTTTTCTGCTCTGATTGCTGTGGCCAAAACTTCCAACACTATGTTGAATAGTAGTGGTGAGAGTGGGCAGCCTTGTCTTGTTCCTGATTTCAGGGGAAATGCTTTCAATTTTTCACCATTGAGGGTGATACTTGCTGTGGGTTTGTCATATATAGCTTTTATTATGTTGAGGTATGTTCCTTCTATTCCTGCTTTCTGGAGAGTTTTAATCATGAATGGGTGTTGAGTTTTGTCAAAGGCTTTCTCTGCATCTATTGAGATAATCATATGGTTTTTATCTTTCAATTTGTTAATGTGGTGCATTACATTGATTGATTTGTGGATATTAAAGAATCCTTGCATTCCTGGGATAAAGCCCACTTGGTCGTGGTGTATGATTTTTTTAATATGTTGTTGGATTCTATTTGCTAGAATTTTGTTAAGGATTTTTGCATCTATGTTCATCAGTGATATTGGCCTGTAGTTTTCTTTTTTTGTGGCATCTTTGTCTGGTTTTGGAATTAGGGTGATGGTGGCCTCATAGAATGAGTTTGGAAGTTTACCTTCCTCTGCAATTTTCTGGAAGAGTTTGAGTAAGATAGGTGTTAGCTCTTCTCTAAATTTTTGGTAGAATTCAGCTGTGAAGCCATCTGGTCCTGGGCTTTTGTTTGCTGGAAGATTTTTGATTACAGCTTCGATTTCCTTGCTTGTGATGGGTCTGTTAAGATCTTCTATTTCTTCCTGGTTCAGTTTTGGAAGGTTATACTTTTCTAAGAATTTGTCCATTTCATCCAAGTTGTCCATTTTATTGGCATAGAGCTGCTGGTAGTAGTCTCTTATGATCCTTTGTATTTCAGTGTTGTCTGTTGTGATCTCTCCATTTTCATTTCTAATTTTGTTAATTTGGTTCTTCTCTCTTTGTTTCTTAATGAGTCTTGCTAATGGTTTGTCAATTTTGTTTATTTTTTCAAAAAACCAGCTTTTAGCTTTGTTGATTTTTGCTATGGTCTCTTTAGTTTCTTTTGCATTTATTTCTACCCTAATTTTTAAGATTTCTTTCCTTCTGCTTACCCTGGGGTTCTTCATTTCTTCCTTCTCTAATTGCTTTAGGTGTAGAGTTAGGTTATTTATTTGGCTTTTTTCTTGTTTCTTGATGTAAGCCTGTAATGCTATGAACCTTCCCCTTAGCACTGCTTTTACAGTGTCCCATAGGTTTTGGGTTATTGTGTTTTCATTTTCATTCATTTCTATGCATATTTTGATTTCTTTTTTGATTTCTTCTATGATTTGTTGGTTATTCAGAAGCGTGTTATTTAGCCTCCATATGTTTGAATTTTTAACAATTTTTTTCCTGTAATTGAGATCTAATCTTACTGCACTGTGGTCAGAAAAGATGACTGGAATGATTTCAATTTTTTTGAATTTTCCAAGACCAGATTTATGGCCCAGGATGTGATCTATTCTGGAGAAGGTTCCGTGTGCACTTGAGAAAAAGGTGAAGTTGATTGTTTTGGGGTGAAATGTCCTGTAGATATCAATTAGGTCTAGCTGGTCCATTGTGTCATTCAAGGTTTGTGTTTCCTTGTTAATTTTCTGTTTAGTTGATCTATCCATAGTTGTGAGTGGGGTATTAAAGTCTCCCACTATTATTGTGTTACTATTAATTTCCTCTTTCATCCTCGTTAGTGTTTGCCGTACATATTGCGGTGCTCCTATGTTGGGTGCATATATATTTATAATTGTTATATCTTCTTCTTGCATTAATCCTTTGATCATTATGTAGTGTCCTTCTTTGTCTCTTTTCACATCCTCTATTTGAAAGTCTATTTTATCTGATATGAGTATTGCGACTCCTGCTTTCTTTTGGTCTCCGTTTGCATGAAATATTTTTTTCCAGCCCTTCACTTTTAGTCTGTATGTGTCTCTTGCTTTGAGGTGGGTCTCTTGTAGACAGCATATATAGGGGTCTTGTTTTTGTATCCATTCAGCCAATCTTTGTCTTTTGGTTGGAGCATTCAACCCATTTACACTTAAGGTAATTATTGATAGGTGTGGTCCCATTGCCATTTACTTTGTTGTTTTGGGTTCACGTTTATACAACCTTTCTGCATTTCCTATCTAGAGAAGATCCTTTAGCATTTGTTGAAGAGCTGGTTTGGTGGTGCTGAATTCTCTCAGCTTTTGCTTGTCTGTAAAGCTTTTGAATTCTCCTTCATATCTGAATGAGATCCTTGCTGGGTACAGTAATCTAGGTTGTAGGTTATTCTCTTTCATTACTTTCAGTATGTCCTGCCATTCCCTTCTGGCCTGGAGGGTTTCTATTGATAGATCAGCTGTTATCCTTATGGGAATCCCTTTGTGTGTTATTTGTTGTTTCTCCCTTGCTGCTTTTAATATTTGTTCTTTGTGTTTGATCTTTGTTAATTTGATTAATATGTGTCTTGGGGTGTTTCGCCTTGGGTTTATCCTGTTTGGGACTCTCTGGGTTTCTTGGACTTGGGTAGCTAATTCCTTCCCCATTTTAGGGAAGTTTTCAGCTATTATCTCCTCGAGTAATTTCTCATGGCCTTTCTTTTTGTCTTCTTCTTCTGGGATTCTTATGATTCGAATGTTGGGGCATTTCACATTGTCCCAGAGGTCCCTGAGGTTGTCCTCATTTCTTTTGATCCTTTTTTCTTTTTTCCTCTCTGCTTCATTTATTTCCACCATTTTATCTTCTACCTCACTTATCCTATCTTCTGTCTCCGTTATTCTACTCTTGGTTCCCTCCAGAGTGTTTTTGATCTCATTCATTGCATTATTCATTTTTAATTGACTCTTTTTTATTTCTTCTAGGTCTTTATTAAACATTTCTTGCATCTTTTCAATCTTTGTCTCCAGGCTATTTATCTGTAACTCCATTTTGTCTTCAAGATTTTGGATCATTTTTATTATCATTATTCTAAATTCTTTTTCAGGTAGATTCCCTATCTCCTCTTCTTTTGTTTGACTTGGTGGGCATTTTTCATGTTCCTTTACCTGTTGGGTATTTCTCTGCCTTTTCATCTTGTTTAGATTGCTGTGTCTGGACTGGGCTTTCTGTATTCTGGAGGTCTGTGGTTCCTTTTTATTGTGGAGGTTTTACCCAGTGGGTGGGGTTAGACGATTGGCTTGTCAAGGTTTCCTGGTTAGGAAAGTTTGCGTCGGTGTTCTGGTGCATGGAACTTGATTTCTTCTCTCTGGAGAGCAATGGAGTGCTCAGTAATGAGTTTTGAGATGGGTCTATGTGTTAGGTGTCACCTTGGGCAGCCTGTATGTTGACGTTTAGGGCTATGTTCTTGCGTTGCTCGAGAATTTGCTTGGTATGTCTTGCTGTAAAACTTATTGGCTCTTGGGTGGTGGTTGGTTTCAGTGTAGGTATGGAGGCTTTTGGACGGTCACTTATTACTTAAAGTTCCATGTAGTCAGGAGTTTTCTGGTGTTCTCCGGTTTTGGGCTTAAGTCTCCTGCCTCTGGATTTTAGTTTTATTCTTCCTGTAGTCTCAGGACTTCTCCAACTATACAGCACTGATAATAAAACTTCTAGGTTAATGGTGAAAAGATTCTCTCCCATTAGGGACACCCAGAGAGGTTCACAGAGTTACATGAAGAAGAGGAGAGGGAGGAGGGAGATAGTGATGAGCAGGAGGAGAAAAAGGGGGACTCAAGAGGAGAGAGACAGATCTACGCAGTTGTCTGTTCCCAGAGTGTTCTCCGTAGCCCAGATACCCACCAAGATTCACAGAATTGGATTGGGAAGAGAAGGGGAAAGGAAGAAATAGAGGTGTTCTGAGGTAGAAAACAGAGAGTCAAGATTGGGAGAGAATAATCAACACACTCCTGAATAAAAATGGGAACTGAATATTGTATTCTTAAATGTTCACAGTTTGTATCATATATTGAAAACCAAAAATTAAAAATCTAGAGTAGAGATTAGACTCTTAAAAATACTATATTAAAAACAAAAACCAAAACACACACAAAAAATTTTAAAAATATATATGAAGTTCAGTTTAAAAAACAGGGCTTCTCTGTCTTTTTTTTTGGTAAGGTTATAGTGTATTGAAAATGAAAATTAAGGAGTAGTAGAGGAGTACTAGAGGACTTTAAAAGAAATAAGAGAAAAAGAAAAATAGAAAATAGAAGAGAAAAAGGAGAAAAAAAGAAAAAAAAAAAAGAATTTTCCCTAATTAAAAAAATCGTAAAAATCTATGAAAATGAAAGTTAAGGAGTAATGGGGGAATAATAGGGAATAAAGGAAAATAAAAGAGAAAAAATAAAAGAGAAAAAATAAAAAAGAAAAAATAAAAAAAAAATTTTTTTTCTTATTTAAAAAAAAGAAAAGTAAAAATATATCTAGGAATTTCTCTGGAGCTGTAGCGGTCAGTGTCGGTTCGGCTCAGTTTCAGATATCTCCTCGTTCCAGCTTACACTTCTCGATATCTACAGGCCTCTTCCGGTGTAATCGGTGTTTTCTACAGGGATTTTAATCTGTTGCACCGCTCTCTTCTGAAGCGGTTCCCTTTGTTTATTTGGCTTCTGTTTGCCGGTTTCTTCAGAGCCTCATTTCCACCCTGACACAGGCGGGCGGAGGTGGACTCTTATTCAGGTAGCTAGTTCTGTCGCCCTGCTGGGAGGGGCTGGCGCTGCGGGGAGGGGCTGGCGCTGCGGGGAGGGGCTGGCGCTGCTTTCTCGGTCTGCGCTGCTCAGGCTCCCGGCTGCTCTATATGGAGAGCGCCGCGCGCTGCCGCAGCTCCAGCCCTCAGGTGTTCCACAAAAGCGCGGAACAAAAGGCTGCGTCCGCTCTTGTGCCTTCCCTGTCAGAGCGGTCCAGGCAGCCAGGAGCTTGACAGGCGCACTCTCCCCAGGTGCAGCGCGCCCACTACCTTCCGCGGTCCCAATCTCGGTTTCCACTGGCGCCAGTCGGGTGCGTGCGCCTTCTGCCCTCTGCGTCCCCAGCCCCAGTCCCCGCCCGCGCAGTTCAGGTGCCTGCGCCCTGTGTCTCGCCGCCTCCGGCGGGTGTGGGCCAGTCCGCAGTCCGCGAGCTCTTCTCTGGACTTTCTCGGTCCCTTAGTTCTGCGAACAGCCGGCAGCGTGTTTGGGCTGGTTAATTTTCTCTCTCTTCCCTGCTCTCCCACAGTTCAAGTTGGCAACTCACAAAAGCTCCCTCCGATTGTCCTCAGGGCACTCAGGCCCGGACCCTACCCCAAGCAATGCCGCCCGCTCCTCTCCGTGCCGCCCCCACTTGCTGGTGGCCGATGCAGGTGTCTGGGGTACTTTTCTGCTGAGAGTTGCTTTTAGGCACGTAATCTGTGGGTTTTATTTATTGTTTCCCTCCCAGTCAGGTTGCCCTCCTAGATTCAAACACTTCCCCCAGGCCCGCCAGTGCGAGGGTTTCCCGGTGTCTGGAAACGTCCTCTAAAGACTCCCTTCCTGGGACGGATCTCTGTCCTTAGCTCTTTTGTCTCACTTTTTATCTTTTATATTTTGTCCTACCTCCTTTCAAAGACAATGGGCTGCTTTTCTGGGCGCCTGATGACCTCAGCTAGCGATCAGAAGTTGTTTTGTGAAGTTTGCTCTGCGTTCAGATACTCTTTTGATGAATTTGTAGGAGAGAAAGTGGTCTCCCCGTCCTACTCCTCCGCCATCTTGGCTCCTCTATTCCCGTCTCTTTAAGAATTTTACACAGTCTGGGTTGTGATCCACACAGTCAAATGTTTTAGTTTAGTCAGTGAACTAGATACTGTTTTTCTAGAATTCCCTTGCTTTTTCTATGATCAAATGGACATTGGCAATTTGACCTCTGGTTCCTCTGCCTTTTCTAAATCAGCTTGTTCATCTGGAATTTTTTGGTTCAGGTACTGTTGAAGTCTAGCTTTAAAGATTTTGAGAATTTACCTTGCTAGCATGTGAAATGAGTGCAATTGTGAGGTAGTTTGAACATTCTTTAGCACGGCCTTTTTTTGGGATTGTAATGAAAACCTAACTTTTCCAGTCCTGTGGTCACTGTGAGTTTTCAAAATGTGTTGGCATATTGACTGCAGCACTTTAACAGCACCATCTATTAGGATTTGAAATAGCTTAGCTGGAATTCTATCACCTCCACTAGCCTTTTTCATCGCAATGCTTCCTAAAGGCCCACTTGACTTCACGCTCCAGGATTTCTGACTCTAGGTGAATGATCACACCATTGTAGTTATCTGGGTATTAAGACCTTTTTTTGTACAGTTCTGTGTATTCTTGCCACCTCTTCTCATCTTCTGCTTCTGTTAAGTCCGTACCATTTCTGTCCTTTATGTGACCTTCTTTGCATGAAATGTTCCCTTGCTATCTCCAGTTTTCTTGAAGAGATCTCTAGTCTTTCCCATTCTATTGTTTTCTTCTATTACTTTTCATTGTTCACTTAGGAAGGCTTTCTTATCTCTCCTTGCTATTCTTTGGAACTCTCCATTCAAATGGGTATATCTTTCCTTTTCTCCTTTGCTTTTCACTTCTATTCTTTTCTCAACTATTTGTGAGGTCTCCTTGAACAACCATTCTGCCTTGTGTTATTTCTGTTTCTTGGGGATGGTTTTGTTCACCACCTCTTGTACAATATTATAAACCTCCGTCCATAGTTCTTCAAGCACTTGCTCCGAACTTATTCCTTGAATCTATTTGTCACTTCCACTGTATAATAATAACAACTTTGATTTAGGTCATACCTGTATGGTCTAGTGGTATTCGCTACTTTCTTCAATTTAAGTCTGAATTTTGCAATAAGGAGTCAATTTAAGCAATCTAAACCTTCTTTGCCAAAGGATCCACTAAATCAGAAATGTCCTGCTTTTTCATGGACAATCAACTAACCAAAAAAAAAAAAAGTCAGCTTGAGATTTTATTTCATTTTAATGTCTTCTTTTATTTTTGTAGGGAAGAACACGTATTTATTCAGCAGTCACTTACCACATCCTCAGTATGATTAAGTGCCTTTAAGAAGCAGATAATTGAAAAAGAGATGAAATTTTCTCATGATTAAGTATAATACAGAGCAATATACGAAGAATAAGCAATAAAAAATAGCATGTAGGTTTATTGAAAATAGAAAGGTTGCTTCCATAAGCTCTTTCTAAAGCACATATCCTAAGAAAAGGAAATGGGAATCTTGGAGTCACGCAGAGAATGAAAGTTTTGAAGTGGGGAAAAAAAAATCTGAGTATGGTTTACTTCAACTTATCAAACTTACCAGTGGAATGGCCCTGAACAAATTAATTTAACTCTCTGTTTTGAAAGTTACATATTTGTAAAATGATGACAACCACACCTTTTTCAAGTAGATTAAATGATGCATATATAACCCCTGGAGCATATTTGTCATATCATATATTTTAATTTTCCCATTCATTTTGGATATATAAACCAATGTTTTGGGATAGTGAGGGTAATTATCTTATATTTGAACTTTGCATTAATATGCTTTTTCATGAGTTCATTCAATATTTGTTATTAAAACAGCTCTAAAATTTAGGCAGTAGAGTTAACATCATCTATAATTCAGATAAGGGGGTTTAGGTGCTATTTTGTTTTGTGAAATGCAAACTAAGTAAGAACATATATAACCTAAAATCCAGTCTCATAATTTGCAATAACTTGGCCTGTGACAATATCTGTGCCATGTGACGTCTTTTATCCACACTTAACACTTTATAAACTAGAAATATTCAACCAAATATACTCAAATTCCCTCAGTAACTCTTTGGTTGCTCAAATGATGAAGGCTTCAGGAACACAGAAACTGGGATTGAATTAACAATGATTTTTGAGTCCAGTATTTTTTTTGGGGTGGTGAGGATCTTTATGTTAATTATAAGGAGAATAATAAACAGATTGGACCATTGCTTAAAATGGTTTGACTTCACGTTCCACTTTTTTTTTTTTTTTTTTTTTTTTAGGTTTGTGAAGGCTTTATTTGGAGAACAGGAGGAAAAAAAAATCTCTCTGCCATCTCTTAATAAGCTTTTTAATTTATTGTGTTTTCTTTTTGTTGTTGTTGAAGGATAATTGCTTTACAGAATTTTGTTGTTTTCTGTCAAACCTCAACATGAATCAGCCATAGATATACATATATTCCCTCCCTTTTGAACCTCCCCCCATCTCCCTCCCCATCCCACCTCTCTAGGTGGATACAGAGCCCCTGTTTGAGTTTCCTGAGCCATACGGCAGATTCCCACTGGCTATTTAACATATGGTAATATAAGTTTCCCTGTTACTCTCCAGACATCTCATCCTCTCCTCCCCTCTCCCCATGCCCATAAGTCTATTCTCTATATCTGTTTCTCCATTGCTGCCCTGTAAATAAATTCTTTAGAACCATTTTTCTAGATTCCATATATGTGTGTTAGAATATGATATTTATCTTTCTCTTTCTGACTCACATCACTCATATAATAGGTTCTAGGTTCATCCATTTCATCAGAACTAACTCATATGTGTTCCTTTTTATGGCTGAGGGATAGTCCATTGTGCATATGTACCACCACTTCTTTATCCATTCATCTGTCGATGGGCATTTAGGTTGTTTCCATGTTCCAGCTATTGTAAATAGTGCTGCAATGAACAATGGCATACATGTGTCCTTTTCAACCCTGGTTTCCTCAGGGTATATGCTTAGGAGTGGGATTGCTGGGTCATATGGTGGTTTTATCCCTAGCTTTTTTTTAAAGGAATCTCCATACCATCTTCCATAGTGGCTGTATCAACTGACATTTCAACAGTGCAAGAGCATTCCCTTTTCTCCACACTCTCTCCAGCATTTATCATTTGTAGACTTCTTGTTGATGGCCATTCTGACAGGTGTGAGATGATATCTCCTTGTAGTTGTGACTTGTATTTCTCTAATAATGAGTGATGTGGAGCATCTTTTCATGTGTTTGTTAGCCATCTGTATGTCTTCTTTGGAGAAATGTCTGTTTATCTCTTTTTCCCACTTTTTTATTGGGTTGTTTGTTTTCCTGGTATTGAGTTCCTTGTATATTTGGAAATTAATCCTTTGTCGGTTGTTTGATTTGCTATTATTTTCTCCCATTTTGAGGGTTGTTTTTTCACCTTGCTTATAGTTTCTCTTGCCGTGAAAAAGGTTTTAAGTTTAATCAGGTCCCACTTGTTTGCTGCTAAGTCACATCAATCGTGTCCAACTCTGTGTGACCCCATAGACGGCAGCCCACCAGGCTCCCATCCCTGGTATTCTCCAGGCAAGAATACTAGAGTGGGCTGCCATTTCCTTCTCCACCTTGTTTACTTTTGTTTTTATTTCCGTTACTCTAGGAGTTGGGTCATAGAGGATCTTGCTTTGACTTATGCCATTGAGTATTCTGCCTGTGTTTTCTTCTAAGAGTTTTATAGTTTTTGGTCTTTCATTTAGGTCTTTAATCCATTTTGAGTTTATTTTTGTGTATGGTGTTATCAGTTTAGTTCAGTCGCTCAGTCGTGTCTGACTATTTGTGACCCCATGAACTGCAGCAAGCCAGGCCTCCCTGTCCATCACCAACTCACAGAGTCTACCCAAACCCATGTCCATTGTGTTGGTGATGCCATCCAACCATCTCATCCTCTGTCGTCCACTTCTCCTTCTGCCCTCAATCTTTCCCAGCATCAGGATCTTTTCAAATGAGTCAGCTCTTTACAACAGGTGGCCAAAGCATTGAGTTTCAGCCTCAACATCAGTCCTTCCAGTGAACACCCAGAACTGACCTCATTTAGGATGAACTGGTTGGATCTCCTTGCAGTCCAAGGGACCCTCAAGAGTCTTCTCCAACACCACAGTTCAAAAGCACCAATTCTTCTGCACTCAGCTTTCTTTATAGTCCAACTCTCACAACCATACATGACCACTGGAAAAACCATAGCCTTGACTAGATGGACCTTTGTTGACAAAGTAATATCTCTGCTTTTTAATATGCTGTCTAAGTTGGTCATAACTTTCCTTCCAAGGAATAAGCGTTTTTTAATTTCACGGCTGCAATCACCAGCTGCAGCAATTTTGGAGCCCAGAAAAATAATGTCAGACACTGTTTCCACTGTTTCCCCATCTATTTGCCATGGAGTCATGGGACCGGATGCCATGATTTTAGTTTTCTTAATATTGAGCTTTAAGCCAACTTTTTCACTCTCCTCTTTCACTTTCATCAAGAGGCTCTTTAGTTCTTCTTCACTTTCTGCCATAAGAGTGGTGTCGTCTGCATATCTGAGGTTATTGATATTTCTTCTCGCAATCTTGATTCCAGTTTGTGCTTCCCAACCCAGCATTTCTCATGATGTACTCTGCATATAAGTTAGATAAACAGGGTGACAATATACAGCCTTGATGTACTCCTTTTCCTATTTGGAACCAGTCTGTTGTTCCATGTCCATTTCGAACTGTTGCTTGTTTTATGAAGTGTTCTAATTTCATTCTTTTACGTGTAGCTGTCCAGTTTTCCAGGCACCATTTATTGAAGAGGATGTCTTTGCCCCATTGTATATTCTTGCCTACTTTGTCAAAAAGAAGGTACCCATAGGTGCCTGGGTTTATCTTGGGGCTTTCTATCTTGTTCCATTGGTCTATATTTCTGTTTCTGTGCCAGTACCATATCATCTTGATGACTGTAGCTTTGCAGTATAATCTGAAGTCAGGAAGGTTGAGTCCTCCAGCTCCATTCTTCTTTTTCAAGACTATTTTGGCTATTCAGGGTCTTTTGTGTTTCCATATAACTGTGAAATGTTTTGTTCTAGTTCTGTGAAAAATGGCATTGCTAATTTGATAAGGATCACATTGAATCTGTAGATTGCATTTGGTAGTTTAGCCATTTTCACAATACTGACTCTTCCTACCCAGGAACATGAAATATCTCTCTCCATGTTTTTATGTCATCTTTGATTTCTTTCATCAGTGTCTTATCATTTTCTGTGTACAGTTCTTTTGTATTCTTAGGTAAGTTGATACTTAGATATTTAATTATTTTTGTTGCAATGGTGAATGGGATTGATTCCTTCATTTCTCTTTCTAATTTTCATTGTTAGTATATAGAAATGCAAGTGATTTCTGTGTAATGATTTTGTATCCTGCAACATTGCTAAATTCACTGATTAGCTCTAGTAATTTTCTGATATTATCTGAAAGGTTTTTTTATGTATAGTATGATGTCATCTGCAAACAGTGAGAGCTTTACTTCTTCATTTTCCAATCTGGATTTCTTTTATTTCTTTTTCTTCTCTGATTGCTGTAGTTTTGTCTTCCATAACTATATTGAAAAAGTAGTGGTGAAAGTGGACACCCTTGTCTTGTTCCTGATGTTAGGGGGGATGCTTTCAGGTTCCCACTATTGGGAATAATGTTTGCTATAGGTTTATCATATATGGCCTTTACTATGTTGAGGTAGGTTCCTTCTATGCCCATTTTTTGAAGACTTTTAATCATAAATGGGTATGGAATTTTGTCAAAAGCTTTTTCTGCATCTATGGAGATTATCATATGGTTTTTATCTTTCAGTTTGTTAATATGGTGTATCACCCTGATTGATTTGCATGTATTGAAGAATCCTTGCATTCCTGGAATGAACCCAACTAGATCATGGTATGTGAGTTTTTTGATGTGTTGCTGAATTATGCTTGCTAAAATTTTGTTGAGGATTTTTGCATCTATGTTCATCAGTGATATTGGTGGCCTGTAGTTTTCTTTTTTTGTGTTGTGTTTGTCTGGTTTTGGTATCAGAGTGATTGATGGTCACCTCGTAGAATGAGTTGGGAAGTGTTCCTTCCTCTGTAGTTTTTTGAAAGAGTTTTAGAAGGATAGGCATTATCTCTTCCCTAAATGATAGAATTCTCCTGTGAAGTCATCTTGTCCTGGGCTTTTGTTTTTTGGGAAATTTTTTTATCACAGCTTCAATTTCAGTACTTGTAATTGGATTGTTCATAATTTCTATTTCTTCCTGGTTCAGTTTTGGAAAATTTAACTTTTCTAATAATCTGTCCATTTCTTCCAAGTTATACATTTTATTGCCATATAGTTGTTCATAATAGTCTCTTACAATCCTTTGCATATCTACATTGTCTGCTATAACCTCTCCTTTTTCATTTCTAATTTTGTCGATTTGATTCTTCTCTCTTTTTTTTCTTGATGAGTCTGACTAAAGGTTTGTCAATTTTGCTTATCTTCTCAAATAACCAGTTTTTAGTTTTATTAATGTTTACTACTGTTTCTTTCATTTGTTTTGCATTTATTTCTGCTCAGATCTTTATGACTTATTTCCTTCTACTAATTTGTTGTTGTTGTTTTGTTTTGTTTTTCTTTTTCCAGTTGCTTTAGATGTAAAGTTAGGCTGTCTATTTGATGTTTTCCTTGTTTCTTGAGGTAAGATTGTATTGCTATAAACTTTCCTCTTACAACTGCTTTTGGTGCATCCCATAGGTTTTTGAGTTGTCATGTTTTCATTGTCATTTGTTTCTAGAATTTTTTTTTTTTTAATTTCCCTTTCGATTTCTTCAGTAAACTGTTGGTTATTTAGAAATGTGCTGTTTAATCTCCATATGCTTGTTTTTCTTACAGTTTGTGTGTGTGTGTGTGTGTGTGTAATTGATATTTAGTCTCATAGCATTGTGGTTGGAGAAGATGCTTGATCTGATTTCAATTTCTTAAACTTACTGAGTTTTGATTTGTGATCCAATAGCTGGTCTATCCTGGAGAATGTTCCATGTGCACTTGAGAAGAAGGTGTATTCTTCTGAATTTGGGTGGAATGTCCTGAGGATATCAATGAGATCCATCTCATCTAAATATATCATTTAAGACTTGTGTTTCCTTATTAACTTTCTGTTTTGATGATCTGTCCGTTGGTGTGAGTGGGGTGTTAAAATTTCCTACTATTATTGTGTTACTGTTAATTTCTCCTTTTATGCTTGTTAGTGTTTGTCTTATGTATTGAGGTGCTCCTATGTTGGGTGCATAGATATTTACAATTGTTATGTCTTCCTCTTGGATTGATCCCTTGATCATTATGTCATGTCCTTCCTTATCTCTTGAAATCTTCTTTATTTTAAGGTCTATTTTGTCTGGTGTGAGGATTGGTCCTCCAGCTTTCTTTTGCTTCCCATTTGCATGGGACATATTTTTCCATTCTCTCACTTTCAGTCTATATGTGTCTTGAGGTCTAAAGTGGGTTTCTTGTAGGCAGTGTATATATATGAGTTTTGTTTTTGTATCCATTCAGCCAGTCTGTGTCTTTCGGTTGGCACATTTACTCCATTTACATTTAAAGTAATTATTGATATATACATACATTCATTGATATATACATACATACATATATTCATTGATATATACATACATTGATATATACATTCCTATTGTCATTTTCTTAATTGCTTAGGGTTGATTTTGTAGATCTTTTTTCTTCTCTTATATTTCTTGACTATACAAGTCCATTTAACATTTGTTGTAAAGCTAGTTTTCTTATGGGGTGAGATTTGTCCTGAGTTTGTTTGTTTGTTTTTCCTCTGATGGGCAAGACCGAGTAAGGTGGTAATCCTGTTTTCTGATGATTGGGTTTGTATTTTTGTTTTGTTTTTTATTTAGATGAGGCATCCTGCACAGCATGCTATTGGTGGTTGGGTGATGACCGGTCTTGTATTTCAGTGGTTTCCTTTGTGTGAGTTCTCACTATTTGATACTCCTTAGAGTTAGTACAAGCTAGAATCAAGATTGCCGGGAGAAATATCAATAACCTCAGATATGCTGATGACACCACCCTTATGGCAAAAAGTGAAGAGGAAACAAAAAGCCTCTTGATGAAAGTGAAAGAGGATAGTGAAAAAATTTGGCTTAAAGTTCAACATTCAGAAAATTAAGGTCATGGCATCTGGTCCTATCATCTCATGGGAAATAGATGGGGAAACGGTGGAAACAGTGTCAGACTTTATGTTTAGGGCTCCAAAATCACTGCAGGTGGTGAATGCAGCCATGAAATTAAACGGAGAAAAGGAGACAAATTTAAATGAAATTAAACAAAAAAAGGAGATGCTTACCCCTTGGAAGGAAAGTTATGACCAACCTAGATAGCATATTAAAAAGCAGAGACATTACTTTGCCAACAAACATCCGTCTAGTCAAGGCTATGGTTTTTCCAGTGGTCATGTATGGATGTGAGAGTTGGACTGTGAAGAAAGCTGAGCCCCGAAAAGTTGATGCTTTTGAACTGTGGTGTTGGAGAAGACTCTTGAGAGTCCCTTGGATTGCAAGGAGATCCAACCAGTCAATCCTAAAGGAGGTCGGTCCTGCGTGTTCATTGGAAGGACTGATGCTGAAACTGAAACTCCAATACTTTGGCCACCTCATGCCAAGAGTTGAGTCATTGGAAAAGACCCTGATGCTGGGAGGGATTAGGGGCAGGAGGAGAAGGGGATGACAGAGGATGAGACGGCTGAATGGCATCATCAACTCGATGGACACTGGTTTGAGTAAACTCCGAGAGTTGGTGATGGACAGGGAGGCCTGGTGTGCTGTGATTCATAAGGTCGCAAAGAGTTGGACATGACTGAGTGACTGAACTGACTGAGAGTTAGTTCTCTGGTAGTCAGGGATCAGTGTTCCCACCCCAAAGGCTCAGGGCTTGATCTCTGGTGAGGAAAGAAGATTCCACAAGTGGTTTGTTATGGCATTGAGATTAAAGCAAATGTCAATAAATGAGACAAAGATGAACCCCAGACAAGCGGAAGTTACAAAATCAGGCAAATAATTAAAATAATGGAAAATACACATATACACATACAGCCATGAACAAACTCAAAGCAGTCCAACAAAAATAAAGCACAGTAGATTGACCTGGTGAACAAAAGGGACTGAAAATTATGTCTACCAGAACAAAACTAACTAAAGAACAAACTGGAAAACAAAACTAAAGCAAGGTGTCAGGTGACGAATAAATCAATGAAAACAAAACTAACAAATATGTTGAGAGGAAAGGAAAGAAAGTAAAGAAAGAAAGAATAACTATGCAAAGTTAAATACAGATAGATGAAAAAGATTTGTATATATTAAAGATTAACTTCAAGGGGAAAAGAACAGTAGGAAAGACAGACAAAGGAATAAATGTAGAAAAAATATAATAGGTTTAAAAAAATTAGAAGTTAAAATTATAAAAAAAAGATTTAAAAAAAAGTTACAAGAAAAAAAAAAAAAAAAGAGGAGAAAAAAAGGTAAAGTCCACAGACCTGTAAAAGCCCAACATTGAGGAAGAGGTTTATAACAACAGCCAAAATTGTGACTGAATATACACATGTATATATATATACATAAATTTATATATTGAATTGTATATACATTAAAGATTAGCTGCAAGGGAAAAAGAACAGTAGGAGAAGCAAATAAAATAATAAATGTAGAAATAATAATAAGAGGTTTAAAAAATTTAAGTGAAAAAGAAAAGAAAGAAAACAAACTCCCCAGAACTGCAAAAGCCCGATATAGAGGCAAAAGTTAATAACAACAATAAAAAAAAAGAAAAGTGACTGAGAATAAAAAGAAAAATAAAAAAAAAAAGCTCAAAAGCTTAGATTTCATAGTGCCAATAAAATTGACAACTACAACAGATGGGGGAAAAGAAAGAAAGAAAAAAAAAAGAATCTACAGAACATGTCAAAACATAAGAAAATAAATGTTTTTCTTGAGTCATTGCTGTCAGAGTCCTTTCCCTCTCTGAGAGTCACAGTTCATTTCACCCCGCTAGAATGCCCTCTAACACCTTGCTGATCTCTGGACCTGCTGTGGGGGCAGCTCAGGTTCTACTCTGCTCCTACTCCTCTGTGCTCTTGCCTCCAATGTCCACAGCTATCAGAGCTAGTGTGCCTTCTTTTGTGGGAGCTCTCAGTGATCTTTTATATATTCCACAGAAACAGAGTCTGCCTAGTTGATCATGTGGATTTAATCTGCAGATGTACAGCTGGTGGGAGGGTTTTGGGTCTTCTTCCTTAGTCACACTGCCCCTGGGTTTCAATTGTGATTTTATCCCCAGTTCTAGATATGGGTCATCCATTGGGTTTGCTCCTGAGTCTGCCCTGGAGGACTTGGGTTTGCCCCTGGGAGGGCCAGGTGTGGAGGTGGTGCAGCTGCTTGAGTCGCAGGGGTTCTGGTAGCACCAAGTACTCAGGGTAGTTGGCGGCTAGGGCAGCAGGAAATATAGTGCTCTAGAAGGGTATGGCAACCAGTATTGGCCAATACTCTCCAGTATTCTTTCCTGGAGAACCACCCCCCCCACCCCCCCAATCCCCTGACAGAGAAGCCTGGCAGGCCACACACAGCCCATGGGGTCACAAGGAGTTGGACACTACTGAAGTGACCTTGTGTGCATAGGTGTAAGAACTTTTTTGCCTGTGGTAGCTCTGCTACAGTGAGAATTGAGTGTGAAGATAGCACAGCTGCTTGGCTTTCAGGGACCCTGGTGGTGCCAAGTGTGCAAGGACACGGACTGCCTCTGCTGCAGGAGTTATAACCCTATCAGTCTTTTTTCAAGCCTCTTCTAGCTGGTGATAAGAAGGCCTCCTTGGCCAGTCTTTCTCGGTAGCTTCACCTGTTTAGGCACTTAGAGGGTTTCCTTGCCTGGGGTCCTTCTCTGTTGTTGGGCACACCAGGCACATAGAGGGGCCCCCTGCCTGGGATCCTACCCTGTAGATAAGTGTGTCAGGCACTTAAAGGGGCACCCTGGGTAGGGTCCTACTGTGCAATTCAATGCATCAGGCATTTGATGGTCCAGCCTCTCTATTGTTCAGCTGCCAATGCTGGTGTGTTGGCGGGGGTGGGGGAGGCTATGGTGATGGAGCCACCCCTTAAGCATGACTCAGCAGTACTGCCTTGCTTTCATGGCTGCCTGGCTTTCCTCCACAGGCATTTCCCACCGCGATCTCTTTCCTCACTTCCCCTCAATCCAGCTCTCTGCAGTCAACAGCAGCTTTCACCCAGGGATTGCTCCACAATCCATAAACTCCAGCTCCCAGTCACCTGTGCCATCTAGGGTATATATGGCTGCAGCAAGGACTGTCTGATTCTCATTCCATTTAGGCTGCCACAGATCAGCTGTTTCACTCTCAGCCTTAAATGTTTCTCCTCTGACTCAGACAACGGCCCCAGTGTGGGGTTGGACCCCTACTTCAGTTCCCCCACCAGCTGAGGGCAGGTCCAGTCCTATTAACACTCCCATTTTCCCCCCTAGTTCCTTCATCCTTCCAAGTTTTGTGTGGATCCATATATTTGTTTCTGTTGGTCAGGTACTCCTGCCTGGTCTCAGTTGGTGTTCTGCATGTATTTTTGTGTCTGAAGGTGTATTCCTGATGTATCCATGGAGAAAGATGTATTCCATGTCCACCTACTCCTCTGCCATCTTGTTCCTCCACTTTCCACTTTCAATTTCTCTAATAAATATTAATTATCCTCTACCATTTGCAGTTTCACTTTAAACAATAATTTACTGTCATAGGTCAACTACCTTCAATAAATACGTTGATGAAGATCAGAAAAAAGGGTTGGACATCTCAGCAACAAAGAACACATCAATGTCCAGAACTTCATTTCAAACACTGCTTGAAAAAAATCAATCAAAGCTTCTAGGAATACTGGTTGGATTTAAGACTTTATCAGGGAAAATATAAGATGAGGTCAAAGTATCTTATAGTAAAAAAAAAAAATAAGGACATGTTTTAAAAAAATGCAGTGACATGTGAAAAGATCACAAGAGTAAAACTGAAAGAGCTTCCAATGGTGATGACTGAAGCAATTTGAGCAACAGAATTTACATTTATTTTTTATAACATTTACAGTAAACTGAATTATAACACACAGTATAAATTAAATATCCATCAATCCATAGTGATATAAATAACTGAATAAATAAATATGAGAGAAGAGATCAATCTTCCATATAGGTGTATTTCAAATAATTGATGTTGACAATCCCCCTACAGGCTAAATCCTTCCCTACTCTGCTAGCATGGGCTGTGTGAGTAACTTGCAAAGACTAAAATATGCAGAGATTTGGAGACTGTAAGGGTAGAGTAGGGGCTTCCAGTAACTTCATACACTGCCAAGCACTACCTGGGTCAGGTGACCAAAGTCTACATAGACAGTGATGAGTCATGTCGATATTACATATCACTGGTAGAGCGTGATCAGAAAGGCACTTCATCTCTATGAGACTCCTCTCTAAAAGACAAAAGCACAGTGTAGCTATAAGAAAAACCTCACACAGACCAAATAAAAGAACTTCCTAAAACTACGTGCTTAGTACTCCTTGAAACTTTGAAGGTTATAAAACAGAATGAAAGACTGAGAATTTTCACAGACCAGGAAAGACTGACTAAACAAAATGATTAGATTAATGCAATGTGGTATCCTAGAAGGGATATAGAAAAGGGACATTAAAGAAAACTAGTAAATAGAGATTAGAATTTAGTGAAGAATAATGTGCTAGTGTTGGTTAGTTTTAACAACTGCTCCTTGGTAATAAAAGCTGGTAACAAAAGGGTAAACTGGTTGAGGGAGTATACAGAAGCACTCTATATATCTATCTGTAAATCTACAGCTGTGTTAAAATTCAAAACTTATTGAAACATAAAGAGAATTGTAGTCATCATATATATATATTTTATATTCTAATTTTAGGTAAATACTGAAAAAATGCATTATATAACAACATATAAAGATCAGATATTATTTTTTCTGGCTTTCTACTAGTTTATCTGTTGTAACTTAATTGCATAACCACATTTGAAGGTCAACAGCTTTCACACATGCAAAACAGCTTATTACTTCACCAAAATGGCAGTTAAGCTACAACTGGCTTTTGGCACGGTTGCTGCTTTTCATAAATAACTGGTTTAGGGACAGTTTTGCTCTTTTCAGTTCAAAATGTTTTGTGTTTTGGAAGGGGGTTGTTGTGTTTATGTATATGTGTATATGTGTTGCATACACAAAAATTATCCAAGCATTTTAATTGTCACCTTGGATTTTCTGGTCATTTGTGATGTATCTTAACACTTTTTCAGCTATGACACATTAACAATTAAAATAATACTGCTGAAAGAATTTTATGACATAAATTCCTAATTAATGATATATTTTTTTCTCTTCAGTCAGTTCAGTCACTCAGTCGTGTCTGACTCTTTGCAACCCCATGGACTGCAGCACGCCAGGTTTCCCTGTCCATTACCAACTCCCAGAGCTCACCCAAACTCATGTCCATCTAATCAGTGATGCCATCCAACCATCTTATCCTCTGTCATCCCCTTCTCCTCTTGTCTTCAATCTTTCCCAGCATCAGGGTCTTTTCCAACATAATTAGTTGAATGAAAAATTAACCTGTTGAAAGTAATCCTCTACAGAATAAAAATTTTTGAAAGGCAACCTAAATAATTATTGTAGAGCAAAGGACTCAGGGAAATGCCCTTGGCCTCTCTCAATTTCTTGTATAGCTGGGAGCCCACATGCCCATTTTCCTAGAGTAATCTCATTTTGCTTTCATCCCATGCAAGGACTTATGCTTGACTGTGTTGTAGGACCAGGATGTCATATTTTTGCCATGTCTCTCTTTAGTCCAGGGTGTGGATGAAAGTGACCTTTCTAGAAGGGAAGGAATTCAGTCTAATCGTGGATTTGGAGGTTCATATATCAGCACCAAGTATGCTAGCTGCCCTGTCCGCAGGAAATGCAGACAGTGTACTGCCATTGTGTTGAAGGAGGGGCAGTTGTCTCTAGAACTGCTGTCTTCAGGCAGTGGACACGCCTGTTGATATCTCTTCAGTTAGCTTGTTTTTTTTTTTTTTTTAATTCTAAATTATTTCAAGTATCTGTGCCCCCATAAAGTTAGAAAAGCATCTGGAATATTTTGTTATTGAGTCAGCATTGAATTCTGCCTCTCCAAATTACTACTTGTATAAATATATAGAATCACTGAGATTCTATTGGCTACAGCATATACAATGTGGGACCATTCACACATAACCTCACATGGCTACCTTGAAAGTAAAATATTATACACATATGCATACATACACATGCTCACATAGCACATATTTACAATTGAAACTTAAATTTAAGTTGAAGTCAAATAGAATCAAGAGTCTGTTATTGATTTTGCAAAATTTACCTAAATGTAAACATACCTAAGATGTTTACTAAATTTATGAATCATGAAGGTGAAATAACTTAAGGAAAATAAGTTATATTTTAAAGGAAATAAATATATGGCATGAATGGATTTCTAATCATAGTCTGAAATGGATGATTACTTTAACATCTATGATTAAACATAATAACTGTCTCCATTTTATCTGCTTTAAAATAATATAAATGCTATTTTGTGGGGGTAATCCTTGGTCTGGATCATGTTCAGTTTTGGGAAATAATGTGTAATTGGGGGTGAATATATATATATATGTGTGTGTGTGTGTGTGTGTAAATATATATATATATATATATATATATATATATATGTAGAAATCATATGTTATTGTATGTGTTGACTCAATCTTTAGGCAGTCATGTCTAAAATCTTCTGCTGCTATAGAGTAATTTTGACAAGATTCTTTTGCAAGCCAACCTAGCTCTCTGAGTTCTGCTTTCTACAGTGTGACCACCTACTCTTATCACACAACCATAATGCCAAAGTACCTAAAAAAATTTTTACCTTTGTGTTTATAATCTGAGGAATCTCTTTGTAGCCTATCACCAATAGAATGAATATATAGGAATGATTTCTTTTTTGCTTCTTCAGGGGTACTTTCTATTGTCCATAAATTCTTCTCTCTTATCCTTCATTACCTTAAAATCTTCCTAATTAAAGTTATCTTGATTTTTCCAAAAATAGCATTTAGAAAGAATTTGGCTTAATTCTCTAGTCTGCTATAAGCCTTTACAGTAACACCCTGAAACTGCTACCAGATTGGGAGCTTAGAAGGGAATAGAAAAAACACTCAGGGAATAAAAAAAGACCCCAAAACATATGTTAATATCTCAGATGTGCATTTTACCTTTTTGACATTATAAAACCTTGAAGCAGTCACGGAAGTAGGAGACTTAAAATGACTTGCAGACAGAGAGATAAAGAATACATTAAGGAAAATAGACAACACATTTGAAGATTGGAAATAAACATTGAAATTTCTTATAGATGCTATGATTCCCCAGTGCAGGTAACTCAAACATAGTTATGCCATATAATAATGTACTGATTTTTAGCAGCAGTTTCTAGACAAATGTGTCATTTTGGAATAAAAATGAATACTTCCACTACTTATATCTGAATATCAAGTTAAAAAGACTAAATGTCAACAAATAACCAAATTTTCATTTTATAATTTAGAGAAGTGCAATAAAATCTATCAACATGAAAGAAGAAGGTTGAAGTTCCTGGCAGGGACTGTAATTAAGAAATAGCATATTATTTTATTGAAGGGGGAAAAGAAGGGAATAAACACATGAAATCACTGTATATCAAGAAGAATACATATCTATGAAACAAAATAAATTGACACAGTAAATTAAAGTGCTGCACTCAACAGATCACCAGCCCAGGTTGGATGCATGAGACAAGTGCTCAGGCCTGATGCACTGGGAAGACCCAGAGGGATCGGGTAGAGAGGGAAGTGGGAGGGGGGATCGGGATGGGGAATACATGTAAATCCATGGCTGATTCATGTCAATGTATGACAAAAACCACTTCAATATCGTAAAGTAATTAGCCTCCAACTAATAAAAGTAAATAATAAAAAAAGGCCAGCAAATATGGAAAACTTAGCAATGACCACAGGACTGGAAAAGGTCAGTTTTCATTCCAATCCCAAAGAAAGGCAATGCCAAAGAATGTTCAAGCTACCACACAATTGCATGTATTTCATATGCTAGCAAAGTAATGCTCACCTCGAGATGTTCAAGCTGTATTTAGAAAAGGCAGAGGACCCAGACATCAAATTGCCAACATCCACTGGATCATAGAAAGAGCAAGAGAATTCCAGAAAATCACCTACCTCTGCTTCATTGACTATGCTAAAACTTTTGACTGTGTGGATCACAATAAACTGTGGAAAATTCTTCAAGAGATGGGAATACCAGACAACCTTACCTGCCTCCTGCAAAACCTGTATGAAGGTCAAGAAGCAACAGTTAGAACCAGACATGGAGCAATGGACTAGTTCCAAATTGGGAAAGGAGAACATTAAGGCTGTATATTGTCACCCTGCTTATTTAACTTCTATACAGAGTACATCATGTGAAATGCCAAGTTGGATGAAACACAAGTTGGGATCAAGATTTCTGGGAGAAATATCAATAACCTCCGATATGCAGATGACATGACCCTAATGGCAGAAAGTGAAGAGGAACTAAAGAGTCTCTTGTTGAAGATGAAAGAGGAGGTTGAAAAAGCTGGCTTAAAGCTCAACATTAAAAAAAATGAAGATCATGGCATCTGGTCGCATCCCTCATGGCAAATAGATGGGGGAAAAATGGAAGTAGTGACAAACTTTATTTTCTTGGACTCCCAAATCACTGCAGATGGTGTCTGCAGTCACAAATTAAAAGATGCTTGTTCCTTGGAAGAAACGCTATGACAATCCTAGACAGTGTGTTAAAAAGCAGAGACATTCCTTTGCCGACAAAGGTCCATGTAATCAAAGGTATGGTTATTCCAGGAGTCATGCATGAATGTGGGAGCTGGACCATAAAAAAGGCTAAATGCTGAAGAATTGATGCTTTTGAGCTGTGGTGTTGGAGAAGACTCCTGAGAGTCCCTCGGACTGCAAGGAGATCCAACCAGTCACTCCTAAAGGAAATCAATCCTGAATATTCATTAGAAGGAATGGTGCTGAAGTGAAGCTCCAGTTCTTTGCCCACATGTTGTGAAGAGCCAACTCATGGGAAAAGACGCTGATGCTGGGAAAGATTGAAGGCAAGAGGAAAAGTGGATAACAGAGGACGAGATGGTTGGATGGCATCACCAACTCAACAGATATGAGTTTGAGCAAGTTCCAGGAGATAATCAAGGACAGGGAAGCCTGGTGTGCTGCAGTCCATGGGGTTGCAAAGAGTAGGACATGCCTGAGTGACTGAAAAACAAAATTGTAAATTACAGACAGAGCCGGTAGCATGGTATACAGTTAAACTTAAGGAGTTAGAAAGTGTAAAAACAGAATAAAGTGAATAGTGACTTGCAACTGAAGGCAAAAAAATGGCGATGTGAATGCCCTTCATGGAAAATATTAGGAGGTTATTTCCTTGAAATGGAAATGTGAGAATTAGAAATTAAATTGCTTGACCAAAATTGTCAAGCTTTCCCAGACAGGATGTAGATAGTGAAAGAGGCATTGCATTTGGCATTTGAGAGTATGTTAGTATCCTTAAAGAGAGTGATTGTGGTGTATATTTTTTTAAAGATAAAGTATTGATTATAATGCCATGAGAGAGAAGAATTCTCATACACAGACGCATGAGAAGAGACAGGGTGCTTAGACTTCTTTTCATGAGGTTGGGTTGTGAAAAAAGAACAGAACGTCTGTTTGAGGGCAATAAAATGTTAAAGGTGCATCCATTTAGACACTTTTGGACATGGTTGTTAGAAAAGAGAATAGTCAGTTCCTAGGCAAAAGTGAAAATTAAAAATCAATGAACAGTGATGTGAATAAAGTCCTAGCAGAAGAGAAATAAAGGGGGAAGAGCAAATTCTTTTGCGAAGGTCAGTATAATGATGAAGATAACTCATAAGATTAAATATGACTAGGAAAGGAACATGGAGAATTTTAGCCTTGATAATCTGTATTTTCTCTCAGAATTGACATTCTGGGTATATGTACTCACTTTGAACAGATAATTTGACTTTGTTCTTTGGGAAAACAATATGTAAACATTGTAAGTATTTGAGACTGATTACTTGTAAGATTACTTGTTGAGTATCTGAGGGGCCTGATGCTTAACAATCTTAGTTTCTATTGGATGGATGTTTAAATTGTTCCAAAATGTTTTTGTCTAGGAAGTTAAAATGAAAGTATAGTAAGTAAAATTAGAATTATCTTGTTGAGATTAATATACCTAAGGATGATGCAATCTTATATTTCCACAAAATGGTTTATATAGTTAGGAAAATTAGGGGGAAAGGTAATATAGAACCTGAAAACCACTACACTGAGAATCCTTTTTCCAGAAAACACTGAATGAAAATACTCCAGTGGAAAATAATTGTAATAAGCAACATTACAAATAAGCTCCAGATTATCAAAAGTCAGTGGTTTTATTGTAGAAGTCATAGTCTATGAAATGTCAAAATGGCTAAAAACATGGAAAGATAATAACCCAGCTTATGAAGTTTGCTTTTTTAATTCAAGATCCATTATGCTGTTTCAATTTTTTGTTTAATGTTTACTTTCAAATCAAAGAAACTAAAGAGGTATGCATTTTGAAATGTTATAATCAAAAGAGGATGGTTATTCCCAGCATCCAGCTGAGTTTAGAAAGTCAGATTAAATTTGTGATAGAATTTAAAATTAAATGCATGTTATATGTTATATTTTCTATGGAACTTCTATTTTTTTTTTTAAAGTGATTAAGTCCAAGGAAGTGTGTTTTAATATGAAGTTGAATAGTAGACATCATTGAAGTTCATCACTTCCAGGAACATGATGTGACTGAATTAGCTCATATCATCAAAGTTAGTTATGGTCATGTGATTTACCTGACCTTTGGATGTAAGTGGAACACCTACCTTCTCTTCCCAGAAACATGGTTGTCCTCATTCCTTTTTGTAATGTTCCTGGATTGGTTACATGGAGGACAGCTGCTTTGAGAGACAGGAGACCTCTAGTGGGCTTTATGTGAGAAAGAAAGAAACATTTGATGTGATAAACTGATGAGATTTAAGGATTGCTTTTTTACTTTAGTACATACTAGCATATCTTAGGGGATTTCCTGGTGACTCAGATGGTAAAGTGTCTATCTGCAATGTTGGAGACCCGGGTTTGATCCCTGGGTCGGGAAGACCCTCTGGAGAAGGAAATGGCAACCCACTCCAGTACTCTTGCCTGGAAAATCCCATGGACAGAGGAGCCTGGTAGGCTATAGTCCATGAGGTCACAAAGAGTCAGACACAACTGAATGACTTGACTTTAGTGACTTGACTTTAGTTTACTTTAGCATATCTTAATTAATACAAGGTCATGTTTAATATCTTGTATAAACATTATTTTGTCAAATTCATATAATTGAATATAATTAAGAAGGCTATGTGAGTCTGGTCTATAGCAAATTCTAAATAACTTTCATTGGTTTTATTCTAAATATATATGATATGTGTTTGATAGAGTTTCATTTTATGGCATTTAAAGTCTTAGATATTATCTCTCTATGAACTTACTGTATAATTGGCATCAGTGTTGTGTAATGTCATCATAGACTGTGTTAGGAGAACATTAGGTTGTGCTATTTCTTTTCAGGAAGCATGTATTAATTTATAACAATAAGCATATAGGTTTTACAATTTATAATCAACCATTATAGTTGAAACTTGGGTTTCAACAGTGAAATCAGCAAAGGCTATTCTGTATTATTGTTTGTATTAAAAATTTGTGTTTAAAAAATTGATAGTTCAGATACAATCCAAATATCATCTCTGGAAAAGAAAAATTGTTCCAGACAAGTTGAACAGTCAAGGAAGACTTTATTTAAGACTATTGCAATAGAGGAGATAAATTAAACTCAATCTCACTGAAACAAAAGGCAGGGGGATTTTTAAATGCGGAGTGAGCTAACAGTAAAAAAGAGAGTTGTTCAATGTTGAATAGGTCATCTGTGTTTACGAATTGGTTCTTATCAAAGTTAGGTTCCTACCCTCCCATAGAAACTAGAAGACAGGGACCCTATCTTTCATGATAATTACATTTCAATGGGCTTCCCTGATGGCTCTGATGGGAGAGACTCTGCCTGCAATCAGGAGACAGGGGTTCAATACCTGGGTCAGGAAAATCCCCTGGAGGAGGGAGTGGTTACCCACTCCAGTATTCCTGCCTGCAGAATTCCAGGGACAGAGAAGCCTGGTGGGGTATAGTCCATGGGGTCATAAAGAGTTAGACAGCACTGAGTGAGTAACACTCTGACTGGGGTTGTAAAACCCCAGGCAGAAGGCTGAAAAAAGATTTACATCTCAAAGAGGCAGAGAATCTATTGCAAGTTTTCTAAAGTAAATTCTGTGAAAAAAGGGAGGTTGGGACCTATTGTCTGGAAGAAACCTGCCTAAAATTTAGTCAGGCTGAGGGGAATGTTACAGTCACCTTGGCCATCACCAATCTCATTTCTATTTATTATTCATTACTGATCTGTCTTCCCAGACCCACTTCACACACCTTACTACAGTAGGGACAATGTGTTTTCACAACCTGAAACACAATCTTAACAAATTAATCTTCACATATAATAAGATCTACTTAGGTTTGATTAGTGGGAAGCTTCATGATTCACATGAAAAGTGATGGATGTTGTTTTTTATCAAATTAATATATGATTATATTTGAATTAAGACAGTTTAAAAAAAATCACATTATATCTGAAATGCTATATCTATAATTCATTCAGTTAGTATGAGTGTCCAGAAAGATATACAATCTTAAAGTAGCCAAAATAGTGTAGGTTTCTTGTTTCTTCCTTGAAGGTTAAGAATAAAACTTATCATTTGAGTCATTTATACAGTTAACTTAATCATACTTTCTGTAAGTATTTTTATTTTTAGATGGAGGATAATTTTCTACACTGTTGTGTTGATTTTTGCCACACAACAGCATGAATCAGCTGTGAGTATATATGTATCCCCTCCACCTTGTAGCTTCTTATCAACAGTCCCCTTTCCCAGCCTTATAGGCCATTGCAGATTGCTCAGGGGTAAAGAATCAGCCTGACAGTACAGGAGATGCAGGAGACATGAGTTCAAACCCTGAGTGAGGAAGATACCATGAAATATGAATGGGAACACACTCCAGTATTCTTACCTGGAGAATCTCATGGAGTGAGGAGTCTGGCAGGTTATATAGTCCATGCTGCTGCTAAGTCACTTCAGTCGTGTCGACTCTGTGCGACCCCATAGACGGCAGCCCACCAGGCTCTGCCTCCCTGGGATTCTCCAGGCAAGAACACTGGAGTGGGCTGCCATTTCCTTCTCCAATGTGTGAAAGTGAAAAGTGAAAGTGAAGTCGCTCAGTCGTGTCCATAGTTAAAGAAATTAGTCATATAGTCCAGTTACTATAATTAGTCATATAGTCATAATTACTCATATAGCCCAGAGGGTTTCACAAATTCGAACATGACTAAGGGACTGCACACATAGAGGTCATCACAGAGCACTGAGCTCATCTCCCTGTGTTAGACAGCTGATTCCTACTAACTCCCTATTTTATGCATTGTAGTGTGTAAATGGCAGTGCTACTCTCTCAGTTTGTCCTTGACCCGCTCTTTCCCACTGTGTCCACAAGTCTTTTCTCTACACCTGCGTCTCTATTCCTGCCCTGAAAATAGCTTCATCAGTTCCATTTTTCTAGATTCCATATATATGTGTTAATACACAATATTTATTTTTCTCTTTCTGATTTATTTCACTCTATATAACTCTAAGTATATATATATATATATATATATACACACTCTATATATATAGCTCTAAGTTCATCTACTTCAATACAACTGACTCAAATTTGTTACTTTTTATGGCTGAGTAATATTCCATTTTCTAAACATATATGTACCAGAACTCCTTTATCTATTTATCTGTCAATGAACATCTAGGTTGTTTCCATGCCCTGGTTATTGGCAATAGTGTTTCTATGAACATTGGGGTACACGTGTCTTTTTGAATTATGTTTTTTTTTTCAGGGTATATGTCTGGTACTTTGATTCTGCAAGCATTCTTTTAGTGCCTAAACTGTGGCAGGAATTTACTAATGTTCCCCTCATTCTCAGAGACAATAGTGAACTTAGTTTACTAAGCTAAGCTTATAAGACAAATGGGAAGTGAAAACTAAACTCTGATTGTAACTTTCAATTGCATTGCGACCCAATTCCTTTCACTCCTACCACAAATCAAATAGTGCTAATCTTAATAGTGAAAGAAGTTGATTTAAGGGCACAAATATGACCTTGTTCTTTCAGACACCACATATCCTTCCTCCCCTTAGTCTTAACCCATTCTTCGCCAGCATTTAAACTTTCTTTAAATTTTATGATAAAGAATTGCTTCACATTTTCATGTTAATTGTATCTTTATCAAACACTGAGAACTTTGTTTTTAACCAGTGAGATGGGAAATATTCTATTCTAGTTCTATTCTTTGTCATCAACTTTGATTAATCTTTTGTAGGTTGAGCTGAACTGTTTCATACTGCCTTGCAATATCCATCTCCCACTTAAGAACTTCACATAGATAATGAGTCCCCAAAATACTGAATGAAAAAATGAGTTAAATACAGTATACAACCACTGCTTTTAAGGATAGTAAAGTCTACCCGTAGTAACAGCATGACATACAATAGTTTCGCTATGAAGATTTGCACATGGTGATGCTTAAGCACAGAGGAAAAATATTTAACTCAGAGCCCTGAAAATCAAACAGGTATGAATCAGATAAAAGATGGAGGAAAGATGGTCTCTCTTTAGAGACCAGTATTGTATAAGGGGGACTTCCCAGATGGTGCTAGTGGTAAAGAACCCACCTGTCAAAGCAATAGACATACAAGACACAGATTCAACCCCTGGATTGGAAAGATCCCCTGGAGGAGGGCATGGCAACTCATTCTTGGAGAATCTAATGGACAGAAGGGCCTGGTGGGCTGCTATAGTCCATAGGGTTGCAAAGAGCCGGACATGACTGAAGTGACTTAGCACACAGCAAATTATGTAAAGGTCTTTGACATGTAAGAAAACAGATTATTTAGCAGCTCCAAAGAGGAGTACAGTAAGACAAATGATGATGAGTTCATTAGAAGGAGAGTAAACTGGAGAAGTGGGTAAAATTGGTATCAAGACTGATATTGTGTGCCATAGAAATGTCCTCTGAATTTTACTCCATATAATGTGTAAAATGTTTGCATAAGTAAATAAGTATGACTTGAACTCAATTTAATAGCTATTTCTTGTAAGGCATTTTCCAGTGGCTATCTTGCCAACATTTTCCTGAAAAGAAAAAAAAAAAAAAATAGCCTATTTCAATGTGTTTGAGTAATTGAAAACATTTCAATTTCATTTTGCCCATAGAAAATCCATTATATAATGTAAACTTGGCATTAAACATTTATGCTATTTGCCATAGATGAAAGTGAAAATCAGTGTGCAAATAGAGCAACAATGTGGTTTTTCCCATCAACTGTGAAATATGATTATTAGGAAAGGTAAGGAGATAAATATAAAGTATTAGTTTCTTAAAGGAAATAGCTGAACAAGTTTTAAATTCATTTTAAATCCATGGATACTATGTTGCCTGGAAATATTTATGTGAATATTATGGTGTCCAAGCTTCATGATAAGTGGTTACTGAAAAGCTGAGTTGCACCTCTATGCAGCTTTTGGCATGTGACTACATTAATTTTGAATGCAGAACTGTATTAATCTTTCTTACACTCTTCTCAGCAAAAATAAGAAATGTGTCATATCAAAACAAGCCTCTAAGCAGGTCGGAATGAATTTGAAAGCATATCGACATAAATGAAGAAGAGTAAGAGAAAAACGAGTCCCTGTAGAGCACAAAGATTTATTGTGGCAGGAGGACAAGTTAAGTCAGCTGGAGAAATCAGTTGCTTGTTTTCTGTTTGTGCAAGTAAAACATTGTTCTGCAGAATTCATGTTGTAGTGTTGATAAAGGGTTAGAAATTAGTACCTCTTGTCAAGGCCAACTAATACGGAACTCTATCTTTACAATCAATTTTATGTACTCTTTTCTCAGTTAAGAAGCTGGATAAACTTTAATTAAATACATAAATCTTAAGCACATACAGTTTCAATATTTAAAAAACCTAATCTTAGAAAGCGAAGAAATAGACATCGAACAAACTTGCTAAGAGTTTTCTGTTAGTTAAGCTAATGTTTAGGTATTACATTACTGAACTTTAGAGCATTTCTCGATCATTTGTATACGATATTGTAAGATGTTATTGTAGAATATTTGTCTGCCTAAGTCATTGAACATGGATAACTTTTGTTTTCATTTATTTTACTTTCAAAAATTCCACTTTCAATATGTTAAAGAAGATGTCATTGAAATTTAAGCCTGCTGTTCTATTTACTAAAAATTCATACAACAAAGCTCAAGTTTTACTCTTGCCTTCTGAATTACTAAATTATTTCCTTAAAACCACAGGTATTTATTAAGTACCTGGTCTTTGGCAAACACTCTTCTAATCTAGGAGTGTAGAGTTTTAGAAAACGGAAAGAATCACTAAACTTGCCTGGGATTCTCCAGGCAAGAACACTGGAGTGGTCTGCCATTTCCTTCTCCAATGTGTGAAAGTGAAAAGTGAAAGTGAAGTCACTCAGTCGTGTCCATAGTTAAAGAAATTAGTCATATAGTCCAGTTACTATAATTAGTCATATAGACTAATTACATTACATTACATTAGAGAATGACCAGTTGATTTTAAATAAATTCTGATAAGTCAGATGGCATAAGTTTTATGCAAAGAAATAAAACATGTACAGTGTTAGAGGTTATCTTTCCATTAAGGTAGTGTTTCAATCAAGAGAGTAAATGTTCTCAAAGTATCTTGACAAAAATGTTTAAAAATAGCTTATAAAATATTTTATTCAACACAGTTAGAGGGAAAATCAGGAAGATGTTGAAGTTGGTTCCAAAAAAAAAAAAAAAACACACTTTTAAGAATTATAAGCAATGTTAGAGAAAGCTCTTAGGCTAGGTAGTGCTGGATAACATCCCATAGGGCATTAAAATATTCCTATTGGGGTTGTTTTCCTTATGAAGAAACTCTACAAGTTAACATGGAACATAACTGAGTTTTGGCTCTTCTCTAATCAAACAGGAACTCTGCATTCAGTCGGGAGTATCTTTCCATTTATTTCTTGCTTTTCACTTTTCTTCTTTCCTCACCTATTTGTAAAACCTCCTCAGACAACCACTTTGCCTTCTTACCTTTATTTTTCTTTGGGATGGGTTTGGTCACTGCCTCCTGTACAATGTTACAAATTTCCATCCATAGTTCTTCAGGCACTCTGTCTACTGAGTTTAATCCCTTGAATCTATCCATTACCTCTACCATATAATCGTAAGGGATTTGATTTAGGTCATATCTGAATGGTCTAATGGTGTTCCCATTCAATTTAAGCCTGAATTTTGCAATAAGGAGCCCATATATGATCTGAGCCACAGTTAGTTCCAGGTCTTGTTTTTGCTGACCGTGTAGTTTATCCATCTTAGGTTGAAAAAACACAATCAATCTGGTTTTGGTACAGATGTGAGAGTTGGACCATAAAGAAGGCTGAGCACCAAAAAAAATGATGCTTTCAAATTGTGGTGCTGCAGAAAACTCTCAAAAGTCCCTTGGACTGCAAAGAGATCCAACCAGTCAATCCTAAAGGAAATCAGTCCTGAATATTCATTGAAAGGACTGATGCTGAAGCTGAAACTCCAATAGTTTGCCCACTTGATGCGAAGAACTGACTAGTTGGAAAAGACCCTGATGCTAGGAAAGATTGAGGGCGGGAGGAGAAGGGGATGACAGAGGATGAGATGTTTGGATGGCATCACTGACTCATTGGACATGAATTTGAGTAAGCTCTGGGAGTTGGTGATGAACAGGGAAGCCTGGCGTGCTGCAGTCCATTGGGTCACAAAGTGTTGGACATGACTGAGTGACTGAACTGAACTGAACTGAAGGGACATAGTGGAGGACAAAGGAGCCTGGAGTGCTGCAATTCATGGTTTTGCAAAGAGTTGGACATGACTTAGCCTCTGAACAACAACAAATAGAAAATAAAATCAAACAGAAACATTCCCCTAGAAAGTCAAATAGTTTTTAGGTTGACTTGTTAAATGAAAATACTCAAATATAACATTGGAGGACATGGATTACTCTTTTGATTTCCAAGTTTTTTTTTTTATTTTATTATTAATGTTTTGCAGATATTTTATTCACCAGCTTATGTTTTCCTTACAGGGGAGGACCTATGATTATCTTTGGCTAATAAGATATGAGGAGGGACTATAATACCTCATTTTATATGCTGAGGTAGTATAAAGCTTACTTGCAATTCTTTAGTATCTGTCTCCCCCTGCTATGCCATTTGAGGAAGATGCATTCTCTGTGGTGGTTCCTCCTTAAGTCTGCATTCTCAAGTGATTGTGTCCATTATACAAACTGCCTCTCCCTTCAGGCTTCAATCCACAAGTAACAGCATGTAAAATAAATGAGATACAGTCATTGCGGTATTAACATAATGAATACCAATATATTACCATTACATAACTAGTCTATGCTGACCAGTGCAGGAATTGGTACCCAGAGGAGAGTGGCAATTTAGAGGTCAGCAATCTTATTGAGGAGTCCAACATAAGAGGCTGGGGAGATGTCAATCCATGTTTTAAAATACAAAATATTTAGTGAAACCCTCTTGAAATTCCTTGGGAGGGTATCTTGTACTCAAGAAAACTTTATTTTTAGACAGAGAGCTTGGAAAACAGAATATTATAGTATATGTTGGTTGCAGTTATGGACTGAATCTGTCTTACTAAATTTCTTATGTTGAAATCTTAATTACCAAGATGACTTAACATTTGGAGATAGAGAGTTTAAAGAGGGGATTAAAGTTAAATGAGGTCATAAGGATGGGGTCCCAATTCAATATGATTATGTTCTTATAAGAAGAGAAAGAGGTAGCTGGATGCTGGATCACAGAGGAAAGGATATATAAGGACCACATGGGAAGTCAGCCATTTGCAAGATAAGAAGAGTGGCCTTGGGAGAAATCAAACATAATGACACCTTAATCTTTGACTTTAGATTGGTGAGAAAATAATTTCTGTTGTTTAAACCACCCAATCTGTGGGTTTTGAAAACTAATTTTATTTATCAATTTATTTTTAGCTATGCTGAGTCTTTGCTGCTGTGAGGGCTTTTTCTCTAGTTACGGGCAGCAGGAGCTACTGTGTTTGGGGTGAGCAGACTTCTCACTATGACAACATCTTTTGTTGCAGAACATGGGCTCTAGGCACATGGCCTTCTGTAGCTGCAGTACGTGGGTTTAGTAGTTGTGGCTACTGGGGTCTAGAGCACAGGCTCAGAACTTGTGGCTCCATGGTATGTAGGATCTTCCCAGACCAGAGTTTGAATCTATGTCTCCTGCATTGAATTCTTTACCACTGAGCTGCCAGAGGAGCCCCGATCTGTAGATTTTGTTATGATAGCCATATAAGCTAAAACAGTTGCTGTTGACTGTGTTAAGCTTAGTCACTCATTTGTGCCCAACTCTTTGTGGCCATATGGACTGCAGCCCAACAGGCTCCTCTGTCCATGGGATTTGCCAGGCAATGCTATAGTGGGTTGCCATTTCCTTCTCCAGGGGATCTTCCTGACCCAGGGATCAAACTTGCGCCTCCTGCATCTCCTGCATTTGGCAGGCAGATTCTTTAACATTGAGCTAACTGGGAAGCCCATCAGACATGACAAAAGACAATAAATGGAAAAGGAAGAACATACAAGAGGACACATTAGCAGTGGAAAGCATAATTATTCCAGGGAGAAAACTTAAAGCCTAATCAAGAAACAGTTTCCATTCCCAGGGTAAGGGATTTTCATAATTCCTAGAGTAATTGTTGGGTCTCACCCATTCTTCTCTTTCCCTCTCTCTCACTCTCTCACACACAAACCTCATCTCTCTCTCTCTCCCTCTTTTTTTTTTTTTTAATGTTATTATGCTTTGGTATACTGGATGTAAAGGTTACTACACCTAACTCTTAGATTCTGAGCTTCATATGGATTTGTTGCCTGACTGGACTTTTGACTTATCTCCATTAGAAACAAGTTGAGTGTTCTAAACATGGAAGAAAGGAAATCATGAGATATTTGGTCAGCAAACAGGAAAATTGCATAAAATAATGCTAATCAATGAATCCATTACTCTCCTTTCACGCCTATTATAGTTATATGCAATTAGGTGATGAGTCTAGAAATAAACATTGATCTGTCATATCAAATACCATTATTAGACTGAGGCAATAAAATATGTGGATTCATTTTTACCACTGTATAACTTAGTTTATCCTGATAAATAGAATCAGAGGCAAAATCAAGTTATGGATCAGGTCATGAGAAGATCCTAACTAGGAACGCTCTCCACACACAGCAAACTCAGTTTTCAGAGATTGTGACTTAATGAGTATACTAAGTTATTTGAAGACATTTCCATCCCTGCATCAATTGCCTGGGTATTGCATGTAATATTATCAATATGATATCCTCACTTTAACAAACTGCTCTAAGCATCTTGTGATAGCGTGTCACTATTTCAGAGGGTGTCTTTTTTATTTAATTTTTGTTTTATGTTGGAAAACAGTTGATTTACAATATTGTGTTACTTTCAGGTGTGAAGCAGTGATTTATATTGAAGACATTATTAAGATAAATAAATATGTTGATAGAATACTATGAAACTTTTCAGATTATTGTAGCCTATTCTGTATCCAACATGTTGACTATCATCATCAACATAACTATCTGAAGATTTACTCTAAACTCCACCTGGTTTTGATATTATATTACTAGGTATTTTTGTATGCATTTTGTGCAATTTCCCCATTTCCAGGCATAGTCTCAAACTCTGTCTAAATTATTTTGCACAAAAAAGAGGTCTTAGGTTATTCTTCTGATCCTGCCTATTCTGTCATTTAAGGAGTCATTTTTCTGTATCTATATGTCTAATAAAAATACAATTGAATTAAGATATTTAAATGCTTTATAAAAACATAAATATATTGCATATTTTACTACTACTATTTGTATAAAATAAAAAAATAAAGTATATTTGTTATTAATATTTTTTAAATAGATCTTTTTTCTTACCAATCAAAACAAGTTATTTTTTTTTACTTTGGTTATATTTAGTTTTGTGCTTCCCACTGACTGTTTAATTCCTTAGTTGGATGGTTTATTTGTTTGAAATTCTTATTTATGTCCCTAATGCCCTCATGTTATTAGGAATGAGTGACTTGAAACAGTAAACAAATTAAGATGATTTCTCAAGAGATCTTAAAACCCTGACAAAAATAAAACATTTAAAAATATTAACACAATGTATAAATTACAGACATTAAGATGATTCTGAAAATTTATAATTTTACAAAAACAAATTGGATTCAACTTTTCCTTCTGTAAATATTAAAAATATAATAAACTGAGAAGAGTATTTATTGCACTAACTTTGCTCACCAGTCTGGAAATGCCTCAAGTTCCAAAGGTAATTACAGTAGGTTGTCAATGTGGATAGGTTTATATTATGATTTCATTCATTATCACATCACTGAGGAAATCAGTCTTTGCAACTGGATGTTTAAAATGATAGCACAAAATTACCATACAGTTAATAGTCAGCATATATAACAGATTTAAAAAAAAAAACAAAAAACCTCCCAGACTTCTACTTCCCTCTCCCTATAAGTGCACCTATTATAAATCTTATTTAATCAGTACAGTAACCTTATGATATAGGTATTATTGCCCACCTACATATCACAGTAGAGGAAACATACCAAGAAGTTATGCAACCATCTTGTTATCATTTTCTATTTCCATATAAAATTTATCTGCAGACCCAGTAGCTTAAAATAAAAATTTTATTTCCCTCATGAATTTGTGGATGAGGCATTTGGAAAGGTCTTGGTTGGGCAGTTCTGTTGTCAGCAGGGAGTGAGCAGGTAACTGAAACGGAAGGCTTGACCTTCAACCCCGGTAACATCTTCACTGACACGCCCTTTACCTTGCTGCTACTTTGCTTTTTTTCTCCCCGTACATCATCTCTGCATCTCTTCCTCCAGAGCCTCTCTCTGTAGCTTGCGTTTTTCAGAGCCTGGTGACTCCATTAATGAAAATAGAGAATGGAAAGTCAAAGGAGCTGCAATTACCATCAATCAAGGAAGCCAAGGATAAAAGCCTGGGGAAAATTTCAGATCATATAAGGGCACATAAACTTTTATAACTTACCTAAGCTTGTTATTTATTTATTTATTTATTTAGCCTCATCTGTCTGTCTATAGTGACTAGCAAAATATATTCAAGTAGAATATTTTTAAGCTATAAAATAGGTATGTACTGTTGACTAAAAAAAAAAAAAAAAAAAAGATGCACAACTTGAGAGTTCTGAGTTAAGTTTTATTTGGGGGCAAAATGAGGACTGCAGCCTGGGAGGCAACATCTCAGATAGCTCTGAAAGACTGCTATAAAGTAGCAGTGGGGGAAAATCAATATATAAGGTTTTGGTGAAGGGGGAGTTCAATACTATGAAGCACTCATTTTACAAAAGGTTTTCGTTAGTCATGAAGATCTGATGTCACCATGAAGGGGTTTAATGCTTCTGTGGGGAGATACTGGACATCCAAGGGCAGAGAAGCCCCAGCAAGACAGTAGGAGGGGCAAACTTGTGTTTAGAATTAAACCCCATACCCGTTCAGAGGGCTCAAACAAACCTTGTGTGCACCAGGACCCAGAGACCCCACAGAGACTGAGACAGAGCTGTGTTTTAATGTCTCCTGAGGAGGGACAGGTCAGCAGTGGACTTTTGCAGGGGCAGGGGCTCTGGGTGTAGTAGACCTGGGTATGGCATAAGCCCTCTAGGAGGAGGTCACCATTAACCCACCATACAGCCACTGGAACTTACACAGGTCTGAGGAAACAGGCTCTTGGAGGGCACAAACAGAAACTTCTGTGCACCAGGACCCAGGAGAAAGGAGCAGTGACCCCACAAGAGACTGACCCAGACTTGCCCGTGAGTGTCCAGGAGTCTCTGGCAGAGGCGTGGGTTGGAGGTGGCCTGCTGCAGGGTTGGGGGCACAGAGTGTAGCAGTGCCTGCATTGGGACATTTTGAAGGAGGTTGCCATTATCTTGATTACTTCCACCATAGTTTGGCCTTAGGTCAAATAACAGGGAGGGAACACAGCCCCACTCTTCAGCACAAAATTGGATTAAAGATTTACTGAACATGGCCCGGCCCATCAGAACAAGACCCAGTTTCCCCCTCAGTTAGTCTCTTCCATCAGAAAGCTTTTATAAGCCTCTTATCCTTCTCCATCAGAAGGCAGACAGACTGAAAACCACAATCAGAGAAAACTAACCAGTCTGATCACATGGACCACAGCCTTGTCTAACTCAGGGAAACTATGAGCCATGCCGTGTATGGCCACCCAAGATGGACAGGTCATGGTGGAGAGTGCTGACAAAATGTGGTCCACTGGAGAAGGGAATGGCAAACCACTTCAGTATTCTTGCTTTGAGAACCCCTTGAACAGTATGAAAATGCAAAAAGATAGGACACTGAAAGATGAACTCTCCAGGTTGGTAGGTCCCCGATATGCTCCTAGAGAACAGTGGAGAAATAACTCCAGAAAGAATGAAGAGATGGAGCCAAAGCAAAAACAACACCCACTAGTGGATGGGACTGGTGACAGAAGTAAAGTCTGATGTTGTAAAGAGCAATATTGCATGGGAACCTAGAATGTGAGGTCCATGAATCATGGTAAATTGTAAATGGTTAAACAGGAGATGGCAAGAGTGAACATCGACATTTTTGGAATCAGCAGACTAAAATGGACTGGAATGGGTGAATTTAACTCAGATGACCATTATATCTACTACTGTGGGAAAGAATACCTTAGAAGAAATGGAGTAGCCATCATAGTCAACAAGAGAGTCTGAAATGCAGTACTTGGATGCGATCTCAAAAACAACAGAATGATCTCTCTTGCTTCTGAGGCAAACCATTGAATATCACAGTAATCCAAGTCTATGACCGAATCAATAATGCTGAAGAAGCTTAAGTTGAATGGTTCTATGAAGACTTACGAGACCTTTTAGAACTAACACCCACAGAAAATGTCCTTTTCCTTGTAGGGGACTAGAATGCAAAAGTAGGAAGTCAAGAAACACCCAGAATAACAGGCAAATTTGGCCTTGGAGTACAAAATGAAGCAGGGCAAAGGCCAACAGTTTTGCCAAGAGAATGCACTGGTCATGGCAAACACCCTCTTCAAACAACAGAAGACTCTACACATGGACATCACCAGATGGTTAATACCAAAACCAGATCGATTATACCCTTTGCAGCAAAAGATGGAGAAGCTCTATACAGTCACCAAAAACAAGACCAGGAGCTGGCTGTGGTTCAGATCATGAACTCCTTACCAAAAAATTCAGACTTAAATTGAAGAAAATAGGGAAAACCACTAAACCTAAATGAAATTGATTTAGGTATGATCGAAACCAAATCTCTTATGACTATACAGAGGAAGTGACAAATAAATTCAAGGGATCAGATCTGATAGAGAGAGTGCCTGAAGAACTATGGATGGAGGTTCCTGACATTGTATAGGAGGCAGTGATTGAGACCATCCCCAAGAAAAAGAAATGTTTGTCTGAGGAGGAATTACAAACAGCTATGAAAAGAAGAGAAGTGAAAGGCAAAGGAGACGAGGAAAGGTATATCCATTTGAATGCAGAGTTCTGAAGAATAGCAAGGAGAGATAAGAAAGCCTTCCTCAGTGATCAGTGCAAAGAAATAGAGGAAAGCGATACAATGGGAAAGACTAGAGATCTCTTCAATAATATGAACAATACCAAGGGAAATTTTCATGCAAAGATTGGCACAATAAAGGACAGATAAAGTATGGACCTAACAGAAGCAGAATATATTAAGAAGAGGTGGCAAGAATACACATAAGGACTATACAAGGAAAAAAAAACAAACAAACAAATCTTCATGATCCTAATAATCATGATGGTGTGGCAACTCATCTAGAGCCAGACATCCTGGAATACAAAGTCAAATGGGCCTTAGGAACCATCACTATGAACAAAGCTAGTGGAGGTGATGGAATTCCAGTTGAGCTATTTCAAAATCTAAAAGGTTATGCTCTGAAAGTGCTGCACTCAATATGTCAGCAATTTGGAAAACTCAGCAATGGGCACAGAACTGAAAAAGGTCTGTTTTCATTCCAATCCCAAAGAAAATCAAGGCAAAGAATGTTCAAACTACCACACAATTGCACTCATTTCACACGCTAGCAAAGTAATACTCAAAATTCTCCAAGCCAGGCTTCAACAACATGTGAACTGTGAATTTCCAGATGTTCAAGCTGGATTTAGAAAAGGCAGAGGAACCAGAGATCAAATTGCCAACATTCGCTGGATCATCGAAAAAGCAGGAGAGTTCCAGAAAAAAAAAGAAAAACATCTATTTCTTCTTTACTGAGTATGCCAAAGCCTTTGACTGTAGGGATCACAGCTGACTATGGAAAATTCTTAAAGAGACAGGAATACCAGACCACATCACCTGCCTCCTGAGAAATCTGTATGCAGGTCAATAAGCGACAGTTAAAACTGGACATGGAGCAACAGACTGGTTCCATATTGGGAAAGGAGTACATCAAGGCTGTATGTTGTCACTCTGCTTATGTAACTCATATGCAGAGTACATCATGAGAAATGCCAGGCTGGATGAAGCTCAAGATGGAATCAAGATTTCTGGGAGAAATATCAATAACCTCAGATATGCAGATAACAACACCCTTATGGCAGAAAGTGAAGAACTAAAGAGCATCTTGATAAAAGTGAAAGAGGAGAGTGAAAATGTTGGCTTAAAGTTCAATATTCAGAAAACTAAGACCATGGAATCTGATCTCATCACTTCATGGCAAATAGATGGGGAAACAGTGAAAACAGTGACAGACTTCAATTATTTAGGCTCCAAAATCACTGCAGATGGTGACTGCAGCCATGAAATTAAAAGATGCTTGCTACTTGGAAGAAAAGTTAGACAAACAAAGACAGCATATTAAAAAGCAGAGACATTACCTTCCCAACAAAGGTCCATCTAGTCAAAACTATAGTTTTTCTAGTAGTCATGTATGTATGTGAGAGTTGGACTATAAAGAAAGCTGAGTACTGAAGAATGAGGGTTTTGAACTGTGGTGTTGGAGAAAACTCTTGAGAGTCCCTCAGACAGCAAGGAGATCCAACCAGTCAATCCTCAAGCAAATTAGTCTTGAATATTCACTGGAAGGACTGATGCTGAAGCCGAATCTCCAATACTTTGGCTGCCTGATGCAAAGAACTGACTCAAAGACCCTGATGCTGGGAAAGATTGAGGGTAGGAGGAGGAAGGGGACGGCAGAGGATGAGATGGTTGGATGGCATCACCGGCTCAATATACATGAGTCTGGGTAAGCTCTGGAAGTTGGTGATGGACAGGGACGCCTTGGTGTGCTGCATTCCATGGGGTTGCAAAGAGATGGACTTGACTGAGCATCTGAACTGAAATGAGATATGAGGAGATGCAAGGACTGAAATCATAAATTATGTTCCTGAAATCATCCAACTCTCTAAAGACCTGTCTCACCAGATTCCCTTGAGAATAGAGTGCCTCACTCCACCCTGAATTCCCTCAAGGGTTGTTGAAGGTCAACAGCCATAGCAGCATAGGGATAAATTTCTGTAGAGGCAGATGGCAAATGCCTTTGTTGTTCAGTCATTGGCAGTGCTCTTGGTAAGTGCCAATTGTATATGACAGTACCAAGAGAGATGTGCCTCCAAAGTTTTAAAGGGGGATGTATAAAAGGCAATAGATTACAGGGAAATATATATACACATATATGTATATGTATATATATATATATACACATTCATTGGCTCTATTGTGAGGTAGAAAAAGTTTGAAAATCACAATTCCCAGCAGCCTTTCTGGGCACTTGACATTTGGCAGTTTTTGTACTTTTTCTAAAATATTCAAAGGAAAATCTGAATTATTCTTAACCCAAATAAATATTTGCAAGGCCTTTTCTTAGAATATCCCATCATTTTCTTTATTTTGTAAGGAAAAAGAAAGATCATATAACACACATGGAATGTTTTTCAAAATTTTCTTTTGTATTTAACTTAGCACATTACCCATTGCCCTTGTGACAATAATTATTACCTTAAAAGCTTGGAAAACATATTTGGATAGGGAGACATTGGCTTTGCTGATAAAATACTTTGATAGTGGTTACAAGTCTCCTATAGAAGAATATACTCTGCATAATAAAGAAAGAGGAGGAGAGATCCTAAGATGCAGTTGAATAAAAAAGACTTCAGTGAAGGTTCTATGAGGAAGTTTTTAGGAAATGTTAAGTCCTTTGTCATATTACCCTTTTCTAAATATCACTAGCTCTTTTTCAGTCCCACCTATTGAATCACAGAATTACAAAGTTATACTATGCCTGCTTTAATTAGATTTATTGTGGAAGCCCAACCATCCATGTGTTTGTCTGAATCTTGTTACTGAATTCAAAGACAGTCAATCTGAGAAAATTATGTCTGTGTTATACCACCTGAAAAACCTGAGAAAATTACATCTGGGTTATTTCTGCCTGAACATGCAAGCCAGAGCATACAAAGAGCTCTAACAAATAAATTACTATAACATGATGCCAAATATTTATCAACTTTGATTTTTAAGGGATCTTTCTCAATTTTTAAAAATATTTTAGATATATTTTAAAAATTTGAAAATATGAGATATATAAGAATGAATTATTTATTATAATTTATATTTCCCCATCAACAGACACATGATATTTTCTAAGTTAATGTAGATAGAAAGACTTTTGAAATAAGCTTCAGTAAATATTCATGTTTGAAATTAGGTTCTGTTGCATGCTGCACTTCACAGAACCCCTTCCACACCAGCTTTTAGAGTTTCTCTTTCCTGTTAAGAGAGTTGGGGCATTCCAGGATTAAGAAAGTAGTTCCCTAATCATAATGCTGTGGGTTAGATCTCTGGGTGGGAAAGATTTCCTGGAGAAAGAAAAGGCAACCCACTCTAGTACTATTGACCAGAAAGTTCCATGAACAGTGGAGCCTTATTGGCCACCCCCTGGGGGTTACAAACAGTGGACATGACTGAATAACTGAGCCTGCAATCATAATGCTACAAAGTTTGGGTTCTTTTCACTGTTTCCAATCCTTAATGTGTTACTCTGTGGTCTAAAACCCATGCTTGGGCTCACCTTTCTCCATTTTGGACGCAAGAAATGAGGAGCAAGTATAATGAGAAGAGAGTAGCCTTCCCCGTCTAAATAAACTTTCTGGAAATTTCATACAAAACTGCTGCTTATGTCTTAGTGCTAATTTTGTCATGTGCCATATTTATTCTGGTAGGCAACGTTCTGTTATTTTGAAAGAAAGGGAGAATGAATTTGGGGACAGGCAATCAGCAACCTCTGTAACACACAATGGCAGCGTCAGGATTTGTTGATAAAGGAACTATCCAGAATGCTAGAACAGTCATACAGGGGACTGAGTGAAGCTTGAGTTGGGAGGAGTCTTCATGCATGTGAGGAATCAATATCCCCTTGAGCCAGAGCTAGAAGAACGACAAGGGTAGAGTGGAGAGGGCCTTGCAGAAAGCCTGCGGAAGAGTCTTTTGGGTGATACCTCTGCAAAATGTACTGGCATCTGGAGCAACTTAGATATCTGAATGCAGCTGAAGAAGTCTTCATTTCGAGCTCTTAAGTGCGGATAGGTCAGAGCTGATCATGCCAGACTCACGGAAGGGGCCTCCCGGGGCCGCCTCCCTACAGGTTCTAACAGACCAGCTTTTCCCTCTCGGTTCGCAGCCAAACACAAACACCGAAGAATGAGTTTTCATGGAGGAAAAATAAAACCTAGTAGCCAGGTTTTACCTGCCTGGAGCTCCAATCCTGCTGTCACCTAAGACAGAGCTAGGAAGGCAGCCCTGAAATTGCAGGCTTTTCACCCACGCGGTGAGTCCACAACTGTGTTCACGTGCAGGCAGAGCAAAGAGCTGACGAAGCGTTAACCTTAACCTATGACAGACAGAGTTAAGCAGCCACAAGGACCTCCTGTGCCACATCCTTCTCCTGGCCCAGGTAGGGGGAACCTCCACGGCGATCCAGTCCGTTTCCTTCTTCTAGAAAGGACACTGGTAGAACATATCTCCATCAGGGATTCTTTGAAGTACATGCGTGTGGCCAATAGTCAACTTTAGGAACAAAGGTGGTGAGGTCTCTTCAATATGGAGTGGTTAGTCTCTTGGTACAGGGTCTAGATGAGTCATGATCATGCTCCCAGGACAGTGCAGCCCACGATTCAGAAATTAGGCATCCTGTAACCAAACCAGAGGAAAGTGCCCAGGTTTCCTTATTGGTTTTCCTTCAGAAACATCACCAGTAGATACTACAAAGCACTCTGGAAGTCCCATTCCGACCCTGGTGGGCCCCTGGTGCATTCTGAGCGCCGAGAGAACCGTTAGGGCCTAGAATGGTCATCCCTGCCTGTCTGCAAATGCTCAGGTGCGGGGCCATCGCGGGCTTCTTAGTACAAAGCATCAGCCGGGCCCACCAGGCGCAGGGAGGGCTCAAAGTCAGGAACTTAACTTTCACTATAATTAAGTTCTAACTCTAACTATTAAAAAAGAGTGTAAACAATCAAGGGGAGAAAGGTCATGGTGTCTTTCGGTAGCTTGAGCGATGGTTTGGACTTCAGGCCATCTGCACCCTCCCTTCTCTGGCCAGCAGGGGACGGAGGGGTGCCAGGTCTGGAGTGTGGGGATGGGGGAAGATGGAAGACTGGGGAGGGAAGGGAGGGGGTTTGCCTACAGGCAGGACAGGCCGTGTGTGTTCTAGAGGTCCCCAAAGGTTCCCCAAAGTAAAGGGATGGTTAAACTAAAGGGAAGATGCGGGTGGAGGAAGCGAATGACAGGATACGCCAGAGGGAAGAGAGGATGGGTAGCCTAATTTCGTCTACCACTACCCCCACTGTCCCATGGCCACCTAAGGGAGGACACAGGCAGCTGGATGAAGACTCTTTTTTGTGTCTATTAGTTTATTTTTTTGTGACCAAAATAGAGTATGGTAATATTTTCACATCCTCCATGTAATATGGGCTTCCCAGGTGGCAGTAGTGGGAAAGAAGCTGCCTGCCTATGCAGGAGACACAAGAGATGTGAGTTAGATCCCTGGGTCAGGAAGATCCTGGAGAAGGCAATGGCAACCCACTCCAGTATTCTTGCCTGGGAAATCCCATGGACAGAGGATCCTGGCAAGCTACAGTCCATAGGGTCTCAGAGAGTCGGACTTGGCTGAAGGGACTTAACACTACATGATATATAAATATTACCCTTTGTGAGAATTTATAAATGCCTTTATGTCCACATACTCCTGGGTTATAACTCCTTTAATTTTTTTCAAGATTCATATTAAATATTATCTTTTCCAAGAAACACATTTTGAATGATCTGGAAGTATCCATTTCTTTGTTTCCATAGGATCCTTAGGATGCCTTATTAGGGTACTTGTCTGTCTGTGTTAACAATACTGAGAACATCAAATTTCACATTTATAATATATAGTACACAAAGTATGTTATATATGGCACTATTTTATAAAAATGGCATACTTTTATTTGAATATTCAAAAAAAAGTGAAATAGAATTAAATTAAATATTTTAAATGAGAAGTATAATCATAAAATTATAGTTACAAATACAAAGGTTTGAAATTATACTTTTTCAGCTATAATTTTAAAGGTAGGTGTGTGTTATTAAGTTACTACCAAAAATGGAAAAAATACTATTATACTTTTTTCAACATTCCTTCTCTATATCCAGATTTTAAGTATTTAATATGATTTTATGTAATCAAGATATATTATTTGAATTGCATATTTATTATTTACAAATGTTTATGACATTTATATTTTATAATTTCATGAAATGGATAGTTTCAGCTTTACAATTAAAATAATAGATTATTCTCAATAAATTACTTTTACAAAACTTTGTCCATTGTTAAGTTCTTTGAGTCATCTTTTGGTTGGCTGAATTTCCTTATTTAGTAATCATTAAAGTTTGCTTTCAATTTCAACAAGAAATAATGTATAGGCTAGTCCGTACATTCTTGGATGTGTGAAAATATCTGATTTCTGTCCTCAGAATTACAGGACAACAGTTATTAGTCAGACATTAATTCTTCAGAAATTTGTTAACATTTTGGCCATATTTTCTGCAACAATGTAATACTGTGGAAAAGTCTGATGCAAAGCTGTGTTTTTTTTCCCCATTCATGACTTTCCTGTCTTGCTTTTCAACTATTTCCTGATTTTTTATTTTGCTAGCTTACATAGTTTTGAAACTTTGAATAATTTTCTTTACAGCACAATATTTTCTTTTAATATCCAACTAAAATTACATTTGTATGTCAACATCTTCTATAGCTTGATTTAAAAAAATATATTCCATGTGCTGTTTACATTTCATTAGCAATATTCAGTATTCATAAATCAATCTAATAATGTTTTATGTGAAAATGAAATTGTTAATTGCTCAGTTGTGTTCAACCCTTTGCAATCCCATGGACTGTAACCCACCAAGCTCCTCTGTCTGTGAAATTCTCCAGGCAAGAATACTGGAATGTCTTTCTACTCCCTTCTCCAGGGGATCTTCCTGACCCAGGGATTGAACCTGGGTTTCCTGTATTGCAGGCTGTATCTGTACTGTCTGAACCACTGGGACAGCCCTGTAGGGTTTTATGTAACTTCTTATTTTATGCTTGTTTTTGTTTTATTTTTTCCTTACCTGTATTCAATCACATTTACTCAATTTTTCTGCTATTTCTAAGATGGCTTTCACAAGTTTTATGTAAAGTCTGAGTCTGCACTCTCATTCTCCACAGCAGAGCACATGACACTTCATGTCTCCCTCTGCAGTTAACATTTCCTAAAATTTATTAGAGTGGAACTGAATCTACCAAAGTAATCTCCTCTTCAAACCCTGCCCATACTCCAGTGTCTTGTCACTCTGATTAAAAAGTAAGATACTTTAATAGATCTTAGAGAAATGTGGGACTTAATATAGAGAAAGCTGTTTTCTGATCAAGGTCTGTAGAGACATATGTAGGCTTTTAAATGTGTTTTGTTTTTGTTTTTCATTTTGGTCTAGATTTCACTGTACAGCAATAGAAAAGTGTGTACCACAGTCTTGTGCAATTTTCCAGTAAGTTTATCTGTACCATTCTTTGGGATTTGAGGCTATTGCTTTTTTATATTGAAGGTGGAGTTGTTTCTCTTTTCCCTTTCTTTATTGTTATAGGAATTGAAGCTATACCCTCACTTCTTTACAGATGTAGTTGGTCTTCAATAATTTTTTGCTGGAGAGAAATGAAGTAAAACATATTGACTTATCACCTTTAATTGGGCTTCTCTCAGTTATTCATTATTTAAATGAACCAAGTGGTAATATGTTAGCAAGGAAAAAATGAGATTTCTTACTAATTAGATGAATATTTCATTTTATATATATATATATATACATATATATGTGTATATATATATTTCCCCCAACTCTAGATTATTGTCTTAAACAAAACATATTAATATATTCTCAAAAGATATCTCACAATCATCTTCTCCTACTCCATCATTTTACAGATGAGGAAATTGAATTTTAAAGTGCATCTCTTTTTAAAGTTAGAGATCCAACAGTCCTGGAGGCACTGGGTTGTATCTTTATGCTTTATTTTGGGAGCAGCAGTTCCTGGAAGTCAGCCAGGAGAAATCATTACTATGGCAGGAATTTATCTTTGCACTGATGGTAACTGACCAAGGATATGAATGTCTGTAATGAAGTTTTATCTTTATCTTTATTAGGTTTTACTCTCAGCGAGTTTGCTGTTTTTCCTCTTTAGTTAAAAGAAAAAAAAAAAAAAAAGAAAAAGAAAGAAATAAGAAATAGGGATTACCTTTACACATAGTACTATAAATCTTTCCTTGTAATCAGAAAACAAGCTATCTTTGCTGGGTATCTCTAATGTTCTCTCTAAATTCTCACTTTACTCTTTGAATCTGGTTATTTAATACAATTAAAACACAAAGAAAGGATGTATCATGAGAAAATGCTAAGTTAATCATTGACCTTGGCATTCTTGAAAAGGAAAGCTTGAAACATTTTTACAAATTAGTTCTTTGAGATAAACATATAACCAGTTTTTGGACACAAAGTCAATGCAGATTTCTCAGCAGTTACAGAAAACAGACCAGAGTTAATTACAAATCTGAATTTCTTAGCTTAGAATAAACTTTTCTTTTCTTCAGTCTGAAATTAGTTCAAAATAGATGTGAGGTAGTTCCCAGGCTTAATTAGGGCTAGGGTCAGGGTTAGGGGTTAGGGTTAGGGTTAAGGTTAGGTTTCTTTCTCATATTTTTTACTGTTCAATTTTAAAACTCAGGATATATAGATAGCATCTTATAATGTGAAATACTACCACTTTTATGCGTCTTTTTTATTGTTGAAAACATAATGTTCAATTGGGTTAAGCATAAACAACTAAACTAATAATGCCTTTGTATATTCATTATGAAATTGCTTCTGATGTGGAATATTTCAAATGGAATCAGATTATATTTACCAATATTAGATTTGGGAAGAGAAATATATAGGATGAATGTGGGAAAATTAAAATTTTCTCTGCTGTAATTCAGACTCTCTACATCTGCTGTAGCATTGATATGTGTATATTATACATATATATGTATATGGATAGAAGACAATATCAGTCCTTTGTCAGGACTGAGATATTGGGTATACATGTTCTCATCTCTTTCCTTGAACTGAACTTTGCCTTGACCTATATAACACTTTGCATATATGGGCTGAATAGTGGCTACAAATGCCTTTGAGTTAATAGGAAATAGCACTTTAATTGGCCAGCTGGTTTTCTGGATGACCTTGGATACCAATAAAATGGCACATATTCTTAGTAAGTTGTTTTGTTTGAATATTTTTAACTATTAGTGACTGAAATCCAAAGTAACAGAGTCTTACATAAGATATAATTTTATTTCAGTTTCAAGTAAGTAAAACATGTCAAAAGGCAAGTTATCTAGGTCTAATGCATTGGTATCAGAGAATTAGTTTCTATCTTATCCTTTACAATTCTCAAATATGGTTTCATATAAAATTAATGATCTAGTACTAGCCCTCATAGCCTTGGCCCAGGCCAGTAAGAAAAAGTGAGGAGAAAGGAAGGAAAGAAAGAAACATTCTCACGAAGAACACCCTGTACTTATCCTTAAATCCCATCAGTTAGTACTCACTCTTTTGGCTACATCTAACTGCTAGGTATGCTAAGAAACATAAACATGACTTGAGTGTTTGTAATCCAGCTAAAAATAGGAAGTCATATTATTAAAAAACAGGGGATAAGTAGATTTTGATAGACAATTAGTGATCTGTTCCCCCATTATATCACATTAGGTTTCTGAACTCAGTTTTTAAATGTATTTTGACATGTCAACTAGAATGTAAGCCCTGGAGGAGCCCAGATTTCTCTTTTGCTGATGATGTTTTATTTTGTTGATGTTGTATGCCCAACATGTAGCAAAGTGCCTGTCACATCATATGTAAATAATAAAAATCTGTTCAATGACTACAAGTCCTCCTGAAGTGGAACAAGCTCAGAAACAGGAGGCTTGGATTTGAGTTTAGTTGTTAGGCATTTTCTCTACCTGAATCTTTCCTCTTTTACAGTGGGGTTTGGTCATGTAGAATATGTCATACTACTACTCATGACCTAGACTGTGCAGTTGAATACACCAAGTCTGGAGTTAAAAACAAACAAACAAAAAAACCAAAAAAAACTATGAAGTGTTTATTGCTTATTTGGAAATAAACAGTTTATTGAAATGTATCATGGTTACAGAGCAGTGCACATGTTATAAGTGCATGGCTCGAAATTTCACAAATTAAACAAACTTCTTTAACCAGATCAATATATAGACTATTTCCAAGATTCTCAAAGACTGCCTATTTTCTCATTCATCATTAAATCAAAAGCTAAGTGCAGTGATAACTTTTATCAGCATAAAACTATTTTTAAAATTCAATATATCTACTTATCTTTTTAATTTACATTTTTCAGAACTGCAGTTGCTTGGTCACAAAATATGAGCACTTTGATAAGATATGAGTGATATATTTCACTATCTGTCATCAAAATGGTTTGTACTCACAACACTGTTGGCAGGATGCAAGACAATAGTCATTTCTATATTCTTACCATCTGTTTGTAACATCATTTAAAATATTTACATGTAATAGACAATCTGCTGATGCTTTACTTTGTGTTTATATTGAACATTTAAAACTATATTTGTTTACTAGTTTTATTTTTTCTCTTGTAAAACAATCAAGGCAGAGAAAAATCTTGACTAAATTTGTGTTTGTTGGCAGTCTCACTGTCACTGTTTCAGGAGCAATAACCATTGGCTGAACAACAAAGTTTTATGTGTAGCTTTAGGGTTTCCCAGGTGGCTCAGATGATAAAGTGTCTGCCTGCAGTGTGGGAGACCCAGGCTCGATCCCTGAGTCGGGAAGATCCCCTGGAGAAGGAAATGGCAACCCACTCCAGTATTCTTGCCTAGAAAATTCCATGGACAGAGGTGCCTGGTAGACTACAGTCCATGGGGTTGCAAAGAGTCAGACAAGACTGAGCAACTTCACTTCACTTGTGTGTTAGTAACTGCTGAGTGCGGTGAATGAAATAAGTCTAGTGGAGATCTCTTGAGTTTAGGAAACAGTTTCCAGGCTTCCACTATATTTTAAAAAATATTTAAAGAAGACCAGGAATTCACTCAAGTATTAAAATCCTCTCTAGAGCTTGGATCCCATTATTTTTTCATAGACATGAGGAATCTGGGACATAATATCCAGAGGATGGAAGTGAACTTTGGGAACCTGAGTTCAGATGTATTCCCTGTGTAAACCTTCCCTGATGCTAAAATCCAGAGTTCCATTCTTTTCAGTATGGCTGGTGTCATCAATGCCCATTTGTCCCCACAGGATAGCATAGATACTTCCTCTCATACACAATCCTTGGCTAAGTATAATAGATTTTAGTTCTAAATGTCATCTCAAGAGGAAACAAAGAAAGTGAAGTCACTCAGTCATGTCCAACTCTTTGGAACCCCATGGACTGTAGCCTACCAGGCTCTTCCGTCCATGGAATTTTCCAGGCAAGAGTACTGGAGTGTGTTGTCATTTCCCTCCCCAGAGGTTCTTCCCAACCCAGGGATCAAACCCAGGTTGCCTGCACTTCAGGTAGATGCTTTACCATCTGAGACACCAGGGAAGCCAATCTCAAGAGGGGTCAATGCTAATGACCCACGCGTGCTGGCTCTGTGACATGAACTCTTCACATTGTATTTTATGTTCTTTTCACTAATGAGCAACATGTCCACTATCTCTTCATGTAGGTTATCCACAAGGAGGTGCTTTCCCCATATTACAAGTTCTCCTTTCACTTACTAATATTATGCACATTTCCTTCATCTGTATACTATCCCCTGAGGGTACACATAGGAATAGAAAGACATACTGCTCTATGATCTTACAGCACAAAACTTCTCTTTAAAAAAGACAAAACTGAAAATGCTAGCAGCTCATTTCTTTGCTTGGAAAAAATGTCACTTTTTTTTCCTTAAAAGAAATAGTGGAGATTCTGTTCTCTAATCTCAGCACCTATCTATCTGTCTGTCTATCCATCCACCCTATCTATTCAAAATTATAATATTCTAATATAAATCTGAGTATTGTATCCAGTGCACATAACTTGGCAATGAATGGAATCCCGCATGCAGAAGTTTGGGCTGTGGCTGCAGAAAAAAGTACCAGAATAAATCAACCTACAGCATCAATCTGTATTCCTGACGGGATAGCCTTGGAGCAGTGGCAGCGTCTCGTGGTCCCGGAAGTACTTATTTCCCCTCTGTAAGTCAGTATTCTTGTAAATATGTCCAACTTGTTAATGGGAGGCTCATAGCTCATTTGTCCTGGAGAAAAATGGAAGGCCCTGTAGTCGTGGCCTTTTCCTAAGAGGATGGACACACACGCACACAAAAGAAAATTCCTCTGTTAAAATTCACACATGCCTTCTTTTCTGTCATTTTCAGCTGCTTCCCAATTTTTTTTTAACAGTTTCATACAGAAAGGCAGACAAAACTTTCTGGGCACCAAAGAACAGTCATTCTTCATGTGACGTGAATCACCCAGAGAGGAAAATTCCGTATAGCTCAACACCAGAAATACTGCTGTGAGGCGAGCAGAAGTAACGCAACTTAGATTAGGAGTAGGCCTTCCTACTATCAGGTAGCTTTCGCTTAACAATGACCACTGTTTGCCAATTAGGACCAATTAGCTTTCACCAATGTTTGCCAATTAGGAAATTAGGAACGGGGCAGAAACCCCCAGGAAAGTCCCGCACGCACGAAAGTATTGACCAATGAAATTGCTTTGCAAACGTGTAACCAATCTGCTTCTCACCCTATAAATTTGTGTAACAGCTTGGGCTCGGGGCTCTCTGACCCACACCACTGCGTTGGTTGCGGGCGGAGAGTTCTGGCTCGAGTCAGTAATAAACTTCCCTTCCTGCGAGTTGCATTGTCTTGGAGGCCTTCTCTCTTCCCACTCGGGGATTTGGACATCGAGCATAACATTTGGGGGCTCGTCTGGGATCCCTTTACCGGGGGAAGAGAACACTTCCAGGACAGAGGGGAAGGATAGATAATAGCACCGGTGCTCAGGAAAACTCAGGGGGCCCGAAAACCCAGCGCTGTGTTGTCAGCTGTCCGTGTGTTTGTCTTTGGCTCTCCGTGTTTGTGTGTGTGCCGGCATTGTCTCAGGCAGGACAGGAAGTCCAGAGGGGCCCTGCTGTAAAGCAGGAAGGTATCTGGCACAGGAAAAACCCAGAGTAATTCTGGGGCCCTGCTGTGAAGCAGGAAGGTATCTGGCACAGGAGAAAGCTTTCTGTAGCCGGCGTAAGGCCGAGGCCAGCGAGCGCGCTGGAAGGCAGCCGGCTCTGTTGGAAGAAGAGTTCCTCTCCTGATCCCGAGTCTGGTCTGGTCAGGGGGCCCGAAAACCCAGCGCTGTGTTGTCGGCCAACGTTTGTCTGTCTGTGTGTTTGTCTTCGGCTCTCCGTGTTTGTCCGTGTTTGTGTGTGTGCCAGCATTGTCTCTGGTTTTTAATTAGACTCTTTTCAGGCAGGAGTTTCAGTGAACAGGCGAATGGTTGTGGGGCAATTGATGAGTCCCGGCCAGGGCTACACTCTGGCAGACTCTGAAGGCCCTACAATAAGTGAGCCTCAGTAACTAGAGCCCAACCAGGTGAAACTCTCCTTTCACTATGATTGTCAGCAGCTGTTGCAGGAGCAAATTCTGGCAGAAGCGCGGAAACGGGTCTCAGGGGCAGACGGGAGGCCAACCGCCCAGCCTCATCTCGTGGACAAGGGGTTTCCTCTGTTGCGGCCTAACTGGGATTTTGAGCGAGCGGAAGGTAGGGAGCGTCTCCGAGTGTACCGCCAGAATCTGATGGCTGGCCTGTGGGCCACAGCAAGAAAGCCGATTTAGTAAGGCAAGAGCCCACTGAGAGCCCGGCAGCCTTCCTAGAGGGGCTGATGGAAGCTTTCAGGCAATATACACCTATGGACCCCCAGGCTGAGGAGTCACACGCTGCAGTCCTGTTAGCGTTTGTAAATCAGGCAGCCCCAGATATTAGGAAGAAATTACAAAAGATAGAGGGATTGGGAGAACAGACGATACAGGATTTATTGAAAGTAGCTGAAAAGGTATTTTAATAATAGGGAGACCCCAGAAGAAAGGGAAGAACGAATTTGATGGGAGGAAAGGGAATTAGCTGAGAAGATCAGGAAGGATAGAACGAGGGAAAACCGGAAGAACCAGAGGGAGCTAGCCCAGATTCTTTTTGTGGGGATAAAAGCCGGAACAGAATTGAGGGAACCTTAAGACCCCTGGACGAGAGAAAAACAGAAACCAAAAAGGCAGGCCCTAAAGAAAGATCAGTGTGCCTACTGCAGAGAACAGGGGCACTGGAAAAACAAGTGCCCTAAGAGGGACCTGAGGAGAGGTACGACCCAGAGAGAGAGAATCTTCCCTGGAACTCGAGTTCTATATGCGGGGGAAGACAGTGACTAGGGGAGTCAAGACTCAGCACCCCTCCCCAAGTCCTGGGTAATGAAAAGTAGAATTGCAGTCATGAGGAACTAGAAAATTATGCTGAAGATTACTCACAGCTGTGGCACTTTACCTTGCTGACCAGTGGTGGCTATTGATGATATTGTGAAAACATCTGTCCCTTCTAGAGAGGGGGTTAAGCAGGTGAGAACTCTTGGGGAGAGAGTGGTTAAAGCAGGAAATGGAGAGAAATGAGATCCCGTTCCTGTGTCATAGCAGTACTGATTATGCTAAGATTCTGTGGAAGAAAGGAGAGGCCATTGGGTTTTATTCAGTTAAGCCTACAGAGCTGGGAGAATGACAGTCATGGATGGACTTGGACAGCCGATACACGTCTTATCCCTAGCCTTAAGAGATGAATAAATACCCGTTGGCCTGGGCTGAAACGGCAGGGATGGGACTGGCCAAACAGAGACATCCGGTCGTCATCGAGCTAAAGGCCTAGGCAACTCCTGTGAGGGTGAGATAGTACCCCACGAGCCAGGAAGATCGGTGGAGGATCACTCCCCACATTTGACGTCTCATGGATGCCGGAATTCTCAAGCGGTGTCAATCCCCTTGGAACACCCCCTTACTGCCGGTGAAGAAGCCAGGGGGGACAGATTACCTGCGAGAAGTCAACAAATGGGTGAGTGACATACACCCTACTGTCCCCAACCCATATACCCTCCTGAGCAGTTTGCTGCCTGAGTACACTTGGTACACTGTGTTGGACTTGAAAGATGCCTTTTTCAGCCTACCCCTGGCGGCCCAGAGCCAGGAGATATTTGCCTTTGAGTGGACCGAAGGGGAAGGCCAACCGGTAATCCCACAGAGGTTCAAGAGGCTCTGAGTGAGGACATCTACGAATATCAGACTTGCCACCCAGAGGTCCTTCTGCTACACAATTAATAGCCCAGCAAGAGGTCACCTGTTTGGGGTATAAGATCAGGCAGGGGCAAATGTGGCTAACCCAGGCCATGAAGGAAACAATATTGCAGATACCAGAGCCCAAGACCCCCCGCCAGGTGAGAGAGTTTCTGGGGACTGTTGGATATTGCAGACTGTGGATCATGGGGTTTGCTGAGAAGGCCCAGCCCTTGTATGAGGGAAGTAAAGAGACCCCAAACTGGACTTGGACTGAGCCAATGAAACAGGCTTTCCAGACTCCCAGACGGGCCCTACTAGAAGCCCCAGCCCTTGCCCTGCCTAACCCAAATAAGCCATTCCAGCTGTTTGTAGCTCCATGATTGCAGCGAGATACTGGCTGAGGCCCTGGCAGCACAAAAAGACTTAACTGGTGTACCCCTAGAGCTAGTATGGTTCGCCGATGGGAGCAGCTATGTAAAAGATGGGCAAAGGAAAGCTGGAGCCGCCACGGTAGAAGAGTACAGTTGTGAATATGGCTCCGCAAAGTTTTATGCACTGTGTGGCTTTGGTGGGGTCTTAAGTTGTGGTCTGACACACACTGCTGTTCCTCTGGATTTAGTGAAATGCCATATGCAGGTGGACCCACAGAAGTACAAGGGCATTTTTAATGGATTTTCAGTTACACTCAAAGAGGATGGTTTCCGTGGTTTGGCCAAAGGATGGGCCCCAACCCTCATTGGCTACTCCCTGCAGGGGCTCTGCAAGTTTGGCTTTTATGAAGTCTTCAAGGTTTTGTACAGAAACATGCTTGGAGAGGAGAATGCCTATGTGTGGCGCACATCACTGTATTTGGCTGCTTTTGCCAGTGCTGAATTCTTTGCTGACATTGCTCTGGCTCCTATGGAAGCTGCTAAGTTTCAAATTCAAACCCAACCAGTTTATGCTAACACTCTGAGGGATGCAGCTCCCAAAATGTAAGGAAAGGCGTTCTACAAGGGGGTTGCTCCTCTTTGGATGAGACAGATACCATACACCATGCTTTGAATGTACTGTTGCAGATTCTGTGGTGTCTGTGTTGAATAAAGAGAAGGGTAGCAGTGCCTCTCAGGTCCTCAAGAGACTTGGATTTAGAGGTGTATGGAAGGGATTCTTTGCCCGCATCATCATGATCGGCACTCTGACTGCACTACAGTGGTTTATCTATGATTCTGTGAAGGTCTACTTCAGGCTCCCTCGCCCTCCTCCCCCTGAGATGCCAGAGTCTCTGAAGAAGAAGCTTGGGTACACTCAGTAGATAAATGAAAGCAAATATGGACTGAATCTGAGTGTTGATCAGTGTTTGAGGAAAATACAACTGGACGAGAGATAATCCAGGCTTGCAAAGCGTGCCAGCTGATGAGAACAGGGAAAAAGCAGCACACAGGAACGAGGTACCGAGGGAAAGGGCCAGGGCAACACTGGGAGATAGATTTCACTGAGATAAGGCCAGGCAAGTACGGGTATCGCCATATGTTGGTTCTGGTAGATACCTTCTCGGGGTGAGTGGAAGCCTTCCCCGCTAAGGGAGAGCTTAGAGGAGATAGTGCCTAGGTACGGGCTGCCAGTGACTATGGGCTCTGATAATGGACCTGCCTTTGTGAGTCACAAAGTTGGCAATAGAGACCGGCAGGGACTGGGTGACCCTCCTTCCCTTCGCACTCTTTCAGGCATGCAACAGCCCTTATAAGCTGCCTTTTGAGATTCTGTATGGAAGACCCCCTCCTGTGTGTATTAAAACCTAGATGGAAAGGCCCTTATGTTGTTCTCCTTACCACTCCTACTGCTGTCGAGGTCGACAGGATTGGACCCTGGGTTCACTGCAATCACGTGCGGCAAGCCACACCGGAAGAACAGGAAAAAGCGCGAGAAGAATGGAAGGCGAGTCCTCACCCGTCAAATCCTTTGAAACTGAAACTCGTCTGCCGGGAGGTCTCCTAATTCTCCTGATTATTGCAGGAGCTGAAGCTGCGTAACCTCTTGTGATGGGCCCCGGGAATGGGACGTAGGAAACAAAGATTTGGTAGCCTCGAGTGTGGCGCAACCTGCAGGGCCAAGTACCTCAGATATGGGTGAACCAAGCTTTACTATCTCTGCTTTCCTCCCTATGAGCTGCTGTAGATGACTTGATCTTTTTCCAACAGGGTAGGGTCTGCGAGGTTTCTATGCAGACCATACAAGAGTGGTAAGAGAATCAATCAGTCATTTAGAGAAGTCTTTGACTTCCTTGTCTGAGGTGGTCTTGATTAGAAAGAGAGAACGGGAAGCCCAGCAGAGATGGTTTGAGTCTTGTTTTCAACTACCTTAATTTCCACTCTCCTGGGTCCACTTATAGTGTCAGCGGCCCAAGATGGAAAAGAGGAAGATTCCTTTACTTGAACAACAGACAGGGGGGAATGTGAGGCGAGCAGAAGTAACGCAACTTAGATTATGAGTAGGCCTTCCTACTGTCAGGTAGCTTTCGCTTAACAATGACCACTGTTTGCCAATTAGGAAATTAGGAACGGGGCGGAAACCCCCAGGAAAGTCCCGCGCGTGCGAAAGTATTGACCAATGAAATTGCTTTGCAAACGTGTAACTAATCCGCTTCTCACCCTATAAATTTGTGTAACAGCTTGGGCTCGGGGCTCTCTGACCCACACCACTGCGTTGGTTGCGGGCGGAGAGTTCTGGCTCGAGTCAGTAATAAACTTCCCTTCCTGTGAGTTGCATTGTCTTGGAGGCCTTCTCTCTTCCCACTCGGGGATTCGGACATCGGGCATAACCCTGCCAGATCACATGAGCTCTGAGTATGAAGTGAGCTAAAAATTGCCTAACTTAAAGAAAACCTACTAGTTTGTTTCCAAAAATAAATTGCCTCCTTCCTGATTACTAAAATAAGATATGACATTTCTAAAAATGAATACAATACAAAGAGTTTAAAAATGTACATTAATCCAAGTTGTGTGTGTGTATGTGTATATATATATACATATACATATATATACACATCAGTTAAGTTTAGTTACTTGTGTCCAACTCTTTGCAACCCCATAGACTGCAGCATACCAGGCTTCCCTGTCCATCACCAACTCCCAGAGCATGCTCAAACTCATGTCCATCAAGTTGGTGATGTCATCCAGCCATCTCATCCTCTGTCATCCCCTTCTCCTCCTGCCTTCAATCTTTCCCAGCATCAGGTTCTTTTCAAATGAGTCAGTTCTTTGCATCAGCTGGCCAAAGTATTGCATTTTCAGTTTCAGCATCAGTCCCTCCCATGAATATTCAGGACTGATTTCCTTTAGGATTGACTGGTTGGATCTCCTTGTAGTCCCAGGGATTCTCAAGAGTCTCCTCCAACACCACAGTTCAATAGATCAATTCTTTGGCACTCAGTTTTTTTTTTTATGTTTCAACTCTTACATTAATGCATGACTTTTGGTAAAACCATAGCTTTGACTAGACAGACTGCAATGTCTCTGTTTTTTAATATGCTGTTTAGGTTGGTCATAGCTTTTCTTCCAAGGAGTAAGCATGTTTTACTTTCATGGCTGCAGTCACTATCTGCAGTGATTTTGGAATCCAAGAAAATAAAGTCTATCACTGTTTCCATTGTTTCCCCATCTATTTGCCATAAAGTTAGGGGACCAGATGCCATGATATAAGTTTTTGAATGGTGAGTTTTAAGCCAGCTTTTTCACTCTCCTCTTTCACTTTCATCAAGAGGCTCTTTAGTTCCTCTTTGCTTTCTGCCATAAGGGTGGTGTCATCTGCATATCTGATGTTATATGTATATGCAAATATATATATACAGGGCTTCCCGGTGTCACTTGTGGCAAAATATCTGACTGCCTATGCAGGCAACAAAAGAGATTCGGGTTCCATCTCTGGATTGGGAAGATCCTCTGAACAACTGAATGGCAACTCCCCCAGGTTCTTACCTGGGAAATCCTATGGACAGAGGAGCCTGGCACGCTACAGTCCATGGGATCACAAAAGAGTCAGACAAGATTTAGTGACTAAACAACAACATATATAAATCACATGCATGTGTGTGTGTGTACGTGTGTGTACATAAGAGTGATTTCTCTTTATGTTATATATAGGTTTCTGTTTGTGTTATATATGATACACAGTCTTACATTTTTCACATAACAATATATTATAAATATTTCTCAGTAACAATAAATATCAACTTGAATCTCTATTTTTAGTAAGTTGTATAGAACTCATTGTATGAATGTATCATATCTTAATCATTCCTTTACTGATGAAGATTTGGGTGGGCTAATGTACATCTTACAGCATAAATATAAATGAGCACATAGCCAGTCAGGTTATATTCCATGTCATTGGAGACTGAGCTGGTCTGCTTCACTTTAGAGTTGATTTCACTAGAGGAAAGGACACTCATTAGCAGAATGAGGGACACATACACGACAGTAATACTGATCCATTTCCTGGAATGTTTTCATGGGGCTTTACAACATAGGCATTTCCAGAAGAGCTCATATAAACTTGAACCTTGGCCATCAGTCACACCACTTCCATCTCTCATGGACAGTGCTCCTGTAGGACATTTTTGCAAGAAAACTGGGTGTCAATGTCACTCACTTCTCCCTCTTTCTAACAATGTACCAACATCGCTTAAATACCCCCTGAAAACTTGCTGGTCTTTTGCTTTTGAGAAGCTGAATACATGTCACAACAGGGCATCTGCTCCCTGTTGCTCTCACATATTCCTATCATTTCAGGAAGGTTTTCAGTTCTTTTCCTATCCTAATTTTTAAAATGTGCACCTTCTGCTCTTTACCTTTATACAAGTGTATGTTTTATTTTTAAATAAATTAACTTTCTCTAATTTTGGAAAAATAATAAATTTACAGAAAATTTCAAAGGTAGTAAAAAGAATTCCTATATGCCTTTAATACAGCTTCATGTTTTCCTCTAACATTATTATTTTATATTAGTACATTTGTCAAAGTTAAGAATGTAACATTGCTACTTTATAGAGTAAACTCCAAACTATTTTCAGCAGTTTCATTAATGTCATAACTCAGTTTTCTCAGCTCCATTAAACTGCAAAAAATGGGGATACCTTTTTGAATATCTCTTGTATTTCAAAATATATTCCAGTTTATTCCCCTGATCCTTGATGAGATTCTGTACAGGCACACCATCCTTGCCCTTTTCAGCATGTCTAATTTCTTTCTGTTGGTTAGTGTCTTTTGTCTTTAGACAAATAAAAGGGCATCCTGAGAGTTGCCTTAGAAAATTTCTGAGGAATGCTAGACAGATAAGAGATATGACTCAGTGAGGCTGAGAGATGGGAAGAACTAAGTAATACTCCCCAACTGTGCTCTACTACAGCAATCCAGAATTTAATAATAGTTAAATTACAAATCATAAGTAAATTGACATTATAGATTGCAATAAAATATCATTATGATACAAGAACCGATTTTAAAGATTAGCATGCCAACGTGTTAAGAATTGAGCTATGCTAAAAAAAAAAAAAAAAAGAATTGAGCTATGCTAATGTTTAATTAGGAACTAGGTCAGAATATGAGTTAGCAAAGAGTGAAATGTTTCTATAAGTTAATGTAATATACATTGTCTATATATAATGTCTATAAGTAAATAAGTTTGTCAGCATATAAGATAAAGATGATTTCAAACATCTAAAAAATGCATAAAATGGCTGAGAGAAACATAACCATTTGCAAGTTAATTGAGATTTCCTTCCCCTAAAAAGTGAGTGAAGTATGAAAACGTTCCATGACTCTATGCAAGTATGACATGTTTTCCTAAATTAGATAAATCTCAAATTTGGTAATTGTCAGGCAGAGTGGCAGGTAATCCAATTGTAGACAACTGGAAAACAGATGAGGTACTAGTGAAGTTTTCTTGTATTGAGTTTCCATCAGTTGCAGATTGACTGGATAGTCTTGAACATTTGAGAAGAACTTTCTCGTTTCATTTTATATCAGTTCAGTTCAATTCAGTTGCTCAGTCATGTCTGATTCCTGGAGACCCCATGGACTAGAGCATGCCAGGCTTCCCTTCTAATTTTGGGTTGAAGTTCTCATTGTATTTCTGTATTCTTTTCCTGAGTTTCATGAACATTGTTTGACCATTGTTTAGAACTCTTTATGTCCAATTCATAAATACTTTTCCCTGTGATTTTATCTTGTTCTTTCATTTGGGATATATTCTTCTGAATAATCACTTTGCTTGATTTTCCATGTTGCCACCATAAATTAAGTAAAATCATTATTTCTCCTGGTCTTGAAGGCATATTCTCTTCTAGGAGCATCTTTGTGAGATCCCCTGTACCTAGTGGCTTTGGCAATAGGGCTGGAGATCATGTGAGCATGGGCTGGGGCTTCACCTGGGATTCCCCAGTGACCACTGCCTTAGCAAATGAGCATGAGCTGGAGCTTGGTGTGGGCTGAGGCTTTTCCTTTTGTGCACTGAGGGACATTGCCTTGACAGTTGGGGCTTTAACAGTTTTTCAACCTTGGTTTTTGGTGCTCAACAATTTGTCTCTCTTAATTACTAAGTATTATTCTATTGTATAAGCATATCTGGTTCAATTATTTCTTTCTTTTGACAAATCGGTCCAGTTCAGTCACTCACTTGTGTCCGATTCTTTGCTACGCCATAGACTGTAGCACACCAGGCTTCCCTGTCCAACACCAACTCCTGGAGCTTGCTCAAACTCATGTCCATTGAGTTGATGATGCCATTTAACCATCTCATCCCTCTGTTGTCCCCTTCTACTTCTGCCTTCTATCTTTCCCAGCATCGGGGTCTTTTCCAGTAAGTCAGTTCGTCCCATCAGGTGGCCAAAGATTTGGAGCTTCAGCTCCAACATTAGTCCTTCGGAAGAATACTCAGGACTGTTTTCCCTTAAGAAAGACTGGTTTGATCTCCTTGCAGTCCAAGGGACTCTCAAGAGTTTTCTCCAACACCACAGTCAAAAGCATCAATTCTTTGGTGCTCAGTTTTCTTTATAGTCCAACTCTCACATCCATACATGACTACTGGAAAAATCATAGCTTTGATTAGATGGACATTTGTCAGCAAAGTAATGTCTCTGCTTTTTTAATAAGCTGTCTAGGTTGGTCATGGCTTTTCTTCCAAGGAGCGAGTGTCTTTTAACTTCATGGCTGCAGTCACCATCTGCAGTGATTTTGGAGCCAAGAAAATAAAGTCTGTCACTGTTTCCATTGTTTCACCATCAATTTGCCATGAAGTGATGGGACCGGATTCTGTGACCTTAGTTTTTTGAATGTTGAGTTTTAAGCCAGCTTTTTACTCTCCTCTTTCACTTTCACCAAGAGGCTATTTAGTTCTTCTTTGCTTTCTGCCATAAGAGTGGTGTCATCTGCATATCTGAGATTATTGATGTTTCTCCTGGCATTCTTGATTCCAGCTTGTGCTTCATCTAGCCCAGCATTTCACATGATGTACTCTGCATATAAGTTAAATAAATGGGGTGAAAATATACAGCCTTGATGTTCTCTTTTACCAATTTGGAACCAGTCCATTGTTCCACCAGTTCTAATTGTTTTTCATGACCTGCATATAGATCTCTCAAGAGGCAGGTCAGGTGGTCTGGTATTCCCATACCTTGAAGAATTTTCCACAGTTTGTTGTGATCCACACAGTCAAAGACTTTGGCAGAGTCACTAAAGCAGAAGTATATGTTTTTCTGGAACTCTCTTGTTTTTCTTTGACCCAATAGATGTTGGCAATTTGATCTCTTGTTCCCCTGACTTTTCTAAATCCAGCTTGAACATCTGGAAGTTCTTGCTTCAGGTATTGTTGAAGAATAGCTTGGAGAATTTTGAGCATTACTTTGTTAGCATGTGAGATGAGTGCAATTGTGTGATAGTTTGAACATTCTTTGGCATTACCTTTCTTTGGGATTGGAATGAAAACTGACCTTTTTCAGTCCCATGACTGGAAAAGACAAGTAGCTGGCTTGATTCCAGTTTTGGCAAATAGCCAGTTTGTTTCCAGTTTGAGGTTAGTCATGGATAGTATTTTGTCTGTAGTCTTTATAATAAGAAAACAGGCATTTCACCTAAAAATATCCCAATAAATTGTATAGAAAATTCTTCAGAGAAGTTATGCTAAAGGCAATATATATATATAAAACTCAACATTTTCATCAATTAGGGAAATATGAGTTAAAACCAAAATGAGATATCAGCTTTCTTTTAGAATGCATTTTTAAAAAGCTGAATATCTTAAACTCATGAAAACAATTGACTTCTATGTGTTGATCACATATATTACAAATTTGCTCAACACTCTCAAGCAAATAATTTTGTTTCATGGAAAGACTGATCATTTCAGCCTGTTGCCTTTGTGCTGAGCCCCAGGAAGATAGCCACAGTGGGGCCAAGCAATCCCAGTGAGAATTGATTCTCAGTTCAATATAGCCTTTTGCATCTCAAGGATGCAAATTATGTTGGCTTCCATAGCTAGATATTTTGGGGCCTTGTCTCTCAGATAGACATTTTAAAGCTTGGAAAGCCAGTTTTGATGTCCAAATCCTTTATACCTCATAGAGAAGCTAAGAGTTGTGAGTTCTCTCCTGATTATTTAACTCCATGATGGGGGTAGAAGTTTATTATGATGAGTGTGTCTCAGGCTTTTCTACCTATTTTGATGTGGGTATTTTCTCACTTTCCTGATATGTAGGAGTCATTCAGCTAGTTTCTGGATTTCTTTCAGACAGAATTGCTGTATGTATAGTTGTTCATTCAATGTGTTTGTAGAAGGAGATGAGTTAAAAAACTCCTATGTTGCCATATTGAAGTGGAACCTCAGAAACACTTCTTTTATGAGTTAGGAGAGTTGACCTTTGTTTTTGGTTCAATTATTAGCCAGTAGTGTGTGCTGAAGCATATAACTAAATTTCTCAATCTTTTATCTCATTGTAGAATGGCATATATCCAGTGTTAAAAATTTATGTGGTTTTGCATTATAGAGTTTGAACCTAAGAAAACTTTCTTGGTAGAATGAATATATCTGCCACTGGGACTAGGACCTAATTGAAAGAATAAAATTGGCAAAACAAAATGTAACCATATAGATAAGCATATATATAAGTTAAAGTAGCCTTTGGAAATTGTTGATAGGATATCTATAGAATGATTTATTAATTAGTTAAATAAGAAAGTTCAATAACAAGAAGATTTCTATTACAGATAATGTGAGTTTTAATCCAAATTAGATGATTTTGTATGCAATCAGCTCACTAGAAGTAGTAAAAGTAAAAGCTATGTAAGAGGTTACTACAAAAGTTTTTAAAAGAAGCTGCTACAAAAAACTTGCATTAAAACATCATCAACATCAAAGTAAAATTGAAAACAAAACTTTTGTATCTGTAAAGGGCACTGATACAATAGATTAAAAAAAAAATTTCAACTGTGTGAATAGAGGACTTTAGATGTGAAACATGACATTTGTCCCAATGATACAGTTGGCAAAATGCTTCCCTTGTAGAGCTATACTAATAATTATTGGTCAAATCATCCTATACATCACACTTAGAACTATACCCTTGTTACAAATCTCTGATAATATTGAAATTTCAACAAAGCTGATATAATAAATTTTCTCATCTTTATTGAGCAAGTAAATGGCAAAATGTGAAATAAAGAATTCAGTTAAATCTATATTTTAATTGTGCTTGCTTTAGAGAGATTATTTTAAAGTTTATGGTGGTCACTTTGTGCTTGTTGTGATATTAAGTAATTGTAAACATTTAGGGGAATGGCATTTTAGGCTCATACTTTTAATTTGAAATACTGAAGGAAATTTGATTGATTAAAACTTTGAAAACATTACTTTGTTATTTAAAAATATTCAATTCTTTGGATTATGCCTCTGATCAATTGTGCATTAATTATAGAATAAGTAGTAATAATTATTCTCATTCTTGAATAGCTATGGCTCCTAAAGTACCATAATAATTAGCAACCATAATAACTATGTAAGCAACCAGCATAGAAACAATACTACACACAAGCTGGATGACTTCAGAAAAACTGAAGTGACTCTAAAAAGGAAATAAATAGTACAATAATTGTAAGAAAGGAATACACAGTTAAAATGTCTCCATAGATAAATGTGAAGAAGTAAATGTCATTTTAACTACCTATTTGAATCATCTGTATAATTTTATTTCTAAGAACATATAAAAGATTATTTGATCATTGCCAATGCATAGAAACATTTAAATAATAATTATTATTATAATATGTCTTTGTGAAATTTGTGATGCAGTTGGATGAGAAGATCATTTTGACAATGTTTAAGAAGAGATTTGGTGGAATGAATAGACACTAATTGAATATTTCCTAACATTTTTTAGTATTTATATTTCAGTAAAGTCTAAAGGTTGATTTCCCCAATATATAGTTAGCTAACTGACATGATTTAAAGAAAAAAATTGTTGATGATAATGATTGTACTAGTTTAAGACTTAGACATCTCTGATTAGTGTTAAAAGGTACCCTTCTTATAAGATATATAGACATATTCCAATAATTATCTTTTGTTTAGCTGAAGGCAAGTTACCAAAACTAAATCCAAGCGGCATGGAATTTCTAGGGACTGAACACTTTGTAATGTAACCAGGTCCATACTAGGTATTCAACAAAATTGAATTAAATTAAGAACATCTTCTTGGTACCATCAATCATTTTGATGAGTTGTCAATAACTGGTCTCTTCTTTCCCGTTGGTAATTTGCTTTCCTAGCTACTTTCAATGATCTAGTGCTTTCTTTCCTCTCTTCTATATCAGGTTAAATATATTATTTTGTTAATTGTCAATAAAATTTCTTAACAATTATCTAGAACTTGTGTGTGTGTCTGTGAGCTTGTGGGTTTGTGTGAAACATTGTCTGTATTGGGCTCTCTTGGGAGCAGAGAAACCGGCTTAGTGGTATCTTTCAGACACAGCCCTGAAAGTGGAGTTTGACCTGCTCAAGCAAACTGTTGTTTCTTTTCATCTCGAGGTTCACAAACTTCTATTCAAGTATGCTCCTTCTGTCTTACCCCTCATTCTTACACTTTACTTGCTTTAGCGAGAATGATTCTGTCTCCTGCCTTGATCTCTCAGTCCATGTGTATCAAAACTTTCAAGGCCTACCTATGTCCAACACATTGCAACTGCCTTGGACTAACCCCTTTGTTTTCAAGAGGACGTGAATGTTCATGAATGCACACAGATGTTTGTATTGATAAGAATAAAAATGAAATAATACAATGCCTTATGAATATTGTGAAAATCCACATTATTTTCAGAAACATAATGAAGGAAAAGAGAGGAGATGCATTTGTGACTAAGGAAAATCTTTTTATGTTAGTATAATCTTAAAGCCGTTTCAGTTTTCAGTTTAGGACTTTAACTATCTCAATGATTTGCACTTGTAGAGCAACTGTAAGGACAGAGAGGGAGATGAGTGGGAAGTAGATTGAGAATGGGGACAAAATCCAAAGGTGTCTATAATCACTATGAGATTTCGAATGACTCATTTAAAAATGAATGTGTATTTTACATTGAGCTCTATTCTTTGTTTAGTGGTGTTTGTTATGATGATAGTCATTTAAAATTGCTCACTATTTAGTAAAGTTGCCATTCTAGGAAGATTCTGTGAAATATAAATGTACTTCTTTCCTAGGGAAGATTCATGTTCCATTTTGAGAAAAATGCTCTTATTCCTTTTGAGACCTATCCCTAATCCATGTACCTAAAGAAGGTGCTGCTACTGCTAAACCACTTCAGTCGTGTCCGACTGTGTGCAACCCCATAGACGTCAGCCCACCAGGCCCCTCTGTCTCTGGGATTCTCCAGGCAAGAACACTGGAGTGGGTTGCCATTTCCTTCTCCAGTGTATGAAAGTGAAAAGTGACAGTGAAGTTGCTCAGTCGTGTCCGACACTTTGAGACCCCGTGGACTGTAGCCCACCAGGCTCCTCCATCCATGGGATTTTCCTGGCAACCTAAAGAAGGTATTTAGGTCTTAACTTAAAAATATGTATTGATAAGCATCTTGGTAGGGAGATCCTACAAATACATCCATTTATAAAGAGTCCTAATTATTTTATTCTTTTTTTTCTAAATAACTGAATGCCTTGACTCCATTATCAGGTAGCAAAATAGTGCTCAACTATGTAAGGTTCTCCAAGGTAGGTTAAAAACAGCATTGCCAGAGAAAAATGCAAATAATAAGACATTTCAGAAAGCAGCTCTGAGACCAGAAATAAGTAAACAAATTATTCAATAATAATATTCCAATCTTCTGTATGAACTATGAATCTATCAGAGAAAATGAGTTAAGTTCTAATAAACAGTCTTAAGGGAATCGTATATGAAAAAAAGTTAAGCCTGAATTATAAACGTGTGCCTTGGTTTCATTTAGGTAAGCAATTTAAATAGAAATAGTATTACAAAATAAACACAGTTTTGGTCATAGGCCCGTGTTCAAAAATGCTTCCTTTAAAATGCAAACCAAGAGGAAATGAGTCAATGTACTTTTAATTGATGAGGGTAAAGGTTAAGTGAAACATAGATGATATTGAAAATGCAAATCTGAAGCCTAGAGGTTTGACATTATAAAGATGCATAGTTCAACCAGAGAGGAGTAAAGAAATGGAAAAATTGAGCTTGTTATCCTTACCATTCAACCTACCTGTGTGTAGAACTTTACTGTTACTTTGTGTTTATTAAATTCATGCTGCTAAGGATACATAACATTAATTTTAATACTAACAGAAGAAAAGTTACTTTCTCAAACTCATTACAGACAATGGAAAATCAATTCCAAAATGAACTGTACTTTACAGTTGAGCTTGCTGTGATAGTTACAGCCTTGCTGTTGATGTACAAATACACTGATTATACCTGGTTATCCTCTTTCTTTGGAACATATACCATCATCTTTGCAAATTATAGATTAAGACCTTTTAGTTTTGATGCAAAAAAACTAAAGATGTTTGTAAAATACATTATGTTTCATCAAGAATAATACCTATTATTAGGTAATAATAACTTTCAGAGGGGAATAATCAATATAAGAAACACAAAATTTGATTTTCCTGAGAAGGGAAATGTTTTCTCCCAATGGATCCTGATGGTGATATATGATAACTGCAATATATTTTAAAATACTTGCTCAAATGGAAAAAGAAAATCAGATCATTTTAATGTCCAAAGCATAAGACCTAAGAGGGTATTTGGCAATTAATTGTTGCTGGTTAATTGTACCATTGCACAGTAACCATAATCTTCAAATATCCTTGGTATTCCTAATCAACTAAACTAAATCTTTGTGTCTTTCAATAAAAAGAGGAGTAGACAATTCTTTACCTACTTTAAAACAATTCTATAAATCTGTTAAAGTATTACTTGCCAGATTATCTGTCAAATATTGTAGCATGAAAAGTTTGTATGTAGAGTACATATATTTGATAAAATTTATTGCTCTTGGAGGTGTCTTATAAAAAGTCAGAGGCCAGCTGGAAGCATTACCACCACATCTGTTGGGATAGCACCTCAATTATTTTCATAAAGAATTAAAAGTTTCACTGAAGTGTCTTCTGCCTTGAAGACACCAAACTCATTTCCTGGTATCCCTCCAAAACTTATATTCTTATGATAAACTATTTAATATTTGATAATCATACAACTGTATACTTTGCCAAAACTTTACATACAAAAAGAATAAAGTATAGATAATTTGTTTCGTGTCTAGTATTTCAAAACAGGTTATAACTGGATATAATTTATTAGTTCTGATTAACATTTTGAAATAACTACAGAAAGAATGAAGAGATGGAGCCAAAGCAAAAACAACACCCAGTTGTGGTGATAGAAGCAAGATTAGATGCTGTAAAGAGCAATATTGCATAGGAACCTGGAATGTTAGGTCCGTGAATCAAGGCAAATTGGAAGTGGTCAAACAAGAGATGGCAAGAGTGAACATTAACATTCTAGGAATCAGCAAACTAAGATGGACTGAAATGGGTGAATTTAACTCAGATGACCATTATATCTACTACTGTGGGCAGGAATCCCTTAGGAGAAATGGAGTAGCCATTATAGTCAACAAAAGAGTTTAAAATGCAGTATTTGGATATTTGGATGCAATCTCAAAAATGACAGAATGATCTCTATTCGTTTCTATCTCTATTCTATTCGTTGCCTTGAAAGGCAAGCCATTCAATATCACGGTAATCCAAGTCTATGACCTGACCAGTTGAATGGTTCTATGAAGACCTACAAGACTTTCTAGAACTATCACCCCAAAAAGATATCATTTTCATTATAGGGGACTGGAACGCAAAAGTAGGAAGTCAAGAAACACCTGGAGTAACAGGAAAATTTGGCCTTGGAGTACAGAATGAAGCAGGGCAAATGCTAACAGAGTTCTGCCAAGAGAAGACACTGGTCATAGCAAACACACTCTTCCAGCAACACAAGAGAAGACTCTACATATGGACATCATCAGATGGTCAACACTGAAATCAGATTGATTATATCCTTTGCAGCCAAAGATGGAGAAGCTCTGTACAGTCAGCAAAAAGAAGACCAGGAGCGGATTATGGTTCAGATCATGAATCCCTTATTGCCAAATTCAGACTTAAATTGAAGAAGTTGGGGTAAACCACTAGACCATTCGGGTATGACCTGAATCAAATCCCTTATGGCTATACAGTGGAAGTGAGAAATAGATTTAAGGAACTAGATCTGATAGACAGAGTGACTGATGAACTATGGACAGAGGTTCGTGACATTGTACATGAGACAGGGATCAAGACCATCTTCAAGAAAAAGAAATGCTAAAAAGCCAAACGATTGTCTGAGGAGGCCTTACAAATAGCTGTGAGAAGAAGAGAAGTGAAAAACAAGGGAGAAAGGGAAAGATATACTCATTTGAATGCAGAGTTCCAAAAAACAGCAAGGAGAGATAAGAAAGCCTTCCTCAGTGATCAATGCAATGAAATAGAGGAAAACAATACAATGGGAAAGACTAGAGATCTCTTCAAGAAAATTAGAGATACCAAGGGAACATTTCATGCAAAGATGGGCTCAATAAAGGATAGAAATGTTAGGAACCTAACAGAAGCAGAAGATATGAAGAAGAGGGGGCAAGAATACACATAAGAACCGTACAAAAAAGATCTTCATGACCCAGATAATCATGATGGTGTGATTAATCCCACTCATGCAGAGCTGGCCATCCTGGAATGTAAAGTCAGGTAGATACACATAAGAACCGTACAAAAAAGATCTTCATGACCCAGATAATCATGATGGTGTGATTACTCCCACTCATGCAGAGCTGGCCATCCTGGAATGTAAAGTCAGGTGGGCCTTAGGAAGCATCACTACAAACAAAGCTAGTGGAAGTGATGGAATTTCAGTTGAGTTATTTTAAATTCTAAAAGTTGATGCTGTGAAAGTGCTGCACTCAATATGTCAGCAAATTTGGAGAACTCAGCAGTGGCCACAGGACTAGAAAAGGTCAGTCTTCATTCCAATCCCAAAGAAAGGTAATGTCAAAGAATGCTCAAACTACCGCACAATTGCACTCATCTCACATGCTAGTAAAGCAATGCTCAAAATTTTCCAAGCCAGGCTTCAGCAATACATGGACCATGAACTTCCAGATGTTCAAGCTGGTTTTAGAAAAGGCAAAGGAACCAGAGGTCAAATTGTCAACATCCGCCGGATCATTGAAAAAGCAAGAGAGTTCCAGAAAAACATCTGTTTCTGCTTTATTGACTATGCCAAAGCCTTTGACTGTGTGGATCACAATAAACTGTGGAAAATTCTGAAAGAGATGAGAATACCAGACCATCTGATCTGCCTCTTGAGAAACCTGTATACAGGTCAGGATACAACAGTTAGAACTGGACATGGAACAACAGACTGGTTCCAAATAGGAAAAGGAGTACGTCAAGGCTGTATATTGTCACCCTGTTTATTTAACTTATATGCAGAGTACATCATGAGAAATGTACTGGATTTATCCATGGGCTGGATAAAGCACAAGCTGGAATTAAGATTGTGAGAAGATATATCAATAACCTCAGATATGCAGATGATACAGCCCTTATGGCAGAAGGTGAACAAGAACTAAAGAGCCCCTTGATGAAAGTGAAAGAGGAGAGTGAAAAATTGGCTAAATCTCAATATTCAGAAAACTAAGATCATGGCATCTGGTCCCATCACTTCATGGGAAATAGACGGGGAGACAGTGGAAACAGTGTCAGACTTGATTTTTCTGGGCTCCAAAATCACTGCAGATGGTGATTGCAGCCAGGAAATTAAAAGACGCTTGCTCCTTGGAAGGAAAGTTATGATCAACCTAGGCAGCATATTAAAAAGCAGAGACATTACTTTGCCAACAAAGGTCCATCTAGTCAAAGTTGTGGTTTTTCCAGTAGTCATGTATGGATGTGAGAGTTGGACTGTGAAGAAAGCTGAGGGCAGAAGAATTAATGTTTTTGAACTGTGGTTTTGGAGGGGACTCTTGAGAGTCCCTTGGCCTGCAAGAAGATCCAACCAGTCCATCCTAAAGGAGATCAGTCTTGGGTGTTTATAGGAAGGACTGATTGAAGCTGAAACTCCAATACTCTGGCCACCTGATGTGGAGCGCTGACTCATTTGAAAAGACTCTGATGCTGGGAAAGATTGAGGGCAGGAGGAGAAGGGGGCAACAGAGGATGAGATGGTTGGATGGCATCACTGACACAATAGACACGGGTTTGGGTGGATTCCGTGGGTTGGTGATGGATAGGAAGGCCTGGCGTGCTGCAGTTCATGGAGTTGCAAAGAGTGGGACACGACTAATTGACTGAACTGAATTAAATTGAACTGAACATTCACAGTCAACAGTGTCAAGTGCTAGTCTTAAAAAATACATTCCTGTATTTAAAAGACATCATTTACTTGAAATAGTTTTATAAACATACTTTTATTAGAATGTAGTAAGTAATATAGAGGAGTCCAAACGTGAGAGGTCCAAGGACTCTGATTAATTACATCACACACACACATACACGTACCCTCATTCATTCAGTAATACAATAATACATTGATGAAAGGTTTAAGAAATATTTTGCATTTTTAGGTTAACCTTATAAATATCATTATAATCCCCACATCTTAAGTTACAGTGAAAGAAAACCACAAGTCTCAGTGAAAATTCCTATTTGCTTTTATATATGTACATATATTTATAGAATGCCTTTATTCCGAAGACCTCAAAGTACTCCAAGACATGACCAAATCCATTCCTGTGTCTCTGTGAGTAAAAAGTAAGTGTTTGTGATTACCAATTGATACTTTTTCCTGCTGTGGCGCATCACATAGCTGGCCAAGCAAGTTCAGGAGGCAGTTTTCTCAATCTCTCACTTTCTAAATCACACTCTTTACCATTGTAGGTTGTCTGGTTGCCTAATGTGTGTGCAATTTGATGAGTTATCAAACCAGAGTTCTGATAAGGAATTGTTTCTGTCTGCTTTTCTGCCAGTCCTAGTTTTTCCTCAATAAGCATCTGAATTGTTTCTGGTATCACAGCAGCAAGATAAGCCAGCAGACCTATTAGATGGGAGGAAATCAGGGAGAAGATATTAGATCCATGCTTTCATGCTTAGCTTGAAATCTCTGCAGTTCTGTCACTGTTGTGAACATAAAAGACTCTGAAGTGGTATTTAGAAACTGCCTTTAGAGAAAGAATACAAACAAAGCAATTTAAAAATGGGAAAATAAAAGTCATCCAGCTAAAAAATAGATCTGCACCGAGGCAATAGAAAGTTTCTGGCAATTGGCTGTATTTATTATTCATCCCCTCTTGTCCATACTTAGAGTAGAAATATGCAACCCAGAATCATGGGACAAGAGAAAGCTTTCAAAATCCCATTAGGCTCAACTGTCACCCTGAGACTCTAGGACAGCCCACTAGGCTCTGGTTGGGGGCCCATGAGGAACTGCAAGAGAAGTCATCTCTTTGTCACTGAAAAGTGGTCCTCGTCTGGCATCTCCCCTGACTTCAGCTTCTGCTTTAAGCAGTGGTACAGTGACTAAAATGATGGAAATAATGGCAAACAAAGTGTAAATAGCTTGATAAGACAAATCCTTCCACTGTAGTAAAAAGGAAAAAAAAAAATCTGCTTTGATCTCATAATTTATCTGCTCATTTGGCTCAGGACTTTGAGTCCTATTTGCTTTTTTTTTTTTTTTTCCCTATTTGCTTTTAAAGTCAGGAAACCAAGCTGTAGTGCCCTACCTGAGATTAAGTTATTTGTTCTGGGAATTCTTCCTTTAATAGTTTCAAGTAGATGTTGTCATAAAGTTCTGTGAAACATCTGTGATAATGTCTCCTACTTTTGAGTATGTTACACATCTTACATGCAACTGCAAATGCCTTTGAATCCCCAGAAATAACTACTCATGTTTCCCTATAATCAATTGGGCCTTTCCTAAACAACAACTATTAGCTGTCCAGGTCCTCCTGACCCAATCATTTCTTTCAAATTGTTTTCATAATTGAAAATCCAGATTCATAAATCCAAAGGCAAAATAGGTGATCTCTTCACAGTAATTTTGTAAGTGTCTGCAGGAGGTGAGCTGAAGTCATATTCCTGGGATCACTGGTCCATCTGAGTCACAGCTAGCCTCAAGTGTAGCTTGAGCTCATGGCAAGCTTTACTTGATAGGAGATTGTTATAACAATCCTTTACAATCTATTTAAGAGTTGCGTGTGTTAGTCACTCAGTCATGTCTAACTCTTTGCAACCCCAAGGACTATAGTCCACCAAGCTCCTCTGTCCATGGAATTCTCCAGGCAAGAATACTGGAGTGGGTAGCCATTCCCTTCTTCAGGGGATCTTCTGGACCCAGGGATAGAACTTGGATCTCCTACATTGAAGGCAGATTCTCTACCATCTGAGCCACCAGGGAAGCCCATTTAACAGTTACAAAACCTAAATACCAGGATGTTAGGGAACAGTTTAAAGCCTTTTCCATCTAGCAAAACAACAGAGGATGAAGAATTTCCTTTAGTCTCTTTGATTATTAAGAAATACCCAAGTGTGCTTGTAATGATAGAAATGGCAATTATCATGGAATTTCTTTTATCTAAAAATATGAGATGAATATAAATTTTGGAAATAAGTCTTTCAACAGAACTCTTCATTTACAGTACACATTGTGATTTCTTTTAACTTATGTTGAGAGTGTACAGTTATCAATCTAAAGGAACAATGTAGAAGATTGCAATGGACTAGAAGAGATTTATAGGATGAGCTCACTTTAAAAGGCATCAGATTTATGAGATTTCTTAAGAGATGGAGTACTTCTCTTATTCACTCAGAAGCACAAAAACTATCAAGTACTCCATGACATTAGCCTAAGATCCCCAATGAGAAAACAACAGCTGTAATAAAGGTGTACTTTTCTGTATCTAATAAAACATCCTTATATGAGGAAAAAATGATATGTCAGGAAATGAAATTAGAAGCCTTAAGGGATTCAGAAATAAATATACTAGAACCCGGATATCACATTACATACACCTTTAATTAGCCTTTGTTCACAGAAAAGTATCTATAACAATAAAAGTTTCAATAAGACATACTAAAACAATGTTTCATTAAAAACATTAAAATAAAATTATGTTCTAAACATGAAATAGACTAATGAATGCCATATGTGGATATATATATCAAAATGACACATCTTACTGACCAAATACCAATTTATGACCTTTATTTACTCTTACAGAAAATAAAACATATGCACTCCTACTCCTGAGTAGTATAAAATACTGATTCACATAATTAATGTTGCTGTTTCATATATATTTTCAGAATCTTACGAAAGTTGATGCTGGTGCAAAGAAAAGATAGGCACTGTTGATATTACTACATACATGGTTTTGTGGAAATACTTTATAGTGGCTCTTAAAACTGAATTCAAGAATCTATCCCCTACTGGCTGACTGAGGCCATTGCTTATTGATTTAACTTCTAGGGGAATTATTTTTCTTATCTACTAATAAGTAGTCTAGTAATAGCTGTCTTATCTGGAAATATATTGACATGAATATCTGAAAGATGAAAAATTCTATAAAAAGTCAGCTGCGACCTATGTTTATCAAAAGTGTTTTTTATTTGTTTATGTATTGTTGTTGTTCAATCATTAAGTCATGTTCAACTCTTTGCAACCCCATGGACTGCAGCCTACTAGGCTTTGCTGTCCTTTCCCAGGGTTTCTTGTAATGAGTCAGTACTTCATGTCAAGTGGTTAAAGTATCGGAGGTTCAATTTCACCATCAGTCCTTCCAGTGAAAATTCAGGACTGGTTTCCTTTAGAATTGACTAGGTTTGATCGCCTTGTAGTCTAAGGGACTGTCAAGCATCCTCTTCAACACCACAATTTGAAAGCATCAATTCTTTGGCACTCAACCTTCTTTACGGAGCAACTCTCACATTTGTACATCAGTTCAGTTCAGTTCAGTTCAACCGCTCAGTTGTGTCTGACTCTTTGTGACCCCATGGACTGCAGCACACCAGGCATCCCTGTCCATCACCAACTCCTGGAGTGTACTCAAACTTGTGTCCATTGAGTCGGTGATGCCATCCAACTATCTTGTTCTCTGTTGTTCCCTTCTCCTCCTGTCTTCAATCTTTCCCAACATCAGGGTCTTTTCAAATGAGTCAGTTCTTTGCATCAGATGGCCAGAGTATTGGAGTTTCAACTTCAGCATCAGTCCTTCCAAGGAATATTCAAGACTGATTTCCTTTAGGATGAACTGGTTGGATCTCCTTGCTGTCCAAGAGACTCTCAAGAGTCTTTTCCAACACCACAGTTCAAAAGCATCAATTCTTCGGTGCTCAGTTTTCTTTATAGTCCAACTCTCACAGCCATACATGGCTACTGGAAAAATCATGGCTTTGGGTAGATGGACCTTTGTTGTCAAAGTAATGTCTCTGTTTTTTATTATGCTGTCTAGGTTGATCATACTTTTACTTCCAAGGAGCAAGTGTCTTTTAATTTCATGGCTTCATTCACCATCTGCAGTGATTTTGGGGCCAAAAAATAAAGTTTGTCACTGTTTCCATTGTTTCCCCATCTATTTGCCATGAAGTCATGGGACCAGATGCCATGATCTTAGTTTTCTGAATGTGGTGTTTCAAGGAAAATTTTCACTCTCCTCTTTCACTTTCATCAAGAGACTCTTCAGTTCTTCTTTGCTTTCTGCAATAAGAGTGGTCGGCATCACCTGAGCTTATTGATATTTCTCCCAGCAATCTTGATTCCAGTTTGTGTTTCATCCAGCCCAGCATTTTTCATGATGTACTCTGCATATAAGTTAAATAAACGGGCTGAAAATATACAGCCTTGACATACATCTTCCCCTATTTGGAACCAGTCTATTTTTCCATGTCCAGTCCTAACTGTTGCTTCCTGACTTGCATATAGATTTCTCAGAAGGCAGGTCAGGTGATCTGGTATTCCCATCTCTTTTAGAATTTTCCATAGTTTATTGTGATCCACACAGTCAAAGGCTTTGGCATAGTCAATAAAACAGAAGTAGGTGTTCTTCTGGAACTCTCTTGCTTTTTTGATGATCCAAAGCTTGTTGACAATTTGATCTCTGGTTCCCCTTTTGTAAATCCAGCTTGAACATCTGGAAGTTCTCAGTTCATGTATGACTGAAGCCTAGCTTGAAGGGTTTTGAGCACTACCTTGCTAGCATGTGAAATGAGCACAACTGTGTAGTGATTTGAACCTTCTTTGGCATTGCCCTTCTTTGGGATTGGAGTGTAAACTGACTTTTCCAGTCCTGTGGCCACTGCTGAGTTTTCTAGAGTTTCTGGGATATTGAGTGCAGCCCTTTTACCGCATCATGTTTTAGGATTTAAAATACCTCAACTGAATTCCATCACTTCCCCTAGCTTTGTTTACAGTAACGCTTCCTAAGGCCCACTTTGCACTCTAGGATGGCTGGCTCTAGGTGACTGACTACACCATCATTGTTATCTGGGTCATGAAGACCTTTTTTTGTATAGTTCTTGGGGGTATTTTTGCCACCTCTTCTTAATCTCTTCTGCTTCTTCTAGGTAATTAAAATTTAGTTTTACTCTTTTCTTGCATAATCTTTCCCCAACACAAACAATGGTCCCATAAAACTATATTATTGCTGTAAATTTATAAAGTAAATTGAAAGCACATACATATGCTTTAGAGGCAAAAAATGAAGTAGAAACGAGTAACAGTCATTCAGGTGATTCATATTAAAAAACAACTCTTTTGAATTCCTTAAAGAACTATAAAACAGATAAACTTTTTGTTTGTTTTTTTTACTGAGAATTATCTGTACTCATAACCTTCTGGATCTGTTACCTGAGTCTGTGTTTACATAGTGATATAGATATAACAGTGTGTAGATGCATAATTAAGACATTTAACAGTTCTGATGGAAGACTTACCTTCATCTTGTGTAAGTAATCTGCCACCGTTTGTTTCCAACCTTGCATATTTCAGTTGATTCCAGTACCTGGCATACTACCTTCTCCAACTGGCTCTCTGATATCTGACCCAGGGTTCTCTCACTTGAACCATTGGGACAAATCTCTAATTTTCCAACTCTGGACTAGCTCCACTTTTATTTCAGAGTTTGACTAAACATGAATAATTTAGAAAGTTAGAAAGTGTTCTTTCTCTGCACACAAAAAGCATAAGGACCTTAAATTTCACTAGGTGACTTCAAAAAATTTCCAAAGTGGATACTTACCTAACACTTACATATTTCTGCCCTCCACAAGCTCACCAATGTTAGCATTGTATATTGTCTAATATTTGGCAATTCAATGAATGCAAAATGATATATTTTGCGATTTTAATATAAGGAGTCTGATAACTGGAAGTAAAAAGAACTCCAGTTTAGAAACAAAATAAATAAGTTTTTAAAAAGCAATTTATCCAAAAAAGTGCCTTTTAACAAAAATTTTAATTAGGGACACAGAGAAAAATATTTGACCACCCTAATTCAGGGTATGGAATACTGGAGTGGGTTGCCATTTCCTGCCCCAGGGGATCTTCCCAACCAGGAATTAGACTCGTATCTCTTGTGTCTCTTGCATGGGTAGGAAGATTCTTTACAAATGAGCTATCTGGCAAGCCTGAGGATACAAGAGCCTAGTTTTTGGTTTTATGGAGATTAAATAATTTCTCTAGAAATTGTATGGCAAGTCTCTTTTATCCTTTTTATTTTCAATACTGTTTAAGTTGTTTGTGCAACACAAGAATCTGACTAATGAAGAGCTGATGGAATTGGAGGCCCAGAGAAAGTACAAAGAGAGACAAGAAGAAATAACTGAAGAGATTCATTATGCAGGAAATGGCAAGGAATTTTCTTTGTCTGGGGAGGCACTGTTAGTTTTTGAGGTCCAGGACCCAAACACAAAATGGCAAACAAGGGTTGCAGCAGTCGTTCAAAACGCAATCCAGTGCTACTGTGTCATCTATGAGGAGAAAAAAAGAGCTACTACTCAGACATCACTGGAACATTTTTTCAAGAAGGTAGATAGAGTTGAGTCCAATAAGGAACCAGGACCTGAGCCATCAGCATCAGGCGTGTGAGTGAAACTGCAGCTTTCCTTTCATCTCCTATTGCGGACAGTACTTCAGCTCTACCATCTCCCTCTTCTTCTCCCTTCATCTGACTACTCAGTTACTCTTCTTGCCTGTTCACTCAATTTTAGCCCCTAAATGCCAGCTATTATACTGTGCTACTGTACATTTCTAGGTAGTGTATTATAAGATTAAAATAATTTCCTTTATTTTTTGTGTTTGTTATATATTATTATTATTATTATATATATAAATATATAGTATTTATGTAAAAAGTGTTATAAACCTACTACATTGCAGTACTGTATAGTGGGTTGTGTTAGTTGGGTACCTGGACCAACTTTGCTGAACTTAAAACAAATTTGACTTATGAATGTGCTCTCAGAATGGAACTCCTTCGTGTGTAGGGGACGCATTTTATCTTCCACTGTGTGCAGACTTTCTTCTTATTGGTTGGTGGTGAGGTAGGTTCAGTTTAGTTCAGTTCAGTTGCTCAGTCCTGTCCGACTCTTTGTGACCCCATGGACTGCAATACGCCAGGCTTCGCTGTCTATCACCAACTCCCGGAGCTTACTTAAACTCTTGTCTATTGAGTTGGTGATTGCCATCTAACCATCTCATTCTCTGTCATCCCTGTGTCCTCCTGCCATCAATCTTTCCCAGCATTAGGGTATTTTCAAATGATTCAGTTCTTCGCATCAGAAGGCCAAAGTATTGGAGTTTCACCTTCAGCATCAGTCCTTCCAATGAATATTCAAGACTGATTTCCTTTAGGATTGACTGGTTGGATCTCCTTGCTGTCCAAGAGACTCTCAAGAGTCTTCTCCAACACCACAGTCCAAAAGCATTAATTCCTCGGCACTCAGCTTTCTTTATAGTCCAAATCTAACATCCATACATGACTACTGGAAAAACCATAGCTTTGACTAGATGGACCTTTGTTGGTAATGTCTCTGCTTTTTACTATGCTGTCTAGGTTGGTCATAACTTTTCTTCCAAAAAGCAAGTGACTTTTAATTTCATGGCTGCAGTTACCATCTGTAGTCATTTTGGGGACCAAAAAATAAGGTCTGTCACTGTTTTCATTGTTTCCCCATCTATTTGCCATGAAGTCATGGAACTGGATGCCATGATCTTAGTTTTCTGAATGGTGAGTTTTAAGCCGACTTTTTCACACTCTTCTTTCATTTTCATCAAAAGGCTCTTTAGTTCTTCACTTTTTGCTGTAAGTGCGGTATCATCTGCATATCTCAGGTTATTGATATTTCTCCAGGCAATCCTGATTCCAGCTTGTGCTTCAACCAGTCCATCCTTTCTCATGATGTACTCTGCATATAAGTTAAATAAGCAGGGTGACAATATACAGCCTTGACGTACTCCTTTCCCAATTCAAGGGAAAAAGAACCCCTTATAGAGAGGAAAATGGGAGAGTTGTAGTAAACAGTGTCTATGGTTTAACATTGACTGAATCCTTGCCAGGAAAAACAAAAACAAAAAAACAAAACATCTTTTCTTCCTGTTGAACTCTGCTATTTTCACAGGGTATGGGGACACCCCCTTCTGGTTTCCTAAATCTATTTAACTAGAGTTTCTGTTTACTTTTTTTTTTTAAACAGATGCCTCCATAAGAACCCAAAGGAATGATTCTGAAAGATTCCAGTTGTGAATGTCTATGGAGATGCTGGGAGAGTGGTGAACCAAGTCAGGACATGGGAGATGAGCCTGTTCCGTGGCTTGCCCAGTACATCTCTTTCACAAAAATGTTCCAGAGTTATACCCTTTTAAAACAAACTACTGAACCAGTAAGTAAAGTGGTTATTTTGTTTTCTGTGAGCTGCTCTAGCAAATTAATAGAACTAAAAGAGGAGATTATTAGAACCTAGCCAGTCTGACAGAAATACAAGTAATAACCTAGCCTTGACATTCATATTTGAAGTGGGGATTGGGGAGTTGAATTGTGGGACACCCAACTGGTGTCTGGAAAATTGCTTGATGATGTGGAGGAAATCCATACTTACACACACACACACACACACACACACACACACACACACACACACTGGAATTGAGTGCCAAACAAATATAAGGAACTATTTTTTGTGTATGTTTATTTTTGTTGATTTTGTTCATCAGAGCAGTCTGTTTGCTCAAAAAATTATAAGCTACTGTATCAAACAGGTTGTTTCCATTTTTGAATTTGAGCACTGACAGTTTTTCAATCCTCATTTCTCCCTCTTCCCAGACTGCCCCACATCTGAGCAACCAAGGCAACTTTCATGCCTTTTGCTTCTGCAAGAGTGAGAATACAAAGTAGAATAGTCTCCCACACCCCTCTCCCAACTCCCCCTTAAGAAGCCCCATGCTAGCTCCACCCAACATTGGAGCACAATAAAACCCCAATCTACCCCACATTTTGTACCCTTCTCCCCACATGCATGCTTGAGTCCTTCCCTTTCTGGGAACCTCTGCTGGTGTTAGTACTAACTACCCTTTACCTATGTCTTTGAGGAGTACGTTGTGACCTCTGTCTCAACATTCAAATACATTCCTGGCAGCATAATCACTTCTACCTTCTGGTGGATTGCTCAAACAGCTCCTTGTAGCACAGAATGCAGTTGTTTAAGTTCTCCCTGAACCTTCCTTTTCATGTGATAGAGTTATGGCAATGGAACCTGGAGCAAAATAATACATTACACTTTCAGATCTGGCCCACCCTTTGAAACAAAATCTGGGAAACATTCTCTTCCACATGTCTACTGGCCAGCTGCTGACAACACAAGGTTTAAGGATGTGCTGGCAATGAGAGAGCTTCTGTTAACCTGGGTATCCCAAATATTTTATTGAGTGCAACCCACTTCCTGTCTGTGCCACCATTTGTTGGACTTTATAAACAAGCCTCTGAGATTTTGGAGTTTCTCTGTTATAGTAGGTAGCATTATTTTAACTAGGATACTGCCCATTCTGTGTAGTTAAATAAATAACAAATGTTATTTAGAACAATTATTTTGCCTCTACAGTTTACTGAGAATTTTTTTTAAAAGAAATTATAAAGAAATATATAGAAAGGCATATTTTGGTAAAATCATTGAGATCTAACCTCAAGTCAAGGAGTGGGGAGGTATATTCTACTTTTGTTTACTGTTGTATGACTTTGGGATTATTTCCTGAAGTGGGAGTGAATAAATTGTAGAGTATATATCAAACACTTGCTTATTCTCAGATCACTAATTGTAGCAGAGCTTCAATTTTTAAGAAAGGAAATTTCAAAGAGTTCAAGTCACGGGAGAAAAATGTAGTAGTGAAGTTTGAAGGGGCCACACAGTGTCAAATAGTTTGTGTTGATTTGCTTAAAATTTACTCTTTTATCTTACAAACTGCACATCTAATTCCAGTGGTCCTCCTATTTATAAAGAGCTTCTTCTAGTTCTAAAGTTCGATAATACCTCAAATAATCTTTATTAACAAAAATAAATGAATACATTTGTAAAAAATAATCTACTGGTTTTCTAGAGTTGGAGTTCTTTCTCTCTTCAGTATTTCTGAAGTGTTGTGATGTGAAGAATACTTTTAAAGGAATTTTGCAAAGGTGATAGTATACACAATGAAGCTGATACTTTAAGGAATTATTTAGAAGGAAACCAGATGCCAGGCCTCTAAGATGAGCACTTAAGATATTTGAAACTGCAAGCAACATTGTGTGTGACTATGCATAAAGTCTGAGCACTATTCAGTGCTTATTTTGTGCTAAAAGACTTCAAATTACAATGACAGATGATAATAAATTCTGGAATAAATATAATTCTGGATACTTACATTTTTAAATCTTGCCAGTCGACAAAAGTGGATGAAATATCCTATAGCAAGGCATTTTCTAATTGTTTTCCAAAAATTCCATAGGCAAAAATAAAACACTGCCAGGGGAATTTTAAAATAAAAAAGGTTTTTTAAATTTAAAATGTGAGTATATACCTAAATCAAGAAAAAAATATGATAAACACACCTATTCTTATCCATTCTCAGTCCCAACCTATTTCTAATCCAAAAGACATTGCTTATTTTTCAAGGTGAGCATAAATATGCATGAAAAATGCAAAAAAGCTTGATATTTCACAAATTTTGACCTTTTTGAGTATGCCTCATGAATTTATTCCCATATTTTGCCATTTGAGTTCACTTTCTCTTATCTTGAGTTCACATACTTACTGACCGTTTAAATTAGTTACCAACACTTCTCCTTAATAAAGTATTTCCGCATTTACCTTTGTCTATAGCTGACTTTTTTAAAATTCCAGAAAAAAATTATTAACACTTCTCCGAGCATGCTTTACTCTCTGGATCATATTGAGTACAAGTTACAAAGGCTTGGTGCCCTGGAGAGTAGAGCATCCTTTCACATCTTCCAATATTATCCCAGTTTTCAGATCATTTGTTTTGACTTTTTATTTGTTCATTTGCTTTACCAAGCACTTTAATATTAGAAAAAATTGTTTAATTTTGGTCCTGTCACTTATTATTTCATGAAATCAGCGAGTTATAGCCTTTGAAAATTTTGCAAAAGCTTTCCTTATATGTCAGTATAGCAAATGGAATAAGGACAATTATACTACAAAATATAACTATTATTATTAATAGTCACATTATTATCCAACAGTGTTGTTAGAATTATTCTTCAGTCAATGAACAAGTTACACTGTTAGGATCAATAACAATGCAAAATACAGTAACACTGTAGTTTTAGGATGGACTTGGAGCAGAAAATTGAAAAATTCACTTTGAGGATCCATGAACTGAAGCATGAGACACTATTAGAAATAATTTTTATAATTCCACAGAGTTAACATTACTGTGATTTTATTGTTTTAGACACTGACTAGTAAACTTGAGTATTGTGTTCATGTGAAAATGCTCTTAAATTCGTTCTTTTTCAAATAATACTTGCTGCCATCATTATAATTGGACAAGGTGAACACCAGTGTTAAGATACTACGTTTTTACTAAAGCATCAAAAAGAATACTTTCTTATTAAGAAGCAGTGAATATAATTCTGTTATTCAAAGAGGAAAGGGCAGAAAGAAGAAAGCAAAGGAAACTAACATGAAGTATTTCATCTGTTCTTCAGGCACTTTCACTTACATTACATCATCCTGTTTGCAATCTATTCCCCATGGGAATAATGTGTACCGACTTCACAATAAACCTGCAAAACTTCATAACATTCCAGACAAAAGTCACAAGGGTGTGTTGTCTCCTAAAGCTGGTTTTGAAGCAGCTACGTTCTTCTAACTATAAAGATAATGCTGTTTCCGCCACACCATGTTGATAGGGGTGACTTGCCCCATCAGTCGTATTTATTTCTCTAAATACATCTGTAAAAAAGACCAACAGAAACTTCGATTAAATTAAGATCTCAATTTAAAAACCCCAGTTCAACTCGGGGGCCGGAAGGTAGCACTGTCATTCCTTCTGAGGAGAGCAGAGTCCAATAGGAAGAACAACTTCCTTTTCTTTCCGGGTAAGAGCTCAGCCAATGAGAGATGTCATGACTCAGCCAATGGGAAGCCACAGCCTCTTGGTTTACTCTAGACTTCCCAACTTTCTTTTGCCCTCCATAAAATAATTCTCTTCATTTTAGCTGGGGACGTGCATGTAGCTCACAGCGATTGCAGACACTAAATTTCAATTCTTTGCGATCCAGAATAAACCCATTTTTGCTGGAGAAATATCTGACCGTATTTTTGTTTTAGGCCAATAAGTCTAAGGTAAATGTTAATTATTATAGGAGGCGATTATTTCAATAAAATAATGTGGTTAAATTGTCTTGTTAATGTAATATATTTTTGTGTAGACAGTATTTCCTCAAAAATTATGGTACATAACTTAAAAAATTATGAATTTAGCAAATATTTTTTAAAAACTTATGGCAGACCAAAATAGATGATTTGAAAAAATTTATTAAAACTTCTCATTGATTATTTGAGATTGCTTCATTTTGATACTATAATTTAGAAATTGTTTAATTAATAAAATTACTTGAGATCTCTTGGGACTTTTTGGTGCTATGTGAGAAGGAGCACAAGAAAAATTTACACTAGTATTTTTGCCATATGTTACTCCAATATTTAAAAATCCTAGGAAATATAAATTATTTAGAATCTATTTTTCCCCTTATTTTAAAATATCAGAGGAACAACTGTTTTCTTCAGTCAGTGGAGAATTAAATGAGATAGCTCTTGCTTTAATTTAATGCCCTTTTCTTTCAAATTTCATATTAATATATTTCTGCCTATTACTTTTCTGTTTTCTCAGGTATAGTATCCTTTTATTCACAGTCGTTAAGTAGGTTATTAAAGAATGAAACAGTATGTTTGTATGTGTTTTGAGCCTATGTGTGTACATCAAAGAATGCACATATATATTTATCATCATATTGATTACTCAGGAGATAATACATTGATACTGAATTACTTGATTCATACAATAAATTAGTGACAAAATATATGCCAGTTACTAGATTTGTTGCAGATATTATAACAGTGAATGATAAATTAAGAATCCTGCTAATGGAAGCTTAAAATGTGGCCTGGGAGGTAGAAGTGAAAGGAAAATTGTATTAATACAAATAAAATCACAAATTTTGATATATTATAGGTACTATGAAGAAAAAGTAACCATCAAGTTGCTCAAAATAAATCTGATTTGTTCCTCTTGTACTTATATGTGTGTGTGTATTCTTAAACCATATGTTGTATATTTCTAACTTATCTGTTTCTTAATTAGGTTAGCTATTGATTTCCATTGATACAGTAGGTTTTTTTTTTTTTTTTTACTATTTCTGAGTGCTTTGTTTCCTATTCATAAAGTATAGATTTTATTTTATATTATATATATGATATATCATATATAATATTTATATATGTTTTTCTGAGCAATGTTTTTGGTTTTCAAAATGTAAAAGTTCAAAGATGTCAAAACACAAGTCATTGGCTTCCCCTTCACAAACTAGCAACTGCTTACTTCTCTCTTCAGAAGTTCTCTTTTCCAGGTGATATTGAGAGAGTAACAAGACTTCATTTTGATAAATTTAGGGACCAAGAAAATCCATAATGTAATTTGGCAACAGTGCTCAATGTATAGGAAACTGTATCTCCAGACAAGACACTAAAAAAAGTAAAACTTGCTTTGCAAAACTTAAGTCACATTTAAGTCCAACAATATCAGCAAAAATATGATACACTATATCATGATTTCCTATTTTAATTTTCATTATGTTTATTCCTGCACTTTTCATAACCTATGGGATTAACAAGGACAATAATATAAAAGTCAATTTTGATGATTCATTCTTCTTAGTCATCAATATTCATTCTATTATTACAAATTTCCATTTCTAGTCTCCCTAAATTTAAAGCAAATATATACAACTTTGTCTCCAATGTCCTCATCCTAGCGCAAGTCACCATTATTTCTAGCTTGGATAGTCACAATAGATTCTCAGTTTGTGACCTGTTATTCACATTTATACTTCTCAAAACAATCTTGCACAGTAGCAGTATGATCCTTTAAGCATAAATTGATAATGTGACTCCAAATTAAAGCATCTCTATGGTAAAACTCCTAGAAGATAACATAGGAGAAAACCTAGATGACCTTGGGTATGACCATGACTTTTTAGGTACAATATATAAACATGATCCATGAAAGACATAACTGATACATTTGCACTTCATTAAAATTAAAAACTTCTGCTCTGCAAGAGACAGTGTCAGGAGAATGAGAAGAAAAGCCACAGATTGGGAAAATATTTGCCAAATATGTATCTGATAAAAAATTGTTATATAAAATGCACAAATAACTTTTAAACCTCTATGATAAGAAAACAAACAGCCTGATTAAAAATTGGACTTTGACAGACACCTCAACAAAGAAGATATACAGATGTAAATAAGCAAATGAAAAAAATGATCCATGTCATAGTCACCAGGGAAAGGCAAATTAAAGCAAAACACCACTACACACCTATTAGAATGTTCAAAATTTGGAAAACTGATAAAACCAGATGGTGGTGAGGATGTGGAGCAACAGAAACTTTCATTCATTGCCAGTGAGAATGGAAATAGTTCAATTACTTCAAATGATTATTTTAATATTTCTTACAAAACTGAACATAAACTACCGTATGATTGGGTAATCATGATCCTTGATAATTACAAAGGAGCTGAAACTTATAGCCACACACAACCTTGCACACAGATGTAAATAACAGCTTTATTCATAATTGGCAAAACAAAACTTGGGAGCGACTAAGATGTCTTTAAGTAAGTGAATGGTACATCTAGGCAATGGAATATTGTTCAGTTGCTAAGTCATGGCCAACTCTGAGACTCCATGAACTGCAGCATGCCAGGCTTCCCTGTCCTTCACTATCTCCCAGAGTTTGCTCAAAGTCATGTCCATTGAGTCAGTGATGCCATTCAACCATCTCAACCTCTGTTGCCCCATTCTCTTGTTTTCAGTCTTTCCCAGCATCAGGGTCTTTTTCAGTGAGTCAGTTCTTCACATGAGATGGCCAAAGTATTATAGCTTCAGCTTCAGCATTGGTCCTTCCTGTAAATAGATTCAGCATTGATTTCCTTTAGGATTGACTGATTTGATCCCGCTGTTCTTCAAGGGACACTCAAGAGTTCTTCTCCAGCACTACAGTTTGAAAGCATCAATTCTTTGGTGCTCAGCTTTCTTTATGGTCCTACTCTCACAACTGTACATGATTACTGGAAAAACCACACCTTCGACTATATGGATCTTTGTCAGCCATGTGATGTCTCTGCCTTTTAATATGTTGTCTAGGTTTGTCTTAGCTTTTCTTCCAAGGATCAAGCTTCTTTTAATTTTGTGGCTGCAGTCCCCATCCACAGTGACTTTGGAGCCCAAAACAAACAAACAAAAATCTGACACTTTTTCCACTTTTCCCCATTTATATGCCATGAAGTGATGTGACTGGATGCAACAACCTTACAGTGAAATTTTCAACTCTGTTGCTCCAAACAATAAGTCTCTTCTGAGAGGAAGTCTTAAGTATCAAATTAAGTAGCTATTTTTGCTTTCAATTTAGTGGGCTTTATTATGGGCCTCCCTTGTGGGCTCAGCTGGTAAAGAATCTGCCTGCAGTGCGGGCAGACCTGGGTTTGATCCCTGGGTTGGGAAGATCCCCTGGAGAAGGGAAAGGCTACCCACTTCAGTATTCTGGCCTGGAGAATTCCATGGGCTATACAGTCCATATGGTCGCAAAGAGTCGGACTCGACTGAGAGACTTTCACTTTCATTCTCCATTTATACTACAATGAGTGACAAGAACAGCTAACAATAAATAATCCAGAAATACCTTTAGGAGATTCCTAGCGCAAATGAATTATCTCTGAACCATTTTTAAGATGTTGTGAAAATTCCTTCATTGGTGGTTTTCACCCTTAGATACAGCCTGCTCTGTTTAATTTAAGAACACTGAAAGTGAAAGTGAAGTCGTGTCGGACTCTTTGCGACCCTATGGATTATAGCCTATCAGGCTCCTCTGTCCATGGGATTTTGAGGCAAGATACTGGCTGGAGTGGGTTGCCATTAGTACTTTCATTTAATGTTAACCCTTTCTTGAGATGAACACTGGGCTTTCAGGTAATGAAGTTTTATTTTCTGCAAGATAAGAACTAAGCTATCTAACGTGAAGCCGTGTAGTCTCATCTCTTTTCCTCTGAATTCCACCCCCCCGCCCCTTTTTTAAAGGAAAGTCTCATGATATATAACAACATCTATATTCACATTTTCAATTTCAAGTCAGATACAGTTTATTAAATGACTAGAGAAACTCTGAGTAGTGAATCTAATCGATAAGGTTAGATGATAGCATACACTATATGAAAAAGCTATAAATTAAATAACTCAGCAGGTTCATTAGTCTCTGATTTAAGGGTTCAGAGGCTAATCATCTCACTGGTATCTGTAAGGAGATGAGAAGAGAAAGGAAGAACAGTTTTTTATGATACTGTCACCCTGAAGCAATGTATGTTATCATTGAGTAGATATTTATTAATGACACATGTTAAAAACCTTAGTTTAATTTATGTATAAGCTCCTGAAGTCAGGTGGATAAAAACTTGACTCTAGTTTTATGTATTACCTCAAGTCAGATTGCTGAAACCTGAGGTGTTTTGGTTTGCACTATATCAAAATATCCTACCACTGTTAGAATACAGAATGAAAGTTGTCTTGGATAAAAGGTAAGCTGTATTTTTTGGAACATTTGGCTAGAACTTGTCGCAGTGGATGGAATGTGGTTTAAATTGAATGTTATATAAGCCTTTAAGAAAGATGTGCTTGAAAATGATTTAGGAACAAGAAAACTAAACTTAATTCTAGCTTCCCTCGATCATTTTAAATTACTATTTCCTAGAATGAGAGCTATCAGGCCATGGCGATTTTGTGAGGTTTTGTGCACATGATAAATAGCAATTTTTTTGCCAAATGTGTTTGCAAACAATGCAAACAATAGAGGCCCATTCCTGTAATCCTGAAGCCAACAAAGAATACGAATTATTTCAGTGGCATGTTATAGAAATATAATTTTTCTGTTGCACAAGAAAAATAAATGATTGGCAATAGACTCAATTTATGAACATATGCATGGAAAATGTGTGATAACTCAGTAATTAAATGTAGACAACAGCATATTCCCAAGTGTAAGGTGGCACTTAATGTTATCAACAGTTTGGTGAAATTATTCAGCTTGACACATCATCCAGCATATGAAAAATAGGTAAGGATAAATTAGTTTTTTCAAGCTGCATAAATGGAGGATAAAGAGCAAAACAAGACAATTGTATTATACAATAATTATCAATATCTGTTGTTTTTAATTAAACAGTTTAGTTAGTTATTATTCTTTTAAGAATAATAGATAATTGAAGAACACAATATCAAAATAGTATTTTTTCTGGTTATCTATACCAGAATACTTCTGACTGGAAAATGAATTTGTTTAATTAGCCAAGATTACTCAAAGGAGGCTTCCCAGTGGAGCTAAACTGGCTTTGAGTATCAATTATATGATTTGTTTTTGCAGACAACTAAAAGCAAAATAGTTAAATCACTCTGAATTCCATCTATAGCTTCCTCATATTAATATGGAAATATCACCAAAAAGACAGGGTTATTGTGAGGACTATGATGTCACATATCAAAACGTTTGCTATGTATTAGTTGGTCATTAATTTTAAAGCCATCTTCTTGTATTTATACAGTCATAAATAACCCATTGAAAAAATTATGCAGTAAGATTTGTTTTAAAAATAAGGCTTATTGGTTCACTCTATCCACTTCAGGCTAGTTTCTATGTATAATTACACTAATCTTATTCACGCTCAGTCACTAGGTCGTGTCTGACTTTTTGCAAGTCCACGGATTATAGCATGTCAAACTTCTCCATCTAATGGAATTTTCCAGGCAAGAATACTGGAGTGGATTTGCATTTCCTACTCCAGGAGATCTTCCTGACCCAGGGATGCAGCTCGCATCTCTGATGTCTCCTGCATTGGCAGACAGGTTCTTTACCATTGAGCCACCTGGGAAGCCCCAGTTGCAGCATTAGGTCTCCAATAAATTCAAATAAATCAAAAGGAACAAACAAACCAAAACCTAAACTAGAGATATTCACACTTGGACATCATTCAAAAGCTGAAGCCAGGAAAGAGTGAGAGTGAAGTCAGTCAGTTGTGTCCAACTCTTTTGAGACCCCATGGACTGTACCCTACCAGGCTTCTCCGTCCATGGCATTTTCCAGGCAAGAGTACTGGAGTGGGTTGCCATTTCATTCTCCTGGGGATTTTCCTGACTGAAGAATTTTCAACCAAATATAGTTCCCCTCACTTATTTTCTCTCAAAGTGGTAATTTTTGGTTATAAATTTTGGTCCTTTGGAGCCATTCTAGTTTGAATATCTTTCTTAATGGTCTTCTTTAACTTGGAGTCTTAGAAAAAGTAGAAGTAGTTAATAAAAATCTGGACCATGATGTATGACTGACTTCTATGCATATTTATCATCTCATTTGGAAGCACAAATTTATTTTATTTATACTATAAACACCCCATTATTAAAACCATCACCACTGTCTTACAACAGCCCACCAACTGTATCCTTGCTACCCGCTGTGGGCTTCTACCTCACCTTTCACAGAATGTCCCCAGTGATCCTTCTGAAATGTAACTCACATTATGCCAATTTTCTGTTTTAAAATATATCAATGACTTCTCATTTTTTTCTGAATAAAATTCAAATTCTTTGCCAGTTGTTGAAGTGAATGGCTCCAATTTTTAGACAAATTCCTTTGATTCAGGTTCTCCCTCTGATTGATGAAATAACACAATATTTTTATACAGTTATATTTTTTTTGTTTTGCTTTTAATAAAATCAGAGAAAAAGAAAATCTAACAATATTGATTGGAGTTAATAAAGAAGTTAAATTAAACTAATAATTAAGTATATATTATTATTATTATTAAGTCACTCAGTCATGTTCAACTCTTTGCAACACCCTGGACTATAATCTGTCAGGTTCCTCTATCCATGGGGATTCTCCAGGCCAGAATACTGGAATGGGTAGTCGTTCCCTTCTCCAGGGGATTTTCCCAACCCAGGGATTGAACCCAGGTCTCCCGCATTGGAGGCGGACTCTTTACCATCAGGATCACCAGGGAAGCCCAATTAAGTTTATAATATATTTTAATTCATTGTCATAAGAAATGATATCAAATATAGGTCATATCATGTCATTTTCTTATTGTGAATATTGAAAATTATATCTTTTAAACTTTAATGAACATTACAGGGCTTCATTTTCCTTTTACCTAAGACATGATAATTCTGGATTATTTCTGATTATTTTTATAGGCCATTGTTCTATAACTCAGTGCAAGTGAAATATTTCAGATTAAGTCTCATTAGAAGAAAAAATAAAGCAATTTTATGTTTTTAATAATACCAGAGACAGAAAGATTGAATATAAAACTAATTTTCAAATTACATTTTACTCTTCATTTTACAGAAAACAGAAGGGGAGATAAATGGCAGCCCACTCCTGTATTTTTGTCTGGAAAATTCCATGGAACCTAGCAGTTCCTCGTCCATGGGGTTGCAAAGAGTGGGACACAACTTAGTGACTAAATGACCATGGCAACAATGTGAGAAAATAAACAGACTTTTAAGTAAAGTTACAATGTGCTTTCAAAAATTCAACCTTAGATTCAAAGTTCATGTGAAAAGCTGCTGCTTTTCAATATTGTGGATAAGATTCTTATCATATCAAACAGTGAGGGCTACCCAATAATAAATACTGATGATATTGGAGGTGAGTAACTGATTGAATATATCTTGGATGCTAAATCATAGCAGTAAAATGCAACATTAAATAAAATTTTTATCATAAGAAAATATTTTTTTAATTTGCATAACCGCAAAATTCTACAAAAAGTGAAAGTGAAAGTCGCTCAGTTGTTTCCAGCTCTTTGCAACCCTATGGACTATACAGTCCAAGGAATTCCCCAGGCCAGAATACTGGAGTGGGTATCCTTTCCCCTTCTCTAGGGGATCTTCCCAACACAGGGATCGAACCCAGGTCTCCCACATTGCAGGCGGATTCTTTACCAGCTGAGTCACAAGGGAAGCCAAAAGCAATATTTTCCAGGTATTCCAATTTTGTTCATTTCTGGCCAGAATCATTTTTGCAACTGAAGCATCTTTGTCAGTCTCTATTGAAACACATCATGTCAAATTATTTTCCTTTAAAAGGTGCTCATTAAATATTCATAGCTTTGCACCATAAGAAAGTTTTGTTTTTCTGTTCACATTTAATTAAATCACATATTCAAGTAAACTCCCTATGCCCATAATCTGAATATTTTTATCTTTTTCTTTAATATATATGGGGAGATATGATTTACAAAAGCAATGCTATTACTTATAGAAAATATCTCATTCCTGATTCTCTCACTGACTAAATTCTTTTTGACGTGCAAATCCCTGAGGTTAAAATCTTATTTAAAGTTCACATTTAAGTTTATAATGGTTCTGCTTCTGAACAGACTTAGATTTAATCAGAATGTGAAATAAAAAGAACACATAACCTTTTACATCTAAAACAGATTGCATAATATTTGTAATTAATAAGCATCACTCCATGGGTAAATGACATTCTGCATGACAGTTTTATAGCATCATTAATATTAGTGGTAAATGTCAAATTATCCAAATGTCAAAGCATTTCTTTACCTTACAAATACTCTTCTTGTAACAAATGGTCTGGCACCTGCGAATTGATAAGAAAGCCATCCTGGAATTTGGGAAAGAATTCAGAGGCACAGGATGAAGGAGTCAAATCCTTATCCTAATTTATGTGGGTCAACCCCAAATATTTGGTTACCAAAAGTTAATTTTTTACCTGAGTCAGTAATGTCAATTTAGGATTAGTTAGTATTTTCCAATGTTTAAATTAGTTGACTTCTTGTTTAAAAATAAGATCGACATAACCATTTGCTGAGCCTGAATTCAAATCAAACTGCCAGACTATGACAATTGTGGCTGATAGTTTTGCTGAAAGAATGCTCAATTGTAACTGAGACAGTATTAAATCACTTTACTTTTCAAACTTCATCATTGTACATTATTTCACTTCATTTCAGTAACTGAAACTTACTTATTCTAATGTCTGTCTCTTTGCATATTCTTCATTGTAGGCCATTTGTGTTATCCTTTTCAAGTGTTCCTGTAAAGAGGATACATGTGTTTTCCATGCCACCCTTTTCTCAAAATCAAAACTTGTTTTGTTTTACCCACCTAACAACAATTTCTCTTTGAAAAGTCTTTTACGACATACTAAAGCCTAACATCACAAGAAACTTTCTTGTCCTCTTCCACAATTCTTTTCTTTCTTTTTCTCTTCTTCTCCTCTCTCCTTCCTTGCCTCTTTCTTCCACTCCTTTTGTCTGCTTGTCCTTCCAGAATTTTCAAATTATTACTGTGTTAGACACAGTGCCATATACAAGGATTGAATGAAATACAATTTTTATTTTTGAGATTTTTGGCTTCACCCTGTTCTTCATCATTATTTTTGGAAGACTCATCATTTACAATAAAGGGACTACAACCTTGGTCTTCAGCTTCCTTTACACTTCTTGCAACTTTATTCCACTTTTTTTCATGCCCATTATTCACATCCTGGTTTAGAATCTCATCTTTTGCTTAATTATCCAAGTGAATGAAAAGCCAACCTCAGATACTACTTTTCCTCAAAAAGTTATTGAATTTCAACTCAAATCTTATAATATTTCATATTTTATCAAAACATACATGCCTGAATTAAGCAAATAATCATGAATGACTACTTTGCACCAGGAAAACATTTACTTTTATTATTGCTTATTATTATATGCTCACCAAGAGACCTCATATGCAGATTGACCTTTAAATATGCAGTTCTGTCCAGCAGGATCTGGTTAGCTACTCAATCAATAATTTTGAAATAAATCCATATTGTTTAAAACAATGCTAATAGTGTTATTGATGGCATAGATTATTAAATTTGTTAACATGCCTAGAATGGTCCAAATTATGCTAAATCAAGTCTTTATTGTTTGCATCTAGTAAAAGAGAAAACTAAAGTCCCACCAAAAAAAAAAAATCAACATTTATTACCTTTGTCATTTGTATCTCATACCCATCTGAAGAAATTATTATTACTCATAAAGAAATGTATTGGAAATCTAATAATATATCTATCATATTTACTTCTACTCACCAAGAAAGGCAGCATGACAATGTTGGGAAGAACAATAATTGATTTTTAAATTTCTGCTGTCAAATGTTCCAGATCAATGAACACTGGTTGTGACAGGGTGCCAATGCCCTGAATGACCTTTGTCCCTGCAGAACTTTCAAGTCTGTGACAAAAGTCTAGCAGATATTAACCTGGTCCTCTCTTCTCAAAGCCCTCTTTGGAGATTATGTCTTTTCACTCTTGCAAATCACAAGCTTCCTTTCCTTTGTTCCTCAAGATAGATATAATAAACTACTTACAAAGAAAATAAATAGAGAATTTAAAAAGTATATTCCTAAGGTAGGAAATAGCTACCATCAAAGTTCAGGAAATGAAAAATAGATATTTTTAAATTACAACTTAAACTGGACACATTCTTAAAAATTTGACAATCAATTCAAAGAACTTACAGTACTCTCTTTGAAAAAGTTATAGCAAATAGGTTACTGCAGATGAAAATAATAAACCATTTCTAAGGTTAAAAAAAGAAGAAGCATAAAGAAAACAATAGGCCTGGATCTAGGTCTTTTTCAATAGATTTGTTTTAAAATATTTTTATGCAAGTTTATTTTTCCATATTTAAAATCATTACTGTCCATATGTTACATGGATTCCTTTTCTGCTCTATACTTTTCAATTTCATTTTCTTGTATAGTAAATCATTAAATTATCTGTCCATGGACATGCAATGATAAGATTCTACATTTGATATATATTTTAAAGCACCTCACCTACATCCAGGTTTCTCCCAGTTCACCTTTTACCTTGAGCATGGACTGTCACAAATGAAATTAAGACTTCTCAAGCAGTCAGTGGTGGGCATAGGACCAAGAACTACCTTGTGTTCTGTCTGATCCCTTTGGCTGGACTCCCAGATTCTGCCTTCTTTCACTGTGAAAACAAGGAGGCTTCAAGAAAACTCTGCAGTGAAGTTGATGAGATAGAAGGGGGAAAAGAAAACCAAAACAAAACAAAACAAAAAAAACAAAAACTACATGAATGTCTAGCATGTGAGGTAACTATTTAGAGAGGGAAATAACTCTAAGTTGATATGCTATCATTGATTTGATTTCACAGTATCACCCTGTTTGTATGACAAAACGTAGCCTGGGTTCCAAGCAACTATTACGTACTACTGTATTGAATGGTATATGCTTAGTTGCTCAGTCCTATCCAACTCTTTATGACCCCACTGACTGTAGCCTGTCAAGCTCCTTTGTCCTTGGAATTCTCCAGGCAAGATTACCAGAATGGGTTGCGATTTCCAACTCTAGGGGATCTTCTCAATCCAGGGATCGAACTCATGTCTCTTGCGTCTCCTGCTTTGACAGGCAAATTATTTACCATTGAGCCATGTGGGGAGCCCATTTACTAAATAATAAAGAAATGTGAAGTGTTATAAATTGGACAATGTATAGGTTTGATGATAAGTTTTAAAACACCTGAAAATATTAATATAACAATCTTTGGACATTACCAACATGTAGCACTTTTTAAAAAGTTAAAACTGAATGGTAGATTTGCACTTTCAGTGTTCTTTGAAGATACTTTGTAAGTGAGATAAAGACTGTATAGATTCAACCAAATGCTATCAAAATATTCTGAACTAAGTGGAACTGAAATTTCTACTTGTTGATGAAAACAACTGACAAGAGTGTGTCTCCCCTTACAATAACAACAAAACAGCCATTTGTAGTATTGAAGTACAGTTGATTTACAATATTACATTAGTTTGAGGTGTACAGTATATTGATGCAGTATTTCTACAGATTATTCTCCATTAAAAGTTATTATAATGGCTGTAATTCTCTGTGCTTATTGCTTGTCTGCTTTATACATAATAGTTTGCATCTCTTAATCTTGTACCCCTCCTTTGCTCTCTGCACTGGTAACCACTAGTTTATTTTCTATACCTGTGAATCCATTTCTTTTTTTCTGTATACATTTATTTGTATTATCTTTCAAATCCCATATATAACTGATATCATACAGTATTTATTTTTCTATGCCTTATTTCACTAAGCATATTATCTAGGTCCATCCATATATATGTATATACATCCATATATATATGGATGGGCTTCCCAGGAGGCACTAATGGTAAAGAACCTGTCTTCCAATGCAGGAGACTTAAGAGACACAGTTTCGATCCCTGGGCCAGGAAGATCCCCTGGAGCAGGGCATGTCAATCCACTTCAGTATTCTTGCCTGGAGAATTCCATGGACAGAGGAGACTGGTGGGCTGCAGTCCACAGGGTGGCAAAGAGTCGGACATGACTGAAGCGACTTAGCATGCATGCACATGTTGTAGTTCTATTTTTAATTTTTTGAAGAAACTCTATACTCTTCTTCCCAATGTTAAAATACTGCCTTTCTTGATGACTGTAAATAGCTATGAGAGATATACTATTATGTTTTATATTCATTTCATTATGTGGGAATAAGATACATATGACAAAGATAAAGAAACTGAATTTTTTTCATGGTACATTACCTATTTTGCTTAATGCAAGTGATAAAGTCTTGATGTAGCATAATTTGGACAAACCAGTCGTAAATTTTGCAAGTTCACAAATTTTCTTTAGGTTTCAAAAAACCAAGGTTGCAGGGCAATCAACTAGCATGAATTCTAGGGGGAGTCACATGAAAGGAGATATAAGATATGAATGTTTGCTTCCTTCGGGTTGAAATGATCAGACAGAGACCAGTAAGGAAACTTCAGTAAGGCTAGACCCAACGAGTTGACAGAAGTTTATTGAAGACTAGTGAAGGAGTTTGGATTCTCTGGAGGATGCAAATATAAAAGGATGTGCATACCTTTCTGCAGGCTTTTTTGACACAAATTTCCCTTGGCAAGATTCTTAAGGAAGCTCCCTTCATGGTCTTAGGGGAAGGGAACGGCAGCTGCCAGAGAAGAGAATGTGGCTTAGGCCCACACTGTTCTCTTTCATCTTCTTGTTGAAGGGAAGCTGTTTTCTACCAGTTTCTCTGTTTTCACGCATCTTGCAAGTAGAGGAACAGAAAGCATTTTGTTCTGAACTATTTTGTCAATTATAACTATATAGACAACAGCTCTGGAAGATAGACACAGTGTCTCCCACAAGAGCAGAGAATGGATATGTTTGCTATCCATGTAACAAGAAAACAGTTCTACTGGGGCAAAGACCAGGAAGGTTTGCTTTCTGCTCCTCTTAAGTAACTATAGCTTCTGAGTTTTGGGGGTTTCTTACTTGGGACACCTACTGTGCCATCTCATGAAACTCAAGGGAAAGGGAATAAAGAAAATTAATGTGAATGTGAAGTTCATTTTGCTTGCTCTGTTGTGATCAAAACAGTCTTTTGTCTGACCCAGGATTCGCACATTTTCTGCCAGCATCCAGGAAAGTGAAGCAATGCAACTTGTTAGCTTGGAGTAGGGTACAGTTTCAGAGTTTTCAATTTTTGACACATCCCTGAAGGAACACAATTCTTAATCTGTAAAGAAAATATACCCTGTTGCTCTTTGGAGTCTGGTTAAAACATAGTGTAGCTGAGTAAAACAAATGGAAGAAACTTTTAGCCCTGAGGAAAGATCAGGGACATATACTGGACCCAGAAGTGTAGCTCAGGAAGGTTCGAGGCCACTAAGAAGGATCCTAATGGCTGCCTAAGTATGAAGCCTGATCATAATATCAGGGAATCATTCATCCTTTCAAAGTAAAATCTCCAAAGTAAGGTGAGAGTACAACACTGCCATTAGAATTGCAAGACCACGGACAAGCCTCCTTGGTGCACACGATGGACCAAATATTTAAAGCTGATGATGAAAACCATTGAGAAAAACTTCCTGGAAAATATACTCATAACCTAAGTTAATGGTAAACAAGGGAAAGTAAAATCTGTGCTGTGCTGAGGATAATCATTAAGATATCAGAAACAAACTTAATTTCCAGTCACATATTTTACCAGATGAATTCCAAACCTCACAACTAAAGCCCTGATGGAAGAATGAAATGTCCTTTACTGAGAATAAAATGTAATTATGTTAGTCTCTTTTTTTCTCCACCAGATGCCCAGTTTTAAACATAAATGACAAAACACATTAAAAGGCAAGAAAATCTACTTCCAAGAGATGAGGTAATTAGCACATCTGCTCACATACGAAGCAGATTTTTGAACTAACAGAATTTTAAGCAACTATAATTAATATGTAAAAGACAAATGGATAAAATGAGCAGCATGAAAGATCAGATGGATAAATTGACAGAGGGATGAAAACCATAAGAATGAATCTAACAGAAATGCAAAAATAAAAACCATAATAACAGAGGTGAAGAATGCCTTCAATGGCTTCCTTAGTTGGCTTGACTCAGCCTAAGAAATAATCAGTCAAATTTTTAAAATCAGTAGGTATATACCAAATTGAAACAGAATGAGGAAAAAAAGAATTTAAATAAAAACTAAAAGAGAAACAACCTCATAGGTGTGAAACAACATAAATCAGTCTAAGTCCATGTAACTGAAATCCCACAAGAGATGGAACAAGAGAGAGAGATTGAGGCAGAAATATTGAAATATAATAGTTAAGAATTTTATAAAAATAAGGACAGAAAATTCTCACAAATCAAATAAACAGAAGAATGCTTAGAAGGATCATCATCACAACAACAGAAAACATCAAGGTATATAATGTTAAATTTGCCTTAAACAAAATGCAGTGTTGGAGAAGAATCTTGAGAGTACTTTGGACTACAAGGAGGTCAAACCAGTCAATCCTAAAGGAAATCAAGTGTGAATATTCATTGCAGAGGCTGATGCTGAAGCTGAAGCTCCAATAATTTGGCCAACTTGTGCTAAGAGCCTACTCACTGGAAAATACCCTGATGCCAGGAAAGATTGAAGTCAAAAGGAGAAGGGAGTGGCAGAGGATGAGATGGTTAGATAGCATCACCAACTCAATGGACATTAATTTGAACAAACTCACGGAGATAGCGGAGGACAGAGGAGCTTGTCAAGCTACAGTCCTTGAGATCCCAAAGAGTTGAACATGATTTAGTGACTGAACAATCAACAACCAACAAGAGAAAATCTTGAAATCTCACAGGGGGGAAAATGCAAGTTACAAATAGACAAAGAAAATAATGACAAGTAGACTTCCTTTTTTTTTTCTCTCTCTCTAAAAACATGGAAGCCATGAAATCATATCATGTTGTCTTTAAAATGATGAAAGGAAAAATAAAAAAACAAACACCATGGATTTAGAATACCCAGAAATATATATACTTATAAAAATGAAAGAAAAGTTAAGATTGTCTTAAGCCAATAAAACCTGAGATAATGAAGTGCAAGAAGAATGTTAGTAGAAAGTTTTTCATGAAAAGGAATTATAAAACCAGGACAGAATCTTGAATAAACATGAAGAAATGAAGAACACTGGAAATAAAATAAATAAGATAAAGATGTTTAATTTGAATCAATCTTAAAGATAAATGACTGTCTAAAGCAAAATCATTAGCAACTTATTGCAAGTTTGTAGCATTTGTAAAAGTAAAAATATAGGACAAACCTAGCACAACACATAAGAGGTAGGGATTGAGAATATACTGTTGTATGGTGTTTGTACTATGTATCAAGGGGTATAATATTATTTTTAGATAGACACTGATTAATTTAAAAATATATGCTAAACTCTAGGACAGTGATTAAAAACATATATTTAAAGAATACATATAGTAAGTCTTTAGTGGAGATAAAATTGAATTATAAAAAATGTTCAAACTACTAAAAGGCATTAAAAAGTATTAAAAACAGATGAAAAAAATAGCTAGCAAGGTGGTAGATTTCAATATAATCACACCTATATGCACTTTAAGTAGGACAAATGCATCAATTAAAATACAGATTGCCAGATTTGATTAAAAAAAAAAAAAAGCAAGATCCAAGTATATACTGTATAAAGAAATTTTACTTAAATATAAAGATAGGTTAAACTAAAAGGATGATATGAAGTATTTCCAGTAGCCAAGATTAAGAGAAGAAAGGAGAATGATGGGAGAGGGGGGAATGTGAAGACATTAGATAATGGGTACAGAGTTTCAGCTTCATAAGATGAATGAGTCATGGAGGTGGATGATGGTGATAGCTATGCAATGTTATGACTGTATTAAATATTACTGAAACTCACTTAAGATGGTGAAGATGTTACAGTTTAAGTTAGATACATTTGTCACAATAAAAAGTTGGAAAAGAAAAAGAATGGAGAAATACCTACCATACCAACATTAACCAAAAGAAAGCTGGGGTATGTACATTAGTATCAGGAAAAGTAGACTTCAGAATCATGAATATTATCAAGGATGGAAGGAGGAACTAAATAACAACAAAGGCACACAATCTCTAAAAAGACACAGCAATCCTAAGGAGGGGCATTTGCTTAATATTAAAAATCCATTAAAAAAAAACTGTTAGAACTGAAAGGTAAAATAGCCAAATCCACAACTTTAACAGAGACTTTCAACACACTTCTTTCAGGAGTTGATTGAACAAGAAGGTATAAAATTAATGTATTCCTAGAAGACCTGTAAAAATTATCAAACTGTTAATCTAATTAATATATAGAGGAGTTCACTCAACATTTTTTCAAGAATATATTTAACAATCTTTTTTAAGGACACAAAAAATAAAGATAGATCATAATCTAAAAATATGTGAAGATAGATCATAGTCTAAAAGTTCATACTTAAAAATATTAAACAATAAAATCATATGAAAATATTTTCTGAAATAATTGAATTAAACTGAGTATAACAGAAAACTTGAAAACCGTAAACTATTTGGAAATTTAAGCGTACACTTCTAGTTATCCTTTGAGTTAAAAAGAAAGTGTCAAGGGAAATCTCAAGAAAAACAAATATTTTGATCTAAATGAAAGAATACACAATATCAAAATTGAAAGGATGGGGCATTATCAGTACTTATGCATAAATGTAATGCATAAATGCTATAAATATGGCTAAAATCAGAAAATCTAAAGATCTCAAATTACTAAAAACTTCTAAGAAACTAGTAGAAAATAAAGCAAATTTAACTGAAAGCAAATGTGGCCCAAAATAATTTGAAAATCAATTATTGTAATCATCATATTAACAGACTAAAGAAAAATACGATCATTTCAAGATATAATAAAAGTAATTTAATGAAACAATGTTCACACATGATAAAAATCTAAGTAAATTGGGAGTAGAATCAAATATACACTTATAATAGTAGTGATAAAGATAGAATACTTTGTCAATAAGTAGAGAACAAGATAATAATATCCTTCCTCATTGTGTAGATTCAACATCACACTGTAATTCCTAGTCAATGCATTAAGGCAAGAGAAACTAAAGTCTTACAGATTCGACACACACACACACGAAATGGGTTTTTCTATTCATAGAAAGCATGGAATCATCCAATGTTTAAGTTAACATAATCAATGTCCCACAGATTTCCCTAAATTAAGCTGTCACTAAAGAAAAGAAATATGCTGTTATTTTTGTTGTTTATCTCATGGCCTGAATAGTGAGAGATTTTGCATTCAGAATCAAAAGAAACCTTTGAGCACATGGAAGAATCCGAAGATCTTTGAGGACTTCCCTGGTGGCTCAGGACGTAAAGCGTCTGCCTACAATGCAGGAGACCTGGGTTCGATCCCCGGGTCGGGAAGCTGCCTTGGAGAAAGAAACGGCAACCCACTCCAGTACTCTTGCTTGGAAAATCCCATGGACGTAGGATCCTGGTGGGCTACAGTTCATAGGGTTGTAAAGAGTTGGACATGACTGTGCGAAGTCACTTTCCATTAGATTCTAACTTTTATTATAACCTACTCGAAATTAGATTTGGTTATTAGTTCTGTAATGCAAAGTCTTTAGAATTTTATTGAAATTTCTTCCTAGAATCCTTGATGAGAGGGATCTCTGCTTGAAAATATGGGTAGATATGTAGATGATTAACTAGGTAGATAGATAATAGACATTTCCTTATGCAGATGCTGGTGAACATGGAGATTTGAACTATTATTGCTTACTAAGAATCACTAGAGTAGTGATATTTCATCCTTGTGTGAAATCTGGATAGCACCAAGAATCTGCTTTCTGTTTCTGAAAAACAAATGTTATATATGAAGTGCAAAGTATAATTTACATAATCTGAGGTGAGGAGTGGAGTAAAACAAGATTCTTGAACCAATCATCGGGAAAAATTTTATCTTTTCAGGGGCTTTACCTCCTGAACAATGCCAACTACATTCTCAGCAACACCTTGAAACTGTGTCTTCATTGTCCAGGCCAAGCTCTGTAAATGAAATATTTTCAGTAATTAGGAACTTGCCTGACACTTTTTCTATGCTTCAAGATGCCTTGACTTGGTCTCGACTTCAAGAGCTTTGACTTAAGGTATAATGAGCAAAATGGCTGTAAAGTGTCAGCAACTGAAAGATGTTACATAAAAGCTGACTTTTCCTACACATCCATTTTAAGGGTGCATTTGCTAAAGTACTTTAAAAATGCATCCAGGTCACTTTTGTCTGCCTAAATTTGTTGCTGTTGCAATCAGGAGAAGCAGATGCACCCTATAGAAAGCATATCACAAAATGTTATCAAAGCTTTAGATTTAAGATATTGCAAGTAATAATAATACATGTTGGTAAAATACACCTAACTCAGGAGCACATACACAGAACCAAGAATATATACACATTTTTGTTTAATTACTTTTAGGTAAGCCTACTTTTGTTTAGCGCTTGGTTGTGTCAAGACAGATTAGAGGAGCCCACATGAAAGGGCTTATTAGTCTTTCATGCTGGGTTTCTGTATCTAGAACACATGAATGATCATGACAATTATAATTTATTCTTTCAATATAGTATACAAGTAGCTAGCTAGCAGATAATAAAGGGAAGAAACAATGGTGAGTTTTAAACAAGAAATGTATATAAGCTAATTTTTAAAGGAACTGTTTAAAGTTCTTTTTTAAATAAAGTAGAGATACTTTAACTTAGAGAATACAGAGTTACAGCTGCAATTTCTTCTGCAACTCAATGCATGTACTCATATACACATTTTATCTTAAATATACCTGCATAAAGCACAGGTAATGAATTTCTCTGAATTCATCCCACTGAAAGTGCAGTTTGTACTCCTCTATACTTGTCATTCTCTAGTCTTGCTCTTTGCTAACTCACAGCCTTCATTCCTAACCTTCCTTCCATTGTTCCCTGGCTAAAGCTAAGATAAAAATTGATTTCTTCAAAGAGGCATCCTTGGACTTTAAGATTTAAATTATGTAACTCCTCTTCTTCAGTTATTCTGCATTATCTTTTTTGGTCATTACCTGTTCATTAGTCTGTTGTTAAATACTAGTATGCCTCTCAGGGCTTCCCAGCTGGTTCAGTGGTAAAGAATTCACCTCCCAGTGCAGGAAACACAGGAGATGTAGGTTTGCTCTCTGGGTCAGGAAGATCCCCTGGAGGAGAAAATGGCAACTCACTCCAGTATTGCTGACATAACCTGGTGGGCAGAGGAGTCTGGTGGGCTGCAGTTCCTGGGGTTGCAGAGTCGGGCATGACTGAGCACATACACAGCATGCCTATTGTAAATTCCATCCTGATAACACTATTCTGTGCTTAGTTAATCATTTTATGTGCAGTGTTGAGCAGAAGTGCTAGTGTTGCTGGCACTTACAAAATATTATCCTCAACACCTGCTCCTTGTCTAATCTCCCTCATTTTAGGAAGAATCAGGATAAAAGATGTGCCTCCTTCCATTCTTTCTACCCTAAAATAGTCACTATATATTGTACATCTGAGTATTTCCCACTCCCTTTACTGCTAACATGCTAATCTAACACTTTATCATCCACTGCTTAGGTTACTGTAATAACCCCCAAAAGGATTATCTGCTTCTCTTTTACTCCCAATCTCTGGAAACCTTTTTTTTTTTTCCCCAGGAAACAGAATGGCCCTCTAAAAATACAAATAGGATCATGTTGCTCCTCTACCCAAATATCTCCAGTGTCCTTCCATCACACTTAGAACAAAGCCAACATTCTTCCAAAGGTTAATAGAGCCCTCAAAGATCTGCCTCCTACTCGGGTTCAGCTCTTAGAGCTCTGATTTATCCCTTCCAATGCATCACACATCTCAAACTTTGCAGCGATCGTTCCATGTGCTGTGGACCATGACTCCCCTGCTCACTAGGTCCTTGCTTCAGACCTAATGAGCACTGGAAGTCAGAGAAATCTTGCTTGTGTATCTCCTCTAACAGAGTTCCTTCCATAATCATTTTCCCATCCTTTTGAGTTATTATTGATATATGGTGCATATAAACTTAAGGTGCAAAATATAATTTGATTTTCCACCATCATTTTGTATCTGCATCTACTTCTTGTCTTTTTGTTTCATGTAACTTCATATTTTCTAGCATTTAAATATTTATTCTCTTGTTTTTGTCTCTTTTCACTAGAATATAAGTGTGCAGAGTATGGGCTTTTTGTTTTGTTTTAATTCACATCTAATTTCCAAACAACCACTGTGTTCTCTTTGACTACTGCTAAATAAATGTAAAACAAATGGATCATTAAAATGTGAATGAATACATGAATGAAAAAGTGAGTGCATGAATAAGTTAAAACTGACAAATCAAGTTGTGCAAGCAGCCATTTTCTTTGGCAGGCAATAAGTCTCGCCCAAGGAAGGACACATTTCCAGGGAAGGTTAAATATTCTGATGTAATAAGTATGCATCTATGCATTTAGATTTATACATATGTCCACAATATTTATTTTTATATTAACCCATATACTTTTCTATGATATCACTTATCTGTTTAATATTAAAAGATCCTGAAATTTTATAGGCCATTTTATCCTGAGCAATATCATTTGTCAAGCATTCAAGATCCTTCATATTCTGGCTATAATCTGCTCTCTTTATTTTATTATCAGCACCATTCAATATTAAAATTTCATATCTGTTTTAAATAATGAGAAACATTGAAAATAATGCTGAAATCAACACCCACTCTTGGTTTCTCATACCATTCTCCAGGTGAAGAAAAAAACAAAGTTTTAGCTCTTTTTGAAATAACTGATTCTAGGGCTAGAGCAAGAAATATATAAAATGATCCTAGATCTTATAAGATCAGAAATCAGGATAGTCTTCAAATACAAAAACCACCACAATAATAGGAATATGTCAGAGGGGAAAAAGAACCAACCAAAAGACTGCTAATGGCAAAACCTGGAACAATTTTGCAACAAAACAAATGAATTAGATTTGGATTATAACCGAGAATAGAAAACAAATGTTCTTAGGTCCATATTAATACAAATAAATAATTGAATAAATACAAAGGAAATAAGAGACAAACCGCTCATGCAGAATAATTATAAAAAGTTGTGTATATACTCTGCCTTCAAGGAGATGGAGCATAATTCTCTATTGCTTAAGCATAGGCTATATGTAGACAATCTTTCCAAAGAGCTTAAGGGAAAAAGAGTAAATGTACAGTGGAGGAACCTGACAAACACTACTACCTCAGCAGGGTGATATAGGTCAAGAGCAACAATGTTAGGTCATGCTATAAGTATATATCCTAAATATGAGATGATGAGAATGATACTTTACCTCTCTGGCCTTCTTTACCTAAACTCATAACCCCAGTCTAACCATGAGAAAAACATAAGACAGAGAAGATTTATCTACAAAGTATTTGACCAGTATTCCTTAAAAACTGTCATGGTCATCAAAAACAAGAAAAGTCTGAGAAAGGGCCATGTTCCAAAGGATGCTTAGGAAACAAGATGGCTAGATGTAATGCAGTATCTTAGATGAGACCCAGGAACAAAAAAGAGAAGAAAAAATGTTAGGAAAAACTCAAGAAAGCTCTATACAGCACAATTTTATCCATTCATCTATTGATGGAACTTAGATTGCTTCCATGTCTTGCCTATTGTAAATATTGCTGTTATGCATGTTGGGGTGATGTATCTTTTCATATTAGAATTTACCCTAGATACATGCCTAAGAGTGGGACCACTTGATTATACAGTAGCTTTATTTTTAGTTTCTTAAGGAAACTCCATATTGTTTTACCACTTTATAGTGGTAGTAGCTATAGTGGCTGAACTAGTTGACATCATCACAAACAGTGCAGGAGTATTTCTTTTCCTCTATACCCTCCCTAGCATTTAACTACTTGCAGCTATTTTGATGATGACCTTTCTGACCAGTGTGAGGTGATACCTTATTGTAGTTTTGATTTGCATTTCTCAGATAATTAGCAATTTTGAGCCTCTCGCCATGTACCTATTGTCCATTTGTATGTCTTTTTTGGGAAATACCTATTTAGATCTCCTGCCCATTTATTCAGTGGGTTGTTTGTTTTATATTGAGCTGCGTATGCTGCTTGTATATTTTGGAAATAAATCCCTTTTGGCTTCATCCTTTGCAAATATTTTCTCCCATTCTGTAGGCTGTCTTACTGTTTTGTTTATGGTTTCCTTTGAAATAATCCATAATGAAAAATAATCCAAAAAAGAACATATATATATATAAGTGTATGTGTGTGTGTGTGTATCTTGAATCACTTTGTTGTACACCTGAAACTAACACAACATTGTTACCAAACTATATTTCAATGAAAACTAAAAAAAAAGTAAAACTAAAGAAACCCAAATAGAGTATATACTTATGTCAATATTTGTTTGTTAGTGGTAACAAATATACTTGCTAATGTAAAATATTAAAAACAGGGGAAATTAGGTGTGAGTATATGGGTCTATGGGCTTTCTTGGTGGTTCAGATGGTAAGGAATCTGCCTGAAATGCAGGAGACCCAGGTTTGATAACTGTTGGGAAGATCCCCTGGAGGAGGGCATGGCAACCCACTCCAGTATTCTTGCCTGAAGAATTCCCATGGTCAGAGGAGCCTGGTGGGCTACAGTCCATGGGGTCACAAAGAGCCAGACGTGACAGAGCTACTAAGCACAGCATAGTATATGGACTATACTATCTTCATGACTTTTATGCAAATTCAAAATTTTTTACTTAAAAAGAAACTCATTCTGAGCCTACAATGAGTCCATGATAAACTGGAAGGTATTTGAGCCCAGACATGGATTCAGAGCTCATCATTTTATCTACAAAGAAACTGAGGCCAAAAAAAAACTTCCCTAGCTACTAGAAATTTTAAAGAAATCTCTCATTTTAAGCATTTCTATCTAATACAGACATTTTGTTTTGACTTTTATTTGTCCACATCAGTTCTAAGATTGTTCCCTAATGAAAGAATACTAGGCAACAATCTTGTAAATTTACATGAAACTTGAAAGCTTGGAAAATTGAGCTTTGAATTGTTCAGCTTTGGTGAATGCAGATTTCACCAAGGTATTTTCTTGGTGAAATTCAAGTGCTGACTATTACTAAATCAAATAATATTTCTTCTCCTGCCATATTTTTACCCACACAACAATTTTTGAAAAATCCATTAATATTTCTTATTACATTAAAATTGAAAGATATATTATTATAGTTCATTTGGAGAAGCCTGATTATTACTTAGACTATGCATATTTTGAAACCTTATTTTGTTTGTAAAGTCCAATATCCTTTACTGTTGAACTCCCTGTCATTTGTGTCACTGGCATGAGCTATTACAAAATATATCTTGTCCTTCAGAACTTTGTATCAATTGTCTGTTTTACTTTGAACCATGGAGACCTGACGACAGTGGAACATTTGACCAAGGAAATAAATTGTTCATTTTTATTCGCTCCTTAGAGAGTTGCTTTGTTTCTTGTATTGGCAGGAGAAGAGAATGCTGACAAGATGATATTGAATCAGACTCCAAAGTCAGCTTGGGTCATTAGCTTATATGTCAAGCAACAGCTTCACATTTGGCCCGAAAACAAATATATTTTTTAACCTCCTCGTGCCATATTTATTTAATACTTTATTTTCTTCCTTATCATCATTTTACCAGTACAGAGATGATGCTTTAATAAGCCTTCCATTTCATGGTATTCTTAAACAATTTTGGCTTTAAATAATAATTATTAATCTTAATAAATTTAAATAAATTTGAAAGGTATTATTTCTAAAAGGTTTTGCAGTTAACAAATTGTCTGGTGCTTATAATTTATTTTAATGCAGGTTTTTTATTATTAGTATATATTTATAAAATTATTGAAGATAGTAACATATTTTAAGTGCTATTCACAAGACTCAATGAACATTTATATTTTCTTAAAGATTTCCTTGAAATTGACTTTGTTTTTCTTTCCTCTGTCAAGAACCTCTTTATATTAAAAAAGTCACAATTGGCATAATAATGTACAAAACTTGGCAAACAATACATTAATCTGCTTGGCAATGTACCAAATTACATCTAAATCATCATGCCAAAATGTTAATGTTCTTATGTTTGTAATGATTGCCTTTAATTTGTCATAATGGCAGGAGAAAAATCTGTTAGCATGTATTGGTTCTTGACTAGGTACCAAACAACAATGTTCTCATTTTGTTCTGTTTGTCTGTTAAACCTCTGACAGTGATATTCATAATGACCAGTTCATTTATCACAGCATCACTTTTAAAGCATTTTTAACTGAAATTTTTAACACTACTTTCATAATAGTTGTCAGCAGCTAGTCCCTGAATTATAATTTACTTGGTCAAAGGTTCAAAGACATTTTTTGTTCTAAAGAATTTCTCCATTGATTAAATGTCATTCAATACATATTTTCCTAACATTTGGGTTGGATGAGTCTGCAGTTTTGGTTTCACCTTATAGCAGTTGTCAGTGGGATATCCCAGAGATCAATGTTTTTCATCCTAAACCCTTTAGTCAGAGCTACTGTGAAAAAGCCCCTTTATCCAAGCACAAAATCATCATTTGTTCTTTCCAATCCCTGTAGCTTGGTTCATTGGATCTGGGATTCATTCAGTTATTTCACTCATCCATCTATCTGGTACCTACTGAGTGTTCAAGACACAATTAAACACAAGGTAACAGCCATGCTTTTTAGGATCCCTTGGAAAACACATTTATAAATGCATAGTTATTAGCACAGTGTCATGATACTATAATAAATTACAGGCAAAGGGCTCAGTGAAAAAATATTTACTTTTCATTTAAGAAGTGACTTTATCAAGAATTCAAACTGCATAGACTTTCACTTAGTAAATGGATATAGGGTATTATAATCAGGGGAAATGAAACAAAATAGACCAAGTCAAGAAAAAGTATAAGTCCTTAATTCATCTTTGGAGTATGTCTTGAAACATCCCCTAATGTTTTAGTTTTAAATTAGAAATTTAGATCAGATTTGAAGAAATAAAATATAGAACCACTAAAAACTTCAGGACAAGTTTTGTTCATATAGTCTTAGTTAGATTACTGGCTCTATCACTTTAAGACAGATGTCATTAGGCAAATTATTTAATCTGAGTGTCAGTATTTTTTTTTTTTTCTGTAAAATGTGACTAGTATAATTATTGTGTCATGTGATTGTGAGGATTAAATAAATAGTGTGTGAAGAACTCACCATGGTGATTGACAACTGTTGGAACCTGGTAAAAACTGTATGTTGTACTTATTGCCACTGAGTAACTTGAAATTCTATAGATTGGATATAGGTTGCTTGACATAAACCATGATAAATTCTTACTAAGTCACAGTTTTGCCTAGGCTGGTCTACCTTTAAGAAAGCCATTTCAGTTTACTTGTGATTAATAAAAAGATGTGGAAAAAAATTATTATTTTTAAAACTTTATTTAAAATTATTTTCTTCAAAATATGAGAGTCTCATATTACAAGATGATTTTATGTCAGTAAATGGCAATTAATTTAAATGTTTAAATTCTATATATCCAGTGAGTATTTAATAAAGAAAACAAATAATATAGAAATGCAGGAAAACAAATTCTAGACAGTTACTAAAAATAAATGATCACATTGTATTTTATTATAAACATTTAGAATAAGTTTATTTTGAACAGCATTTACTAAAAGTTTCAAGTCCTTATTGTCCTAATCAAAACACTAAGTTACACATTGTTTAGAAGCTTCCATTTCATACACTATAAGGCTGTAATCTTAAGTCCTATGGAATTTAGTAAACTTGCTATTTATTTGTAAATTAATTCAACATTGGGGCCCTAGTGCAATGGAATGATTAAAATGTCTGCTCAATTGAACAACTTACTACTAGTAAGTGACCCACTGAATCTGAACAGCACTGGACATTCAAATATGTCCAATAAGGTGACCACATGCATCATCATTATTTTAATGGTTCAATCAGTATCAGCCATTTTTTATGGCAACATAAACCTGCTTCTCTAAAGCTATTGGGGTTTTCAAAAGCACTTGTATATTTATTTATTGTCCTGGCAATATATATCTATGTTCTTGGATAAGAAGAATGAATATTATGAAAATAACCTTACTGTCCAAAGCAATCTGCAGATTAAATGCAATTTCTATCAAATTTCCAATGGCATTTCTCACAGAATTAGAACAAAAAGTTTCACAATTTGTATGCAAACACAAAAGACCACAAATACACAAAGAAATCTTGAGAAAAAAAATGAAACTGAAGGAATCAAGCTTCCCGACTTAAGACTATATTGCAAAACTTGATCATCGAGACAGAATGGTATTGCCACGAAAACAGAAATATAGACCAATACAACAAGATAGAAAGCCCAGAGATAAACCCACACACCTATTGCCACCTTTTGACAAAGGAGGCAATAATAGACAATGGAGAAAAGACACTCTTTGACATAAATCAAGGCAACATCTTATTTGATCCACCTCCTAGAGTAAAAGAAATAAAAGCAAAAATAAACAAGTGGGCTTGTTTAAACTTAAAGCATTTGCACATCACAAGAAATTATTGATATAAACAAGGTGAAAAGACAACTTTCAGAATAGGGGAAAACAATTTCAAATGAAACATCTGACAAAGGATTATTCTCCAAAATATACAAGAAGCTCATCCAGCTTAATACCAGAAAAACAAACAACCTAATCAAAAAGTACGAGGAAGATTTAAAGAGGCATTTCTCCAAAGAATACAAAAAGATGGCCAACAAACACATGGAAAATTGTTCAAAATCATTCGTTAGAGAAATACAAATCAATATTACAATGAGGTATCAATTCACACCAGTCAGAATGGTCATCATCAAAAAAACTACAAACAATAAATGCTGAAGAGAATGTGAAGAAAAAGGTAGCTTCTTGCACTGGTGGATGTAAATTGATATAGCCATTATGAAGAACAGTATGAAGATTCCTTAAAATCTAGAAATAAAACTACAATATGATGGAGCAACCCCTTTATGAATTGCTACCTTGTCATGGTGAAGGGGCTTGCATAATTAAGTGAAGCTCTGAGCCATGTCATGCAGGGCCACCCAAGACCAACGGGTCATAGCAGAGAGTTCTGATAAAACATGATCCACTGGAGAAGGGAATGGCAAACTATGCCAGTATACTTGCCGTAAGAACCTCATGAAATGTATAAAAAATGTAAAATGTGTCATATATATACATGACACCAATACAGGAGTACCCCAGGTCTGATGGTGTCCAATATACTACTGGGGAAGAGAGGAGGAGAATTACCGATAACCCCAGAATGAGTGAAGCAGCTGGGACAAAGAAGATACAAGGCTTAGTTTTTTTGAAGTGACTGGTGACAAAGATAAAATATGATGTTGAAAAAACAGTATTCTCTATGAACCTAGAATGTTAGGTCCATGAATCAAGGAAAACTGGATGGGGTCAAACAGGAGATGATAAGAATAAACATTGACATCCTGCTGCTGCTGCTGCTAAGTCACTTCAGTCGTGTCCGACTCTGTAAGACCCCATAGACAGCAGCCCACCAGGCTTCCCTGTCCCTGGGATTCTCCAGGCAAGAACACTGGAGTGGGTTGCCATTTCCTTCTTCAATGCGTGAAAATGAAGTCACTCAGTCGTGTCTGACTCGTAGCGGCCCCATGGACTGCAGCCTACCAGACTCCTCCGTCCATGGGATTTTCCAGGCAAGAGTACTGGAGTGGGTTGCCATTGTCTTCTCCGATTGACATCCTAGGAATCAGCTAATTAAAATGGACGGAAATGGATGAATTTAATTCAGATGACCATTATCTCTACTACTGTGGGCAAGAATCCCATAGATGGAATAGAGTAGCCCTCATAATCAACAAAAGAGTCTGAAATACAGTACTTGGGTACAACCTCAAAAATGACAGAATGATCTTAGTTCATTTCCAAGGCAAGCCATTCAACATCACAATAATCCAAGTCTATCCCTCTATCACCACCAATGCTGAAGAAGCTGAAATTGATCAGTTCTAGGATGACCTAGCTTTCCTAGAATTAACACCTAAAAAGATGTTCTATTCATCATCAGGAATTGGAAGGCAAAAAGTAGGTCAAGTTATACCTGCAGTAACAGGCAAGTTTGGCCTTGGAGTACAAAATGAAGCAGGACAAAGGCTAACTGAATTCTGCCAAGAGAATGCACTAGTCACAGCAAATACTCTTTTTCAACAATGCAAGAGACTTTACATATGGACATCTCCAAATGGTCAATGCCAAAATCAAATTGTTTACACTCTTTGTAGCCAAATATGGGGAAGCTGCATACAGTCCGGAAAAATGAGACCTGGAGTTGACTGTGGCTCAGATCATCAGCTTCTTACAGCAAAATTCAGGCTTAAACTAAAGAATGCTGGGGGAAACACTAGGCCAGCCGTGTATGACTTAAATAAAAGCCTGTATGAATTCACAGTAGTAGTAACAACGGATAGATTCAAGGGACTAGATCTAGATAATAGTGTGCCTGAAGAACTATGGACAGAGGTCTGTAACATTGTACAGTAGGCGGTGAACAAACCATCCCAAAGAAAAAAAAAAAGCAAGAAGGCAAAGTGGTTATCTGAGGAGGCTTTACAAATAGTGGAAGAACAAAACAAAGTGAAATGCAAGGGAGAGAGGGAAAGGTGTATCGAATTAAATGCATAGTTGCACAGAATAGCTGGAAGAGACAAGAAAGCCTTCTTCAATGAACAGTGTTTAATAATAGAAGAAAACAGCAAAAGGGGAAAGGCTAGAGATCTCTTCAGGAAAATTGGAAACACCAAGGGAGTATTCTCCCAAAGATGGGTACAATAAAGGATAAAAACGGTTGAGACCTAGTAGATGCTGAAGAGATAAAGAAGAGATGGAAAGATATTACACAGAAGAACTATATTAAAAAAAAATCTTAATGAACTGGATTATTACTTTGGGGTGGTTAGTCACCCAGAGCCAGACACTCTGGAGCGCAAAGTCAAATGGTCCTTAAGAAGCACTGCTGTTTGTAAAGCTAGTGGATGCGATGAAATTCCAGCAGAACTATTTAAATCCCTAAAGGAGGATGCCATCAAGGTTTTGCATTCATTATGTCAGCAAATCTGGAAGACCCAACAGTGGCCACAGGACTGGAAAAGGTCAATCCTCATCCCAATTCCTAAGAAGGGTAGTACTGAAGAATGTGCTAACCATCAGACAATCACACTTTTATCTCCCATGCTAGTAAGGTCATGCTTAAAATCTTGCATGCTAGGCTTCAGCATTATGCAAACCCAGATGTCCAAGTCAGGTTTAGAAAAGGAAGAGGAACTAGAGATCAAATTGCCAACATTCACTGAATTATAGAAAAAGCAAGGGAATTTCAGTAAAACATCTATCTCTGTTTCATTGACTATGCTAAAGCATTTGTGTGGATCATGACAAACTGTGGAAAGTTCTTAGAGAGAAGGGAATACCAGCCCATCTTACCTGTCTCCTGAGAAATCTGTACATGGGTTAAGAGGCAACAGTTAGAACTCTGTATAGAACAACTGAATGGTTCAAGAACGAGAAAGGAGTAGGACAGGGCTGTCTGCTGTTACTCTGTATTGTTTAACCTGTACTCTAAGCACATCACGAGAAATGCTGGGCTGGATGAATTACAAGCCAGGATCAAGACAGGCTAGAGAAGCATCAACAACCTCAGATATGCAGATGATACCACTTTAATAGCAGAAAGCAAAGAGGATCCAAAGAGTCCCTTAATGAGGATAAAGGAGGAGAGTGAAAGAATCAGCTGAAGACTAAATATATTAAAAAAAAAAAAAAAAGACTAAGAACATGGCATCCATATCCATTATTGCATAGCAAATAGAAGGTAAAAAGGTGGGAGTAGTGACCGATTTTCTCTTCTTGGCCTCCAAAATCGCTGTGGACAGAGACTGCAGTCATGAATTCAGAAGATGATTGCTTCTTGGCAGGAAAGCGATGACAAACCTAGACAGTATGTTGAAACTTTCTCTGCTGACAAAGGTCTGTATTGTCAAGTCTATGGTCTTCCGAGTGGTTGTGTGCAGTTGGGAGATCTGGACTGTAAAGAAGGCAGAATGCCAAAGAATTGATGCCTTTGAACTGTAGTGCTGGAGAAGACTTCTTGAAAGTACCTTGGACAGCAAGGAGATCAAACCATTCAATCTTTTTTTTTTTTTTTTTTCCATTCAATCTTAAGGGAGATCAATCCTGGATATTCACTGAAAGGACTGATGCTGAAGCTGAAGCTCCAGTATTTTGGCCATCTGATATGAAGAGACATCATTGGAAAAGTCCCTGATGCTGGGAAAAATTGAGGGCAGAAGAAGAGGGTGTCAGAGGATGAGATGACTGGATGGCATCACTGATGCAATGAAAATGAACTTGGGCAAACTCTGGGAGATGGCGAGGGACAGGGAGGCCTTGTATGCTGCAGTCCATGGGGTCACAAAGAATCAGACGTGACTAGGCTACTGAATGGCAACAACAATGACTCAGCAATTCCTCTACTGGGCGTATACCCTTAGAAAACCATAATTGAAAAGAACACATGTATCCCAATGTTCATAGAAGGACTGTTTATAACAGCTAGGACATGGAAGCAACCTAGATGGCTATTGATAGATGAATGGGTAAATAAGTTATGCCTATGTACAGTGGACTTTTTACTCAACCATTAAAAGGAATACATTTGAATTCTAGCAAGGTGGATCAACCTAGAGCCTGCAATACAGAGTGAAGTAAGTCAGAAAGAGAAAAAATAAATTTTGTATATTGAGGCATATATATATATATACATATATATATATGTATATATATATATACACTTTGGACATAGCAAGGGAAGTAGAGGGTGGGGCAAATTGAGAGTAGCATTGACATATGTACACTACATATTTTACATATGTATCTACTACATATCTACTACATATTTTACACTATGTGTAAAATAGATAGCCAGTGGGAAGCTGCTGTCTAGTCACAGGGGGCTCAAATCAGTGCTCTGTGACAACCTAGAGGTGTGGGATGAGGTGGGGAGAAGGTTCAAGGAAGAGGGGATATATGAATATTTACGGCTGATTTATGTTGTTGTGTAGCAAAAGTCAACACAATAGTGTAAAGCAGTTATCCTCCAATTAAAAATAAACTTTAAAAACTCTAATTTTCAAGAAGTGATTTATTTTCTTACTTATTGGAGGCCTTCATTTTGCCATTTTTTAGAATTGATTTGCAATTGAAAAATTCTACTAGTTTTCATTGATTTGAGAAAGTTTTGCTTTCCTCTGTATTACTGAAGTTTATGTTTACCATCTATAAGTCTATTTTGATAGGTTTGGGTTTTTATTTAATTTTGTTGTTTCAACCAGAACTTGATTATATTGTGCTATTTTCTCTAGTCACAGTGACTTCTGATGAGAAATACACTGCTGTTTTAATTGTATTTTTCTTTACAGACTAGATGATGATTTTGTCTGGCAGTTTTCAATATTTTTTGTTTGTTATTTTTCATTTTCAGAAGTATAAATATCATGTGTTTTAGCATGTTTTTACTTCAGATTATCCTATTTTGAATATTTAGCCAAATTTGCAGAGGTTTTAATCATTATTTCTTCAAGTTTAGCCATTATTTCTTCTTTTTCAGCCCTTCTCTGTTCCTCTTCTCCTAGGACATCAATCACATATATTTGAGGTGTGTTGTTACAGTTCCATAAACCCATGAGCCACTGTCATTTTTTGAGTGTATTTTCACTCTGCTATTTAAATTGTGTAATGTTTATCATTCCATTTCTTATATACTGAAATATATATATCCTTTCTTCTGTCTCCTCAGTTCCTCTTGAGCCCATCCACTGATTTTGTTTTTCTTTTTAAATTTCAGTTATGGTACTTTTCAGTTCTAAATTTTTAATTTGGTTCTTCTGTATGTCTTCTTTCTATGTTAAGACTTTCTATTTTTACATTCATTTCAAGTGTGATTTAATTGCTCATTGCCACAGTTTTAACATGTCTAAAATCATTATAAGATAAATCTAACATTTCAATCGTTCATTGGTGGCATATATTGCTTATCTTTTTTCATTTAGTTTGTATCTTGGTTCTTGGTATGCTGAGTGATTTTCTATTGAAATCTACACACTGTGAGCATTTTGTTGTGAGACTGGACCTTATTTAAACTTCTATTTTCACTGGACTCTTCTGACAGCACTCTGGAAGGGAAAAGGAATGTTTCTTCCAGTTGGAGAGCAGAGCTCAGGTTCATGCCTAGACCTCCATTGTCACTGAAGTTAAGAGAACACCTGCTCTTATTGACTGGGGTGTGACTCCTAGTACTCTCATTGTCCCTAGGATGGAGGCAACTTTGTTAATGTCAGGTGATGATAAGAGTCCTGACTTTGCACTAGAATTCCCCTGGCAACCCTAGGAAAGAGGAAGAGAAGTGTCTCATTACTGACAAAAGGAGAGGAACCCCAACTTCCCATGAAGACCACTACTATCACACTGGTGAAGCTCATCACCAGTTGGGATGGATAAAATTCCCCACTTTCTACTTGACCTTTCCTCACACCACCCTTGCAGGAGTTTGGAGAATTTTGTTATAGTCTCATTAGTGTGGAAGTCTTGGCTCCATACTCACTGTTTGCTTCTGTGGATGAAGGTAGAATCATAGGTTTTCGGGTTTTTGTTTTTGTTTTCGTTTTCCTTCTGTGCTGTTTGGCCGAATTAGAACAGTTATTACTTAGGTTTTATGTGTTGCTAAGTTAGGAGGAGAAGGGGACGGCAGAGGATGAGGTGGTTGGATGGCATCACCGACTTGATGGACATGGGTTTGAGTAGACTTCGAGAGTTGGTGATGGACAGGGAGGCCTGGCGTGCTGCAATTCATCGGGTCACAAAGAGTCGGACACGACTGAGCGACTGAACTGAACTTAACTGAAGCTCTTCCCTGGTCCTTCATCTGGAAAAAATAACTTTTGTTGAGGAAATTTGATCTGGGCCTGTTGGCATTTCCAGGTTGCCAGGCTTTCAGAACTCAGTTATATGAACCAAAAACAAAAACACTTTCATGTTGTTTCTGGAAATCTCCAGATCCCTAAATAGTGTTCCTTCTTTCTATGTTTCAGAGTCTTGCATTTTGCCTTATCATTTTTAAATCTTTTCAATTATTGAATATTATGGAAATGTTCCAAATTATATATTATTACTTCCAAACTACTTTCTAATGTCTTACTTTTGTTACATGCATCAGTTGCCTAACGCCAATTTAGACTGTCCTATATTTGTTAGCTATTAGTCAAGAAGGCACAGAGAAGTGAAAACTAATCAGCTAGCTATCATAAACACTTTTTGAAGAGTTTTTATAAACAATATACATAAAAATAGAAGGTAAAACTCAAATTGGGAAAACATTTGTATGTAAATAACAGCTATGACATAATTAATTAATTAATTAAATATCAGCAAGGTAACTTATTTTAAAATTGAAGTATAGTTGATTTACACTGTTGTGACAGTGTTAGGTGTACATCAAAGAAATTTCATAAATATATATATATATATATGTCTTTTTCATATTCTTTTTGCTTATAAGTTATTACAAAATATTGAGCATAGTTTCCTATGCTACACGCTAGGTCCTTGATGGTTATCTATTTTACATACACCAGTGTGTATATGCTAATTCCAACTCCTAATTTATCGGCACTCTTTCTCACTTGGTAACCACGTTTGTCTTCTATCTCTGTGGGTCTATTTCTGTTTTGTATATAAGTCCATTTGTATGTCTCTCTCCTTTTTATTTTATTTTTTAAATTTCACATATAAATGATATCATATGATATTTCTCTTTGTCTGGTTTACTTAGTATGATAATCTCTAGGTCCATCTATGTTGCTACAAATGGAATTATTTTATTTTTTATGACTGAGTAATACTGCATTGTGGGCTTCTCTGGTGACTCAGTGGTAAAGAATCTTTCCTAGGTCAGGAAGATCCTCTGGGGAAGGAAATAGCAACCAACTCCAGAACCAGTATTCTTTTTTTTTTAATAATTAATTTTTTAATTTTAAATTGAAGGATAATTGCTTTATAGCATTGTGTTGGTTTCTGCCAAACATCAGCATGAATCTGCCATAGAAGTACCAGTATTCTTGCCTGGGAATCCCATGAACAGAGGAGCCTGGTGCACTACACTCCAAGGGGTTGCAAAACAGTCAGACACAACTTAGTGACTAAGCAACAACAATATTTCATTGTATAAATATACCACATCTTAACATCATATTCAATGGTGAAAAGCTGAAAACATTTCCCTTAAGATCAGGAACAATACAAGTATAACCACTATTGCCAATTTTAGTAAACATAATTTTGGAAGGCCTAGACACAGAAATGAGAGGAGGAAAGAAATAGAAATCCAAACTGGTTAAAGTAAAACTGTTACTGTTTACAGATGGCATGATACTTTTCATGATACTATACATAGAAAGGGGACTTCCATGTTAGCTCAGCTGGTAAAGAATCCACCTGCAATGTAGGAGACCCCAGTTCAATTCCTGGGCTGGGAAGATCCCCTGGAGAGGGGATAGACTACCCACTCCACTATTCTTAGGCTTCCCTGCTGGCTCAGATTGTAAAGAATCTGCCCACAATGTGGGAGACCTGGGTTCAACCCCTGACTTGGGAAGAGCCCCCGGAGGAGGGCATGGCAACCCTTTCCAGTATTCTTGTCTGGAAAATCTCCATGGATAGAGAAGCCTGGCAGTGTACAGTCCATAACGTTGCAAAGAGTCAGACATGACTGAGTGACACAGTATAACCTACATGGAAAATCCTAAAGATACTGCCAGAAAACTACTAGAGCTCATCAATGAATTTGATAACTTTTTAAAGACAAGGAAATTAAAAGATAATTGAAGACTAAAGGCAAATGGCTAATAAAAATACAAGCAGATATTTCAACCATGTTAAAAAGAAAAAGTCAAAAATAATGCTATTTATTCACTAATTATTTTGAAGGAAACTGTAGATGATGCTGATGAGAATATTCTCTGACTGACATACTCACTTATATTGCTAATTCAAATGAAAACCTGCTGCAGTGCTTTTTAAAACATTTGACACTGTAACCTAATACCCTTAAAAATGTTCATAAACTGGCTCAGTATAGCTACTGATAAGAAGTCTAATGTAAGGATATAAAATCAAGCAAAAATTAGATAAATATAGCATTTCCTTGAATTCATCCATTGGAATCAGACTGAAATTTAACAAAATGAGAATACTTCAGTAAATTATGTGATTATAGGAAATATATTATTGAAAAAGAATATATAGCAAAGGATTTAATTACAAAAATAAATAGAAATGAGTGCATAAAATAGCATAGATGGAATGATCTCAGCAGTGCAAGATATAATATATGCACATATCCATTACTTAACACCACTAATTAAATCCCTCATGGCAGAATTAAAAAAAAAATAAAATAAAATAAGCAAAAATGCAATTACTGTCAGATTAAATTATCATGATTCTATATGCTTTATTACGGTTCCTATTAAATTTCTGAGTGCTTTCTCTTGTTTTATCTTTATGGATCTCTTACTTTTTGTTCCCTCTGATACTTTTCCAAAGTATTTTTAAACCAATTTATTTTAAGCTGTTAACTATGGTTTCATGAGTTTTGTTCATTCCCATATACAGTCCATGGAATTCTCTAGGCCAGAATACTGGAGTGGGTAGCCTTTTCCTTCTCCAGGGGATCTTCCCAACCCAGGGATCAAACCCAGGTCTCCTACATTGCAGGCAGATTCTTTACCAGCTGAGCCACAAGGGAAGCTCATTAATTCTATTACTACTATTTTAAAAAGAATGATGTTAATTTTGACTAGTAAAGAATATGTAGCCAAAGAAAAAATGAGGTTAGAAAAAATTCCACAAAATATCAAGATTTAATCGATACTTGCTTAACTCCTTAGACTATTTTCCTAACCATGAGTCTACAATAACACCTCCCAGTATAGGCTGTCAATGTGCATCTCCAGGAACAGGACATCTTGATTACCTTCTTAAGAAAGTGGCTCAAAGAGTTTAATGCTGAAAATAAACAAAAAGTTTCCCTTGTGTTTGTGTGTGTGTTTAAAGAAAATTTATATAGTTATAATTGTTTTTAATTATAAAGCAATATAATTGGGGTAATCAGAAAAGTGCTAATAATTTTCTAGTTATGTTTGTATTTTTAACTTGTGAACACATTCACATTAACATGACACTAGTGTTAGACTTAAGAAATTTATGTTTTATTGTAGACCTTTTCAGAAATATTTTAATGATCACCATTTCAAAGGAGAAAAAATCAGATTATTTTAATCGAGACATAAAGGGAGGAAAGAATCAGTGTAGTATGAAGAAACTGAAAAATGTAAGGGAAGGTGACATTCAAGAATAGACATTATGTCTGAGATCAATATATTTCTATAAAGTTTAAACACCAAATGTTTTTATTGGTTATGCATGTTTGTGCACATTTAAAAACTGAATGATAACATGAAAAAGTAGTGTATAATTAAAAAAAAAGCTAAAACAAATCATTTGATGTTATACTTTTAAATTTTGTTATTTAAAAATATGCAAGAAGTTCATAATATCTTAGAATTTTTTATTTAGGACTATATTGCTGTTACAGTTGTTACAGAGGATGAGATGGTTAGATAGTATCACCAACTCAGTGGACATAAATCTGTGCAAACCCTGGGAGGTAGTGAAGGACAGGGAAGCTTGGTATGCTGCAGTCCATGGGGTCTCAAAGAGCCAGACACAACTTAGCAACTCAACAACAACAAACAATAGTTATTTGATTTACCTTCTAACTCCTGCTCTCAAGCACAACTGTTTTCTTTAAGCTATAGAAGCAAAATGAAATTATTGAAAACTAAAATATTATTTTTTCCAGGTGTCTGTTTATTAATAGTAGGTTTCTAATGTGTATCTTTCAAAAGAGGTCATTATCTGTGAGTGAATAAAAGTGTGAATACTTACACTTAAAGAGTAAAGAGTGAATACTTAGATATAAAAAGTGAATAATTACAAAAACCCAAGATCTTAATTTGTAACTTTTTACTAATAGTGTTTCTGTGATTATTCACTGAAAATTTTTAAGGTAGATGAAATCTTATATAAATTAAGGCAATTCCAAAATTCAAGGTATTTTAAAGTTTTCTCTGTAATTTCATGGATTATTTATATATAAGTAAAATGATAAAATAAATAAGTCATAATCTAAGAATTGACTCAAGGAAATATGGGAATACAAGATTAGAATGAGGAAAAGTCTGATAAGATTATTAAGTGCACACCACCATTATGTGCACTGACTAACACCCATGTTGCTTAATCTCATTAAAAAAAAATTAATGCTTAACTATATGTTCACATGGAGAGACGGAGTCATTTAACAGTAAGAAATTTCCTGAAGTAAAGTAATAAGTAAGGACAGAAACTTTTGAAAAAAGGGAAAATAAAATTTGTGAATACAGTCAGGAGTCAACTGTAAAATTCTGATAACTTTCTTAAAATATTTACCATTATTACATTAAGCTATGTAAGAAAAGTGACTAAATGCAACATTTCTGTAACACTGAAATAATTATTTTGTCAAATGTAAACATGTAGTTAAATAACTCAGAAAGTGAAAATCGCTCAGTCGTGTCCGACTCTTTGGAGTGGGTAGCCTTTTCCTTCTCCAGGGGATCTTCCCAAAGCAGTGATCGAACCCAGGCCTCCAACACCTCAGGCATTTTCTTTACCAGCTGAGCCACGAGGGAAGCCTGAGAATAGTGGAGTGGATAGCCTGTCCCTTCGCCAGGGGATCTTCCCAACCGCTTAGAACTGAGATAAGATCCCCTTCGTTAGCATTTTTGTCTGTTTGTTTTTGGTATGATAGACCAAGCTTTGAGCTTTTCAAGTACAATAGTTGAATTATAGCAGACTCTCATTAAATAATTATTTTCTGAATAAAACCTATGTTGGATTCTTCCCTTATAGCTCAATTGGTAAAGAATCCGCCTGCAATGCAGGAGACTCCAGTTCTTTTCCTGGGTCAGGCAGATCCGCTGGAGAAGGGATAGGCTACCCATTCCAGTATGCTTGGGCTTCCCTTGTGGCTCAGCTGGTAAAGAATCCATATACAACTCAGGAGACCTGGGCTCGATCCCTGGGTTTGGAAGATCCCCTGGAGAAGGGAAATGCTACCCACTCCAGTATTCTGGCCTGTAGAATTCCATGAACTGTATGGTCCAAGGGGTCACAAAAAGTCTGACATGACTGAGCGACTTTCACTTTCACTTGGATTCTGCAAATTAGCTCACTTTTAACATGATCCTGAAATATGATGCTGTGCAAGTGCTGCACTCAATATGTCAGCAAATTTGGAAAACTCAGCAGTGGCCACGGGATTGGAAAAAGTCAGTTTTCATTACACTACCAAAGAAAGGCAATGCTAAATAATGCTCAAACTGCCTCACATCTGCACTCATCTCAAAAGCTAGTCAAGTAATGCTCAAAATTCTCCAAGCCAGGCTTCAGCAATACATGAACCATGAACTTCCAGGTGTTCAAGCTGGTTTTAGAAAAAGCAGAGGAACAAGAGATCAAATGGCCAACATCCGCTGGATCATCGAAAAAGCAAGAGAATTCCAGAAAAACATGTATTTCTGCTTTATTGACTATGCCAAAGCCTTTGTGTGGATCACAATAAACTGTGGAAAATTCTGAAAGAGAAGGGAATACCAGACCACCTGACCTGCCTCTTGAGAAACCTGTATGCAGGTCAGGAAGCAATAGTCAGAAATGTACGTGGAACAACAGACTGGTTCCAGAAAAGAGCACATCAAGGCTGTATATTGTCACTCTGCTATTTAACTTAAATGCAGGGTACATCAGGTACATGCAGGGTACATGAGAAATGCTGGGTTGGATAATGCACAAGCTGGAATCAAAATTTCAGGGAGAAATATCAATAACTTCAGATATGCAGATGACATCACCCTTACGGCAGAAAGTGAAGAAGAACTAAAGAGGCTATTGATGAAAGTGAAAGAGGAGAGTGAAAAAGTTGGCTTAAAGCTCAACATTCAGAAAACTAAGATCATGGCATCTGGTCCCATCTTTTCATGGCAAATAGATGGGGAAACAGTGTCAGACTTGATATTTCTGGGCTCCAAAATCACTGCAGATGGTGACTGCAGCCATGAAATTGAAAGAGGCTTACTCCTTGGAAGGAAAGTTATGACCAACCTAGACAGCATATTAAAAAGCAGAGACATTACTTTGTCAACAAAGGTCCATCTAGTCAAGGCTATGGTTTTTCCAGTAGTCATGTATGGATGTGAGATTTGGACTATAAAGAAAGCTGAGTGCAGAAGAATTGATGCTTTTGAACTGTGATGTTGGAGAAGACTCTTAAGAGTTCTTTGGACTGCAAGAAGACCCAACCAGTCCATCCTAAAGGAGTTCAATCCTGGATGTTCATTGGAAGGATTGATGTTGAGGCTGAAACTCCAATACTTTGGCCACCTGATGCAAAGAGCTGACTCATTGGAAAAGACCCTGATGCTGGGAAAGATTGAGAGCAGGAGAAGAAGGGGACGACAGAGGATGAGATGGTTGGATGGCATCACTGACTCAATGGACATGGGTTTGGGTAGACTCTGGCAGTGGTGATGGACAGGTAGACCTGGGTTGCTGTGGTTCATGGGGTCACAAAGAGTCTGACAGGACTGAGCAACTGAACTGAACTGAACACAATCCAATCTCCTTCATCTTTGTGTTCCTTTTCCATTGCAACTGAACTCTCAAAAGAAATATATCCGGGTTCTTTCACATAAAAGACTCAGCACGTGACCACAGTTAAGCCAAGTAGATGCATCTACGTAAGACTTGGCAAAAATGATTAACGTTGTATGGTGGCTGTAAATGTGAAGATGTGGTACAAGCATTTGTTTCTCTTTGGGCAGCTCTAACAAACTGTTTATCTGTCTCTGATGCTCTAGGCCTCAGGAAATAGGCATTACTTTAGTAAGATTTCCACTAGAAGAATCCCAGTTATAACTGGGTATTTTCTTGACTGGGTGATTCCAGGGTTGCTGAATTGTTGTGCACGCTTCATGCTATGTTATGACTCAGGCTGCATGCCTTTGCCAAGCTAGTTATTTACAGAGTTGTTTCTGCTCAGAGGAAAATATTTTACTAGTTCATTTCAATTTGCTCTGAAGACTTGTGGGGTGGACTTCATTACTGGCAACATAGCATCAAACCTTACTTATCTGGTCTGCTAGAAACTTTGTAGGCAAAATAATACACTCTAAGAAATCCTGTTGTTTATAGTGATTATACTGGACTGTTGTCTGCAACTATGGAGCTTAACTGGAATGAAACTCTTGCCTTTTTACTTTATGCCTGGTAGTGATACTGAAACTCAATATGATTCTCTTTGTTGTGTGTGCTTTTTGTTTATCTACTTACAATATGTTTTGAAGGAAACATTTAAGCCAACAATCTACAAAATTGGAAGTGCTTTTTCTTAGTAGTCATTCTTTTTTCTCTAACTCAAGAAGGAAAGCATTCATATAAAATACTGTGTATGTTGGCACCTTATATGCTTATATACTTTGTTCTAAATTATCTTTTATTCTTTGAACTGAAATCAAGCATAAAATTCTGCAGTATGTGAAACCAAGCAAAAAATAACTATTTTCTTCAGGAAGCACTTGTTCCAGTAAGATAACTTATAAAATATTCAAGCTTGCTTCCTTACCAAGACCATAGCTTCTTCCTTAGAACTAAACTAATAAAGTTCCAGCTCATCAAAACTGGCTTCAAAACTCCTGCCTTACAATCTCCATCCTCATCCAAAGATATTACATGGTAAATCTTGCCCAGTTTCACTAGATATTCCAACATTTAAAGTATTCCTTCAAATCATCCAGCCCAAGAGTTTTAACTTTATTAACTCAAAATACACTGGGAAAATAAATTAGAATTAATATAATTGCAAAGCAATGTTTCCTAATTCTGTGTCTCTCATATGTTCAAATCAACTTAGAAGACTTTACATTAGCAAACATTTAGCAAGAAGACATACTTTCACATATTTTCTTGTTTATAACTGATTTTGGAGTATGAACTTGTGAAGCTCTAGCCATTTCCTCACACCCTAACATTTTTTTCATAATGTTATATATTTGTGAATTGGTTATCTAGGTTTAAGTGCATAAAGAAAAGTAAAACAAAGCTAACAATTTTCTGTGAGAATTAAATCTTTGTATTTTCTCACATTAACACGTTGCAACCTGACCATATACAAATTGGTTATTCAATTTTGAATATAAATTATGCTTATTATCACAATATTCTTCCTTATTCTGTTTTTTTAATGAAGAATTACATAGTTTGTGTATGCTTATTTATGCTGAAATATAACTAAAGGGGGTTTAAAATAGTTTCCTACTATAATTCCATAAAGCTTAAGCTAAGAGAAATTATAAACTAAAGGACTGACAGAAAACAGTGAACACCTTTAAATATATTGTTAATTATCAGCTTCAAGTATCTCCCTTAGATTTGCAAGAAACCTAAGTCCATTTTCATATGTTTTCTTTAATTCAGCATCTGAACTTCCCTGAACCCTACACAACAGGTATGCTTTTCTTGAGCCAGCTAACAACTCACAAACATAAAAGCTATACCCTGAAGTAAGTTTTTTGGCCCAACTTACAAATTACTGATGTTTCATTTAAAGAAGACACAAGTAATTGGAAACATATCCTGTGTTCATGGATTAGGATAACTGATATAGTGAGCATATTTAGATCATTCAAAGTGATCAACAGATTAAGTCGAATCCCTATCAAAATTCCAATGGGACTTTTCACAGAAGTTAAAAAGAAATCCTAACATTTATATGGAATCACAGAAGACCCTGAATAGCTAAAGTAATCTTGAACACAAAAAAAGTAAATCTAGAAGCATAAACTTTTATATTTTAAATTATATTATGAAGCTATGTTAATCAATACAGTATGGCACTGGTGTAAAGAACAGACCCTTACAACAAAGGAAAGAAATAGAGACCTTAGAAATAAACACAGGCATAATGGCTAACTAATCTTACACAAGTGTGCCAAGAATGCAAAATGGGAAAAGAATGAATTCTTCAACAAATGGTGCTGGGAAAACTGGATAATCGCATGCAAAAAAAAGTAAAAGTAGACCCTAATGTTATGCCAAATCAACTCAAAATGGATTAATGACTTAAAGGTAAGGCCTAAAATACATATACAGTGGAAGTGAGATTATACATTGGAAGTGATAAATAGATTTAAGGGACTAGATCTGATTGACAGAGTGCCTGATGATCTATGGATGGAGGTTCATGACATTATACAGGTGACAGGGAGCAAGAACATCCCCAAGAAAAAGAAATGCATAAAAGCAAAATGACTGTCTGAGGAGGCCATACAAATAGCTATGAAAAGAAGAGAAGCTAAAAGCAAAGGAGAAAAGGAAAGATATACCCTTTTGAATGCAGAGTTCCAAAGAATAGCAAGGAGAGATAAGAAAGACTTCCTCAGTGATCAGTGCAAATAAATAGAGGAAAACAATAGAATGGGAAAGACTAGAGATCTCTTCAAGAAAATTAGAGATACCAAGGAGACATTTCATGCAAAGATGGGCTCAATAAAGGGCAGAAATTGTATGATCCTAACAGAAGCAGAAGATATTAAGAAGAGGTGGCAAGAATACACAGAACTGTACAAAAAAGATCTTCATGATCCAGATAATCACGATGGTGTGCTCACTCACCTACAGCCGATATCCTGGAACGTGAAGTCAAGCAGGCATTAGGAAGCATCACTATGAACAAAGCTAGTGGAGGTGATGGGATTCCAGTTTAGCTATTTCATATCATAAAGGATGAGCTGTGAAAGTGCTATACTCAATATGCCAGCAAATTTGGAAAACTCAGCAGTGGCCAAAGGGCTGGAAAAGGTGTTTTAATTCCAATCCCAAAAAAAGGCAATGCCAAAGAATGCTCAAACTACCACACAATTGTACTCTTCTCACACGTAAGTAAAGTAATGCTAAAAATTCTCCAAGCCAGGCTTCAACAATATGTGAAGCATGAACTTCCAGGTGTTCAACCTGGTTTTAGAAAAGACAGAGGAACCAGAGATCAAATGGCAAACATCTGCTGGATCAATAAAAAGGCAAGAGAGTTCTGGAAAAACATCCACTTCTGCTTTATTGACTATACCAAAGCCTTTGACTGTGTGGATCACAATAAATTGTGGAAAATTCTGAAAGAGATGGGAATACCAGACCGCCTGACCTGCCTCTTGAGAAATCTATATTCGGGGCAGGAAGCAACAGTTAGAACTGGAGGTGGAACAACAGTCTGTTTCCAAATAGGAAAAGGAGCACGTCAAGGCTGTATATTGTCACCCTGCTTATTTAACTTATATGCAGAGTAAATCATTAGAAATGCTGGGCTGGATGAAGCACAAGCTGGAATCAACATTGCCAGGAGAAATATCAATAACCTCAGATATGCAGATAACACCACCCTTATGGCAGAAAGTGAAGATGAACTAAAGAGGCTATTGATGAAAGTGAAAGAGGAGAGTGAAAAAGTTGGCTTAAAGCTCAAATTCAGAAAACTAAGATGATGGCATCTGGTCCCACCACTTCATGGCAAATAGATGGGGAAACAGTGGAAAGAGTGGCTGACTTTATTATTAATTATTATTTTTTAATTTTTTTGGCCTCCAAAATCACTGCACATGGTGACTGCAGCTATGAAACAAAAAGGCGCTTACTCCTTGGAAGAAAAGTTATGACCAACCTAGACAGCATACTAAAAAGCAGAGACATTACTTTGCCAACAAAGGTCCATTTAGTCAAGGCTATGGTCTTTTTCTAGTAGTCATGTGTGGATGCGAGAGTTGGACTATAGAGAAAGCTGAGCACTGAAGAATTGATTCTTTTGAACTGTGGTGTTGGAGAAGACTCTTGAGAGTCCCTTGGACTGCAAGGACATCCAACCAATCCATCCTAATGGAAATCAGTCCTGAATGTTCTGTAGAAGGACAGATGTTGAAGCTGAAACTGCAATACTTTGTCTACCTGATGTGAAGAACCAACTCATTGGAAAAGACCCAGATTTTGGGAAAGATGGAGGGCAGGAGGAGAAGGGGACGACAGAGGATGACATGGTTGGATGGCATCACCAACTCAATGGACATGAGTTTGGGTAAGCTCTGGGAGTTTGTGATGGACAGGGAGGCCAGGCATGCTGCCATCCATGGGGTCGTAGAGTCGGACATGACTGAGCGACTGAACTGAAATGAACTGAAAGTCTAAAATCATAAAGCTTCTAGATGAAAACATAGGGGGAAAATTACTTGATATTAGCTTTCCTTTCTTTCTTTTTTTAATTTTTTTTTTGATACTACATTTTTATGCCCACAGGACAGCCTAGGGTAGGACTGCGAGCCCTGAGCTTGGTGCAGGAACTTTTTTGAGCAGGACAGAACACTATGGTCCCTGGTATATACCACCAGGGACTGGTTTATAAGGAGACCATCATGGGCACTGGCTTGAAGGCTGCGAAGGGCACAGGCAGCAGGTTCCAATGGGAGGAGCACACTTGGGGGGCGATAGGTAGTATGCAGGTTCTTCTCTAACACCAGGGGCTCTTCCATGGGACCATACCATGCCACCACACAGTGCTCTTGTGAGGAACTTGGGAAAATTCCATCTGATGCATTTCCCACCATGCACCTCACCTTGGGTTGGAGTTCATTCCCTTCCACAGAGGGTGGGCTGTCATCGCATTCACACAGATCTCACTGCACATTTCAAAATTGACATGAGAGCCTGCAGTAAACTCTTTGATCCCTGTGTTACTTCCTGGCTCCTGCCTCTCAAACTTGTTGTGAGGGAAGACCAGTATCCCTAAACCACTGCTCAAGTGTATGAACAGTGAAGGTCCTTCTTGCCTCTTTGGGAGGCCACATTTGTGAGAATCACAGATAACCCTGGTATTTGCCCAGGTTAAGTTTTGGATATAACATCAAAAGCACAGGTAACAACAACAACAAAAAAAGATAAGTTTTTAACTGGGCTTCCCTGATGGCTCAGTCAGTAAAGAAGCTACCCAGGGAGACCTGGGTTCAATAACTGACTGAGGAAGGATCCCCTGCAGAAAGGCATGGTCACCCACTCCAGTATCCTTGCCTGGAGAATCCCCACTGACATAGGAGACTGGTGGGCTGGAGTCCATGCGGTTGCAAAGAGTTGGACTTGACTGAGCAACTGAGAACAAGAGCTTCTGCACAGCAAAGGGTGCTGTCAACAAAATGAAAAGACAACTGCAGAATGTGAGAAAATATTTGCAAACCACCTACCAGGTAAAAGATTAGTATCCAAAATATATTAAAAAAATGTAATTCAGTAGCAAGAAAAAATAACTCCCGCCAAAATGAACATAGGTCTTGAATAGATAGTTTTCTATAGGAGAGATAAAAAAGGCCAACAAGTAAATGAAAATGTGCTAAACATCACCAATCATCAGGAAAATGCAAATCAAAATGACAATGAATGTATGTCATAAAAAAGTCAAATGGAAAGGATGTGGAGAAAAGGCAACTTTCGTATTTTGTTGGTGGAAATATCAACTGGTGCAGGCACAATGGAAAACAGAGGTTCCTAAACAAACAAACAAGCAAAAAAACACAGCAGAACTACAATATGATTCAGAAATTCTACTTCTGGGTATTTATCCAAAGGATTTTGCATCAAGATCTAAAGAGAGATCTGTACTCCCACATTCACTGCAGTTATTCACAATAGCAAAGACATAGAAACAATCTAAATGTCCATCAATGGGTAAAGGATAAAGAAAATATGGTATACACATACCACGGAACATTCTTGAGTATTTAAAAAAAAATTCTGCCCTTGTGACAACATAGATGAACCTGTCATATTATGATGTGAAATCCCATACATAATAAGACAAATATCCTATGATCTTATTTCTGTGGTTTATCTAAAATAGTCAAACTCACAGAAGCAGAGCTTGTGATTGCCAGGATCTGCAGAGAGGAGAAATTGGAGAAGCGATGTGCAAAGGGTACAAAGTTTCATTTCTATAAGATAACGTTCTGAAGATCTTCTCTACAGCATAATGCCCATAGCTATCAATACTGTATTGTATATTTAAAATGTGCTAAGAAGGTAAATCCTATGTTAAGTGCTCTTACCACACACACACACACACACACACTCACCCACAATACACACCAATAATATTAAAGGACATTTGAAGAAATTTTGGGAGGTGATGAATATGTTTATGGACTGAATGGTGGGTACGGCTTATGCCCAAACTCATTTTGTTGTGTACATTAAATATGTATACCTTTTTACATGTCAGTCGTGCCTCAGAAAGAAAAACATCTACATGAAACAGTAATAGAGAAACTTCTTTAAATTTAATATAGGGTTAAAGGCACAAGCAGATCATTTCAGTTTTCTTGAAAGGACAGTATTATAAACACACACACACATATATATACATATACTTTAGAAAAATATATTTTCACATTTTCAGCAAAAAATGGTCTTAAGCTCATTATAAAAGTCATTTAAGATGAAATATAAAATTTCATTTTAGGAAGAAAAAATAATCAATTCTCAAGGGAAACTTGAACAAATATATCCCCAGGAAAACAGTTTCTGAGTTTTGTAGGGAAATAGTGTTAAAAAAGGAAAATCTTCTAATCTGGAAAATTTATCCACAAAGGAAATAAAGGAAACTGTTATGGAATCAGCATTAAACCTGAATGTTATGTACATTGTGGGCAATCTGCTAAGATGTTCCAAAAACAGAAGGAATCCTCAGCCTTTTAGATAGTTAAGCAGATACAATCCATTGCATACATGTTTTCAAGATGAATTGTAACTACTTCTTAAGTCAGAGGACTTGACAACATCATTTATCACACATTGGTTATCCTAATTTTACTTGGTAATTAGGGTGACCATTTATGCTGGCAAATTGATTTTATCTGGAGGAACAAAAAGCTACGTCTCATCTCTTATTTACAACAGGTATTTTTGTCACTTGGAATAAGACCCATCTGAGCTAGATTTCTTTCCACATATCAGTTCAGTTCAGTTGCTCAGTTGTGTCTGACTCTGCGTCTAACCCATGGACTGTAGCACACCAGGCTTACCTGGATGTTGCTCAAACTCATGTCTATCGAGTCAGTGATGACATCCAATCATCTCATCCTCTGTCATCCCCTTCTCCTCCTGCCTTCAGCCTTTCCCAGCATCAGGGTCTTTTCCAATGAGTCAGTTCTTCGCAGCAGGTGGCCAAAGTATTGAAGCTTCAGCTTCAGTATCAGCCCTTCTCTTGAATATTCTTGATTGATTTCCTTTAGGATTAACTGGTTTTATTTCCTTGCAGTCCAATGGATTCTCGAGTCTTCTCCAACACCACAGTTCTTTCCAAGTATGGACACTGGGAAATCTAGGTGCTCTCTCCCTTGATGGCGATACTTCAAAGAGAGGATTGTCGGGTTCTCAAGATATTCCTGGTTTCAGAAGGCTAACAAAAGGCCAGCCTATTAAAGGCCAATATAGTCTTTGAAAGTATTTGTATACATTTCAAAGAGATGAGAAAACAATTATTTAAAGGTTTTCTAAGGTAAATGCACTGAGAAAAAGAAAGGGAGGAAAACCTCTCACTTTCAACAGGGAAAAGTAAAGACTCTTTATTGTCAAATTTAGACAACCAAAAATGACAGTGTAGAGAATCAAAGAGTATTACAGGTGATGACTTTTATTAATAAGAAACATTAAAAAGATAGAAAAGAATAGAAAAGCCAAAGACTTTTTAAAAATATTAAGATAATAAAATGGTTTACCTTAACTCTGCTTGAAATGAAGCAGAAGAATTTTTTTTTTTCTTGAGAAAGACATCATTGTTAGACTATTTCATAGGAAAAGACAAGTATGAAACCATAACTTTATGTTTTATTTTATGTATGAATGAACATAATTGTCAAAATAACATTTACTTATATATATATATATATAAATATTTATTTAATTATTCATTTTACTTGCAAGGTCTTAGTTGCAGCATGTGGAATCTTCAGGTTTGTTGAGGCATGCAGGATCTTTAGTTGAAGCATATGGAATCTAGATACCTGACCAGGGATTGAACCCTGGCCCTCTCCATTAGGAGCATGGAGTCTTACCCATTGGACCACCAGGGAAGTCCATTCTCAAAATAAATAGAAAGCAACATCCAAAGGATTAAGATACTTATCTGGCTATCCTTAAATCCTGACAGATTTCCTAGTACATATACAATGTTGAAATAGTGTTTATATCTTAAACAAATGGGAATGTTATATTACAGTGCTTGGACTATATCTCATTGGAAAAGGAAATCACTTTATGCACATGATTGACATCAGACTTATATTTTTTTAATAGAAAGTTCTGTGGAAGTTGAATTTTTAAATAAGCAAGGCAGGAGAAAAACTGGAAGAAAGCTTACAGTGAGGAATGTAACTCATATTTCTGTCTAGGTTACTTAGTCTGCTAGTATCTAGGCAAAAGTATCTTAACAATCCTAAAAGCACCCTGTGAATTTCCATGGGTTAAAATTTCTCTTAGATTCTCTGGGCTCTGAGTTTTGCATTTACTAAATTCTCATTATCATTTCTATATCTTATGGCTGATTTTTCATTTCTGTCCTGATACTGAAAAAAATTAGTCAGGTCATCATTGTTGTTGTTTAGCCCCTCAGTTGTGTCCAAATCTTTGTGACTCTATGGACTGCAGCATGCCAGGCTTCCCTGCCCTTCATCACCTCCTGGAGCTTGTGCAAACTCATGTCCATGGAGTTGGTGGTACCTTCAAAAATTCTCTGTTGGCCCCTTCTCCTCCTGCCTTCAATCTTTCCCACCATCAGGATTTTTTCTAATGAGTCAGATCTTCGCATAAGGTGGCCAAAGTATTGGAGCTTCAGCTTCAGTATCAGAATCAGTCCTTCTAGTGAATACTCAGGATTAATTTCTTTTAGAATTGATTGGTTTGACCCTTGCAGTCCAAGAGATTCTCAAGTCTCCTCCAAAACCACAGTTCAAAAGCATCAGTTCTTTGGTGCTCAGCTTTCTTTATGGTCCAACTCTCACATCCATATATAACTACTGGAAAAACCATAGCTTTGACTATATGGAACTTTGTTGGCAAAGTAATGTCTCTGTTTTTTAATATGCTGTCTATGTCTTCCATAGTTTTTCTTCCAGGGAGTAAGTTTCTTTTAATTCCATGGCTGCAGTCACCATCTGCAGTGATTCTGGAGCCCAAGACAATAAAATCTGCCACTGTTTCCATTGTTTCTCTATCTATTTGTCATGAAGTGATGAGCTTGAATGCCATGATCTTAGTTTTTTGAATGTTGAATTTTAAGCCATCTTTTTCATTCTCTTCTTTCATCTTTATCAAGAGGATCTTTAGTTCCTTTTTGATTTCTGCCATAAGGGTGGTGTCATCTGCATATCTAAGGTTATTGATATTTCTCCTGGCAGTCTTGATTCCAGCTTGTGCTTCATCCAGCCTGGCATTTCACAGGACATACTCTGCATATAAGTTATGTTAGCAGGGTGACAATAAACAGCCTTGACGTACTTCTTTCCCAATTTGGAAACAGTCTGTTGCTACATGTGTGGTTCTAACTGTTGCTTCTTGACCTGCATACAGGTTTCTAAGGAGGCAGGTAAGGTGGTCTGGTATTCCTATATCTTAAAGAATTTTCCACTGTTTATTGTGATCCACACAAAGTTTTAGCATCTTCAATGAAGCAGAAGTAGATGTTTTTCTGGAACTCTCCTGCTTTTTCTCTGATCCAATGGATGTTGGCAATTTGACCTCTGGTTCCTTTGCCTTTTCTAAATTCACCTTGAACATTTGGAAGTTCTTGGTTCACATACTGTTGAAGCCTAACTTGGAAAATTTTGAGCATTACTTTACTAGCTTGTGAGATGAGTGCAATTGTGTGGTAGATTGAACCATTTTTGGCATTGACTTGCTTTAAGATTGGAATGAAAACTGACTTTTTCCTGTCCTGTGGCCACTGTTGAGTTTTCTAAATTTGCTGCCATATTGAGTGAAACACTTTCACAGCATTATCTTTTAGGATTGGAAATAGCTCAGCTGGAATTCCATCACCTCCACTGGCTTTGTTCATAGTGATGCTTCCTAAGGCCCACTTGACTTCCCACCAGGATGACTTGCTCTAGGTGAGTGATCACACCATCGTGCTTATCTGTGTCATTAAGATCTCTTTTGCATAGTTCTTCTGTGTATTCTTGTCACCTTTTCTTAATATCTTCTGCTTCTATTAGATCCATACAATTTCTGTCCTTTATTGATCCCATCTTTGCATTAAATGTTCCCTTGGCATCCCTAATTTTCTTGAAGAGATCTCTAGATTTTCCCATTCTATTGTTTTTTTTTTCTATTTCTTTTCATTGATTCTTTGCCATTAGAGTGATATTATCTGCACATCTGAGGTTGTTGATATTTCTCCAAACAATCTTGATTTCAGCTTATGATCATCCAGCCTGGCATTTCACATGACATACTCTAGGCTTCCCAGATGGCTCAATGGTAAAGAATCCACCCATAAATGCATGAATTCAAGAGCAGATGCAGGGACATTCTCTGCATTGGGAAGATCTCCTGCAAGAGAAAATGGCAACCCACTCAAGTATCCTCTGCTGGGAAATCTTATGGACAGAGGAAGCTGGTGGGCTTCAGTACATGGGTTCCCAAAGAGTTGGATATGACACACAGCCCACCCACTTCATGTAGTTCAAATCAATAGGGTGACAATAGACAGCCTTGTACTCCTTTCACAATGCTGAACCTGTCAGTTGTTCCACGTCCAGTTCTAAATGCTGCTTCTTGACCTGAATACAGGTTTCTCAGGGGACAAGTAATGTGGTCTGGTACTCCCATCACTTTAAGAATTTTCCACAAGTTGTTGTGACCCACACAGTCAAAGGCTTTAGTATAGTCAGTGAAGCAGAAATAGATGTTTTTCTGGAACTCCCTTTCTTTCTCCATGATCTTACGAATGTTGGCAATTTGATCACTGATTCCTCTGCCTCTTTGAAGCTCAGCTTGTACATCTGAAATTTCTTGGTTCACAATTGCCAAAGCATAGCTTGAGGGATTTTGAGCATAACCTTGCTAGCTTGTGAAATGAGCCCAATTGTATGGTAGTTTGAACAATCTTTTGCAAAGCCTTTATTTGAGACTGGAATGAAAACTGAACTTTTCCAGTCCTGTGGCCACTGCTGATACAGACAGACAGATAGATAGATAGATTTGTTATAATGAAGTAGCTGTATACAATGATAGAATCATATGAGCTAGGTAACCTGTATCTGTAAATCTGTTATTTCTACATCTGATGTGGAGCTTGACAGCCATGGGATATGAGCCTCTTATGGAAGATAGGTTTAAAATGGGGAAGATCAAGGCAGACTGAAACACTCAAAAACAAATTGTATTCTCAGAGGATGAACTGCCACGCTTTCTGTTCTTATTCCATCTAATTTGATGATAAGGGTGTTTTTCAGAAACCAGGGTCCTTCATCATGAAACTTAATACACATCTGTGGCCCAAGAGTTAGAAAAGCCAGAGGATCCTAGGGAAGATCAAGATGGTGCAGCCCTAGTTGTTGCCTCATGTCAGCAATGTGAGTCAGCAGATGGGAGGCATTGGATGTGAACAAAAAACGGCTGCTTCTTCCCTTGTGCTCTCCAGTTCCCCGAAGAATCCCCCTGTGACCCACCCTAAGTGGAAACATACTTGAAAATAATAATTATAGTTATTAATAATATTAATAATTAATTGCTATTAATTATTAATAATAAAGAAATGCAATTCAGCCTAGTCAATTTTATACTTTATAAAGCCATCACATTCAGAGTTATCTTTTCTTCTTAAATCCCTCACCTCTCACCCTACTACAAGCACTCATATGAGGCAGCTGTCCTTAATGAACTTTTATTAGAAATTTTTGGAAAACAGCAATTCATATCAAAAAGTCCTGCAACTTCTTATGCTTAATTGAGTTATTGATTTAGTCTCTCTTATATTTCTCATCTACACACTGAACAGATAGATATATGTGCTTTCACTTTTATCCGTAAATGATGTATCTCTCCCAGATGAAATAAGCTTAATTTATTAATCTTTTTATATAATTTATAAATATTTATATCAATACTGCAAAATTTAGCATTAAAATTTTTGCAGCCATAAGTTAAATAGCAAATTTTAAAAATGAAGCATATTTTCTATCACTGTAAACAGGAATGGTGTTCTTTTGGAGATGATAAATACATCTAAAAGTTTTTAGTCAGCAGTGTCCTAGGAAAGACTGTTTTAGTCAACCTACAACATAATTATTAGGTTGCACAATAAAAAAATACAGGAATAAAAATGCATTTGACAGACTAAACAGCCTTTATTCTTTACCTTGAAATATTTACTTCTTACATATAACTTTCCTAAGTGAAAATGTGTCTTTGTTGCACATTCTCATTTAAATGTCCTGGAAACTGGCTATGATACTTGCCATAGACCATGCTGACTAATTTATGCTTGTACAGACAGAACTTCAACATTGTTAATCTAAGATCTGCAAAATGTTCTTACATACTACTTTGCAACTTCCGATGACCTACTATTATTTTTTTTTTAAATATTTTATACTCTTGACAGAGATCCAATAATGTTCACATGGTTTGATGATGTTTTGGGTTTTCAAGGTCATTTGCAGTAGTTGATAGATCATGATCCCCATAAAGTCACATCTTGCAGATATATTTATTGGCCTGTTACTGTGTAAAATTAAAATTTGTTTTCAATATAATTCTGCTATTAGAGGTGATATTTCCTATAAACAATGAGTAATATTCAGGCATTTATTTTCTTTTTGGAATTCACTATAAAACAATAATTTCTGAAGTTGGAAATGTTGAATTCAGTAGTTGTAAGCCAGAGTATTTCAATGGCTTAGAACAATATCTGAAATAAAATAATAGGTATTTGATTTTCAACAGGGGTGGATAGTGCTGTGGTCCAGTGTGGGTTGGAAAAGAATTTCCAGACATGAGACAGAATGAGAGGGAAATAAAGTTTATTAGAGTGGGAGATGCTGTTAGAACAGTGGGCCAGCTAAAGGGTCCTTAGTCAACTTTTGTATACAGGTACAAGGAGTGGGCTAGGGGTCTTGTGGGTCATTTACTGATTGGATGAGGTATGCATTCTGGATGGGGGGAAGAGTAAGGCAAATACCTTCTCCCTGTGGGTTAGGAGGGGAGACAGGTTATACTGCTTAAGGGAACCTGAAATCCATGAATAGTTACAACATGGGGAAGGAAAGATGATAAGGATCTGGTTTTTCCATTCCTGCCTTCCAAGACTCTCCTTGGTTTTATCTACTCTTTAGTTCTTGGTTTACCATAGACAGACATAGATATATATTAAGCTTTTACATCTAGTTAAAAGATTATTTACACATAAAGGCATTTGAATTGTGGGACATTAAAGCCCAGTTTGACATGGGTAGAAACTAATAATTTCCATTATAAAACTAATATCCAATATCTAAAATTTATTTCTTTCAAAAACCTTGGTACCTTTTTGTATGCATACGTCCCTGTTTCTTGGAGTTTGACTGTGAAACTATAAAAACATATTACAAAAAGAAAGAAAAATATCTGCTAAGGCCAACCTCAGAGTCAGAAACCATCTTGGCAGTTACTGGTGCCAATATTGACATATGTCTGACAGCTAAAATGTATTATTCATGGTACCTGTTAAAAATGTATAGCAATTATTATTTTTTGATCTCCAAAACTTCAGTCTCACTTTCTACCACTCCACTTTCCCAAACCTAAGGCAAAACAAGACAAAGCAGAAAATTTTTCTTTTAAAAAGAGTTCAACATTCTTATATACATACCCCACAACATTTTCTCTGGTTACTATGTTTCTTTGAAACCTCAGCTATCTCACTTTATTTAAAATATATAAACATAAAATGCCCCAAGTACAACTTTCTTAGGAAGCAAGTTTTCTGGACTTGACCCTGAGTGACTCAGCAGCCTTCTGCCCTTGAAAGGCCTATTGTTTCTAAACTGTACTGTTTATTGCTCCTGTGTGAAAGGGTTTGACATTTAGAAAACAAACAAACAAACAAACAAAAACACTGCATATTGACACAGAAGAAAATCCTGTCCCAAAGAAAGAGAGAGAGAGAGTAAGGATAGGAGCCAAAAGTTCAATTGAATGGTCTTCCCAGGTGGTGTAGTAGTAAAATAATCTTCCTGTCAGTGTAGGAGACACAAGAGATGGGTTTCATCCCTGGGTGAGGAAGATTTATCCCCCTTCCCCCACCAGCCAGAGGAGGAAATAGCAAGCCACTCCAATATTCTTGCCTGGGAAATCCCATGGACATGGGAAATTGGCAGATATAGTCCATGGGGTTGAGAAGAGTCAAACACAACTGAGCGACTGAGCACAGTGTACACAATGTGAGTACATAGTATATATGGATATGGGAAAAATATTAAGATGGTTTAAAAGACCTGCAGAATGTTTAATTCATATATTTCCCCCAAAGGATATGGATGGTCTTTTAATATGTTAAAACGTATTTTTACATTAAATAGTGTAATTTAGAAGGTGGCCTAGAAAACCACTAGACCATTCAGATGTGACCTAAATCAAATCCCTTATGATTATACAGTGGAAATGAGAAATAGATTTAAGGGACTAGATCTGAGTGACTGGTGAACCATAGATGGAGGTTCATGACATTATACAGGTGACAGGGAGCAAGAACATCCCCAAGAAAAAGAAATGCATAAAAGCAAAATGGCTGTCTGAGGAGGCCTTACAAATAGCTGTGAAAAGAAGAGAAGTGAAAAGCAAAGGAGAAAAGGGAAGATATACCCATTTGAATGCAGAGTTCCAAAGAATAGCCAGGAGAGATAAGAAAGCCTTCCTCAGTGACCAGTGCAAAGAAATAGAAGAAAACAATAGAATGGGAAAGACTAGAGGTCTCTTCAAGAAAATTAGAGATACCAAGTAAACATTTCATGCAAAGATGGGCTCAATAAAGGACAGAAATTTTATGGGCCTAACAGAAGCAGAAGATATTAAGAAGAGGTGACAAGAATACACAGAAAAACTGTACAAAAAAGATCTTCACGACCCAGATAAACACGACGGTGTGATCATTCACCTAGAGTCAGACTTCCTGGAATGGGAAGTCAAGTTGGCTTTAGGAGGCATCACTATGAACAAAGCTAGTGGAAGTGATGCTATTTCAAATCCTAAAAGAGGATGCTGTGAAAGTGCTATACTCAATATGTCAGCAAATTTGGAAAACTCAACAGTGGCCACAGGACTGGAAAAGGTCAGTTTTCATTCCAATTCCAAAAAAAAAGGTAACGACAAAGAATGGTCAAACTACCAAACAATTGCACTCATCTCACATGCTAGTAAAGTAATGCTCAAAATTCTCAAAGCCAGACTTCAGCAGTACATGAACCGTGAAATTCCAGATGATCAAGCTGGATTTAGAGAAGGCAGAGGAACCAGAGACTAAATTGCCAACATTCGCTGGATCATTGAAAAAGCAAGAGAGCTTCAGAAAAACATCTACTTCTGCTTTATTGACTATGCCAAAGCCTTTGACTGTGTGGATCACAATAAACTGTGGAAAACTCTGAAAGAGGTGGGAATACCAGACCACATGACCTGCCTCTTGAGAAATCTGTACGCAGGTCGGGAAGCAACAGTTAGAACTAGACATGGAACAACAGACTGGTTCCAAATAGAAAACAGTGTATGTCAAGGCTGTATATTGACACCCTGCTTATTTAACTTATATGCAAAGTACATCATGAGAAACACTGGGCTGGATGAAGCACAAGCTGGAATCAAATTTGCCAGGAGAAATATCAATAAGTCAGGTATACAGATGATACCACCCTTATGACAGAAAGTGAGGAAGAACTAAAAAGCCTCTTGATGAAAATGAAAGAGGAAAGTCAAAAAGTGGCTTAAAGCTCAACATTCAGAAAACTAAGATCATGGCATCTGGTCCCACCACTTCATGGCAAATAGATGGGGAAACTGTGGAAACAGTAGCTGACTTTATTTACTTGGGCTCCAAAATCACTGCAGATGGTGACTGCAGCCATGAAATTAAAAGATGCTTACTCCTTAGAAGGAAAGTTATGACCAACCTAGACAGCATATTAAAAAGCAGAGACATTACTTTGCCAACAAAGGTCCATCATTCAAGGCTATGGTCTTTCCAGTAGTCATGTATGGATGTGAGAGTTGGACTGTAAAGAAAGCTGAGTGCCAAAGAATTGATGCTTTTAAACTGTGGTGTTGGAGAAGACTCTTGAGAGTCCCTTGAACTGCAAGGAGATCCAACCAGTCCATCCTAAAGAAGATCAGTCCTGGGTGTTCATTGGAAGGACTGATGCTGAAGCTGAAACTCCAATACTTTGGCCACCTGATGTGAAGAGCTGACTCATTTGAAAAGACCCTGATGCTGGGAAAGATTGAGGGAAGGAGGAGAAGGGGAGGACAGAGGATGAGATGGTTGGATGGCATCACTGACTCAATGGACATGAGTTTGAGTAAGCTCCAGGAGTTGGTGATGGACAGGGAGGTCTGGCATGCTGCAGTCCATGGGGTCACAAAGAGTTGGACACAACTCAGTGACTGAACTAAACTGAACTGAACCTTTACATACTTGTTTATTGTTCCAACAAAAGAATAACAATAGGTTATTCACCCTCATCTATGTGGGACTGAGAGAGAAATTTTATCATCAGTAGTTCTTATCATAGACTCAGACTATTATTTCCTTTGCTGTTAGACTTTCTGGTCGTCTAATTTGCAGGTATTTGCAATTGCTACTTTGTTTCATAGCCTGCAAAATGCTTTCATTCCAACTGAGAACCGTACTGCATTCCAAATTAGATTCCAGCTTCTGTCGTGATGAACAATGAGAAAAATATGCTCTGCACTGTTTGCACCTTGAGACAGTGTCATGACTAAGTGACAAATCATTCTCACTTGGAACATCTTTATTTTGCATAAAAGCCATCCATACATATCCTCAAACCTCGGTGAGTGGTTAAGTGGTTGTAAATAGATCCCTGTAGTTCGGTTATACACCAACACTCCATTCATTACCAAAGAAAATGACATTTCAAATTCTTGCTACAAATTCTATTAGAATACATTATTAGAAGTAAATTACAGCTATATTATTGGCTTGCAAAAGACTTTCTTCTTTAAAAGACTGTACCTGGCAGTACCTAGCCCAGCTGGTATGGTTAATAGTTCATAAATTAGCAATTGCACTGCTTTGGACTCTATCATTTATTTTTATTCCATTTAAAAATCTTTGCTTGTTGGTTCAAGTCATTAAACATTTATACACTTAACCTTCTCAGCAATAAAATCCATGATTTTTTTGGCAGTCCCTCAAAAGACCATACAATTCTTAATACTTTTGTCTTCATAAATTAGAATATAATTCAGTAATATAAATTACTGCTCTAAATTTGATCTAATTCTGGAATCTATCAAATTAGTCACCTAATTTAAATGAGTTACTGCCTAATACATCAGAAGATTTCATTCATTTTCATGGTCTAATTACATCAATCAGTTGCATCTAATAAATTTTAAAGTTGACTTGCAATAAATCATAAATATATAGAGAAAAAAGTTACATCAATCAAATTATCAAGAGACCAAATTTCATGAACTGGTGTGCCAGAATTATGTCATAGTTATTTTGCTTAATATGTAATTAATAATCTATTTTAAGTTTGTTAATTTAAATTCATTATTATTATTATTATTTTTAGGTTCATCAACAAAGAGGAATGACTTTAATAATACTGTCTGGACATTGCTTTGCACCTTGTATATTTTTAATTTTGATCTTCACAACAGATCAATAATTTAGATTGGAAAATATCTTCATTTGGAAACTGTTGGTCCTGTATTGGACTGGAACCTGGTGGTCTGGAGTCGATGATAAGAAAGTGAAAGAAGGAAAGAGGCTAATATTCTTTGGGTTACACAGTCGGCTTTTGCGCTCCAGGGAATCAGCCAGAAATAGAAACCTCTGTTTATTTCCCTGGAATTTCCTTTCTGCACTGAGGTATTCAATTTTCCTTTCTATCTTAACACATTTATCTAATTTTCATTATCACAAGAGGACTTGTAGAAGGAGGGATGCTGGAAAGGATGTTGACAACTTAGCAGGAGCCCTCAAAGGTATATTTATGGAAGAATTGATTTGTATTATACCAGAACCTTCTTCCCTCCTTGTGATTCCCATCAAATTTTACTATTATTTCACTTTTCACTTTTCTTAATTTGGCTCCTTATTAATTATCCATGAATTATTTCTTTTTCATTTCTCAACAGCTATCCTGAGCTGCTTGATGGCAAGGTAACTTTTTAGATCTAAGTGTGCTTCAGAGTGTCTGAAACCTTACCAGGTGGCTCTCTGGTAAAAATTCTGCCTGCCAATTCAGAAGACACAGGAAATCTGGTTTCAATCCCTGGGTTGGGAAGGAGGAAATGGCAACCCATTCTAGTATTTTTGTCTGGAAAATTCCATGAACAAAGGAGCCTGATGGTCTACAGTCCATAGAGTCACAAAGAGTAGGACACAACTGAAATGACTGAGTAGACACACACAATGTCTTGACATAATAAGTAATTAAAAAATACCTGCTGCATTAAAGAATATACTTTCCTTACAGACATTATTTTCATTCTTCATTGTCTTTCAATTTTAGCCTACAGATGCCAGACAAAATATCTGAATTTTTAACCAATATTTTTTCCTATGGTTTATAACCTCAACTTCATTATGAGGATATCCTGTGGTTTAATAATATTCTTTAACCTAGCTTTTCTAACCTCACTGTGAAATAAAGTAGAGTAGAATTGCTGCTTATCATGTCAGGATATGAGATTGTCTGTTTGTAAACAACAATAAATATTTGGACAGGTAGAGGAATTTGTGAATATTGAGATAAAGTTGAGTTTTGGGACAAAGCAATAAGTGAAAGCAAGAGCACAACAGATAATTAAATGAAAATCTTACTGTTGATTAAAAAGAGGTTTTTTCTTTTTGTGGCAAAAGCTCTGCTTTTGAACACCCTAACGGTAGGTTCACACTGGATGCAGGAAAAAAAAAAAAATTGTGGCACCTTCCTTAGCATTTTAGTACTAAGTACAGCTTACAATACTCTATGCTAACTTAGAAGACTTTAAGGTCACTTAAACACTGAGAATGAGGTAACTGAAACATGAAATTGACTGCCTACCACTCAACATGGAATGTAGAAAATAAGATGTTGCAGAAACAGTTATATAGACCTGGAAGAAGAAGATACCAGTTGTGGTAAGCAGAATTCTAAGGATGGCTTTCCTAAATTTTACATCCCCTCGATATTCAATGAAACACAGATCTAGGTACTGCAGAGAAAAAATTTTGCTCAGGGAAACAAGTTGCTAATTAGATCAACTGACCTAAAAATTAAAAGATTATCCCAGATTTTAGGAAAATTATCCTGGAGATACTATCTGGAAAGTCCAAACATGCCTGATGCTTAAGTTTGTATTCAATAATCTCTTTTCCCTAGTTCCTTTTGATTTCTGAAATTGTTGAAGAAGTTGATAAATGCTGCAGTTCTCCTCTTTGGTTTCATTGCATTTGCCCTAACTCTTATTCTGGAACTCACTTTTTTTTTTTTCTACTTTATTCCCTACTTTCTATTCTTTACACCTATGTCTCCTTAAAACGGTGTTCTCTAATTTACTTCTTGTTCTTTTTGTATGCTTTTCAAATATGTTTCCTTGCCTCATGTCATTCTACATCTTTACCTATTACTTCCTGCAACTATTAACATATTATCCATACTACAGAATTAATGAAAACCAAATTAAATTTTTAGGTCTTTAATTCTTACTCTTAACCCCAGCCATGCATTTCATCTGCTTGTTCTACATTTCTCCCTAGATTTTCTACTAGCATCATCAATTTGGCATGTCCCAAACCCCTTTCTTAATGCAATAAGTTCTTTATCCTTACTTTACAAGTGGGACTATTTCTTAAGATAAATTTGCTAATTTCCTTTGGGTGATCTTTGATTCTTCAGGAATTTCTCTTTATCCAATTATTGTCAAATTGGTATAGCAACTACTTCCATCACATCATCTATATATAATGCCTCATTTCCCATTCTGATTATTCTCTTAACATGATTACTGCAGATCTTGTAAATAACTCTACTTTTCTCCAACTTAGCTATGCAATGCTGTAGTTTATTAAATAGATCACTGCTTTTATTACTCACTCAGTCAAAAACTTTCCAGACACACTGCATGTAAATTTTTCCTTTCCCTATTTGGCCCCACTCAAGATATCATTTTTAACTTTTCTTCCCTCCAGTTTCCTGTGTAATTATCCAGATAAACCACTTCTGTTGTTTCCTGTCATCCCAGTTTTCCAATGTGATACTATCCACCAGGTGCCAAATCCAACTGATGTCTTTAGCAACTGACCACATTTTATCTTTTCTTCATGAATTTCCTTTTGATTTAAAAGCTAAATGATGCTATCTCTCCCCTCATCCTTTTTTTTTAATTCACTGGTATCCTTTAATGACACCTTAATGTCCACTGAATTTTCTTCTGATTATACCTCATGTCCTCCCACCAAATTGTTAACTCTTTGATAAAGTAAAGGCATCTTATTTATCTTTCTAGGAAGCCCCCAGCACATTTCTTTGCTCTCAAAAGATAATTATAACATGTTTACTTAATTAGTTTGTTGAGTTTAAGGAACTCAAGGAAAAAAAGGAAACAAGGAAAAAAAATTACCTTAACAATAAATAATGTATTTACATTCAACTTTCAAAAGCATTTTACTTTTCTCTCAATAAATATGATAAGTCACCTATTCATTTATAGCATTCTATACAGATTTCAGAAGGACTACAGGAGAAGTGATGCAACTATTGATATGTCTTGACTTTCTTGCAAAATAGAGTAGCAAAAGGTTTATTATTCTGTCAATTATTTCCAAAGAATGACTATTCTTCCCTTGAACTGGTGTATGTGTACTCCGACAATTCTAACACAATGTGACACTAAATGGAACTAAATGACAGAATAAACTAATATTAGAAAAAGACAGCATGTAGCTATTGACTTGTACACTGGAACTGGCTCATGTCCCCCAAAAGAAAAAGACAGAGAGGGAGAAAGAGCGCTGGAATTCACTTTCCACAATGTGATATTTACTTTGAGTATCACTTCACCATTTTAGGGAGAAATTGTCTATAAGATAACATAAAAGTGTGTAATGTAAGAGCAATTGCATACATAAAATCAGCACAACTACAAACAAAAATAACCTGCACTTTAGACCAATGGTCCCCAATCTTTTTTGGGACCAAGGATTAGTTTCATGGAAGATAATCTTTCTATGGACCAAGGAGAAGGGAAATGCTTCATGGTGATTCAAGTGCAATACACTTACTGTGCACTTTATTTCTATTATATTATTATTATATTGTGATAGATAATGAAATAATTATATAGCTCACCATAATGCAGAATCAGTGGGAGCCCTGACCTGTCCCACAACTAGGCAGTCCCATCTGGCGGTGACAAGAGACAACGACAACCACTCCCCAGAGCTGGCATCACCACCTCAGCTCCAACTCAAGTCATCAGATAGTAGATTCTCATAAGGAATGAACAACTTAGATCCTTTGCATGCACAGTTGACAGTAGGTTTACTCTCCTATGAGAATCTAAGCTGCCACAGATCTGACAGGAGGTGGAGCACGGGTGGTAATGTGAGTGATGGGGAGGGGCTGTAAATCCAGGTGAGGCTTCACTGGCTTACTCACTGCTCGTTTCCTGTCTTTGGCCTAGTTTTTAAGCCCATGGTTCCTGGTCCAAGGGATTTGGGACCCATTCTTTAGATGGTCTTTTAAAAGTCTTATTAGTTTTTTTTTTTTTTTTCTTCACACATCAACTTTATTAGGTTTTCATTTGTTTTGTAGCATGTATATTATTTAGGATTTCTCAGAAAACAGGGCACTCAGGTGTCTCCCAAGGATCTTGTGACTCTTCAGTCTTCAGATTAGCAGATGTGGGAAAGAGGCTGAATACATGTAAATCCATGGCTGATTCATGTCAATGTATGACAAAAACCACTACAATATTGTAAAATAATTAGCCTCCAACTAATAAAAATAAATGAAAAAAAAAAAAAAAGAGGCTGAACTTCTAGATCTTTAATGTGCTCTCATTTAACGCCGATATTGCTGATATGAGGACTGAACTTCAAGAAGTAAGAAACTAAAGAAATTAAAGAAATAAAAGGTTAACTTAATTTTCTACATACTCTAAATCTCTTTTGAGATAAGATGAAATGATAGAATTTTTAAGGGATAGAGAAAGAAGTTAATTTGTATCATATTTAGAATAATTTAAAGTTTCTCTGTTTAAAAAAAATGTGCATTCTACTTTATAGAGAATTGTAGAGAAGAGAAAACTAAATAAGCCTTACACACATTGTTCAAAAGTAAATAGTGAAAGATTAATAATACTTTTAAATATTTAAAGGAAAGAGAGGGGACAAGGCTAGGCAGTTAACTAAATCCTCAACTTTTATACAGATTCAGTAGATCACCATTAAAGTGAAAGAAATATAGGTGAAATTGCTGTGGAACTTTTATTTATTTAATAATCTATCTAGAGCATATGCTAATCTGTTCTACAGAAAGCAACCAGAAAGGATAAGAAAGGAATGTGCAATAAGCAACTTGTCTCACTTGAAGAAATATTTGATGCTAGTTGGACTTTCCTTTATTAACCATATAGCAGAGTAACCAAAGAAATTTATTTACCATAATTTGCTATATTTTGAGATATGTTGTGATTATTAATATATTAACTATGTTCAGTAAATTTGATTATCTAGCTGCTATAGTGAGTTTTTTTTTTAATTAAGCATAATTTGCTCTGTAAAATCCAAGTGCAATATTGAAAATGCCTAACCCTGAGGGGCATCATGTGTAAAACGAGGATGACACACCTTCTTTATGTAAGATGGTATAGAAGTGTAGAGAAGTATTGTTGAAATTTTGTATTCTTTTAAAATAAATGAAAGTGTTCCTATTTCCTTCTGATTTTTATCACCCATGTGTCCATAGAGTACACTGTCACATTCTTTTTCATGTGCCTTTCACTTTTTAAAAAAAATTCAGCACTAACTCACATGTTATACTGTCTTCAACCAAAACAAAACATATATTAAAAATCAACAGAGTGATCTGACACCTAAAATATAAACACATACAAATTATTGACAGTATAAATTGCATTTTATGTCAATTCAGATTTACATCCTACTTAAAGTGATGGTATATAATGGATAAACATTCTCTGATCTTTTTCCCCTTAAGAAAAACATCAAACAGCAGTATATCATATATGCTTTCATCTCACAAAAGGTTGACAAACTAATTGTTAGTATTTCTTATGTTCAAATAAGGAGTAAGTAAGTAAGAAAAATCATGAAAGTGAAAGAAAAATTTTTGTGTATATCTTTCCTGTTGTTCAGTCACTGAGTCATGTTCTTCCTACAAATATCCTTCCTAGAAAACATATATTTTTAACTTTTGGTTACACAATGAAAAAAATCATTCAGTTCCATTCTTTTAAATCAGATTGTACAGTCTATTTTATCTTTATGATTTTCTGGTGATGAATATAAAATGTAAAAACAACCTAACCCAGTTTCAGAAATTTAATTTAAGTACTGTTTGTTTTCAAACAAAGGATATGAGTTTTCCCAATACTCTTCTCTGTTCTTCCATATGTCATATTTGATTTCATTTCTGTTTTCTATTTCCCAGACTGCTTTTACAAGTCCAGTGCTTGATACAGGAGGACAGCCCTGACATTTAAAGCAGGAGAGCTTGAATACCATGAACTTGACATTCAGAATTATACTTTCTAGCCAGAAATCCCCAACCCTAACATCTTGCTAAGGATGAAACCATTAATTTAGAAAATCATATTAGAAAGCAACATTTACTTCCTTTGAATCCCATCCTGTTTTCTAACAGTGTGAACTATGTAACGTAACAGAAATACTTTATTTAAAGAATTATTTAAACACAGGATTATTGTGGTTCAGTCAGTGAAATAAATGCTCCTTTTTGTTTATGTGAATATAATACTTGCAGTGTTATTTCTATTTTTTCAAGTCAATATAGCATTTATGGGAATATTTTAGATTTAATCATTTCTTTAAGAACATGTACATTTTGAATATTCATTCAGCATTCTCAAAATTAAAGAAAATTCTATTTGACAGCATCTGATTATATTAGATTACATACCTTGACTTAATGTGAAACTATAAATGCTTTCATACTTACTGTTTAAAATTATTATAAGGATCCAATTTTGGAGAAAATATTATATCATGATCAATATATAAAGTGAATTGCTTTAATTTACTAAAGATATTTAGTTTGCTAAACAATCTATAATTAATCATATCCATTATTTATTGGACAAATATAAAGTATAAAGAAGAGAGAACAAATAAAAGAAGGCTTTCTTCCAACTGCCCTGTATTTCTTCCTATAATACATAATAGTAAGAGATCTGTGTAATGGAATACAGAATAAAGTAAAATGTGTGATTAAATTTATTTATAATTACTGAATGCATTCAAATAATACAAAGATGCATTTTCAAAATCAAAACACAAAATTATTTTTCTAAATTATGCATGCCATTTTTATTCTTCATTGAAGGGAGTGAGAGCATTTCACACAGCAGTGACATGAAGTTTTAAAGACAGTACATTTCCTTTTGTTTACTGGTAATATAGTTATTTTATTCTTAATATTTTCATGAATTTAAAGCAGGCCTTTATATATTAATGCAGATCCTGTATAGTAAATGGAAATTTCAGCTTTGAAATTTAATTAAAATCTTAGAATCTTAACATAGTTAACTATGCTATAATCAATAATAAGATAGTATCACACAAATCTTATTCCTTTGTCTAAGGAGTCACAAGGCAGTAGAAAACCCAGATGATTATTATTATGCCATATCTATCTGAATGTAAGTGTCTCGTTGCCTAGAGCAGTGGTTCTCAAAGTGAGGTTCCTAGGCCAGCAGCATCAGCTCACCCAGGTACCAGTTAGAAATGCAAAAGTAGGTTCAAGGTATTTACAATATGTGCTAATTTATGAAAACCACTGACTCAGAATAGCTCAGCTGTTTCTCCTTTCTCCCTTATAATCAGTCCCAAATGTGACTGTAAAAATCTCCCTACCATCTTTAGAAAACCACACCTTATCCTTAGAATTACAGTTTGTCTTTTGTGAGAAATAAAGACAAAAAAAAGAAAAAAAGCTTATTGACCTCAAAAATTCATCTTTGTAAAATATACTCTACAATAGCTTTCATTTTGTTTTCTTACACTTCAAAATACTGTAAAGTTTGGTGCCATATAAGTCTTTTAGTGAAAAATATATTTTTATTTTTTTATTTATTTATAGCAAATCAAACCCTGACACTCTGATAACTGGCAGTGTGATTGTACAGATCTTCTGATTGTACTAACTAAAATTACAGATCACCATGGATGGTGACTGCATTCATGAAATTAAAAGTTGCTTGTTCCTTGGAAGAAAGGCTGTGACAAATCTAGACGGCGTATTAAAAAGTTGCTGACAAAGGTCCCTATAGTCAAAGCTATGGTTTTTCCAATAGTCATGTACTGATGTGAGAGTAGGACCATAAAGAAAGCTGAGCACTGAAAAATTGATGTTTTTGACCTGTTGTGCTGGAGAGGACTCTTGAAAGTTCCTTGGACAGCAAGGATATCAAACCAATCAATCCTAAAGGAAATCAGTCCTGAATATTCAGATGCTGAAGCTGACCCTCCAATAATTTGGCTACCTAATGCAAAGAGCTGATTCATTGGAAAAGACTATGATCTGGGAAAGACTGAAGGCAAAAGGAGAAAGGGGAAACAGAGGATGAGATAGTTAGTTAGCATCACCGACTCAATGGGCATGAGTTTGAACAAACTCTGGGAGATAATGAAGGACAGGGAAGCCTGGAGTGCTGCAGTCCATTGGGTCACAAAGAGCCAGACGTGACAGTGACAGAAGAATTATAGAAAGAGAAGAGGTTTTTATGTTGATTAAACAAAAGTAGATTAAGTGGTTTTAGGAGGGCTTCCCTCATAGCTCAGTTGGTAAAGAATCCGCCTGCAATGCAGGAAACCTTGGTTCAATTCCTGGGTTGGGAAGATCTCCTGGAGAAGGGGAAGGCTACTCACTCCAGTATTCTGGCCTGGAGAAATCCATGGACAGCCCATGGGGTCGCAAAGAGTCGGACACAACTGATCGAATTTCACTTTCGCTTCTTGTAAAGTGCTTGGAACAATGTAGGTGCTCAACACCTACATACCCTTTCTTATGTTTTCTCACCTATAATTTCTTCTTTTCTTGCAAATCATGTCTCAGTGGTCCTTAAAGAAAGGAAGAAAAAAGAATGTGTTAATCGCTCACTCCTGTGGGATTCCATGGACTGCAGCCTACCAGGTTTCTCTGTCCATGGAATAATCCAGGCAACCATGCGAAGCCATGCTCTTCTCCAGGGGATCTTCTCAACCCAGGGATCAAACTCAGGTCTCCTGCATTGCAGGAAGACTTTTTCCTGTCTGAGATACCAAGGAAGTGCAAAGACTCTTCAAGTGATTCTCAAAGTAAGGTTTTAAAATAGTTCTAAAAGGAATTTTATCTCAGAAGCTCTGATAAGTATAAATCACATGCCCTGTTATTTCCCACTGAATATATAACACTTCTGAAAACCCTCCTCTTTCAGCTAATTATATCTGTTTGTCCCTGTTTACAACTCTGTCTGGTCTATTATCTCTTTCTTTGAAGATAGTAGGAACTTGAAAATAGAAAATGCCTTTAACTTGTGTCCTTAATTCTACATTGTTTAATAGGTGTTTTGAAGATAGTATTTGCATTTCTATAGCAGGTCACATAACCTCATCTGTACACATTTATTTATCTTGGGAGAAAAAAGATTTTTTGTGTATTTTTATTATTATCCTTCATTTCAGTTCAGTTCAGTCGCTCAGTCGTGTCCGACTCTTTGCGACCCCGTGAACCGCAGCGTTCCAGGCCTCGTTGTCCATCACCAACTTCCGGAGTCCGCCCAAACCCATGTCCATCGAGTTGATGATGACATCCAAACCATCTCATCATCTGTTGTCCCCTTCTCCTCCTGCCCTGAATCTTTCCCAGCATCAGGGTCTTTTCCAATGAGTCAGCTCTTTGTATCAGGTGGCCAAAGTATTGGAGTTTCAACTCCAACATCAGTCCTTCCAATAAACACCTAGGACTGATCTTTAGGATGAACTGGTTGGATCTCCTTGCAGTCCAAGGCACTCTCAAGAGTCTTCTCCAACACCACAGTTCAAAAGCATCAATTCTTTGGCACTCAGGTTTTTTTTTTTTTTTTTTTTTTTTTAAATTATAGTTCAACTCTCACAACCATACATGACCATTGGAAAAACCATGCCTTGACTAGACGGATCTTTGTTGGCAAAGCAATGTCTCTGCTTTTTTTTCTTTTTTTTCTTTTTTTGTCTCTGCTTTTTTTTTTTTTTTTTTTAATTTTTTTTATTAGTTGGAGGCTAATTGCTTCACAACATTTCAGTGGGTTTTGTCATACATTGATATGAATCAGCCATAGATTTACACTGTCTCTGCTTTTTAATATGCTATCTAGGTTGGTCAAAACTTTTCTTCCAAAAAGCAAGTGTCTTTTAATTTCATGGCTGCAGTCACCATCTGCAGTGATTTTGGAGACCAGAAAAATAAAGTCAGCCACTGTTTCCACTGTTTCCCCATCTATCTGCCATGAAGTGATGGGACTGGATGCCATGATCTTAGTTTTCTGAATGTTGAACTTTAAGCCAACTTTTTTACTTTCCTCTTTCATTTTCATCAAGAGGCTCTTTAGTTCTTCTTCACTTTCTGCCATAAGGGTGGTGTCATCTGCATATCTGAGGTTATTGATATTTCTCCAGGCAATCTTGATTCCAGCTTGTGCTTCATCCAGCCCAGCGTTTCTCACAATGTACTTTGCATATACGTTAAGTAAGCAGGGTGATAATATACAACCTTGACATACTCCTTTTCCTATTTGGAACCAGTCTGTTGTTCCATGTCCAGTTCTAACTGTTGTTTCCCAACCTGCATACAGGTTTCTCAAGAGGGAGGTCAGGTGGTCTGGTATGCCCATCTCCTTCAACATTTTCCACAGTTTATTGTGATCCACACAGTCAAAGGCTTTGGCATAGTCAATAAAGCAGAAATCAATGTTTTTCTGGAACTCCCTTGCTTTTTTGATGACCCATCAGATGTTGGCCGTTTGATCTCTGGTTCCTCTGCCTTTTCTAAAACCAGCTTGAACATCTGGAAGTTCACAGTTCACGTATTGCTGAAGCCTGGCTTTGAGAATTTTGAGCATTACTTTGCTAGCATGTGAGATGAGTGCATTCGTGCAGTAGTTTGAGCATTCTTTGGGATTGCCTTTCTTTGCGATTGGAATGAAAACTGACCTTTTCCAGTCCTGTGGCCACTGCTGAGTTTTCCATATTTACTGGCATACTGAGTGCAGCACTTTCACAGTGTCATCCTTCATTTAGTTCTTCATTAATAGAATCTACAGGTGCTAATAAAAGTCACTTTTGAATATTAACCATTTTTGTTTTACTATCACAAATATAGAACTTATTTTTTACAACTGTTTGAATTCTAGCAACTCAGGTAATTTATTTACTATACACGAGTCTATTTTTCAATGTTCTACTAAATCCAAAATGTTGATACTAAAGCTTATTTTTTACCAAATATACTTGAAGATATTCCCTTATTCCACTTTTCAGAAATTATAATTTACTTTGTTATATATTCAATGACTTTGTAATCTAAGTTTTCTTTTTCTTTAGTTTCAACTCTTCACATTATGTGCCATTTATCTTAATACTAAAACAGTTTTTTGTTTCATATTTTCTAATATTGTCTCTTTTATTTCCCTCAGGACCATATAATGGTCTACACTCATTCACTATTTCAGCAATTTCTTGTATATATTAAAGCAGAGATATTTTGAATAAGTGTGGAGGATAGTAATGAGAGTATGGAATTTCTTTTTCTTAAAATTTATATGGAAGAATGTAATATAGCATCTAAAATTTTAATTAAAATACCCCTTATAAACAGTGCTGCGATGGACATTGGGGTGCACGTGTCTCTTTCAAATCTGGTTTCCTAAGTGTGTATGCCCAGAAGTGGGATTACTGGGTCATATGGCAGTTCTATTTCCAGTTTTTTAAGAAATCTCCACAATGTTCTCCATAGCGGCTGTACTAGTTTGCATTCCCACCAACAGTGTAAGAGGGTTCCCTTTTCTCCACACCCTCTCCAGCATTTATTGCTTGTAGACTTTTGGATAGCAGCCATCCTGACTGGCAAGTAATGGTACCTCATTGTGGTTTTGATTTGCATTTCTCTAATAATGAGTGATGTTGAGCATCTTTTCATGTGTTTGTTAGCCATCTGTATGTCTTCTTTGGAGAAATGTCTGTTTAGTTCTTTGGCCCATTTTTTGATTGGGTCATTTATTTTTCTGGAATTGAGCTTCAGGAGTTGCTTGTATATTTTTGAGGTTAATCCTTTGTCTGTTGCTTCATTTCCTATTATTTTCTCCCAATCTGAGGGCTGTCTTTTCACCTTGCTTATAGTTTCCTTTGTAGTGCAAAAGCTTTTAAGTTTCATTAGGTCCCATTTGTTTAGTTTTGCTTTTATTTCCAATATTCTGGGAGGTGGGTCATAGAGGATCCTGCTGTGGTTTATGTCGGAGAGTGTTTTGCCTATGTTCTCCTCTAGGAGTTTTATAGTTTCTGGTCTTACATTTAGATCTTTAATCCATTTTGAGCTTATTTTTGTGTATGGTGTTAGAAAGTGTTCTAGTTTCATTCTTTTACAAGTGGTTGACCAGTTTTCCCAGCACCACTTGTTAAAGAGGTTGTCTTTTTTCCATTGTATATCCTTGCCTCCTTTGTCAAAGATATTGTGTCCATAGGTTCGTGGATTTATTTCTGGGCTTTCTATTCTGCTCCATTGATCTATATTTCTGTCTTTGTGCCAGTACCATACTGTCTTGATGACTGTGGCTTTGTAGTATAGTCTGAAGTCAGGCAGGTTGATTCCTCCAGTTCCATTCTTCTTTCTCAAGATTACTTTGGCTATTCGAGGTTTTTTATATTTCCATACAAATTGATAAATTATTTGTTCTAGTTCTGTGAAAAATACTGTTGGTAGCTTAATAGGGATTGCATTGAATCTATAGATTGCTTTGGGTAGAATAGCCAATATTGATTCTTCCAATCCATGAACACGGTATGTTTCTCCATCTGTATGTGTCCTCTTTGATTTCTTTCATCAGTGTTTTATAGTTTTCTATGTATAGGTCTTTTGTTTCTTTAGGTAGATATACTCCTAAGTATTTTATTCTTTTTGTTGCAATGGTGAATGGTATTGTTTCCTTAATTTCTCTTTCTGTTTTCTCATTGTTATGCCAATGTTCATTGCAGCACTGTTTATAATAGCCAGGGCATGGAAGCAACCTAGATGCCCATCAGCAGACGAACGGATAAGGAAGCTGTGGTACATATACACCATGGAATATCACTCAGCCATTAAAAATAATTCATTTGAATCAGTTCTAATGAGATGGATGAAACTGGAGCCCATTATACAGAGTGAAGTAAGCTAGAAAGATAAAGAACATTACAGCATACTAACACATATATATGGAATTTAGAAAGATGGTAATGATAACCCTATATGCAAAACAGAAAAAGAGACACAGATGTACAGAACAGTCTTTTGGACTCTGTGGGAGAAGGTGAGGGTGGGATGTTTCGAGAGAACAACATCGAAACATGTATATTATCTATAGTGAAACAGATCACCAACCCAGGTGGGATGCATGAGACAAGTGCTCGGGCCTGGTGCACTGGGAAGACCCAGAGGGATTGGGTAGAGAGGGAGGTGGGAGGGGGGATTGGGATGGGGAATACATGGAAATCCATGGCTGATTCATGTCAATGTATGACAAAACCCACTACAATATTGTAAAGTAATTAGCCTCCAACTAATAAAAATAAATGAAAAATAAAATAAAATACCCCTTAAAAGGAATTTATGTACTGCATTAATTCTACTAGTAAATACTCTTTCACCAAAGTATTCTCTTCAGTCATGTCTGACTCTATGAGACCCAGTGGACTGTAGCCCACCAGGTCCCGCTGTCATGAGATTCTCCAGGCAAGAATACTGAAGTGGGTGCCATGCTCTTCTTCAGGGGATCTTCCCAAACCAGAGAAGGAACTCCCATCTCTTAGATTTATTCCAATGGCAGAAGGTTCTTTACCACTAACACCACCTGGGAGGTCTAAAGCAAGAACAGCTTCATTTAATTTCTGACTCTAAAACTTGCTAAGTATATGTCTTTGGGTACTTTATTTAAGCTCTCAGCTTAAATGAAACTTAATTTCTCAACTGAAATTAAAGTGCATAACATGAGAACTGTGCATTTTAGTTTAATTTAGGTACTTATTAGGACCATAACCTGGGAAATGGCCTCTCAGCTCTGTGGAGCTGCTCTGAAAAGGTGGGGGAGTGGTCAGTATACATGCGATTTTGGAAAAGAAGTACATGCATTCAGGTGCATATCTTGGCATGAGGTTACTGTTAGTTGAGAGGAATCCATTAATGATTTTTTTGCTTCTCTAAGTATGGGACGATATAGTAATTGGGGCTCACAAAATTTTCTTCTGAAAATATCTGACTATTCATAGGCGTATTCTGCCAGTTTCCCAAATCACTGATCCATCATTCCTGATCTTCATCCTGAATTCCTTTCAGTGTGTGTTGAAGGTCAGAGACTGCAGTGCCTCAATCCTTGTAGCACCAGATGGCAAGCAACATTCTTTAGTTGGCAGTGTTCCTTCATGGTAATAAATTCAACCAAAGTTTAGGAGGCATTTCATGACCATTTTGTCCCATGATACTAAGAATCCTCACTTTTACATCAGGCCAGGATTTTGTTACTATGTCAATCAGTGTGCTTTGAATAGACTAAGCTCTATTAACTGTGGCCAAATGCTAGGGGACCACCTGTTTTACTAGTCTGTTATGACCCAAGAAAGTTTCTTTTTTTTCCACCTTCCAATTTCTAGTGTTATACTATTACAATTATTGATCTCATTTAGAACTATATATTTGGTCGGTCATTTTAAGTCCCCTAGGCATCATTATTTTCATTGGGTGCGCAGTCATATATTTGGTAATGCAAGAAACCACAATCTTGTAAAATACGTAGAATACAAGTAATATAGATAATAGAACTAATTGAGTCATAAGTACGACTTAAAGCCAAGAACTTCCTGTAGATGTGGCTCAGTCTATCTCTAGATCATCTGATCCAATCTGTCCCACATGAATCACTGCCCTAAAGGTATATATTGATCTTTGATTCACAAAATGTTCAGCCCAACTTCTTAGTATTATTATGCTGATTATCCTCGGTGTGGTTTGTTACCAACAGAAGGAGGCCTTTATATGCATTCATGCTAAGTCACTTCAGCCGTGTTCAACTCTTTGTGACCCCATGGACTCCCATTAGGCTCTACTGTCCATGGAATTTTCCAGGCAAAGATACTGGAGTGGGTTGCCATTTCCTCTTCCAGAGAATCTTCTTGACTCAGGGATTGAACCCATATCTCTTATTTCTCCTGCACTGGCAGGTGATTTCTTTATCTTTAATGCTACTTGAGAGGATCTAACCTAATATATAGATCCATAATTGTATGAGATTCTTCCTAATAATGAGGGATTATGGTATTTGGCAGGAATTTGACTCACTGTTCTGACAGAGTTTGAGTACACATAAAGAAGATTTTTATTTATGGCCATGTTCAGAAAAAGTATGATTGTTTGGCCAAGTAAGTCATCCCATCTATTAATATTAATAGTAATAGTGGACCAAACAGAATGATCATTTCTTTCTTCTAGAATAACTTTACTACAGGCCATCCAGTTAGAGCCTTGGAGAGGAGAAATCTACTATGGTAACCCAGAAGTACTGGATTTGGATAATTGATCATAAACTCAGATAATTGGATTTATTTTAAAAGTGGGTATGAGTGTGCTCATACTAGAATACAAAGATTTGATTAATATGCAAAACTATAAGAAATTAAGAAAACGTGTATACTGGTATACATGTAGGCATTTTGTCTATTTCTAATGTTGTCTTCTCATTCAGACATTGTTTCTCCTCTGTTAGAGCACTGTTTTAAGGTGAGTTTGAGATCAGCAGCCTCTGTATAGACCACTATGATGCAGAGGTAGTTTCTATGTGCACATATACTCTCTCTTTGCTACCTTTGGACTGCAGCCCACCAGGCTCCTCTGTTCATGGGATTTTCCAAGCAAGAATACTGGAGTGGGTTACCATTCCTCCTCTAGGGGATCTTCCCAATCTAGGAACTGAACACCCTTCTCCTGCTTCTCCTGCATTGTAGGCAGATTCTTTACCACTGTGCCATTATGGAAGCCCCAAGGTCTTTTCTAAGTGAAAAATATAAATGCAAGAGATCTGTTCATGTACAGAATCTTTTTCTTAGTTTCTTTTTCACAACCTTCTATGACTTCCTTTTTCACCTTTAGATTTTTCCATGCATACAAAATTGTTTTCCTTAGTAGTTTTAATTGCATTTTTAATTAGAATTCTTAATTCTTAAATGCTTTAATTTCTAGTAAAAACTAAGAAGTAAGCAATTACACACTAGAAATTTATATATTGACAAAATTATAGATATTATTTATATATAGTTTTATATTATATTTATAATTTATATATCTTAATATATTATAAATATATATTATATATAAATATATTTATATATAATATATACTATGTGTATATATTTCTATATTATATATAGAAATTATATATTATATTAAAATATAAATATATTTATATTTATAAGCTATTTATAATTTCTGAAAACATATGCTTTTTAATAGAAAATGTCTCATTGTAACACCAAATATATTTATTAATGGTAATAAATATCTTTAGTGTCCTTTAAAAGGAAGCCTATATTCAGAAATTGATTTTCCAGTATATTATTTTATTTGGAAATGATCAAGGTATTCCAGTAGTTCTCCATCATTTAATTTTATTTAGTACAACTCTGAAGTTTCAAGTTACCAAATAACTGGGGAAATTATTTTTTAGGTGAATATCCTTAAAAACAGAAGTATTTCTAAATAACTTAAACGAAAATACTTCCTAAATTTAATTTACCTACAAAAACTTTATCATACCAAGATTTTTTCTAACAAATTTTTATAGCAGAAATAAGAAGGTCTTAAACTTCCACTAAACCTAGATATAACAAACATATTATACAAAATGTTAATGCCTTAAAAGACATATTTATAGTAATTAAATCAATAGATTAACTATAATATCAAATATTAATATTTTCCAGATCACATGAACCTGAAATTATTTAGGTTAGTATGTTTCTGATCATTTATATAAGTGCTTAATTTGCTTTAAGCCAATTAAATATATATAATTTACAAATTAATTTAGTAATACTATCTGAAGGAAGAGACATATTTTATCTGTAATGTACACACAGACATACAGGCAAACACAGGCAGGGATCTCATAACTTCATTATCAATACTTAGTCATGAGTCAGGTATTGCATTATAAAATGCATTAGCTTAAAGATAACAGTGGGACTAAGTTAAGTTTACTTGTTTAAGTTTCAAAAGACCTCTTTTCTGACTTTTTATTTTTAATCTCATGAATGGAAGATGATCTAGGTAAGAGTAAGATTTCCTGAGAGTTCTGATATAACACTTAGATCTCAAGACACAGGAAGAGAAGTGCAAGCTCCTTGTACAATAGAAAGGTTTGTTCTTTTTTTTTTAATTTATTTTTTATTTTTTTTAATTTTTATTTATTTATTTTTTTTGCACAAAATATCATTCTATGACTTTTTTTTTTAAATTTTTTTATTAGTTGGAGGCTAATTACTTCACAACATTTCAGTGGGTTTTGTCATACATTGATATGAATCAGCCATAGATTTACACTTATTCCCCATCCCGATCCCCCCTCCCATCTCCCTCTCCACCCGATTCCTCTGGGTCTTCCCAGTGTACCAGGCCCGAGCACTTGTCTCATGCATCCCACCTGGGCTGGTGATCTGTTTCACCATAGACAGTATACATGCTGTTCTTTTGAAACATCCCACCCTCACCTTCTCCCACAGAGTTCAAAAGTCTATTCTGTATTTCTGTGTCTCTTTTTCTGTTTTGCATATAGGGTTATCGTTACCATCTTTCTAAATTCCATATATATGTGTTAGTATGCTGTAATGTTCTTTATCTTTCTGGCTTACTTCACTCTGTATAAGGGGCTCCAGTTTCATCCATCTCATTAGGACTGGTTCAAATGAATTCTTTTTGACGGCTGAGTAATATTCCATGGTGTATATGTACCACAGCTTCCTTATCCATTCATCTGCTGATGGGCATCTAGGTTGCTTCCATGTCCTGGCTATTATAAACAGTGCTGCGATGAACATTGGGGTGCACGTGTCTCTTTCAGATCTGGTTTCCTCAGTGTGTATGCCCAGAAGTGGGATTGCTGGGTCATATGGCAGTTCTATTTCCAGTTTTTTAAGGAATCTCCACACTGTTCTCCATAGCGGCTGTACTAGTTTGCATTCCCACCAACAGTGTAAGAGGGTTCCCTTTTCTCCACACCCTCTCCAGCATTTATTGCTTGTAGACTTTTGGATAGCAGCCATCCTGACTGGCAAGTAATGGTACCTCATTGTGGTTTTGATTTGCATTTCTCTAGTAATGAGTGATGTTGAGCATCTTTTCATGTGTTTGTTAGCCATCTGTATGTCTTCTTTGGAGAAATGTCTGTTTAGTTCTCTGGCCCATTTTTTGATTGGGTCATTTATTTTTCTGGAATTGAGCTTCAGGAGTTGCTTGTATATTTTTGAGATTAATCCTTTGTCTGTTTCTTCATTTGCTATTATTTTGTCCCAATCTGACGGCTGTCTTTTCACCTTACTTATAGTTTCCTTTGTAGTGCAAAAGCTTTTAAGTTTCATTAGATCCCATTTGTTTATTTTTGCTTTTATTTCCAATATTCTGGGAGGTGGGTCATAGAGGATCTTGCTGTGATTTATGTCGGAGAGTGTTTTGCCTATGTTCTCCTCTAGGAGTTTTATAGTTTCTGGTCTTACATTTAGATCTTTAATCCATTTTGAGTTTATTTTTGTGTATGGTGTTAGAAAGTGTTCTAGTTTCATTCTTTTACAAGTGGTTGACCAGTTTTCCCAGCACCACTTGTTAAAGAGGTTGTCTTTTTTCCATTGTATATCCTTGCTTCCTTTGTCAAAGATAAGGTGTCCATAGGTTCGTGGATTTACCTCTGGGCTTTCTATTCTGTTCCGTTGATCTATATTTCTGTCTTTGTGCCAGTACCATACTGTCTTGATGACTGTGGCTTTGTAGTAGAGTCTGAAGTCAGGCAGGTTGATTCCTCCAGTTCCATTCTTCTTTCTCAAGATTACTTTGGCTACTCAAGGTTTTTTGTATTTCCATACAAATTGTGAAATTCTTTGGTCTAGTTCTGTGAAAAATACCGTTGGTAGCTTGATAGGGATTGCATTGAATCTATAGATTGCTTTGGGTAGAATAGCCATTTTGACAATATTGATTCTTCCAATCCATGAACACGGTATGTTTCTCCATCTGTATGTGTCCTCTTTGATTTCTTTCATCAGTGTTTTATAGTTTTCTATGTATAGGTCTTTTGTTTCTTTAGGTAGATATACTCCTAAGTATTTTATTCTTTTTGTTGCAATGGTGAATGGTATTGTTTCCTTAATTTCTCTTTCTGTTTTTTCATTGTTAGTATATAGGAATGCAAGGGATTTCTGTGTGTTAATTTTATATCCTGCAACTTTACTATATTCATTGATTAGTTCTAGTTATTTTCTGGTAGAGTCTTTAGGGTTTTCTATGTAGAGGATCATGTCATCTGCAAACAGCGAGAGTTTCACTTCTTCTTTTCCTATCTGGATTCCTTTTACTTCTTTTCCTGCTCTGATTGCTGTGGCCAAAACTTCCAACACTATGTTGAACAGTAGTGGTGAGAGTGGGCACTCTTGTCTTGTTCCTGATTTCAGGGGAAATGCTTTCAATTTTTCACCATTGAGGGTGATGCTTGCTGTGGGTTTGTCATATATAGCTTTTATATATATATACAGACAACACTGAAATACAAAGGATCATAAGAGACTACTACCAGCAGCTCTATGCCAATAAAATGGACAACTTGGATGAAATGGACAAATTCTTAGAAAAGTATAACTTTCCAAAACTGAACCAGGAAGAAATAGAAGATCTTAACAGACCCATCACAGGCAAGGAAATCGAAACTGTAATCAAAAATCTTCCAGCAAACAAAAGCCCAGGACCAGATGACTTCACAGCTGAATTCTACCAAAAATTTAGAGAAGAGCAAACACCTACCTTACTCAAACTCTTCCAGAAAATTACAGAAGAAGGTAAACTTCCAAACTCATTCTATGAGGCCACCATCACCCTAATTCCAAAATCAGACAAAGATGCCACAAAAAAAGAAAACTACAGGCCAATATCACTGATGAACATAGATGCAAAAATCCTTAACAAAATTCTAGCAAACAGAATCCAACAACATATTAAAAAAATCATACACCATGACCAAGTGGGCTTTATCCCAGGAATGCAAGGATTCTTCAATATCCGCAAATCAATCAATGTAATACACCGCATTAACAAATTGAAAGATAAAAACCATATGATTATCTCAATAGATGCAGAGAAAGCCTTTGACAAAATTCAACACTCATTTATGATTAAAACTCTCCAAAAAGCAGGAATAGAAGGAACATACCTCTACATAATGAAAGGTTTGTTCTTTAGGGTCAGCAATCTAAAAAAAACATTTTATCAAGCTGGCTTTCTCTAACTGTGTGCATAAAAACCACTTTGGAATGTCAAGAGAGCCCTGCGTTGTCTGTTTTCAAGATGAGATTTGTTTTACTTTCCAATTAAATTAAGTACTTGTAAGTATAAGTTCCATACATATATAAACTGGGCTAGGGTCTTAGTTGGAGGTTGGTTTTCTAAAACCTTTCATTTAGCCTAATTGTGGAAAAACGTTAGGCCAGCCTCCAACCTAGTTACTCAGTCCGGACTTGTTAGTATCTTTCAACTGTAGGGGGCACTTTACCCTAGAGTCTTTCACCCAGCCTCCCTAGGTACCTGTTGAAACTGAAAGTGCTAGCAGCTCGGTTGTGTCTGACTCTTTATGACCCGATGTACTGTAACCTGCCAGGCTCCTCTGTCTATGGAATTCTCCAGGCAAAAACTGGAGTGGGTTGTCATTCCCTTCTCCAGGGGATTTTCCAGGCCCAGGGATGGAAGCTGAGCCTCCCGCATTGCAGGCAGATTCTTTACCTTCTGAACCATCAGGAAAGTCTAGGCACCTGTTATTCACTGCCGTAAAAATCTCAGGATCGTCAACAAATACTTCAGTTCAGTTCAGACACTCACTTGCGTCCGACTCTTTGCAACCCCATGGACCACAAAACACCAGACTTCCCTGTCCATCACCAACCCCTGGAGCTTACTCAAACTCATGTCCATTGAGTCAGTCATGCCAACCAACCATCTCATCTTCTGTCTTTCCCTTCTTCTCCCGCCTTCACTCTTTCCCAACATCAGGGTCTTTTCTAATGAGCCCATTCTTCACATCAGATAGCCAAAGTATTGGAGCTACAGCTTCAGCATCAGTCCTTCCAATGTATATTCAGGACTGATTTCCTTTAGGATTGATGGGTTGGATCTCCTTGCTCTCCAAGAGACTTTCAAGAGTCTTCTCCAACACCATGGCTCAAAAGCTTCAGTTCTTCCATGATCAACTTTCTCTATGGTCCAACTCTCACATTCATACATGACCACTGGGAAAACCATAGCTTTGACTTGACAAACCTTTGTTGGCAAAGTAATGTCTCTGCTTTTTAATATGCTGTCTAAGTTGGTCATAACTTTTCTTCCAAAAAGCAAGTCTTTTAATTTCATGGCTGCAGTCACCATCTGCAGTGATTTTAAAGCCCCCAATAATAAAATATCTCACTGCTTCCATTGTTTCCCCATCTATTTGCCATGAAGTAATGGGACCAGATGCCATTATCTTAGTTTTTCTGAGTGTTGAGTTTTAAGCCAAATTTTTCACTCTCTTCTTTCATTTTCATCAAGAGGTTCTTTAGTTCTTTATCACTTTCTGCCATAAGGGTGGTGTCATCTACATATCTGATGTTATTGATATTTATCCTGGAAATCTTGATTCTAGCTTGTGCTTCTTCCAGTCAGGCATTTCTCAAGATGTACTCTGCATACAAGGTAAATAAACAGGGTGACAATATACAGCCTTGATGTACTTCTTTTCCTATTTGGAACCAGTCTGTTGTTCCATGTCCAGTTCTAACTATTACTTCTTGACCTGCATACAGGTTTCTCAAGAAGCAGGTCAGATGGTCTGTTATTCCCATCTCTTAGAGAATTTTCCAAAGTTTGTTGTGATCCACAAAATTAAAAGCTTTGACATGGTCCATAAAGTAGAAATAGATGTTTTTCTGGAACTCTTTTGCTTTTTTGATGACCCAGCAGATGTTGGCAGTTCGATCTCTGGTTCCTCTCCCTTTCCTAAATCCAGCTTGAACATCTGTAAGTTCATGGTTCACATACTGTTGAGGCCTGGCTTAGAGAATTTTGAGCATTACTTTACTAGCGTGTGAGATGAGTACAATTGTGCACTAGTTTGAGCATTGTTTGACATTGTCTTTCTTTGGGATTGGCATGAAAACTGACCTTTTCCAGTCCTGTGGCCACTGCTAAGTTTTCCACATTTACTGGCATATTGAGTGCAGTAGTTTCACAGCATCATTTTTTTTAGGATTTGAAATATCTCAACTGGAATTCCGTCACCTCCACTAGCTTTGTTAGTAGTGATGCTTCCTAAGGCCCACTTGACTTCACATTCCAAGATGTCTGGCTCTAGGTGAGTGATCACACGATCATGGTTATCTGGGTCATGAGGATCTTTTTTGTATAGTTCTTCTGTGTGTTCTTACCACCTCTTCTTAATATCTTCTGCTTTTGTTAGGTCCATACCATTTCTGTCCTTTATTGTGCCCATCTTTGCATGAAAAGTTCCCTTGGTATCTGTAATTTTCTTGAAGAGATCTCTAGTCTGTCCCATTCTATTATTTTCATCTATTTCTTTGCATTTTTACTTTTACAACCAATATTTATGAGATCCCAAGGCCAGCAGGGACTCACCTAATTTCACCTGAACTCAGTGAGGAAGTACATGGGCACAAGGGGCCCTAGCTGGTAGAAAGGCTCTGGATTCCCATAATTAAGGAGGAGAGAAGTCTGTTCTGAATCCCTTTATAGTCACCAAATTGTTGATGGAAATAAAAGTACACAAAGTGACAGTTGTGAGTTTCAGTTTTATTTGGGGATTTACTGAGGACTACAGCCTGTTGCACAGTCTCTCAAGTAACTCTGGGGAACTGCTCTGAAGAGGTCATAGGAGGGGGAAGGTCAATATATATGTGATTTTTGAGAAGAGGTACATGCACTTAAGTACACATTTTGGTAAAAGAGTACTGTTAGTCAAGAGAAACAGATGTCTTTGTTAATAAATTTAATGGTTTTCTAAGATTGGGGAGATGGAAAAAATGGGGTAACATTTTTTCCTGAAATATCTAGCTATAAGAAGACCTGTTCTGAAAAAAAAAAAAAAAAAAAAAAAAGAAGAAGAAGAAGAAGACCTGTTCTGTCAGTTTCCCCAGAGCACACAGTGTATCATTCCTAATCTCCAACTTGAGTTTATTTCAGATATGTGGAGGCCAGTGACTGCAGTGAAACAATCCTTGCAGAACCAGACAGCTAATGACATAATATAGTCTATATTCAATATTCTATAATTGGCATCTTCATCCCTTTGTTTCACCATGTCCAAAATATGGTAAATAATAATGTCACTGTCTATGAGTGTATGAAAACTAAATACATCTATAAATACACATTCAGTGGAAGACATTTGTTAGTAGTTACATAGTTATTGTTGTGGTAATTAATATGTTTATTTAAAAAGAATATTTGGTTTCATAAAGATGTTGTTGTTATTTGGTTGCTAAATCATGTCCAACTCTTTCCAACCCCATGGACTACAGCAAATCAGTCTTCTCTGTCCTCTGTCTCCCAGAGATTGTTCAAATTCATGTCAGTTTAGTCAATGTTGTCATCTAATCATCTCATCCTCTGTGTCCCCCCTCCTCTTTTTTGCCTTCAATATTTTCCAGCAATAGCTCTTTGCATCAGGTGGCCAAAGTATTTGAGCTTCAACTTTAGCAACAGTCCTTCCAATGAGTATTCAGAGTTGATTTTGTCTAGGATTGACTGGCTTGGTTTCCTTGCTGTCTGAAGGACTCTCAAAAGTCTTCTCCAATGCCACAGTTTGAAAGCATCAATTCTTCAGCACTCAGCCTTCCTTATGGTTCAACTCTCATATCCATACTTGAATACTGGAAAAATCATAGCTTTGACTATGCAGATTTTTGTCAGTAACATGATGTCTCTGCTTTTTAATACACTATCAGTTTGTCATAGCTTATTTCCCAGGGAGGCAGCTTCTTAATTTCATGGCTGTAGTCAACCATCTGCAATAGGAGCCCAAGAAGAGAAAATCTGTTGCTGTTTCAATTATTTCCCCCTTCTATTTGCCACTTCTATTTGAAGTGATGGGACCAGATGTGATGATCTTAGGTTTTTTTTTTTTTTAATGTTGAGCTTTAAGCCAGCTCTTTCACTCTCCTCTTTCACCTTCATCAAGAAGTTTTTTAGTTCCTCTTCACTTTCTGCCATTAAAGTTGTATCATCTGCATTTCTGAGGTTGTTGATATTTATCCTGGCAATCTTGATTCTAGTGTGTGAATCACCCAGCTTGATATTTCACATGATGTACCCTTCATATAATTTAAATAAACAAGCTAACAGTATACAGCCTTGTTGAACTCCTTTCCAAATTTTGAAACAGTCAGGTGTACAATTGCTGGTTTTAATTGCTGCTGCTTCACTGCATACAGGTTTCTCAAGAGGAAGATAGTGCTAGTTGTTCAGTTGTCTTTGACTCTTTGTGACCCCATGGACTGTAGCCCTCCAGGCTCCTCTGTCCATGGAATTTTCCAGGCAAGAATACTGGAGTGGGTAACCATTCCCTTCTCCAGTAGATCTTCCTGGCCCTTGGACTGAATCTGGGTCTCCCATATTGCAGGTGGATTTTTTACCATTAGATCCACCATAATCTGATATTGCAATCTTTTAAGAATTTTCCATAGTTTATTGTGATTTACACAGCCAAAGTCTTTAGTGTGCTCAATGAAGTAAGTATTAGATTCAACAGTCATTTGAATTAAATTTGCTCATTCCTGTCCATCTTAGTTCTCTGATTCCTAAGTTGTCAATATTCAAGCTTGCAATTTCCTGCTTTACAGCATCATTTACCTTGATTCATGAACCTAATATTCCAGGTTCTTATGTGATACTATTCTTTACAGCATGGAATTTTGTTTTCACCCCCAGTCACAACCACAACGGTGCATTGTTTCCACTTTGGCTCAACTGCTTCACTCTTTCTGGAGCTATTGGTAATTGCCCTTTGCTGTTGTGTGGCTCAGATGGTGAAGAATTCACCTGCAATGCAGAAGACCTGACTTTGAGCTCAGGATACAGAAGATCCCCTGGAGAAGGGAAGGGCTACCTACTCCAGTATTCTTGCTTGGAGAATTCCATGGACAGAGGAACATGGTAGGTTATAGCCCATGGGTTTGCAAAGAGTCAGACATGACTGAGTGACTAACACTTTCACTTTCATTCCCCAAGTAACATATTGGACACCTTCTGAACTAGGCTTCATTTTCTGGTGTTGTATCTTTTTGGCTTTTCATATTGTTCATGGAGTTTTTCTGGCAAGAATACTGGAGTGGTTGCTATTTCTTCCTCCAGTGGACCACTTTTGTCAGAACTCTTCACTATGACCTGTCCATCTTGATTGGCCTTACACAGCATGGCTCATAGCTTCATTGAATTACACAAACCCCTTCAACATGGCAAAGCTATGATCCATATAAAGGATGGAGAAAGTACAAATACATAATTCTAGAATTTATGGTTTTATTTGGAAAATGTGCCACATACCTAAAAAAATCAAAAATTTACATGCCCTATGCTAATTTATACATAGTCAAGATAGGTAACAATTATGACTATGTATTTAAGTATTAGTAGGGAAAAAATAAACCTATAGTTAAGAATCATGTGCTAATATTTTGACTTTTCCAATTATCAAATGACTAACATCTAACAAGTCACACAAGCTATCCAAGATTTAGCTTTATTATTGTAAGTAGAAAGAGTATTATTTTCATGGTTGTTTTGAGATTAGGTACAATCTGTATAAAACACTTAGCATGCCAAGTGAGGGGAACACTCTTGGTAGATAATTTTATTTCTTATAAATTTGAAGCTGTAAAGAAGACAAAGCCAAGATGTGTATTTATAGAATAACAAAAGGAGAGTAGAGAATTAAGGAAATATATACATGAATCATCTAGTTCTAGATATATCTGATTCTGGACATAGTATCATGCTTTAAACTGTCAAAAAAATAGAATCATCATTATTGTCAGATACTCTCATAGTAAGTATAATTTTCTACTAAGATCTAAGTTTTAGAATCAACATGTATTGAAATTAAGCTATTATATCACATTCTACAGTTACATTTAAATAGGTATCAGTATTATCTTCAAATATTGATGGAAAATCTAATATAAGTTCTCAAATACAAGATTACTACATTACTAACTATAGCTAAGTACATATAGAAAAAGATAATCATTAAATCACTGATTATAATGCCATATTGATTTCATGAACCATCATCACTCATTTTCATCTTAATTTATATTTATCATAAGATGCTTTAAAATTCTTTTAAAAATTCTCCAAGATACAATTTGTTTATCCTAAGTGATGATGCCTTGATATTTCTGCTTTCCTTTAGCAACATTGATGTGAACAGATGATGCTAGAGATTTTCTGCAAGTGTTAATTAAGGAAAGAGATGAATTTTTAGGGAATGAATCATCTAGTAGCTCTAGATAAGGACTTAAAATTTGATTTAATCTATTTTTTTGATTATTTACTTTAGAAATATTGATAGTTGATTATTCTCTCAAATTAGTTTAATTATATAATTTACATTTCTCTAGTATATTCCTGAATGGATTTCTAACATTCACAGTCAAATTGTAGGTTTCCTGCTTTCCAATGTATTAGATAAAATATTTAAAGTACTTGAAGTGGTCTATAAATATTAATTTCCCATTGCATCTTCCTATTCTCTTTTATGTTATCTGTCTCTTCTGTCTGTTCTTTGGTGTTGCAGTTATTATCCAGAATAGAAGTAATGGAACCCCAAGTACCTCTTAATTATATAAATGATTACAAATTATGCAAGTATAGGGACATTTATCAATAGTTACAAAAAACCAATACTGTTTAATCATCAAAAATAATTTGAAAGATTTTTAAAAAATGTTGTTTTGGAAATGTCTCAGGCAGAATTGTTTAGATAATAGAGGCTAAAAAAAATGCCTTTTCTGAATTCATACCTTTCAGTCAGAAAAATCAGGAAAAGGCCCCAAAATTGATGTACACCTCCAAGCCAATGCAAAGCACCTGGAGAGACAAATAGGATTTGATTTCACTCCAAGGGGACCCATGACTGTGAGCTCCCTGTGAGCTTTTGACTAATGAGATTTATCATTAGCTAAACACTGTAGGAGCACTTTTTTGATTGTAACTTAAGCAGAAATGGGTGAAAAGGAGGGAAGCCACTTTGCATAAGAGATTTCCATGTTCTAACAACTGTACCAAACTATTCAGATAGACTTTGAAGATGAAAATATTTGTTGTTGCTGTTTAGTGGCTAAGTTGTATCCAACTCTTTTGCAACCCCATGGACTGTAGCCTGCCAGCCTCCCCTGTCCATAGGATATACTCCCACAAGAATACTGGAAGTATTAGAAGTGTTAGTTGCTCAGTTGTGTCCTACTCTTTGTGATCCAAGGACTGGGGTTTGCCAGGCTTTTCTGCCCATGGGATTTTCCAGACAAGCATACTGGAGCCAGTTGTCATTTCCTTCTGCAGAAGATATTCCCCACCCAGGGATCGAACCAGGGTCTCCTACATTGCAGGCAGACTCTTTACTGTCTGAGCTACCAGGGAAACTCACAAATACTGGAGTGGGCTGCCATGTCTTTCTCCAGGGGTTGAACTCAAGTCTCCTACCTTGGTAGGGAGTTCTTTACCACTGAGCTACCTAGGAAGTTCAATGAAAGTATAGAAGAGTTTTAACTTTTAACTTGTGTTCTTGTATTTAACATATTATTTTAAATCTGAAAAAAAGAAATCAGCAGTAAAATTTACAAAATGGGGAAGATAGACCGACAGAAGTCTTCCCCAGTGGCTCAACGGTAAAGAATCTGTCTGCAATACCGGAGACGCAGGAGACTCCAGTTCGATCCTAAAGCATAATGACAGAAAACTTAAAGCATTTTAAGGAGTTGCCTAGGTATCACATTTACATTTTAAAATGTTTCAGTTCACTTGCTTAGTCGTGTCCGACTCTTTGAGACCCCATGGACTGCAGCACGCCAGGCTTCCCTGCCCATCACCAACTCCCAGAGTTAACTCAAACTCATGTCCATTGAGTCGGTGATGCCATCTAATCATCTCATCCTCTGTCATCCCCTTCTCTTACTGCCTTCAATCCTTCCCAGCATCAGGGTCTTTTCAAATGAGTCAGTTCTTTGCATCAGCTGGCCAAAGAATTGAAGCTTCAGCTTCAGCATCAGTCCTTCCAATCAATATTCAGAATTGATTTCCTTTAGGATGGACTGGTTGGATCTTCTTGCAGTCCAAGGGACTCTCAAGAGTCATCCCCAACACCACAGTTCAAAAGCATCAATTCTTCAGTGCTCAGCTTTCTTTATAATCCAACTCTCACATCCATACATGACTACTGGATAAACCATAGCCTTGATGAGACAGACCTTTGTTGGCAAAGTAATGTCTCTGCGTTTTAATATGATGTCTAGGTTGGTCATAACTTTCCTTCCAAGGAGTAAGCATCTTTTTCCTTCCAAGAAGTAAACCATTTTTCATGGCTGCAGTCACCATCTGCAGTGATTTTGGAGCCCAGAAAAATAAAGTCAGCCACTGTTTACACTGTTTCCCCATCTAGCTACCATGAAGTGATGGGACTGGATGCCATGATCTTAGTTTTCTGAATGTTGAGCTTTAAGCCAACTTTTTCACTCTTCTCTTTCACTTTCATCAAGAGGTTCTTTAGTTCTTCTTCATTTTCTGCCATAATGGTGGTATAATCTGCCTATCTGAGGTTACTGATATTTCTCCTCTATCAGTTCAGTTCAGTTCAGTTCAGTCACTCAGTCATGTCCGACTCTTTGCGACCCCATGAATCGCAGCACTCCAGGCCTCCCTGTCCATCACCAATTCCCAAATTTACTCAAACTCATGCCCACCGAGTCGGTGATGCCATCCAGCTATCTCATCCTCTGTCATCCCCTTCTCCTCCTGCCCGCAATCCCTCCTAGCATTAGGGTCTTTTCCAATGAGTCAACTCTTCGCATGAGATGGCCAAAGTACTGGAGTTTCAGCTTCAGCATCAGTCCTCCCAATGAACACCCAGGACTGATCTCCTTCAGGATGGACTGGTTGGATCTCCTTGCAGTCCAAGAGACTCTCAAGAGTCTTCTCCAACACCACAGTTCAAAAGCATCAGTTCTTCGGAGTTCAGCTTTCTTTATAGTCCAACTCTCACATCCATACATGACCACTGGAAAAACCATAGCCTTGACCAGACGGACCTTTGTTGGCAAAGTAATATCTCTGCTTTTTAATATGCTATCTAGCTTGGTCATAACTTTCCTTCCAAGGAGTAAGCATCTTTTAATTTCATGGCTGCAGTCACTATCTGCAGTGATTTTGGAGCTCAGAAAAATGAAGTCTGACACTGTTTCCACTGTCTCCCCATCTATTTCCCATGAGGTGATGGGACCAGATGCCATGATCTTAGTTTTCTGAATGTTAAGCTTTAAGCCAACTTTTTTACTCTCCTCGTTCACTTTCATCAAGAGGCTTTTTAGTTCCTCTTCACTCTCAGCCATAAGGGTGGTGTCATCTGCATATCTGAGGTTATTGATATTTCTTCCAGCAGTCTTGATTCCAGCTTGTGCTTCTTCCAGCACAGCATTTCTCATGATGTACTCTGCATATAAGTTAAATATGCAGGGTGACAATATACAACCTTGACATACTCCTTTTCCTATTTGGAACCAGTCTGTTGTTCCATGCCCAGTTCTAACTGTTGCTTCCTGACCTGCATACAGGTTTCTCAAGAGGCAGGTCAGGTGGTCTGGTATTCCCATGTCTTTCAGAATTTTCCACAGTTTATTGTGATCCACACAGTCGAAGGCTTTGGCATAGTCAATAAAGCAGAAACAGATGTTTTTCTGGAAATCTGTTGCTTTTTAGATGATCCAGCGGATGTTGGCAATTTAATCTCTGGTTCCTCTGCCTTTTCTGAAACCAGCTTGAACATCAGGAAGTTCACAGTTCACATATTGCTGACGCCTGGCTGGGAGAATTTTGAGCATTACTTTACTAGCGTGTGAGATGAGTGTAATTGTGCAGTAGTTTGAGCATTCTTTCAGATTGCCTTTCTTAGGGATTGGAATGAAAACTGACCTTTTCCAGTCCTGTGGCCACTGCTGAGTTCTCCAAATTTGCTGGCATATTGAGTGCAGCACTTTCACAGCATCATCTTTCTGCTTGCAAACTAAAGGGTACATTCTTTATCTCTTCCCTCCCTTGTAGCTATTTATCAATCACAGCTAATACAACCAAATGGACACTTGAAACTTTAGTTCCAGTCATTCTCTTATACAAATCCAAACATTCATTGGATGCATTTCTTACTACCCAAGTTATCACACATGAGAGTTTGGCCATTTTTATTTTCACTACTATATAGAATGTGGAGGCAGAAACTTCAAAAGCATAGAGAGAACTTTTGGCAAAGCACCATGGCAAGCCAATGGTATCAGAGGCTGAAAGAGCAGTGAGTTAGGGAACTGTGTTAGTAAACTAGAAAATGGGGTGCTATCACCTCCTCCCAATGGAAATACATTTTTTTTTTCTTTTTTCTTTTTTAACAACAGCATTCCACTTTCAGGAACTGCATCAATCATATCAATCTGAATGACTCAAAATAATAGCCATTTATTTGAATCACAGAGCTGCTATTATTGTGTTAATCTGGTCTAAAGTGAAAGTGAAAGTGTCAGTCCTGTCCAACTCTTTGAGACTCCATGGCCTATAGCCTGCCAGACTCCACTGTCCATAGCATTTTTCCAGGCAAGAATACTGATGTGAGTAGTCATTCCCTTCTTCAGAGGATCTTTTTGATATCAAACCTGGGTCTCCCACATTTCAGGGAGATTACATATGGTCTGAGCCACCAGAGAAATCCCCAATCTGATCTAGACCAAGTATAGATAATCCGAACTGTGTCTACTAATGATTGACATGTTGGCTGGTGTTGAATTGTCCCTTGTGATCTCACTGCCACGTGTGGAATTTGACTGGGATGATAGTTACAATTACACTTGTGCTGCCTATTACCCAGCAGACTAATTCAAACACTTTCACGTGTGAATGGTTTCCCAAAGCAACAAGAGAGAAAATGTGCAAGCTTTTGGAGCTTGGGTGAGGAACTTGCTTGAAGTTACTTCCACCTCATTCTAACAATCAGCTTCCCAGGTGGCTCAGTGGGTAAAGAATCTGCCTGCAATGCTAGGAGATGCAGACTGATGTGAGTTTGATCCCTAAGTGAGTTTTTTGAGGAACTGAAATGTCACGTGGTCATGTTTTCAATCACATCACCAACTGTGGTAAAGAAGCTTTACCCTCCGCTTTAAACTGATATTTCTAAAATGGTCTTAGAACCTAAAACCTCCTTATTTTTCTACTGTTGTAAGTATTTTCCTTGATCACTAAAATTTCAGCATTTGTGTTAGAAATGGTAATCTCTATCCTCATTTGCAAGAAAAAAATACCAAGACTCACTTAAAGAACCATATCAGATTGACTAAAAATAAAACATAATTTATAATTTATTGATATTTTAATCTATATGCTATGTTATCCTCAATGAGCTAAATATATTAGGTTGGTCACATATTAAATAACTATACTTAACAAAGAACCCTGCTGTAAGTAAGATTTGTTTAATGAATAAATGTGAATGTGTGTGTTGAATTGTCATTCTTTTATAATATATTCTGTACTGATTTGCAGTTGCTATAATCTTTGAGTTAAGAAATGGTATGACAGCTCAATCTAGGTCGCAGTTTCACAATAGCTGAGAACAGTCTACTAGCTGCTTAATAGATATGAGCCAATGCTATGATTAGCAATATAAGTTCATTTCAACATTTAAATTTAACTCTATAGAACATTGGACTTACAATGGTCTACAGTTACAAAGTAGGGCTGCCCAGGTGGTACTAGTGGTAAAGAAACTGCTTGCAAATTCAGGAAGTGTCAGAGACATGGGTTTGATTCCTGGGTCAGGAAGATCCCCTGGAGGAGGGCATGGCAACCCACTCCTGTACTCTTGCCCAGAGAATCCCATGGACAGAGGAGCCTGGCGGGCTACAGTCCATAGGGTCACAAAGAGTCACACATGACTGAAGCGACTTAGCATGCACACAATTATAAAGTTGGGAACTATGCAGATAAATGTTATTGCAATATTTACTGTTTTATCAAAAATGTCAAGATTATTTGTCACAATTAGAATGTAACATTTATTTTATATTGTTGTAATTATAGTGATTTTTTCTGTTTGTACATTGCCATATGTTTTAAAACATTTTCATACCTAGGAGATTTTTATTATTATTATTTAGAATAAGAAAAATAAGGCTCAGTAAATAAATGAGTATATTAATGTGTGAGGGCTGCTATAATAGAGTACCATATACTGGAAAATTTAGAATAATAGAAATGCTTTGTTTCACAGTTCTGGAGGCCAAAGGTTTGCATCCAGGTGTTGATAGGGCTATGCTCCCTCTGAAGGAGCTGGAGAAGCATCTACTCCAGGCTTCTTGCCAGCTTCCAGGTAGTTCCTTGTCTTGTGCTAATCTTCCCATGACATTCTTCTCATGTGTGTCTACTGTCTCCCTAGGATTAAACAATCTTATCTTAGTCCCCCAAACCACTTGTGATCTATAATAGCACATACAATGCTATTTCTATTTAAATTATAAGTATATGTAATCTACCTGTATATAAATTTGTAGTTTTTATATAGCAAAATGCAACTATCCCATGTGCTGCTTCCTTTTGTTTTTTAATCCATGGTTAAAGAATATTTTTCTTATTTTCAAATACATATATATATATATATATATAGAAAGTTGTAAAAATATAAATATTAAAATACATAATCACCATTTGGAAAAGAATAAAACAAAGTTACATAAAATCTGAGGTAGGAAAAATCTAGAGTTCATAATAACTAAATTTAAAGTACCTAAAGCTTTAAATTTATATGCTTATTTAACTTACACGTAGAGTACATCATGAGAAATGCTGGACTGGATGAAGCACAAGCTGGAATCGAGATTGCCAGGAGAAATATCAATAACCTCAGATATGCAGATGACACCACCCTAATGGCTGAAAGTGAAGAAGAACTAAAGAGACTCTTGAGGAAAGTGAAAGAGGAGAGGGAAAAAGTTGACTTAAAGCTCAACATTTGGAAAACTAAGATCAAGGCATCTGGTCCCATTACTTCATGGCATTAGATAGGGAAACAGTGGCTGACTTTATTTTTGGGGGCTCCAAAATCACTGCAAATGGTGACTGCAGCCATGAATTTAAAAGACGCTTACTCCTTGGAAGAAAAGTTATGACCAACCTAGAGAGCATATTAAAAAGCAGAGACATTACTTTGCCAGTGAAGGTCCGTCTAGTCAAAGCTATGATTTTTCCAACAGTCATGTGTGGATGTGAGAGCTGGACTATAAAGAAAACTGAGCACTGAAGAACTGATGCCTTTGAACTGTGGTGTTGGAGAAGACTTTTGTTTGTTTGTTTGTTTTGTTTTGTTTTGTTTTCATTTATTTTTATTAGTTGGAGGCTAATTACTTTACAATATTGTAGTGGGTTTTGTCATACATTGACATGAATCAGCCATGGATTTACATGTATTCCCCATCCTGATCCCCCCTCCCACCTCCCTCTCTACCCAACCCCTCTGGGTCTTCCCAGTGCCCCAGGCCCGAGCACTTGTCTCATGCATCCAACCTGGGCTGGTGATCTGTTTCACCATAGATAATATACATGTTTCGATGCTGTTCTCTCGAAACATCCCACCCTCGCCTTCTCCAAGAGTCCAAAAGTCTGTTCTGTACATCTGTATCTCTTTTTCTGTTTTGCATATAGGGTTATCATTGAGAGTCCTTTGGTCAGCAAGGAGATCTGACCAGTCCATTCTAAAGGAAAGCAGTTCTGAATATTCATTGGAAGGACTGATGCTGAAGCTGAAACTCCAATACTTTGGCCACCTGCTGCTAAGAACTGACTCATTTGAAAAGACCCTGATGCTTGGAAAGATTGAAGGTGGGAAAAGAAGGACAACAGAGGATGAGACGGTTGGATGGTATCACCAACTCGAAGGACATGAGTTTGAGTAAACTCTGGGAGTTGGTGATGGACAGGGAGGCCTGGTGTGCTGCAGTCCATGGGGTTGCAGATTCAGATACTGAGAAACTGAATGGAATTGAACTGAAAGCTTTAAAGGTTACCAAAAATATTGGTTGAATATAATAAATGATTTATGAAATATTAATGATAACAGTGATAATGATACCAGTTTATCTTGATGATCAGTAGTAGAAATCTTAACACTGACATTGGTATGACCCCTCTACATGGTGTAACTCACCTGATGGAGAAAAACACGTTTGAGTAAGATGTGAGACAGTTTCTGGATTGCTCTTCCTGCACTTTATGGTGTATCTTTTGCTGCTGCTTGTATTAACTAGTATAAAAATGTCACAGTGTGAATGGATATTTTTCTAAGAAATATTGGCTGCTGCTCATATTATCTTCTGTGACACTGGCAGGATGGAAAACCTAGCAGCAATTCTTCATCCTACAAAGATGACAACATGAGAAATTTCTGTGAATAGTTACCTTGAATGTCATTCAAATCAAGAATATATTAATTCTCTCATTTGAATGCATTGCTAATCTAGAATAAAAATAGAAGAGTAAAATATATTAAGTACTTAAAGCAAAAACTCAGGTAGTTACAGATACATAGATTTAGAAGTAACCTTGCAGATTTCATTGTTCTTTCCCTTTATAGATCATAAACCTCTCTAAGAATCTTAGAAAAGCTGTGAAATCTTGTTCTACAAAAATCCACATGTGCACATTGCAGCACGGTTTTAGAAATAATGTCCAGGGATTTCATGGACTTTCTTGAGGCAATCTGTAGACTTTCAATAATTATACACTTCATATAAAAATATGAACCAATAAATTGTCTTAACTTTTGAAGCAGCTATAATTCAAGAAATTTGGCAAACTTTTGCACATGATATAGTGATTTTAAAGCAATTTGTGAAAACTATTATGCTGATTTTTACATTTGTGATTTTACATAAGGCTTTTCTTAGTATTAAATTTTTGATCTTTCAATGATTCCTTGAGGAGAAATCTAATAAAAAATATCTAAGAACCATTTTGTATATGTTATTCAATTGCTAAAAATCTATAATTTGTAGTCTAAGTAGAAAAATATGAAATGCAAAATGGATGCTCTTCTAGTATCATTGGATTTATTAATCCTAGGGCATTGATTAACCCAGCAAAAAATAGTGTCCTTCACAGAGAAATATTAGAGAAAACTAATTAGACTGTGCAGATTTTAATTAGAAAATAAATTCCACTATGACAGGATTTGAAAAACAAAATTGAAGAGGGTAAAAGCACATTGAAACCTTGTTAAAGGAAATATAGTTGCCCCAGAGAAAATCATTAAATTATTAGATTATGATATTTTGATATCATTTGCCCACACTTAATTATATCTTATATGTGTGGTATTAATCACCAAACAAAAATGTACTACTTAATAAAGTTAATTATATACAGGTAGCTTGAATAATTCTCTGAAAGGTACAACACTTCAGAAATTGTTGACTATAAAGGTAGTTGAGGTGGTTTTCTTGACTTTGCTTATTTGTCTTTAGGATTAGTAAATTAGTTACAATATAATGACTGTACAGAACATTTTGTCCACTTTAATATTATAATGAATAGAGAAATAAATATTGAAGTGTTACTGAAAACATTCTTTGAATGGAACCACGTATTAAAAATTAACTTATGTAGGCTCTGCTGCTACTCTGAGCTAATTACCAGCATCATTTCCATAATTATGCACCATATTCATTTCACAGAGTAATCCTTAGGATGGAAATAACATAATTTAGCATACCCACTTCAGTAAACTGCAAAGTTGAAAATATGCATGAATAAATTTTAAGGTATATGAGTTCTTGGAACAGCAGTGTCACAAAATGTCTGGGAAGTAAACATTAATATCATCAAATTAGTTATTTTAAACAACCTTGAGCTCATGACTTTGCATAAGCCTTTATTTAAATTCAAAACAGTTAAATGTGATTAATGCAAATTCCTTACTTTGAAATCTGTGATTAGATAGATAAAACTAGGTTTAATTTTACCCTATCAAGGAGATACTGATTTAAATATAAGCACTTATCATATATATTTCAAGAAACATATTTTTTGATTAAAAAAAAAGAAACTTCTAAAACATTTTTTTTAAGCTTAAGAACTGACTTCTCCATGTGACAGATAAATGCATGACATAGTGAATTCAGCAGTAATTAACATGGTTCTTTAGAAACAAAATTTCTTGAGCTGGAATACATCATATTATTTAGTCTCAAAATAGTCCTATGACAAATGAATGACATCACTGCTTTACAAATAGAAAAATTCAAACATTAGAGAGGTTAAGTGATTTTTGAAGATAGCACAGAGTAAGTGCTAAACAGGGAGGCTGTACAGGGCCTTCTGGGTCTATCTTGGTTCAAATCTGGTGGACTTTCAACACAATACTTGAACATAACCCTGACATTTCACTTCAAAACATTTAAAGATATTTTCTGAGAAAATGCACATTGATGTTTTAAGCTAACACAAATTAAGCCCTCAGAGCTTCCCAGGTAGCACTAGTGGTAAAGACATCACCTACCACTGCAGGAGACATCAGAGATGGGGTTTGATCCCTGGGTCAGCAAGATACCCTGGAGGACATGGCAATGCATTTCAGTATTCTTGCTTCAAGAATCCCCATGGACAGAGGAGCCTGGCAGGCTACATAGGGTCACAGAAGGTTTGGACATAACTGAAGCAATTTAGCACACACACACCCAAGAGGAGAGTCAAAGAGATTAAAAACACATTGGAAAATAACATTTGGTATTTTATCAGTTCCCTTTCCTGCTCCAGTTCCCCATACACTGCCCTTCACATTTTGCTTCAATCTTCTCAGCTCATCCATAACTGAACTGATCCCACACGGCATTTTCTAATTTCCTGTGTTCTTGACGAGTTATGTAGGACTATCTCCCATGTTGGTTCCACAAAGCTTACAACTGATTGACACACCACTACTTTATGGCTGAGTGAGCAGACTCATAATCTACTATTGGATTTTAAGGGTTTTGCAAAAGACACACAACACAATTTTTTTTCCCATCCTCTTTCCAGAATCTAAAAGTATATTTCAGTGTAACTCAAGACAAGATCAGAAAAAGCCTCTCCTACAGAGCTTAATTTTTTTCATAACTAGCAACATGAATTTTCCTAATTAGAATATAGCTGGTGTTTTCTTATTTGAATAATTTCAGTTTATTTGTATTTACCTAATCACTTATTTATAGCTTATTTCTATGAAAATTGGAGATTGTTAAAAGCATTCTTTGAAAAACTGGTATATATAAAATTAACATTTTAAAATGCATAATATATTGGGATGTTTGCTTTAAAGGTCTTTAATACAATCAATTAATATTCTAAAACCATATCAACTAGCATAAACCACCAGCAAAACATTTTTATCCTTCTAGTTTGTCCCCATTGCCATATATACACCTAATCTAGTATACTTTGCTAATCATTTGGTTCTATCATCATTGATTTCTTTTTATTTATGAACTCAACATAAGTTTAATATGTGGAATTACTCAGGATAATATCTGTCCTGTGGTTCATGCTCTAAAAATTCACCTTCCTTTTGTATATTCCAGCATGAAATTATGTTGTACATTTTTTTAAAGATAAAATGTCTTAATTTTTTATTAAACAACTGTTTTTAACTCCTTTCTATATGTCAAATAATCTGCTAATAACATTGTGTAACATTTAATTTTCACAATAAACTAGTGACAGTGTAATATGAAATATATAATAATATATTTTTGTATTTACATTATTAATTCATTTATTCATTTAGCTGACAACTTACACAACTTTCATATCACACCAACTACTAGATTATTTACTCATTGTCTCTCTCATGGGGCTTTATTTTCTATCAATAAAGAATGGTACATAAGCAGAAAATAAAGAAATAAATAAAATAACTACTCTGAATAAAGTATGTAGAGGAATCACTCAAGCACTGATAATGGAAGAGCCCATTAGAGGAGAAAGGAAATCATAACTAGTAGCCCTGTATATGAATAACTATTAGAGTCAACTCTCAACATGGTCAATGGTTAATAATAATAAAAAGTAAATCAATACTCCAATTACTTTTATTCCTACCAACATTTCATTTCTAGTTTGTACAGAAGAGTAAATTGACCCTATTCTTCAAGTGATGCTATAGTGTTTATATTTCAAACACTAACCATAAAATAACATTAATGAAAAGTCTAGAGAAGCATGTTTTTTTTTGTTTGTTTGTATGTTTTGTTTTGTCTCCATTCTTATGCACTGGGAAGATAATATCTTAGTCTGTGGTACTAAAACAGATTTGCACCTAACTTAACTGTAATGAATTTTAAAATTGAATGGAAATATTTAGCAATTATTAGAGTTTCATACAAGAATCCATCATTTTTTTACCTCTCTGGTAAAATCACGTTCTCTTGAATCAGAAGGATGTTACTCATCCAAGGAGATTACTCATTAAAGTATACATTTTTTTATGTGATCTTTGAAATTTATCTAGGTAAATATAAAGTTTGAGAGATTAAATCTGATAAGTCTTGATGGTAGAACAATAAGATTTGAAGACTTGAATTCAGCAAACAAGGGGTTTGCTTTCTCCTGTTCATTCCAGTGCTATCACCTAGATCTTTTTTTTTTTTCTTCCTAAATTTACAGTGTAAGAATTAAAGGTAGACAGACTTGTTTCAACAACTAGATGTTATGAATGGAGCACAACCAGAAGTCTGAGGTCTTGCACTTATATGATCTCACATCAAGCAGTCATTAGCAAAGGCATTTTCTAGTAGTCAATATTGTTTGAAGTCAGATAAATTCTATAGGCAGGAAACTTAGATTGTATGGCTGCACATGAAGAATAGTGCTCTGAGTTGTCCATTATCAAAATGTCTGAGGTTAAGTGGATAATTACACTGAGCAACGTCTAAAATCTAATTTCCTAGCCAGGAAGAGAGGCAGCTAACTGTCTTTTACAGAAAATTCCTTTATTTATAATTACTTTCCATTTTTAAGTCTTCTAATATCTGGCAGCATCAGTCTTCTAATTTTATAAATGACTGAACTATTAGACAGATTTCATTTTTTTTCACTTTTTCTTGTGAATGATTTGGAAGATAGTTACAAAATTCTTGTATTTGTTTTTGTTTTTCTGAAACTCCCAAGGCTTCACAAACTGTAATCAATGTGGCAATGTAAAAAAGTAATAAGTTTGGATAATAGCTATTCACTCCTGAGTTTTACATCAAATGTCTTATCAACGTTGTCAGTGGCAAGAGGTGTGCTAGCTGGCAAAATGATTTCTTTAAGAATTGCAATCTTCAGTTTCTTAAATTAGAAAAAAATCTAAAGAAAAAAACAGAGTGGAACTGCACATATATGCCCAATTTATCAATTGCCCAGTTGTTAGATGAATGTATGGAACTATATATACTCAACAATGAAAATAATTTTTCCTCTAACTAAGCAAAGTTTATATTCTTGGAGCATATGTAAAACATATATATGAATTAGAGATATTTAGAATATAATGTAAGTTTAAATACATTGTATTGTATTATAAAATTCACAGATTTAGCTTATCTATCCATCTATTTTATCATCTATTATTGGTATAAATATAGATGTAATATAGTGATAATCCAACTTAGATATGAAGTGGACTCAAGGAAAAAATGGACAGGAAAATGTTAATAAACAAAACAGGAATTAGATATGGGAAATATGGATAAAAATACCAAATGAAGAAAAACATAAGTAACAAAGGGAATGTTGCTAATGATTAAGGGAAAGACTCAAAACTGATTGTCTGGGATTGAATTTCAGCTTTAAAACTGGATTTATATATGACTTGTGCAAGTTTCCCAGCAGTTTCCTTATTTTAAAAGTCCTATAGATTGTAGTGAAATTTAGTAAGTTAACATATACAAGGAGCTAAGAATAATACCTATTGTTTAATAAAAGCAGTATCTTTATTATTATAAAATATTCAGGCAATAAAGAATCAATGGCTGCTATGGCTGAGTTTAAATATAGGACAGCTCTTTCTAGCAATAAGAGTAGATGAAAGAAAGTGGAAACTTCCATTTTTTAAAATAGTTTCTTTATAGGAAATTCTATCTTCTCATGCAAAAATTCCTAGCCCACAGAGCTGTAAAAATTGTATAGTATATAAATTATAATCTGACAATATTTAGTATTTTAACTGTTTCTATTATTTTTATTTGATTCTCTTTATTATAAATGAGCATAATAAAATTTGAGATTACCAAAGATTGTTTCATGTTTCTGTTTTTACTTATTATGGATCTTCGTGGGTTAATTTAAGACTTCAAAAGTTTATGTTGTGATTAGAAAAATAATATTAAAAATGCCAAGAGCATTTCTTATAAAATACATAATGTTGGAAATTTTCTAAGTGTCTTTTTATAAAAGTTGAATTAACAATGTTTAAATGCAACATAATAAATATAATTTCTGAGAGGATTTAAATTAACACATAACAGTATATTCCAAGACCATAGCTGGCATTTCATTTGTCATTTCTCACAAGAGCTTTTAGATGGCAATTGTTTAGCAGAGGATTTAAGACTGACTCTAAGAAGAGTTGCTGAAAATAGAGAAGGAAGAAATGAAGAACCCCAGGGTTAGTAGAAGGGAAAAAAATCTTAAAAATTAGGGCAGAAATAAATGCAAAAGAAGCAAAAGAGACCATAGCAAAAATCAACAAAGCTAAAAGCTGTTTTTTTTTTTTTTTTGAAAAGATAAATAAAATTGACAAACCATTAGCTAGACTCATCAGGAAAGGGAGAAGAATCAAATCAACAAAATTAGAAATGAAAATGGAGAGATCACAACAGACAACACAGAAATACAAAGGATTATAAGAGACTACTGCTGCTGCTGCTAATTTTCTTTAGTTGTGTCTGACTCTGTGTGACCCCATACATGGCAGGCTCCCCTGTCCCTGGGGTTCTCCAGGCAAGAACACTGGAGTGGGTTGCCATTACCTTCTCCATAAGAGACTACTACCAGCAGCTATATGCCAATAAAATGGACAACTTGGAAGAAATGGACAAATTCTTAGAAAAGTATAACTTTCCAAAACTGAACCAGGAAAAAATAGAAGATCTTAACAGACCTATCACAAGCACAGAAATCAAAACTGTAATCAGGAATCTTCCAGTAAACAAAAGCCCAGGACCAGATGGCTTCACAGCTGAACTCTACCAAAAATTTAGAGAAGAGCTAATACCTATCTTACTCGAACTCTTCCAGAAAATTGCAGAAGAATGTAAACTTTCAAACTCATTCTATGAGGCCACCATCACCCTAATAACAAAACCAGACAAAGATGCCACATAAAAAGAAAACTACAGGCCAATATCATTGATGAATATAGATGCAAAAATCTATATAGTTTGACAAAACTATAGCAAACAGAATCCAAAAACATATTGAAAATGTCATAAATCATGACCAAGTGGGCTTTATCCCAGGAATGCAAGGATCCTTTAATATCCACAAATCAATCAATGTAGTACACCACATTAACAAATTGAAAGACAAAAACCATATGATTATCTCAATAGATGCAGAGAAAGCCTTTGACAAAATTCAACATCCATTTATGATAAAAACTCTCCAGAAAGCAGGAATAGAAGGAACAAACCTCGACATAATAAAAGCTATATATGACAAACCCACAGCAAACATTATCCTCAATGGTGAAAAATTGAAAGCATTTCTCCTAAAGTCAGGAATAAGACAAGGGTGCCCACTCTCACCACTACTATTCAACATAGTTTTGGAAGTTATATCCACAGCAATCAGAGCAGAAAAAGAAATAGAAGGAATCCAGATAGGGAAAGAAGAAGTAAAACTCTCACTGTTTGCAGATGACATGATCCTTTACATAGAAAACCCTAAAGACTCTACCAGAAAATTACTAGAGCTAATCAATGAATGTAGTAAAGTTGCAGGATATAAAATTAACACAGAGAAATCCCTTGCATTCCTATACACTAACAATGAGAAAACAGAAAGAGAAATTAAGGAAACAATACTATTCACCATTACAACGAAAAGGATAAAATACTTAGGGATATATCTACCTAAAGAAACAAAAGACCTATATATAGAAAACTATAAAACACTGATGAAAGAAATCAAAGAGGACACAAACAGATGGAGAAATATACCGTGTTCATGGATTGGAAGAATAAATTTAGTGAAAATGAGTATACTACCCAAAGCAATCTATAGATTCAATGCAATCCCTATCAAGCTATCAACAGTATTTTTCACAGAACTAGAACAAATAAGTTCACAATTTGTATGGAAATACAAAAAACCTCCAATAGCCAAAGCAATCTTGAGAAAGAAGAATGGACCTGGAGGAATCAACCTGCCTGACTTCAGGCTCTACTACAAAGCCACAGTCATCAAGACAGTATGGTACTGGCACAAAGACAGAAATACAGATCAATGGGACAAAACAGAAAGCCCAGAGACAAATCCATGTACTTATGGACACCTTATCTCTGACAAAGAAGGCAAGAATATACAATGGAGAAAAGACAACCTCTTCAACAAGTGGTTCTGTAAAACTGGCCAACCACTTGTAAAAGAATTAAACTAGAACATTTTCTAACACCATACACAAAAATAAACTCAAAATGGATTAAAGATCTAAATGTAAGGCCAGAAACTATAAAACTCCTAGAGGAGAACATAGGCAAAACACTCTCCGACATAAATCACAGCAAGATCCTCTATGGCCCACCTCCCAGAACATTGGAAATAAAAGCAACAATAAACAAATGGGACCTAATGAAACTTAAAAGTTTTTGCACAACAAAGGAAACTATCAGGAAGGTGAAAAGACAGCCTTCAGAATGGGAGAAAATAATAGCAAAGAAAGCAACAGCAAAGAATTAATCTCAAAAATATACAAACAACTCCTGCACCTCGTTCCAGAAAAATAAACAGCCCAATCAAAAAATGGGCCAAAGGACTAAACAGACATTTCTCCAAAGAAGACATACAAATGGCTAACAAACACATGAAGAGATGCTCAACATCATTCATTATTAGAGAAATGCAAATCAAAACCACAATGAGGTACCATTTCACGCCAGTCAGAATGGTTGCTATCCAAAAGTCTACAAGCAATAAATGCTGGAGAGGGTGTGGAGAAAAGGGAACCCTCTTATACTGTTTGTGAGAATACAAACTAGTACAGCCAACATGGAGAACAGAGTGGAGATTCTTAAAAGAACTGGAAATAGAACTGCCATATGACCCAGCAATCCCACTTCTGGGCATACACACCAAGGAAACCAAAACTGAAAGAGACACGTGTACCCCAATGTTCATTACAGCACTGTTTATAATAGCCAGGACATGGAAGCAACCTAGATGCCCATCAGCAGATGAATGGATAAGAAAGTTGTGGTACATATACACAACGGAATATTACTCAGCCATTAAAAAGAATACATTTGAATCAGTTCTAATGAGATTGATGAAACTGGAGCCCATTATACAGAGTGAAGTAAGCCAGAAAGAAAAACATCAATACAGTATACTAACACATATATATGGAATTTAGAGAGATGGTAACAATAACCCTATATGCAAGACAGAAAAAGAGACACAGATGTATAGAACAGACTTTTGGACTTTGTGGGAGAATGTGAGGGTGGGATGATCTGAGAGAATAACATTGAAACATGTATATTATCAATTGTGAAACAGATCAGCAGTCCAGGTTTGATGCATGAGACAAGTGCTCAGGGCTGGTGCACTAGGATGACCCAGAGGGATGGGAGGGCGAGGGAGGTGGGAGAGGAGTTCAGGATGGGGGACACATGTAAATCCATGGCTGATTCATATCAATAGATGGCAAAAAACACTACAATATTGTAAAGTAATTAGCCTCCAACTAATATAAATAAATGAAAAATGAAAGAAAAAAGAAAAAAAAAAGTTGCTGAAAGTGAAGGTGTTAGTCACTAAGTCATGTTCCACTCTTTGTGATCCCATGGACTGTAGCCTGCCAGGCTTCTCTGTTCCTGGAATTCTCCAGGCAAGAATACTGGAGAAGGTTGCCATTTCCTTCTCCAGGGAATCTTCCTTACCCAGGGATCAAACTCCAGTCTCCTGAATTGCAGGCAAACCCTTTACCATCTGAGCCACATAACGGGCCACAATAAGAGTTACTGGAATTTTGTTACTTAGTGATAGTAGTTAACTGTACTTTAGAAACCTTGCAATACAAAGGTTTCACAAAGTTGTGCTTGTGAATACATATGAGTGTTTTCCCTTAAATATCAGGTATTAAACAAGAAATCTTGGCTAGGTTATAAACTTCATTGTTTCCATATAAAAGTAAACAAAATCAGCATCTCTCTTCAAGGAAAAAAGTCATGATTTACATTAAAAAAATATATATATATAAATTCTCATGCAGTCCACAAATTTTACATGATAGCCTGGAGCCAAAATAGTTTCAGTCTGTACTTTTCTCATGAAAGTTGTGATTAACTCTCTACCTTTACTACAATAGATTTTGAGCATTGCACTATTCAAATGTGAAATTCAGAGAAAGAATTTTTACTTAATTCTACTTTTCTTAGAATGTATGGATTAAAAGTGAGTATCATAATAATTAAAAAAACCAACAAACAAAAATTTTATTATATAAGGTGATCAGACTTGAACTCCATATTGAGGTATATTTTGAAGGATAATTTATTGTGTTTTATGTAGTAAACAATGCTAACATTCCTTCTTCAATACAGTAGCTAGTCACTTATTTTTATTTGAGAAGATTTACAGTTCATGAATGTAAGAATATACTATGCTTGTGGGGTCATAAGTGATTTAAAATAATATGGACGGAAGGGAAATAGATTGGTGGGTATCTGGCATCTCTTTTCCCCACTGATTTTCATTTGATTGTTCAGAATCAGTGTTAAGATCAGTTTCTTTCTTATCCCTGAGTCTCAAAGCATTATTAAAATTCAAGACTGAGGCATATATTACTAGCTAACATTTTCTATTGAGTTAGTATAGATTAGGTAGTAAACAGTTTCTGCCCACAGAGTCAAAAGGCAATGAAAAATCAATAAAAGTTTCAACTGCTCTTATTTTATTCTTGATGAAATTCTCCAGAAATTGAGTGTGTCGCATAGATAAATAGTTGAGTTGTGGGTCTAAAATCCATTAGATTTTACTATAAAATGATTGCATAAAATATCTGAGTTTTAAAAAGGAAATGGCACTGCATTTATTGGGTTTGCCTGAATACTAAAATATAAATGCATCTTGATTGGTTGGGCAATTTCCTTTTTGAAACAAAAATCAACATGAGCTATGCTTTGAGTGTTTCTCTTCCAGACAATATCTACAGAATGGAAAAAAAAGAAAAAAGAAAAAACCACTTTGACAAGTCTTAATATATAAACTTAGGAGTCTTTGTATTTATTCCTGAAAGTAAAAGGATTAGTGGGAAGGATGATAACTTAGAACACATATTTTTAAAATGATTTTCCGAATACTCTGTAAAAATGCTCCATACTCCACCTCACTTTTAATACTTTGTCCTTAATACTTTGTCCTAAAGGAAAGGAAAGCGAAGCTGGTCAGGCGTGTCAGACTCTTTTCAGCCCCATGGACTGTAGCCTACCAGGCTCTTCCATCCATGGGATTTTCCAGTCAACAGTACTGGAGTGGGTTACCATTTTCTTCTCCAGAGGATCTTCCCGACTCAGGTCTGGAACCTGGATCTCCCACATTGCACGCAGATGCTTTACCCTCTGAGCCACCAGGGAAGCAGAGTGAAACGTGTCCCTAGGTTGTCCTAGAGAAGGAAATTGTGGAAAAACAACAACAACAACTTTAGAACAAGGTAATCAGGGAAGGAAAAGTCAACGCGGAAGTAGACAACACGTGTAATAACATCACAAAAAATAAAAGGCACTGTTAAAAAAAAGTTTTGAGACAAAAACGATCAGGATATCTAAAGAGATACGATGGAAACTATTAACTGAAAGAAAGCAGGAGTGAAAAAACATCTATTTATTTAGCCTAAAGAATCATCTAAGGACTAAAATAAAAGTTTCTTATTATTCGCTGTGGCATGGCACGGGATTTACTTGTGTGGCCGGGATTCTATTGTTTACTAATATAGTATTGTGCTTATCTATTTAGGTTTACTTCTATGTGATCTCTTCCCATCCAGACAGATACAGATATTTGCTTTAGAGAGGTTCAGATTATTATGAATGATATTAAAAGGAAAAGAGAAAATGAATGCTCAACTTTGGACTTCAAAAATAAAATTTCCAAGCATGCAGAATATGATGATCATTAAAGCCAGGCTTTATTTAGAGGGAAAAAAAAGATTTTATAACTCAAAAATAGTTTAACTTTAGACATCAAGATAGAAAATTGACCAACTGAGAAATTATACAATTTTAATTTAATTCATAGATTAGAGGGAAAAGAAAAAAAACGACATAAAGGAAGTTCTAAAGGAAAAGGGGATTGGTAGAATCTTTCCTCTATGATTCAGAGGGAAAGTAAGGAGCTTGTATCATATACAGTGAAACCAGCTCTAGGCTGTGTTAATGTTAACATGAGTATTAATATTGAATTTGATGACTATGGGTTGTGGGCCGTTGATTTTCAAAGTGTAGTCCACAGATCCCTAGGGACCCCTGAGATGTTGTCAAGGTGTCTTCTAGGTTAAGGAAAAATACTAAGAAATTACTTGCTTTTTGAAATTATATTGACATTTGCACTCATGGTGGAAAAAACAGTGGTGTGTAACAGTACAAGCTTTTTCAAGATTCAAACTATGATACAAAAAAAAAAAAAAAATCTCATCAAGACAGTTGTTGATTAAACAGCAATAGAAAATTATTACTTATATTAAACATTGACTCTTGAATGTCATCCTTATAATATTATGTGTGCCACAAACAGAATTCTGTGTAACTCAGTTCTTCCATACACATACCAGTAACAAGATTTTTCTCTAGAAAGCGTGTTAGTTGCTCATTCTGACTCTTTGTGGCCCCATGGACCATAGTCCGCCAGGTTCTGCTGTCAGTGAAATTTACCAGGCAAGAATACTGTAGTGGATAGCCATTTCCTTCTCCAAAACACACTTGTAAAATAGTCTGAGTTTCAACCTCAACTGTTTTTTCCATGAAATACCATTTTTGTTTGAATAAACAATTTACCAACTATAAATACTTGGACCTTGGCATCTAGCAGTTTTTCAAAACAGGAATGAAGTGAATCTGACACTTGAAGGAAAAAGCTATAACTAACAGTGCTCATTGTCACTGGCAATCATTTTTAGGGTAATATTCATAGCTAATTTGTATATCAAGATACTCTCAGTCCATTGCCTAATGAAATTTCTAAAAGTAGAACTCTAAAAAGCTTATATTCACTATTGTGACTTTGACAGCTTCTCAATGATTAGAATTTTCTGATAAGATTGATAGAGACACTAACATTTATGATCTTCTAAAGTATATGTTATAATAAAATATGCCAACCTTGAAGATATGTATAATTCAGTGAGCCAATATTTTCCAAATGAGCAATCCATGATGTTACAAAATCATGCAAGAATAAAACCTCCATTCAAAGTGCAAGATAGACCAATGGTTTTTAATGAAGCCAAGTATCAAAGAACTTAATAGTTTCAGATAATATATCACATCTAAATTTTAAGAAATTATCACTTGTTGAGTTATGGCACAGTGTCAAAGAATATCTCCAGTCATCAGAAAAGAATAATGGAACAGTTGCAGAGGTGCATCACTTCAATCAATCTTCAAGAAAAGAACAAAAATGAGAAGTGTAGAGGAGCTTTCAAATGCTACAATCTCTGAGATTCACTTCAACAAGGCTGAAGGCTGAAGCATTGCTCTATGCCAGTTGCTCCCCATCAGTGACTGAGGAGTGTAGATACCAGAGCTGTACCATTATGTCTGAGATGGAACTCTACTAATTGTCAGTCTTTACTTTGATGCTCCTCATTCATTTGGCCAAAATTCTTGAAAGCCACACTGACAGCTGAAATCTCCCTCCCAGATCGTTTTTTCTTCTCTTTTTTTATTTTTTTTTTCTTTTTTCTTCTCTTTCTCTGTTCTTCCTGCCCAGTATCACAGTCTGCAAGTCCTTCCTGGCTTATCTTACTCTCTTTCCTTTTTATCTCTCACAGACATCTCTTTTAATAAATATCTTATATTTCTATATTTGCATCTCCTGCCTGGGGGACATTTTCTGGTGCATGATCCAAATGTATTTCCAACTATATAAATATGTATGTAGGGTGGATTTTCATCATGTATACCAACCAACATGCATATCACAGTAGATGGTGAAAACAGATATGAAAATTCAGCTCTCTTTGTTATGCCAGATATTGAAAGATTTGCAAAACCATAAGATAATACCACTCTTATAACAAATTTATAGAAATATAGATTTTTTCATAAAAATATTTTATTTATATTAGCATAATGAGTTTTTTTTTATATTGTAAGATAGTTGATGTGTATTTTAAAATATTTAAATCAAGTATATATTTTTTGTTTTTGTGGTTGTTGATACTGCAACAAATTGCCACAAATTTAGTAGTTCAAAATAACATAAATTTATTATCTTCCAGTTCTATGTGTAAGAAGTCTGAAGTAGCTGTTAGTCAACTAAAATCAAGGTTTCCCCAAGGTTATGTCCCTTCTTAAGACTCTAGAAGAGAATTCACTTCTTTACATTTTCTAGCTGATAGAGACTGACCTTATTCCTTGGTTCTGGGCCCCTTTCTGGCAATTGCATTTCTTGTACCTCTGCATCAGTTATCACATCTTCTTCTCTGATTCACACTCTGCCTTTACTGCCTCCCTCTTCCATCTTTTAAGGACCTTTTGCTTACATTGAGCCTACAAAGATGATATAGGACTATCTTCCTCTTTCAAAATCCTAAACTTAATCACATTTCAAAGTCCTTTTTATATTTATAATAAAGCATATTCACAGGTTCCAAAAGTTAAGTCATAAAACACCTTTGAAAGGGTATACTATTCTATCTAATACACAGTAACTGAAAACATTATTGTAACTGAAAACTGAAAGTCATTGAAAACATTATTGTATGCATCTTCATGCCATGTCAGAAATAGCAGTGTGGTATGAAAGTTTTACTTGAGGATACAAAATTATGTAGCTCTGTAGCTATAGATAAATCACTCAACTACTTTAAGTTTCAGTGTCTCCATGTCAGATGACAATTACTTCCCTCTGTCCTTTCAGGATTGTTGGACTAACCAGTGCCATCATTTCTGTGAAAGTGACTTTTACCTTTTTAAAAAACCATTGACGACATTGCTATTATCAGAAAGCTTCTATAAATTAACTTTTCCTACTCTCTATATGAATATTATTGTATTAATATTTCAAAGATCAATTATGTTATTTACTATCAAACACAAAAGGTGATATTATTTCACTAGGTCCTGGGTTAGCATTATAAGTGAATCATTTTTCTAAATCACATTTTAGTCATATTCCTTAAACTTTCAATTACTTTAAAGGATAAAATTATTTTCTTTTGAAAAAGTATCTTCAGATTATTTCCAGGTATTTGTCCAAAGATTAAAGTTAAATTTTAAAGTTAATTGTGTTGAGAAGATGTTGTGTTATTGAGTAGCTTGTACAGTATATTCAATTTCAATAAAACTCATGTCAAGATTTTGTTTAATTTTAGAGGGGAAAATATAAATTCACTTTAATACTTTTTCTGATATATACATCTTTTTCAAATAAGACATGATTTGTTTATGATTATATGGTAGAGTAGTTCAAGAAGCAGCTTTTCTGAATATTTTCTAATTGACAACATGCCAGGCTTATGAATTTTTATTTTTATTCTGAAGATCATGAAGTACCTAGTTAACTTAATTGCTTAATGGAATGTGTGAAATGTTTATATATAAACATATGCATACTTTCTAATATTAATTATAAAGTTAAAAACATTTTAATTCTAGTTTCTGGTCTCAACCAAGTGATTATCATCTATATTATCCCATCCAGTCTACCATCCTTTCATAGCAATTATTACTGAGGGAGTGGCCCAGCTGATGATCTCTTTGTGGGGAAGGCCACCCTTATTAACCCAACTGCCTTACTGAAGTATGGCACAGGAGAAGATGAGAGAAGCAGAGTCAGAAACCTTTCAAGTTGATTTTTTTTTTTATTGGGGTTAAAATATACAGAAAACATTTACCATTTTAATAATTGTAAGTGTGCAATTCATTTTAATGACATAAGTGCATTCACTAATGCTATCAATTCATTTTTATGCAGCTGTCATCACTATTCACATCCAGAACTTTCCGTTACCTCCGACTAAAGCTCTGTACCCATTAAACATAATGCCCTGTTCAACCCTTCCCCCCATTCCCGTGGCAACTGTTATTTTATTTTCCATCTCTGTAAATTTGATTATTTTTTAAAGGTCATTTCAAATGAAAAATACCAGATGCTTAAGGATGAGAGGGAGTGTGGAATATCCATCAAATATCCTTATTACCAGTCCAAAGCTCTCTAGTGTTTGTGATAAAATAATCTCATTGTCAGACTAGATGGTCTAAAAAGGCAAATTCAAAACCCAGATTAATTTCAGAAGCCATAATGTTGTTTTAAGAGTAAAATGATTGGACTGGGCTAGTAACAACTGTGCTAGGCAGAATTTTAAAATGATTTTCAAGATTTCCTACACTGTCCTTCCCTCTTCTGTGTAATTCCTAGTAGCTTAAATAGGGTTTCACTTCATAACATAATATTATGTTCTCTGCAATTCAGCTCCAAATAGGAATATTTTCAAATTAATCACATGATCCCATTAAAAGCAGAGTCTTCTCCTCTGGGTGGCAAAAGAGGAAGTCACAGATTTAAAAGTGTGAGATGGATTCCAAATGCCATGACTGGCTTGAAATTGGAAGGGATCATTTAACAAGAAATGTGGGTAGGTTCTAGGAACTGAAAGCAGTCTCCTACTAACAGCCAGCCAGGAAATAGGGACCTCAGTCTTCTAACCTCTAGATAGGAATGTATCAAAAATATGATTGGAAGTGAATTTTCTTCCACAACTCAGCTTGTCCAACACCTTGGCCTTGGAATACTCTGAGTAGAGAAATTCAGCCACATTAAAGCTAGACTTACAACTTGCAGAACTCAGGACTGGTCATTGGGTACACTTATTTTATTTGTGATAATTTATTATGCACAACAAGAAAGAAATGCAATAGCATAGCCCCAAAAGATGTCAAAAGTTGTGAGACACTATTAGTAGTCCCTGGAAGGGGTCTTAAGTCTGATTAGTCAATTTGTCAGGGAAGAGAGGGGCTACACCTCATATAATGTAGTTTTATTCATAGAGGCAAACGGGCCAAACTTTGGCAGCAGTCACGATTGCATGCAGTGGTGGTTTCCATGTAAGAACATGTAGTTCTTTACTGGGTGCCTTGCACTGTCACGTTTAGTCCAATGAGCACCCAAGTGTCATGCCGTGATTTCAGTTAGTCTCCTCAGAGGATGGGCCTTTATCATGGGCATGTACATAAGTGATCCAGACTCTGCAATCAGTAGCCTCAACAATATTATTTAACAGTTTGAGACCTCAAATAGGATATCTTTAATTTGCTAGTCCATAGTATTTAATGTGGCAGACTAGACATTGGCAATAATCCAAGAGTCAGTAAAAATGTAATAGAGTTCATCAGTGGCAACAGTGATCAGGGTTAAGAGAATTCCCTTTATTTCTGACCAGTGACCAGAACAACCGTGCCAGATTTTAGTCTGACATGGTTGACACCCAGGTTGAACAACAGTGGAATCACAGTAGCCGCTATCTAGTTTTAACTTGCAAAATCAACAGTGAATTGGGGCCAGGTATTTAGGAAAACTTGTGTCAATCAAGGCTTACATAGAGCCAGTGCCTCTTCTTCAGGTGGTAAAATGTGACATAAGATTTCCTTCAAAGGGATAGCTGCCATCCCATAATACAAAATTGAGATGGCACTAGGGCCATTTATACTCTTGAATTTTCTTTTGAAAAGTGAGCTTGGCTGGATCCTTCATATATTGTTAGCCTTTAGTCAGAGTTGACCAATCTCAAAATAGTGATACCAGACCAGAGAGCCACAGGCTGTTCATGGGTCAAACATTCAGCTTTATGGAAAGATCAGGAGTGGGCTAGTAACTGTGTTACAAAAGGTATTTGCCTGATGGCTGTGTGTGCAATGCATGCAACCCCCCAGGATGCCTCTGGGTGGAGGTGGCCTTCTATTTCCAGAGGCTGTGATCAGAGGTGCATATCTAAGGGGGTGATATTTTTGTGGGATTTTAAAAGTACAGAGAGACACAACTGAGGTCAACTTCCACCATAGCTGATTAACTCTGGCCCCAAGCTAAGAACCCTGATTTCTGGGTAATCCATATGAAGGGTCAAGTAAAATGTCTACTTGAGGCACGCATTGTCTGCAATACTCAAAGAATTCATATGGTGATCATACTCCTTTTGGTGCTAGAAGGCCAATGATAAAACAGAGGAATTTTCAAATATTCAAAAACATGTGCTTGGTGAGTAGGAACCTGATTTGTGTCGGGGTTGATCTAGCTCCTCTTTTGTTCGAGATATGATAATACTACATTCACAATGGAGACTGAGGTTTCTGACCTGGCCACCCACTGGAGCTAGTCTCCGTGGTAAAAGCTTTGGATTCAGAGAGTATTGGCTTTTGTGCCATATCATGAACCCTCAGTAGTGACCAATCCCAGAGAAATTTAAATATCCATAGGGAAGCATTGCAGATGTTCTCTGGAGGCCTTTTCAAATGAATATGACAGACAGTACAGTTTCTTAAGTGTCAGTGGAATTAAAAAAAAAAAAGTGTTGGCAGTGTCTCAGCAGCATATCATGCGTCTTCAGTCCTGGCAATGGATTCCGGGAGAATCCTGTGGACAGAGGAGCCCGGCAGGCTTCAGTCCATAGAGCTGCAAAGAGTTGGACATGACTAAAGCCACTTAGCATGCATGCATGCACACACACATGTCATTTCTTTGTCTGGAAGAGCTGGGGCTGCAGGAGCTAACACTGATGATATTTCCACTCTAGAAGACTCCAGATCTTGTAACCCTCTCCCTTGGCCATGCAGAGCTGCTATGTTGAGATAGTGCATCTTTCTTTACTTCTGCTGACTTTAATTCCTTAATTGGGATTGTGATTTTCCTTTCACCTCTTGGGATTCTATATTGTTTTTGTTGGACGCGATAGGAACAAACAGGAATCATTCTCCATAAGCAGCAGTCTCTAAATGGGAGAATCTCCTTTGATATTTTATGAGCACTAAAAGAACAAATAGGCAAAAAACATGAATGCCAATTACACATTTCCCATTAACAGCACATTGATTTGACACTGACAGAGTCATGATAAAGTGACTTTCATAAACCGTATAAGTTGTGTGTATGTGTGTGCACGTGCACACTCACACACATGTGTGTATTCAGGCACCCATGTGTTTTCTTCTACAGGAACAGAAAGAAGTCTAACACTTCTCCCAAGGGGAGTGCAGAGCTATCAGGAAGGCAGGGGAATCTAGCCTGTGGGGAATTACCAGGGAGGTTTTTTTCGCTTCAGAGACAACCCTGCCTCCTCTGCTGTGTACCAGATGGTTTCTGCCACAACTCAGAAACTCGGGGCTCATTTGCTCTCAGCTCTGTTGCCTCCAGCTTTCAACTACTTCGGCACATGGCTCCTCATTAGCCAGAGATACATTGCCTGTCAGCGGGGGAGTGGGGGTTGCTGTCCCGTTGTCATAATAACTTTTTTTTTCCTGTCTTAGGACAGTGAGCAAAATTCAGTGCATCAGTTTTGTAGCTTGTTTTAATCTTAACTCTCACTGTTAACCCTCTAAAACTATAGTTTCATCTGAAACAGTGAGAACTGCTTACTTCCTCTGAGTCCTATGGGATGAGAGAGGATTAGCTTGGGTGTCTACTTTTTCTCCAGGTAAACATCATAAGGAAAGTCAGATTGTAGCAGACATTTACTAAGATTTAGAACTACAGATACCTAGAGCAATTTTTCTTGCCTCTAGGTATATTTCAAAATTCACAGGCCTTGTTTATGGATTTGGGTATTAAATATGAAAGTATGCAGTGAAAAATTATCTCAAACTTTTTTTTTTTTTTGGTCAGTTCTACTGTTTGGATGGAACTGATTTCTAAAAATTAGAAAATATTATGAGAAGATTTCATCTGTAAGCAATTCATTCAAAATTGGAGTTTTAGTGGACCTGTATGATGAAGCGAGAATGACTTAAGGGAATTGAGGGAAATGTATGATTATAAAGATTAGCCATGGAACCCAAATGGACAAAGAAGGAAGTGAGATTTTAAAGATGTTTAGCAATAGAGAAGAGTGACTAGAAGCAATTGTTTGTACAATCTAATAAAGAATTGTAGGTGATGCCATACGAGAAGGAATTGTCTAGAGATGTAAGAGGCAAATTTACTAGGGTAGAATGGTTGAAATTGTGACTACAGAATGATTACAGTAATAAAAACTACTAGGCCAAGCATATTTGTTTGTTTTTACATAGCATATTATCATATACATAGTGACTTTTTAAACTTGCATTTATTAAATGAATTTTCACATGTCAAGAATCCAGGCATGGCCTAGCTGAGTTCTCTGCTTAGGGTCTCACAAGTCTGCCATCAAAGTGTTGACTGGAGTGTGATCTCACTGGGAGAGTAAACTAGAGAATAATCCGCTTCCAAGTTTGTTCAAATTGTTTTGCAGAATCCATTTTCCTGTGGTTGTAAATCCAGTGGTCCTATATTCTGACTGTGGGTTGAGTACTTCCCTCATGTCATGTGGTCCTCACCAACAGCATTTCACAATATGGCTGACTGTCTCTTCAAGACTAAAAGGCAAATCTGCTAAGACAGAGTGTAATAGAATGGAGTGAAGTCAATCATCTCCTCACCTTTGCTGTATTCTATTGTGGAGAAGCAAGTCCAGGTTCCACCCTTAGTTAAGGGTAGAGATTGACAGACTATGGGTCCCTTTAGAATATGTTTGACACACAACATATTCAAGATTGAGTTATTGATAACTGACTAATGGTAAGCAAATGAGTGAGAAGATATTTTTGGACATTAAGTTTTGATTTTTCCTTTGAATTCTGTGAATAATGAATTTTAATTCTGTTACCAAAACTTACAAAATGTGAAATTTTCAAATGGATTTTATAAATATTACATTATTTTTATTCTCCCATGAAAATATTTGATGCAATGCCTATAAAACCATAATTCTTACCCAAAGAATTATTGATAAAATGCCAATAAACACATATAACATTAAGAATAAAAAAGGTCATGTCCAAAGAAGGCATATAAATGATCAATAGGTGCATGAAAAGGTGCTCAATTACTACTTATTAGCCATATATGAAAAGCACAATGAGATACCACCTCACATCTGTTACAATGGCTTTTATCAAGAAGACTGAGAAAAAACACATGTGGGTGAGTGTGAAAAGAGACCCCTTTGGAGAAAAGAGAACCCTTGTGCACTGTTGGTGGGGATATAATGATGCAGTCAATATGGACAACAGTATGAAGTTTCTTCAGAAAATTAAAAATATAACTACCATATGATTCCTTAATTCCACTATTGACCAGCTAAACAAAATCACATATTGTCGTATACCGTACATGTTGAAAAATCATTAGTAATCGATTATTTAGTTTTCAAGAATAACTTACATTATTTTAGAGATAATAATTATTAACAGAAATTCATCTAGAAAATTCTGAGAAATTCATCTACAAAGAACCACAGGATATTATATATATGGAAATACATATTTATACATATGTGTGAGTCTGTGTTCAGTCACTTAAGTCATATCTGACTCTTTGCAACCCCATGAACTGTAACCTTCCAGGCTCCTCTGTCCATGGGATTCTCCAGGCAAGAATACTGGAATGGATTGCCATGCCCTCCTCCAGGGGTTCTTCCTGACCCAGGGATTGAAACTGCTTCTCCTGTGTCTCCTGCACTGCAGGTGGATTCTTTACCACTGAACCACCAAGGAAGCACCAAAATGGGACTGTGTTATTTTCAGAAAATAAAAAGAAATTGAGCACATAAGTATACTCAAATAAATTAGAAAATAAGAAAAAAAAAGAGGGGTGCATGAAAATATATGTGAATACTAAGCAACAGATATGTAGCTTTACACATAATAAACCAAAATCTTCCATATAATCTATCAACTGAAATTTATTTTCCCCATAAAATAATGCAGGATATATAACAATCCCAAATGTCTTATAAACTAAAAATTGCAGCACTTCATATATATTCAACAACAGTCTAGAGTTCAATAGATTCGCATGACCTAAGAAAGAAGTGAGGCTAATAAAACTGGAAACTCATTGAGTTTTAAAAGGGGATGACCATGGAAATAGAAGTGCAGTGTTTCAAATTGACAGGATAGCGTAAATCTACACTACAGGCTCTAGATATATACCTGTCACAACTGAAACTGGATGTAGAGAGAATCACTAACAAGCGGGAGTCTCATTAAAAAAAAAAAAAATTGTGTGTAAAGAAAAACCCTTTCAATTAAAGAATGGGTGCTTGCTTTTGTTCTTAAACTATTAAGGGAAAGTCAATCACTTGATTTCATTATGAATCCCTTCTCTGTCTAATTAACTACCTAATGCAATAATGTATTTGACACTCAATATATTAGCTTGAATCTATGCTAACTTTATGTGATTTGAATTTCAGGGAGAAAGATTTATCCATGTATGTATTTTCTGAATTTGAAAATATACTTACTCTAAAAAATAAGTGAATTTTAAAAACACTTTCTCATCTCTCTGAAGGCAACAGTTAACGTTAAGACTGTGTTTTACGGATCAACTCTAAATTACTAAATTTTATAAAACTGACATTGATTACCTACACTTTTATATAAGCAAGAAAAAAAGAAAGACACTGACTTTCACTCATTATATGGAGTATATATGGTTTAAAAGCACATGAAAAAATGTTCAACATCACTTATTGTTCGACAAATGCAAATCAAAACTGCAATGAGGCTTCACCTCATAACAATCAGAATGGCCATCAGCAAAAAAATCTACAAACAATACATGCTGAAGAGAGTGTGGAGAGAAGGGAACCCTCCTACACTATTGGTCAGAAAATAAATTGGTACCTCCACTAATGAGAAAAGCATGGAGGTTGCTTAAAATACTAAAAATAGAGCTACTATATGACCATGCAGTCCCACTCCTGAGTATATATCCACAGAAAACATGGTCCAAAAAAATGCACACACCCAAAATTTCATTATAGCACTGTTTCCAATAGTACAGACATGGAAGCAAACTAAATGTCCATCAACAGAGGAATAGACACAGAAAGTATGGTACCTATAGAAAACAGTATTACTCAGTGACTAAAAAGAATGAAACAATGTCATTTGCAGCAACATGGATGACCCTATAGATTGTCAGGTCGAGTGAAGTAGGTCAGACAGAAATAAAATTATGCATGTGAATCTATTTATGTTTTGTAAATAAGCAAGCTTTTATTATTTCTTTTCAGATTCATACAAGAGATAGGATACAATATGTAGAGCTATATTCCTTTTATCTGACAAAATATTCAGATAATGAAACCAAGTTCTGACAAAGTGTGGTACACTGGAGAAGAGAATGGCAAACCACTTCAGTATTCTTGTCTTGAGAACCCCATGAACAGTATGAAAAGGCAAAAAGATAGTACACTGAATGATGAACTCCCCAGGTTGGTAGGTGCCCAATATGCTACTGGAGAAAAATGGAGAAAGAACTCCAGAAAGAGTTAAGAGACAGAGCGAAAGCAAAAACAAGGCCCAGTTGTTTATGTGACTGCTGATGGAAGTTAAGTCTGATGTTGTAAAGAACAATATTGCACAGGGACCTGGAATGTTAGGTCCATGAATCAAGGTAAATTGGAATTGGTCAAACAGGAGATGGCAAAAGTGAACATCAAAGTTTTAGGAATCAGTGAAAGAAAAGGGACTGGAATGGGCAAATTTAATTCAGATGACCATTAAATCTACTACTGTGGGCAAGAATCCCTTAGAAGAAATGGGAGTAACCATGATAGTCAAGAAAACAGTCTGAAATGCAGTTCACTTCAGTCGCTCAGTCATGTCTGACTCTTTGCGACCCCATGAATCGCAGCACGCCAGGCTTCCCTGTCCAAAACCAACCCCCGGGGCTTACTCCCGGGGTCCATCTAGTCGGTGATGCCATCCAGCCATCTCATCCTCTGTCGTCCCCTTCTCCTTCTGCCCCCAATCACTCCCAGCAACAGGGTCTTTTCCAATGAGTCAGTTCTTCGCATCAGGTGGCCAAAGTATTGGAGTTTCAGCTTCAGCATCAGTCCTTCCAATCAACACCCAGGACTGAACTCCTTTAGGATGGACTGGTTGGATCTCCTTGCAGTCCAAGGAATCCTCAAGAGTCTTCTCCAACACCAAAGTTCAAAAGCATCAATTTTTTGGTGCTCAGCTTTCTTCACAGTCCAACTCTCACATCCATACATGACCACTGGAAAAACCATAGCCTCGACTAGACTGACCTTTGTTGGCAAAGTAATGTCTCTGCTTTTAAATATACTGTCTAGGTTGGTCATAACTTTCCTTCCAAGGAGTAAGCGTCTTTTAATTTCATGGCTGCAATCACCATCTGCAGTGATTTTGGAACCCCAAAAAATAAAGTCTGATACTGCTTCCACTGTTTCCCCATCTATTTCCCATGAAGTGATGGGACCAGATGCCATGATCTTAGTTTTCTGAATGTTGGGCTTTAAGCCAACTTTTTCACTCTCCTCTTTCACTTTCATCAACAGGCTTTTTAGTTCATCTTCACTTTTGCCATAAGGATGGTGTCATCTGCTTACCTGAGGTTACTGATATTTTTCCCGGCAATCTTGATTTCAGCTTGTGCTTCCTCCAGCCCAGCATTTCTCATGATGTACTCTGCATATAAGTTAAATGAACAGGGTGACAATATACAGCCTTGACATACTCCTTTTCCTATTTGGAACCAGTCTGTTGTTCCATGTCCAGTTCTAACTGTTGCTTCCTGACCTGCATACAGGTTTCTCAAGAGGTAGGTCAGGTGGTCTGGTATTCCCATCTCTTTCAGAATTGTGATCCACACAGTCAAAGGCTTTGGCATAGTCAATAAAGCAGAAACAGATGTTTTTCTGGAAATCTGTTGCTTTTTAGATGATCCAGCGGATGTTGGCAATTTAATCTCTGGTTCCTCTGCCTTTTCTGAAACCAGCTTGAACATCAGGAAGTTCACAGTTTCACATATTGCTGAAGCCTGGCTGGGAGAATTTTGAGCATTACTTTACTAGCGTGTGAGATGAGTGCAATTGTGCAGTAGTTTGAGAATTCTTTGGCATTGCTTTTCTTTGGGATTGGAATGAAAACTGACCTTTTCCAGTCCTGTGGCCACTGCTGAGTTTTCCAAATTGGGTTGCATATTGAGTGCAGCACTTTCAAAGAATCATCTTTCAGATTTGAAATAGCTCAACTGGAATTCCATCACCTCCACTAGCTTTGTTCGTAGTGATGCTTTCTAAGGCCCACCTGACTTCACATTCCAGGATGTCTGGCTCTAGGTGAGTGATCACACCAACATGGTTATCTGGGTCGTGAAGATCATTTTTGTACAGTCCTTCTATGTGTCCTTGCCACCTCTTCTTAATATCTTCTGCTTCTGTTAGGCCCATATCATCTCTGTCCATTATCGGACCCATCTTTGCATGAAATTTTCCCTTGGTGTCTCTAATTTTCTTGAAGTGTTCTAATCTTGGTGTTTTCTAATCTTTCCCATTCTCTTGTTTTCTATATTCTTTGCATTGATCACTGAGGAAGGCTTTCTTATCTCTCCTTGCTATTCTTTAGAACTCTGCATTCAAATGGGAATATCTTTCCTTTTCTCCTTTGATTTTTGCTTCTCTTCTTTCACAGTTATTTGTAAGGTCTCCTCAGACAATCATTTTGCCTTTTTGCATTTCTTTTCCATGGGGATGTTCTTGATCCCTGTCTCCTGTACAATGTCACAAATCTATGTCCATAGTTCATCTGGCACTCTATCAGATATAGTCCCTTAAATCTATTTCTCACTTCCACTGTATAGTTATATGGGATCTGATTTAGATTATACCTGAATGACCTACTGGTTTTCCCTACATTCTTCAATTTAAGTCTGAATTTGGCAATAAGAAGTTCATGATCTGAGCCACAGTCAGCTCCCAGTCTTGTTTTTGCTGACTATATAGAGCGTCTCCATCTTTGGCTGCAAAGAACATAATCAGTCTGATTTTGGTGTTGACCATCTGATGATATCCATGTGTAGAGTCTTCTCTTGTGTTGTTGGAAGAGGATGTTTGCTATGACCAGTGTGTTCTCTTGGCAAAAGAGAGATCATTTTGTCATTTTTGAGACTGCATCCAAGTAATGCATTTGGACTCTTCTGAAATGCAGTACTTGGGTGCAATCTTAAAAATGACAGGATGATCTCTGCTCATTTACAGGTAAACTGTTCACTCTCATGGTAATCCTTGTCTATGCCCCAACAAGTAATGCTGAAAAAGCTGAAGTTGAATGATTCTATAAAGAACTACAACACCTTCTAGAACTAACACCAAAAAAGTTGTCATTTTCATTATTAGGGAATGGAATGCAAAAGTAGGAAGTCAAGATGTACCTGGAATAACAGGAAAATTTTGCTTTGGGGTACAAAATGAAGCAGGGCAAAGGCTAACAGAGTTTTGCTGAGAGAACGCACTGGTCATAGCAAACACCCTCTTCCAACTATACAAGAGAAGACTCTACAAATGGACATTACCAGATGGTCAACACTGAAATCAGATTGATTATATTCTTTGCAGCCAAAGATGAAGAAGTTCTATAGTCAGCAAAAACAAGACTGGGCGCTGACTGTTACTTGGATTATGAATGCCTTATTGCAAAATTCAGACTTAACTTGAAGGAAGTAGGGAAAACCACTAGAATATTCAGGTATGACCTAAATCAAATCCCTTACAGTGGAAGTGTATATACAGTATAATAATATACAAAATAATATAAAAATTATATTAAAATATAGTAATATACAAAGGAAGTATAATACAGTGGAAATGAGAAATGATTCAAGGGATTAGATCTGATAGACAGAGTGCCTGATAAAGTTTGGACAGAGGTTCCAGATATTGTACAGGAGGCAGTGATCAATATCATCTTCAAGAAAAAGAAATGCACAAAGGTAAAATGGTTGTCTGAGGAGGCCTTGCAAATAGCTGAGAAGAGAAGAGAGGTAAAAGGAAAGGAGAAAAGGAAAGATATACATATTTGAATGCAGATTTCAAAAGAATAGCAGGAAGAGATAAGAAAGCCTTCCTCTGTGATCAATGCAAAGAAATAGAGGGAAACAATAAAATGGGAAAGACTACAGATCTCTTCAAGAATATTAGAGACACCAAGGGAACATTTCATGCAAAGATGGGCACAATAAATGACAGAAATGTTATGGAACTAAAAGAAGCAAAAGATGTTAAGAAGAGGTGGCAAGAATACACAGAAGATCTCATGACCCAGATAACCATGTTGGTGTGATCACTCACCTAGAGCCATGCATCCTGTAATATGAAGTCAAGTGGGCCTTAGGAAGCATCACTATGAACAAAGCTAGTGGAGGTGGTGAAATTCCAGTTGAGCCATTTCAAATCCTAAAAGACAATGCTGTTAAATAGATGCAGTCAATATGCCAGCAAATTTGGAAAACTCAGCAGTGGCCACAGGACTGGAAAAGGTCACTTTTTAATCCAATCCCAAAGAAAGGCAATGCCAAAGAATGTTCAAACTCTTGCACCCTTGCAATCATCTAACACTCTAGCAAAGTAATGCTAAAAAATCTCCAAGCCAGACTTCACCAGTATGTGAACCATGAACTTCCAGATGTTCAAGCTGGTTTTAGAAAAGGCAGAGGAATCAAAGTTCAAATTGCCAAATCTTTCTTTGGGTCATAGAAAAAGCAAAATAATTCTGGAAAAGCATCTATTTCTGTTTTATTGATTATGCTAAAGCCTTTGATTGTGTAGATCACAGCAAACTGGAAAATTCTGAAAGAGATGGGAATATCAGACCATGTTATCTTCTTCTTGAGAAATCTGAATGCAGGTCAAGAAGCTACAGTTAGAACTGGGCATGGAACAATAGACTGGCTCCAAATCGGGAAAGGGGTACATCAAGACTGTATATTTTCACCTTGTTTATTTAGCGTGTATTCAGTGTACATCATGAGAAATGCCGGGATGGATGAAGCACAAGCTGGAATCAAGATTGATGGGAAAAATATCAATAACCTCATATGCAGATGACACGACCCTATGGCAGAAAACGAAGAAGAACTAAAGAGCCTCTTGATGAAAGTGAAAGAAGAGAGTGCAAAAGTTAGCTTAAATCTCACCATTCAAAAAACTAAGATCACGGCATCCGGTTCCATCACTTCATCGCAAATAGATGCGGAAACATTGGAAACAGTGAAAGACTTGATTTGGGGGGGGGGGAGGGCTCCAAAATCACTCAGATGTTGACTTCAGCCATGAAATTAAAATACGTTTGCTCCTTGGAAGAAAAATTATGACTAACCTAACAGCATATTTAAAAGCAGAAACATTGCTATGCCAGCAAAGGTCTGTCTAGTCAAAGCTATGGTTTTTCCAGTAGTCATGTATGGATGTGAGAGTTGGACTATAAAGAAAGCTGTGTGACAACAAAGTAATGCTTTTGAACTGTGGTGTTGGAGAAGACTCTTGAATGTCCCTTGCACTGCAAGGAGATCAAACCATCAGTCCTAAAGTAAATCAGTCCTGAATATTTATCAGAAGGACTGTTGTTGAAGCTGAAACTACAGTACTTTGGCCACCTGATGCAAAGAACTGACTCACTTGAAAAGACCCTGATGCTGCAAAAGATTGAATGCAGGAGGAGAAAGGTACGACAGAGGATGAGATTGTTTGATGGCATCATCGACTCTATGGACATGAGTTTGAGCAAGGTCTGGGAGTTGGTGATGGACAGGGAGGCCTGTTGTGCTGCAGTCCATGGGCTGGCAAAGAGAGCTATGGACCTGAACTGAACTGAATTGATTCATTTTATTTCATGGCTCACGCACACCACATTTCTTCATCTTACAAGCCAGTTGCATAGGATCTTCAGATATGTTTGATTCTGTATTTACATTGCTTTCTATCTTCCAATAATCCTTGTGACTACATCTAGCCCACCTATTATCATCCAGGATAATTACTTGTTTCAAAATCTCCAACTCAATCACATTTTCAAAGTCCCTTTGTCATCTAAGGTAACATAATGATAGCTTCTAGGTATTAGTACATTGACATAGAGGGGGGCATTATTTACTCTACCATACAGAGTAAGGCATAATAAGAAAAATGTTTCCAACTCTACTCTTAGCTTGGTGCAAAAGTAAATGCAGTTTTGCATTACTGAACTTTGCCATTTGATATTGTAATATATTGTAAAATATGGTTATGTTATACATCATTTTAATAGGCATTTCTCACTTTATGTTGCTTTGCTAATGATTTATTATTTACTGTCTATTTTATATTTATTTTGGACTTCAGAAATGATATTAGACAAGAAGCAAATTCGAGTGACTTTTTTTTTTTTTAAGTACAAAATGGGTCATAAAGCAGCAGCGACAACTCACAATGAAAACAGCACATTTGGTCCAGGAATTGCTAACAAGTGTACAGTGCAGAGGTAGCTCAAGAAGTTGTGCAAAGGAGATGAGAGCCTTGAAATGAGTTTAGTGGCTGGCCATCAGAAGTTGAGAACGACCAACTGAGAGCGTCATCAAACCTGATCCTCTTACCAGCTACACGAGAAGTTGCTGAAGAACTTGGTGTCGAACATTCTATGGTCATTTGGCATTTGAATCTAATTGGGCAGGTGAAAAAGCTTGATAAGTGGGTACCTCATGAGCTGTCTGCAAAACAAACAAAATCATCATTTTGAAGTGTCTTCTTTTATTCTACACAACAACAATGAACCATTTCTGGATCAGATTGTGCTATGTGATGAGAAGTGGATTTTATATGATAACCATGACCACAAGCTCAGGGGTTAGACAGAGAAGAAGCTCCAAAGCACTTTCCAAAGACAAACTTGAACCGAATAAAAAGGTCATGGTAACTGTTTGGTGGTCTACCACTGGTCTGATCCATTATAGCTTTCTGAATCCCAGTGAACTACTGCATCTGAGAAGTATACTGAGGATATTAAAGAGATGCACCCAAAATGCAACACCTGCAGCTGGCATTGCTCAACAGATTGGGCCAAATTCTTCTCTACAACAGTGCCCAACCGCAACTCGCACAACCAATGCTTCAAAAATTGAATGAACTGGGCTATTAATTTTGCCTCATCTACCATATTCACCTGACCTTTGCCAACTGACTACCACTTCTTCAAGCATCTCCACAACTTTTTGCAGGGAAAATGCTTCCACAACCAAAAAGCTGAGGTTTGACAGAAAACAACAAAATTTTGTAAAGCAATTATCCTTCAATAAGAAATAAGTAAATTACAAATAATAATAATAATAATAAATAAAGAGACACAGAAAAAAAAAAAGGCAGAAAACGCTTTCCAAGAATTTGTTGAATACAGAAGCAAAGACTTACACTACAGGAATAAGCAAACATACTTCTCATTGGCAAAAGTGTATTGATAGCTGTTGTTGTTCAGTCACTTAGTCATGTCCAACTCTTTGCAACCCCATGAAGTGCAGCACTCCAGCTTTCCCTGTCCTTTACTATGTCCTGGTGTACACGCAGACTTATCCATTGAGTTGGTGATGCCATCCAGCCACATCATCCTCTGCCATCCCCTTCTCTCTTGTTCTTAATATTTCCCAGCATCAGGGTCTTTTCCAATGAGTCAGTTCTTCACATCAGGTGGCCAAAGTATTAGAGCTTCAGCTTCAGCATCACTCCTTCCAATGAATATTCAAGACTGATTTCCTTTAGGATGGACTGGTTTGATTTCCTTATTGTCCAAGAGACTCTTGAGAGTCTTCTCCAGCAGCACAGTTCAAAAGTATCAATACTTTGGTGTTCAGTTTTCTTTATGGCCCAACTCTCACATCCATACATGGCTACTTGGAAGAAGCATAGCTTTGACTATACCGTTTTTCCAGTAGTTATGTATGGATGTGAGAGTTGGACTATAAAGAAAGCTGAGTGCTGAAGAATTGATTCTTTTAAACTGTGGTGTTGGAGAAGACTCTTAAGAGTCCCTTGGACAGTAAGGAGATCCAACCAGTCCATCCTAAAGGAAATCAGTCTTGAATATTCATTGGAAAGACTGATGCTGAAACTGAAACTCCAGTACTTTGGCCAGCTAATGCAAACAACTGACTCATTTGAAAAGACCCTGATGCTGGGAAAGATTGAAGGAGGGGGGAGACGGGGACAACAGAGGATGAGATGGTTGGATGGCATCACCGATTCAATGGATATGAGTTTGAGTAAACTCTGGGAGTTGCTGATGGAGAGGGAGGCCTGGTGTGCTTCAGTCCATGGGGTCACAAAGATTTAGATATGACAGAGTGACTGAACTGAACTGAACTGAGGTGGACCTTTGTTGCAAAGTGGTGCCTCTGATTTTTTATATGCTGTCTAGGTTTGTCATATCTTTCCTTACAAGGAGCAAGCATCTTTCAGTTTCATGGCTGGAGTCACCATCTGCAGTGATTTGGGAGCCAATGAAAATAAAGTCTCTCACTGTTTCCATTTCCCCCCCATCCCTTTCCATGAAGTGATGTGATTGGAAGCCATGATCTTAGTTTTTTGAATACTGAGTTTTAAGCCAAATTTTTCACTCTCCTCTTTCACCTTCATCAAGAATATCTTTAGTTCCTCTTTGCTTTCTGCTATTAGATAGTTGTCATCTGCATATCTAAGGTTATTAATAATTCTTCTAGCAATATTGATTCCAGCTTGTGCTTCATCCAGCCTGGCATTTTGTTTTGATGTACTATGCATATAATTTTAAAAAGCAGAGTGATAGTATACAGCCTTGATGTACTGTACCCCTTTCCCAATTTTGAGCCCAACCATTGTTCTATTTCTGGTACTAAATGTTGCTTCTTATCTAGCATATAGGTTTCTCAGGAGACAGATAAGGTTGTTTGGCATTCTCATCGCTAAGGGTTTTCCACAGTTTATTGTGATCCACACAGTCAAAAGCTCTAGTGTAGTCAATAAAGCAGAAGTAGATGTTTTTTTCTGGAACTCTCTTGCTTTTTTCTATGATCCAGTGGATGTTGGCAATTTGATATTTGATCCATCGGATGTTGGCAATTTGATGTCTGGCTCCTCTGCCTTTCCTAAATCCAGCTTTTACCTCTGGAAATTCTCAGATTCACCTACTGTTGAAACCTGCATTGTAGGATTTTGAGCACAACCTTGCTAGCCTGTGAAATGAGTGCAATTGCACAGTAGTTTGAACATTCTTTGGCATTGCCCTTCTTTGAGATTGGAATGAAAACTGACATTTTCCAGTCCTGTGGCCACAGCTGAGTTTTACAGATTTTCTGGCTTATTGAGTGCAGCTCTTAAAAAACATCATCCTTTAGGATTTAAAATATCTCAACTGGAATTTGATCATCTTCTCTTGCTTTGTTTGTAGTAATGCTTTGGAAGGCCTACTTAATTTCACATAGAGCCAAGGATGTTTGTCTCTAAGTTAGTGATCACACCATAGTGGTTGTTTGGGTCGTAAGGCCTTTTCTGTACAGTTCTGTATATTTTTGCCACCTCTTCTTGATATCTTCTACTTGTGTTAGGTTCCTTCTGTTTCTGTCCTGTATGCTGTCCATCTTTACGTAAGATGTTCCCTTGGTACCTCCAGTTTTCTTGAAGAGATCTCTACTCTTTCCCATTCTATTGTGTTTTTTTTTTTTTTTTTTCTGTTTCTTTGCATTGTTCACATAAGAAGGCTGTCTTATCTCTCCTTGCTCTTCTATGGAATTCTGTTTTCAGATGGGTATATACCTGTTCAGATGAATATTAATTGTAATGGTTCCAATTTGATTATTAAAGATGTGCTTGAGTGTAGTTATAATGATTTAAATTTCATGGTCTGAAACCACAATTACTTTTGTACCAATCTAGATTTACTAGACTTAAACATCTCTTTTGATGGTTTAGTCACTAAGTTGTGTCTGACTCTTGCGACCCCATGAACTGTAGCCTGCCAGGTTCCTCTGTCCATGGGATTTTCCAGGCAAGAATACTGGAGTGGGTTGCCATTTCCTTCCCCAGGGAATCTTCCTGATCCAGGGATTGAAACTGGGTCTTCTGTACTGCAGGCAGATTCTTTACCGCCTGGGCTATCAGTGAATCCCTTAAAAACATCTCTAAGGGTCATAATAAAGTATTAGAAAAACAAAATGCTATTTAAATATTAAAAGTGAACATTAATACTAGTATTTACCCTATGCTTTCCTTTTCATTTCATTTTTTGCATTTATTTTTAATTGGAGGACAATTGCTTTACTATGTTGTGTTGGTTTCTGCCATACATCAACACAAATCAGCCATAGATATGCATATGTCCCCTCCCTCTTGAACCTTCCTCCCACCTCCCACCACAGCCCATCCCTCTAGATTGTCACAGGGTCCTAAGTTTGAGCTCCCTATGTCATATAGCAAATTCCCACTGGCTATCTATTTTACACATGGAAATGAATATGTGTAATGCTACTCTCTCAATTCGTCTCTCTTGCTCCTGCACCACTGTGTCTACAAGTGTGTTCTCTATGTTTGTATTTTCATTGTTGACCTGAAAATAGGTTCATCAGTGCCATCTTTCTAGATTCCATATATATGTGTTAATATATGATATTTGTTTTTCTCTTTCTAACTTACTTCACTCTGTCTAATAGGTTTTAGGTTCATCCACCTCATTAGAACCGACTCAAATATGCTCCATTTGTTGGTTGAGTAGTATTCTATTTTGTGTACACACACACACACACACACACACACACACATATATACATATATACATATATATATAACTTGTTTATGCATTCATCTGTCAATGGACATCTAGGTTGCTTCCATGTACTAGCTGCTGGAAATATTGCTGCTATGAACACCGGGATACACGTATCTTTTTCAATTATGGTTTCCTCAGGGCATATGCCTGGTGGTAGGATCACTGGGTCATATGGTAGTTTTATATCTAGTTTTTTTTTTTTTTCTTTCTTTCTTTTTTAAGAAATCATATTATTTTCCATAGTGGCTGCAACAATTTATATTCCCACCAACAAGCTAAGAGATTTCCCTTTTCTCCACACCCTCTTCAGCATTTATTATTTGTTTTTTATTGACTTTTTGATAATGGCCGTTCTGATCTGTATGAGGTGATACCTCATTGTAGTTTTGATTGCATTTCTCTAATAATGAGTGATATTGAGCATCTTTTCATGTGTTTATTAACCATCTGTATGTCTTTTTTGGAGAAATGTCTGTTTAGGTCTTCTGTCCTTTTTTGATTATTTGTTTTTCTGGCATTGACCTTCACCAGTGGCTTGTATATTTTGGAGATTAATCCTTTGTCAGTAGTTTCATTTTCCATTATTTTCTCCCATTTAGAGGGTTATCTTTTCCCCTTGCTTATAGTTTCCTTTGCTGTGCAAGAGCTTTTAAATTTAATTAGATCCTACTTGCTTATTTTTGTTTTTATTTCCATTATTCTAGGAGGTGGATCATAGAGGATTTTACTGTGATTTGTGTCAAGGAATGTACTGCTTATGTTTTCCTGTAAGAGTTTATTATTTCTGGCCTTACATTTAAGTCTTTAATCCAATCTGAGTTTATTTTTATGTTTATTGTTAGGAAGTGTTCTAGTTTCATTCTTTCACATGTAGCTGTCCAGTTTTTCTGGCACCACTGCTGAAGAGGTTGTCTCTTCTGCATTGTATATTTTTGCCTCCTTTGTCAAAGTGAAGTGTCCATAGGTGCATGGGTTTATGTTTGGGCTTTTTATCTTGTTCCATTGGTCTATATTTCTGTTTGTGTGTGTGTGTGTGTGTGTGTGTGTGTGTGTGTGCCAGTACCATATTCTCTTGTTGTCTATGGCTTTGTAGTATAGTCTGGAGTCAGGAAGGTTGATTTTCCAGCGTCCCTTTTTTCTTTCTTAAGATTGCTTTAACTGTTTGGGGTATTTTGTGTTTCCATGCAAATTACAAAGGTTTTTGTTCTAGTTCTGTGAAAAATGCCTTTGGTAATTTGATAGGGATTCCATTGAATCTGTAGATTGCTTTGGTTAGTATAGTTATTTTTTACCATATTGATTCTTCCAATCCAAGAACATGATATATCTCTCCATCAATTTGCATTGTCTATTTTTTTTCATTCTAAAGTAGATTTTTCTTTCACTTATCTAAATTTTATATAAATAGCTTATGCATACAGTCTTCTCAATAAATACAAAATTAACATGATATTTAAAATTTATAAAATAGCATAAGCATGTGATGCACATTTATACTTTGATTGTCTTTATGCATAATAAGCAAAAATACCACCTGAAAACAGTCAGTAATAGTTTAGCATAAAATCTTTAAACATACTGTTAGAAAATCTTTAAATATACTGTTAGCAAAATTTTAATGTAAAATCTTTAAATATACTGTTAGAACAGTCATTATCAGACAGTTATACAATGAAAAACAATTATTGAAATCCTATTCATAGTATGCCAACATGGTATGTATTTTTGAGTGAACAAAATATAACTTTTAAAGATATTAAAACATAAATTTCAGAAATAATGTAATACATATTCTCCCAAAAAGAAGCAAATTGTTAACTAATAATTTAATGATTGAGAGTATTTGTTTGTACATAAACAATGTTTGATTCCTTTGTCAAAGAGAAGAGTCTTATTCAGGTCATTGATTAGTCTGAATTCTGACATTTAAATCACTGGTGTAGTAATGTAATAAAGAAATGATATTACAAACACCAATCTTATTTGGAATATGTAATACTCAAGTTCTAATTCAAGACAGAGAAGAAAATTTAAATTTATGATCTTTAATCATATATCACATCTGGTACATAGCCATAGCATTTTATTTCCTTCAAGAATATACCTTTTTTTTTTTTTAATATACCAGTATGACAAAATATTCAGTCTAATTATACAATATACAGACTTATTTATTGTTATTTTGTGACTGTGTTTGTAACAACTCAGCATATTCCTTATATCTGAGTCACATATTCTGTCATGGTAGCAGTAAATTGTGAGGTCTCTGAGGACATAAACTTGTAGCTTGCATTGCATTTTGACCAAGGCAACACTGAGCTCAATGAATAGAAGAAATGATTTTAAATGACCAAATTAACTTGGATTTCAACATAAAAATCAATTTTCTTAAAAAAAAAAAATCAGGGCTCCTTGTCTATCTAATTTTATTTTTGGTTCCTATAATTTACAAAGTGGAGAATACAAGTGGAGAGCCCGTTTTCAATGGATTAAAAAGTTGTTCAGTAATTCCTAAGCCTGAGGAAAAACATGTGAATGGACTCTATTTTAAAATTCTATTATACTAGCAAATCAAACTTCAATAATATCTCTTTAAGAACACACGTTTTTGTGATTTTTTTTCTGTTCATAATAAAATAAATACTGAACTACTATGCAGTTTCTTTCAACAAGGACACCATGTATCATTTATGCCTACTCAAATTTAAACTGATAATAGTGCATTTTGATATATCATTTTCACACTTATTTATTCAGTCAACATCCTTGTACAGTATTCATTTGAAGAAAAATAGAATATCTTACAAGACATGTTTAAGACTGTAAAAGGCTCTGTGTGTCTTTAGTAATAAAAGATTAGGAAATATAAAAGTATGCTTTAGGTTTTATCAACATCAGGCAACTTCAGTTTAGTTCAATCAATCAGTCATGTCTGAATCTTTGTGACTCGATGGACTGCAGAAAGCCAGGCCTCCCTGTCCATCACCAACTCCTGGAGCTTACCCAAACTCATGTTCATTCAGTTGGTGATGCCTTCCAACCATCTCATCCTCTGCCATCCTCTTCTTCACCTGCTTTCAATCATTCCCACCGTCAGGGTCTTTTCTAATGAGTTAGCTCTTCTCATCAGGTGGCCAAAGTATTGGAGTTTCAACTTCAACATTAGTCCTTCCAGTGAACACTCAGGACTATCTCCCTTAGGATGGACAGGTTGGATCTCCTTGCTGTCCAAGGGACTCTCAAGAGTCTTCTCCAACACCACAGTTCAAAAGCATCAATTCTTCAGTGCACAGCTTTCTTTATAGTCCAACTCTCACATCTATATACGACTATTGGAAAAACCATAGACTTGACTAGACTTACCTTTGTTAGCTAAGTAATGTCTTTGCTATTAAATATGCTGTCTAGGTTTGTCATAAATTTCCTGCCAAGGAGTAAGCATCTTTTAATTTCATGACTGCAGTCACCATCTGCAGTGATTTTGGACCCCCTCCCCCCCAAAAAAATAAAGTTTGCCACTACTTCCACAGTTTCCCCATCTGTTTGCCATGAAGAGATGTGACCAGATGCCAACTTTTTCACACTCCTCTTTCACTTTCATCAACAGGCTTTTTAGTTCTTCTTTGGTTTCTGTCATAAGGGTGGGGTCAACTGCATATCTGAGGTTATTGATATTTCTCCCGACAATCTTGATTGCAGCTTGTGTTTCATCCAAGCCAGCATTTCTCATGATGTACTCTGCATATAAGTCAAATAAGCAGGGTGACAATATACAGCCTTGACGTACTCCTTTTCCTATCTGGAACCAGTCTGTCGTTTCATGTCCAGTTCTAACTGTTGCCTGCATACAGATTTCTCAGGAGGCAGGTCAGGTGGTCTGGTATTCCCATCTCTTTCAGAATTTTCTACAGTTTATTGTGATCCACACAGTCGAAGGCTTTGGCATAGTCAATAAAGCAGAAATACATGTTTTTCTGGAACTCTTTTGCTTTATCAATAATCCAGCGAATATTGGCAATTTGATCTCTGGTTCCTCTGCCTTTTCTAAATCCAGCTTGATCATCTGGAAGTTCATGTTTCACGTATTGCTGAAGCCTGGCGTGGAGAATTTTGAGCATTACTTTACTAGTGTGTGAGATGAGTGCAATTGTGCAGTAGTTTGAGCATTCTTTGGCATTGCCTTCCTTTGGAATTGGAGTGAAAACTGACATTTTCCAGTCCTGTGGCCACTGTTGAGTTTTACAAATTTGCTGGCATACCGAGTGCAGCACTTGCATCGCATCGTCTTTTAAGATTTGAAATAGCTCAACTGGAATTCCATCACTTCCACTAGCTTTGTTTGTAGTGATGCTTCCTAAGGCTCACTTGACTTTACATTCCACGATGTCTGGCTCTAAGTGAGTGAGCACACCATTGTGATTATCTGGGTCATGAAGATCTTTTTTGTACAGTCCTTCTGTGTGTTCTTGCCACCTCTTCTTAATATCTTCTGCTTCTGTTAGGTCCATACTGTTTCTGTCCTTTACCGAGCCCATCTTTGCATGAGATATTCCCTTAGTATCTCCGATTTTCTTGAAGAGATCTCTAATCTTTCCCATTCTATTGTTTTCCTCTATTTTTTTGCACTGATCCCTGAGGGAAGCTTTCTTATCTCTCCTTGCTATTCTTTGGAACTTTGCATTCAAATGGGCTTATCTTCCCTTTTCCTCTTTGCTTTTTGCTTCTCTTCTTTTCACAGTTATTTGTAAGGCCTCCTCAGACAGCCATTTTGCTTTTTTGCATTTCTTTTTCTTGGGGATGGTCTTGATCCCTGTCTCCTGTACAATGTCACTAACTTCCATCCATAGTTCCTCAGGCACTCTGTTTATCAGATCTGTTCCCTTACATCTATTTCTCACTCCTACTGTATAATTGTTAGGGGTTTGATTTAGCTCATACCTGAATGATCTAGTAGTTTTCCCTATTTTCTTCAATTTAAGTCTGAAGTAGGCAATAAAGAGTTCATGATCTTAGCCACAGTCAGCTCCTGTTCTTGGTTTTCCTGACTGTATAAAGCTTCTCCATCTTTGGCTGCAAAGAATATAATCAATCTGATTTTGGTGTTGACCATCTGGTGATGTCCTTGTGTAGAGTCTTCTCTTGTTTTGTTGGAACAGGGTGTTTGTTATAACCAGTGTGTTCTTTTGGCAAAACTCTATCAGCCTTTGCCATGCTTCTTTCTGTACTTCAAAGCCAAATTTGCCTGTTACTCCAGGTGTTCTTGACTTCCTACTGTTGCATTCCAATCCCTTATAATTAAAAGGACATATTTTATGGGTGTTACTTCTAAAAGGTCTTGTAGGTTTTCACAGAACCATTCAACTTCAACTTCTTCAGCATTACTGGTCAGGGTATAGTCTTGGATTAACATGCGATTAAATGGTTTACCTTGGAAATGAGTAGAGATCAGTCTGTCGTTTTTGAGATTGCACCCAAGTACTGCATTTCAGACTCTTTTGTTGACTATGATAGCAATGCCATTTCTTCTAAGGGATTCTTTGCCCACAGTAGTAGATATAATGGTCATCTGAGTTAAATTCACCCATTCCAGTCCATTTTAGTTTGCTGATTCCTAAAATGTCGATGATCACTCTTGTCATCTCCTGTTTGACCACTTCCAATTTGCCTTGATACATAGACCTAACATTCCAGGTTCCTATGCAACATTTCTCTTTTACAACATCAGGCAAACAAATGGTTAATTTATTCTGTGAATATATATTAAGATTTACTTTTGTTGTTTAAAGGACTGGATGCCCAGGCCATAAGAGGGAAAAAAAAAAAAAATTCAAGACTTTGTTTATAGAAATGGTTTTTTCAAGGTAAGAAATATGTATTTATAAATGTCTTAAAATTGTATTATATACTACTATATAAATTTATAATGTGTATCATTTACATAGGGATATGTGCTTATATATATAGGGCCATATACTTGTGAAGTGAGGTGTGTATACATGGATGTGTAAGTGTAGGCGTGTGCCATTGTGTGTATGACTATGTGGATGTAAACATGGCAGGTGTTGATATGTATGTATGTGGATGTCTAGGGGTGTATAGAAATAAGAGGGAATGTTATGTGGGCCCACGTTGTATATGTGATTATGTATAGGAGCAGTATATTTGCCTCTGTGATTCACAACCAAGGGCAATTTTATTCACCAGGGAATGTTTGGCAATATGTAGATTTAGTTTTGTTGTCACAACTGTAGGGGAGATGTGCTACTGATTTCTAGCAGGTAGAGGTTAGATAGTTTCCCACTAGATGCTGTTTAAACAACTACAATACATATGCAACCATTTATAACAAAGAATATTCCAATGCAGAGCAAAACCCCAATAATACTGAGTTTGAGAAACACTGGTATGGTGTGGTGTGTGTGGGTGTGTGTGAGGGAGATTTTTATGTGGATATTATAAAACTTGCACAGTACACAGCAATCAATAACCATTTCTGTGATGTTACAATTCATGTCATAAATAAAACCAGAGGCGATCTCCTCACATTCCTTTGCATCATTGGTAGTCAACACACCAGAAGATTTATACTATTCTTGCCTGACAAAAAATTTAATGAGAAATAATTAACATCTACTCGATGTGAGTATGGGACATCCCTGATAATTCGGTAAAGAATCTGGCTGCAATGCAGGAGACCCCAGTTCAATTCCTGGGTTGGGAAGATCAGCTGGAGAAGGGATAGGTTACCCACTCCAGTATGCTGCCCTGGAGAATTCCATGAACTGTATTGTCCATGAGGTTGCAAAGAGTTGGACACGACTGAGCAACTTTCACTTTCACTTGCAGTGTGAGTATGACATAAAATTTTCCCCAAACCATAAACGTATCTTAATGAAGATTACTTTTTACAGGCTCTCAGAAAAGCAACTTTTTAAGCTACTGAAACAAACCCATTACCTTTAACAAGAGAATGTATGTGTGCTCAGTTGCTTGGTCATGTACGACTCTTTGTGACCCCGTAGACCCTATGGAGTTTGTAGGCTGCCAGGCTCTCCCATCCATGGAATTTTCCAGGCAAGAATATTAGAGCCATTTTCTACTCCTGGGAATATTCCTGACCCAGGATACAAGAGAATAAGTAATGCTTGCTTAAAATCGAGTCTTTATAGAAGTGGATGATTTATTATTATTTGCTTTGTTAATACATAGATAATTGAACACATTCTATGTTTGGAATATATGCATATTGGATTTAGCATATTAAATAGACCAAAGTGCAGAATGATCTGTTATGTATTCCTTTTCTCATCCAGTCCTTGAAAGGCTTTCTAGTATTAAAGTCCTGACATTTGCTGATTAAAAACTATGTACTAGGTAGACAATTTAAAGCTTTCCTTTTATTATGATTTCTATTTTCTCACTTTTCAACTTTTTCAGGTTCATCTTGATAGAAGAAAAGGCTGAAAATCATATCACCAGTTTATTACTGTGTTTGTCTGGGGGCACTTTTCAGATTGAAATGACACTAAATCCACTGGGATGCAGAAACTGTGGATGCAAAACCCACACAGCTGTGATCAAACCTTTGACTCTGTTATACAGCTGTCAAAATAAACTGATATGAAATATGAAAAAAAAAAAGAGAGTTCTTAGTTTTAACTGCCAGATACACTCCTATAACTCTCTCAAAATATTTTCTGTTGGTTATAAAAAAGATGCATACTTTTTCTGTCATAAAGCTATAAAATGAATAATAAATACAGATTGCATATATGTCAAAGGCAAATTTGTTTATTAGCACAAAGACATGCATGCCACAATTTCATAGGTAAGGTTATTTCTGGCAATCTGCATACAATTTATTTTTAAAGCATGTATTTATGGTGGCTGCATGCGGTCAGTCTTTTATTTTTTTTCCAAAATGATAATGTAGAATGGCACAGCTGATATTTAGCTATTATTTTTAAATATTATTCTACATATAAAATGCTCTTTTCTCACTGCAAAAGAACACAAACAGCATGCCTTTTGGGGATTCAGAGGAAAGATACATCAATTTACATTTTTTGCACTTTCTCTCACATCTATAATGGGATATTATTGGGAGTAAATAAATATTATTAGAGTAGTTTTGCATCGATTTCTTAAAAAGTTGCTGTTGTCAATATAAGTAGCTATATAAATAAATTATTTGATAGACTGAGTTCGTGTAGTTGACTTTTGGTGTGCGTAAGATGCTACAATTTTCTCCTCCTCTTTAAAAATCTTTACAAATGCTTTAAAAAGATATCTGAGAGAATGGACAATCAGACTAATCTATGCCTGTGGACTCATCTTTATACATTATCTGTCTGGTTTCCATTTTCGTAAGCAAGGTAACCCAGATGATAACAAAGTCATTTATCTCCTGAGTTTACAACATTGCATTGCTGCCTCCTTGATGAACAAACATATTCACTGCAAAGAAAGACACACTGACATTTTATATCAGGTTAAATAGGATTACACAAAATAGTTATAAACTATCAATCACAAATTATTGAAAATAAAACTGTTCTGCATTTTTCTATGGGAATTTCTAGAGTTGGAATTGTTTCATGATCATGAAATTTGACATCCAAGTTGATAGTAATCAGCTCCTTGAATTGGGATAGTTTCTGGAATATGCAAATGAATGCTAATGAATATCAGTTGATGTAAAAAAAAGTGACTTTCAGGTATCAATTAGCATGTGAACAATTACAAAATATTTTGAATTCCTATCTTATTAGTAACTGCTTTTTTCTTGTTTCCGCATTTTATTTTAGTTGGAATATAGCTGGTTCACTTTGCTGTACAGCAGAAACAAACAGAAAACTGTATAGCAATTATACCTCAGTTAAAACAACTGCTTTTTAATTCGTGCTATAGAGTATTAAGAATATTCAGTTCAGTTCAGTTCAGTCGCTCAGTAGTGTCTAACTCTTTGGGACCCCATGAATCGCAGCACGACAGGCTTCCCTGTCCATCACAAACTCCTGGAGTTTACTCAAACTCATGCCCTTCGAGTCGGTGATGACATCCAACCATCTCGAATATTAATGGATGATAAAAAGTCAGTAATCCATATGCTACAAGAAGGAATATCACCTTTTCTCTTAATTTTCCTGTATCTTTTACATTCCTAGGTTCTTGAGCCAAATTTTATAGTGAGAGGATAAAGAGAACCCCAAGGTGGCTCAGTTGATAAAGAATCCCTTGTGGCTCAGCTGGTAAAGAATCTGCCTGCAAAGCGTGAGACCTGGGTTGGGAAGATCCCCTGGAGAAGGGAAAAGCTACTCACTCCAGTATTCTGGCACGGAGAATTCCATGGACTATACAGTCCATGGGGTCGCAAAGAATCGGACACAACTGAGCAACTTTCAATAACTCACTGCCTGCAATGCAGGGTCGGGAAGGTCTGTTGGAGAAGGAAGTGGCAACCCTCTCAAGTATTCTTGCCTAGGAAATCCCATTGACCAAGGTGCCTGGTGGGCTATAGTCTTTAGTTGCAACAATTGGCTGTGACTTAGCAACTAAACCACTACCACCAACAACTACCTAAAACTGACCAAAGGCAGAGTGACACTGTGCTAGTCAATATAGAGAACGGTGAGTCTTACCAAGAATCTCTAAAGAGATTTAATTTTAAAGTGAGACTACAAATATGAAAAGAAGATATTTCCTTCACTATTAATAATGTATCTATATTAATATTTCAAGAAAAGCATTATCAAAAGTGCTTTAATCGAATTTAGGACATATTTAAATATTTTAGGAGAACAACATAAAGAAAAGAAAGAGAGTAAAAAGAAGAGGGGTCATTTTCAAATATTTGGGATAAGCAAAACAAACTAAAGTGGTAAAAATTTGTTAACTATGATACATAGTTACTACCTTGAAATCATTGATTGTTCAGTTCAGTTCAGTCACTCAGTCATGTCTGACTCTTTGCGACCACATGAACTGTAGCATGCCAGGCCTCCCTGTCCATCACCAACTCCCGGAGTCCACCCAAATCCATGTTCATCGAGTCGATGATGACATCCAACCATCTCATCCTCTGTCATCCCCTTCTGCTCCTACCCTCAATCTTTCTCAGCATCAGGGTCTTTTCAAATGAGTCAACTGTTCGCATCAGGTGGCCAAAATATTGGAGTTTCAGCTTCAACATCAGTCCTTCCAATGAAAACCCAGGACTGATCTCCTTCGGATGGACTGGTTTGATCTCATTGCTGTCCAAGGGACTCTCAAGAGCCTTCTCCAACACCACAGTTCTAAAGCATCAATTCTTCTGCACTCAGCTTTCTTTATAGTCCAACTCTCACATCCATACATGACCACTGGAAAAACCATAGCCTCGACTAGATGGACCATTGATGGCAAAGTAATGTCTCTGCTTTTTAATATGCTGTCTAGGTTGGTCATAACTTTCTGTCCAGGGAGTAAGTGTCTTTTAATTTTATGTCTGCAATCACCATCTGTTGTGATTTTGGAGCCCAGAAAAATAGTCAGCGACTGTTTCCCCTCCTATTTGCTATGAAGTGATGGGACTGAATGCCATGATCTTAGTTTTCTGAATGTTGAGCTTTAAGCCAACTTTTTCACTCTCCTCTTTCACTTTCATCAAGAGACTCTAGTTCTTCTTCACTTTCTGCCATAAGGATGGTGTCATCTGCATATCTGAGGTTATTAATATTTCTCCAGGCAATCTTGATTCCAGCTTGTGCTTCCTCCAGTCCAGCGTTTCTCATGATGTACTTTGCATATAAGTTAAATAAGTAGGGTGACAATGTTCAGCCTTGATGTACTCCTTTTCCTATTTGGATCCAGTCTAACAGAAGCAGAAGATAATAAGAAGAGGTAGCAAGAGTACACAGAAGAACTGTACAAAAAAGATCTTCACAATCCAGATAATCGTGATGATGTGATCACTCACCTAGAGCCAGACATCTTGGAATGTGAAGTCAAGTGGGCCTTGGGAAGCATTACTATGAACAAAGCTAGTGGAGGTGATGGAATTCCAGTTGAGCTATTTTAAATCCTGAAAGATGATGCTGTGAAAGTGCTGCACACAATATGCCAGAAAATTGGAAAACTCGGCAATGGCCACAGGACTGGAAAAGATCAGTTTTCATTCCAATCCCAAAGAAAGGCAATGCCAAAGAATGCTCAAACTGCTGCACAATTGCACTCATCTCACACGCTAGTAAAGTAATGCTCAAAATTCTCCAAGCCAGGCTTCAGCAATTCATGAACCGTGAACTTCCAGATGATCAAGCTGGATTTAGAAAAGGCAGAGGAACCAGAGATCAAATTGCCAACATCCACCGGATCATAGAAAAAGCAAGAGAGTTCCAGAAAAAAACATCTATTTCTGCTTTATTGATTATGCCAAAGCCTTTGGCTGTGTGGGTCACAATAAACTGTGGAAAATTCTGAAAGAGATGGGAATACCAGACCACTTGACCTGCCTCCTGAGAAACCTGTATGCAGGTCATAAAGCAACAGTTAGAACTGGATGTGGAACAACATTGATAGTTACTTCAGTTAAAAAATCATATATATGTTAAGCCATTTAACTATTGAATAAATGTTTTTTTCAAACTTAAAAAAAAATCATCTCAGTGTAAGCAATCATGACTTTTGATTGAGTTGTGCACTGGTTTTATATCTGAAAACATCTAGAATATGTATTCTCTTAACTGTGTATAATAGATAGGGTAGAAACATTACAAGTACTTTACCTAGAGTGATCTTGGACATGTTACTTTGTGTATGTCTCCAATTATTCATCTCTGAAGCATGGAAAGAATTAATGACTGGCCTTGATTATTGTAATAACAAAATAAGATAATTTGTATTAAAATATTATGAAATTGAAAATTGTCAAAATTTTAACAAACATTTATTAAATGTAGGTATGTACCAAAAACTGTGCAACATACTGAAAGACACATCATTAAATTACAAGAGTTTGTATCATTAAAGTAACCTTTCCTATCAGCTGGAGACATGCAGTTATATCTTTAATTTATATTAAATTCTAAACAACAAGCAGTTTAATGATTAATCACCTGCCAAATCTCCATTGTATTTGCAAATTACTGCAAAAGGGTTCCCTGGTGGCTTAGAAGGTTAGGAATCTGCCTGAAATGAGGGAGACCCGTGTTCTATCCCTGGGTCAGGAAGATCCCCTGCAGAAGGGAATGACTACTCACTCCAGTAGTCTTGCCTGGAGAATTCCATGGGCAGAGAAACCTGGCAGGCTATGAGGTCATAAAGAATAAGACACAACTGATCACACACACACATAAGTGTAGTCCTTACTTCAAAATAGTTGAGGATCAAAATTTTATATCTTCCCCCAATATTTGTCATTTCCTCTTATTTTTTACTGTCAGCCTGAAGAAATTGCAGTATTTTCTCTAGTGAATTCTCATTATCTTCTTTTTACCTGAAATGTTTTTATTTCATATTCATTCTTTAAAGATTATTTTTCTGGAAAAAAAAAAATCTGGATTAACAAGTTTAAATTCCTTCCAGCACTTAAAGTTGTTTCACTGTTTTGTATCTTCCACATTTCTGAGCAGAAGTCAACAGCATTTAAGTATTTATAATATCATTTTCTTGCATGAAATGAATCTTACTCTGGTTAATTTTTCTTAATTTTTGAATTTCTGTAGTTTAACGATGACATGCATAAGTGTGGTTTTCGTTTTTATCCTGCTTAGGACTCAACTGAGCATCAATAAATTGTAAATTTATGTCTTCAACATATTGCAAAATTCTCTTCTATATTTTAAAAGTTATTTTTTGCCAGTATCTCTCCATCAGCTATCCATCTATGAGTATATATGAGTAAACTCCAGGATTCTGTGATGGACAGGGAAGCCTGGTGTGCTGCAGTCCATGGAGTCAAAAAGAGATGACATAGCTGAGTGACCGAACTGAACTGATATGTGCACATATATCTATAACAGTTTGAATAAGTTACTGAGGTTCTTTATAGTTACCATATATATATATATTTTTTTGCTTTAATGTATGTTTAATTTTTTTTTTATTAGTTGGAGGCTAATTACTTCACAACATTTCAGTGGGTTTTGTCATACATTGATATGAATCAGCCATAGAGTTACATGTATTCCCCATCCCGATCCCCCCTCCCACCTCCCTCTCCACCCGATTCCTCTGGGTCTTCCCAGTGCACCAGGCCCGAGCACTTGTCTCATGCATTCCACCTGGGCTGGTGATCTGTTTCACTGTAGATAATATACATGCTGTTCTTTCGAAATATCCCACCCTCACCTTCTCCCACAGAGTTCAAAAGTCTGTTCTGTACTTCTGTGTCTCTTTTTCTGTTTTGCATATAGGGTTATCGTTACCATCTTTCTAAATTCTATATATATGTGTTAGTATGTTGTAATGTTCTTTATCTTTCTAGCTTACTTCACTCTGTATAAGGGGCTCCAGTTTCATCCATCTCATTAGAACTGATTCAAATGAATTCTTTTTAATGGCTGAGTAATATTCCATAGTGTATATGTACCACAGCTTCCTTATCCATTCTTCTGCTGATGAGCATCTAGGTTGCTTCCATGTCCTGGCTATTATAAACAGTGCTGCGATGAACATTGGGGTGCACGTGTCTCTTTCAGATCTGGTTTCCTCAGTGTGTATGCCCAGAAGTGGGATTGCTGGGTCATATGGCAGTTCTATTTCCAGTTTTTTAAGAAATCTCCACACTGTTTTCCATAGCGGCTGTACTAGTTTGCATTCCCACCAACAGTGTAAGAGGGTTCCCTTTTCTCCACAGCCTCTCCAGCATTTATTGCTTGTAGACTTTTGGATAGCAGCCATCCTGACTGCCATGTAATGGTACGTCATTGTGGTTTTGATTTGCATTTCTCTAATAATGAGTGATGTTGAGCATCTTTTCATGTGTTTGTTAGCCATCTGTATGTCTTCTTTGGAGAAATGTCTGTTTAGTTCTTTGGCCCATTTTTTGATTGGGTCATTTATTTTTCTGGAATTGAGCTTCAGGAGTTGCTTGTATATTTTTGAGAATAATCCTTTGTCTGTTTCTTCATTTGCTATTATTTTCTCCCAATCTGAGGGCTGTCTTTTCACCTTGCTTATAGTTTCCTTTGTAGTGCAAAAGCTTTTAAGTTTCATTAGGTCCCATTTGTTTATTTTTGCTTTTATTTCCAATATTCTGGGAGGTGGGTCATAGAGGATCTTGCTGTGATTTATGTCGGAGAGTGTTTTGCCTATGTTCTCCTCTAGGAGTTTTATAGTTTCTGGTCTTACATTTAGATCTTTAATCCATTTTTAGCTTATTTTTGTGTATGGTGTTAGAAAGTGTTCTAGTTTCATTCTTTTACAAGTGGTTGACCAGTTTTCCCAGCACCACTTGTTAAAGAGGTTGTCTTTTTTCCATTGTATATCCTTGCCTCCTTTGTCAAAGATAAGGGCGACATTTTTATTGATTCTTTCCTCTGCTATAATCTCCATTCTGCTGTCTAGCCTATCCAGTGAATGATTTTATAACAGAAATTGGAGTTTACCTTCCTGAATTTCCATTTTTTAAGTTCCTATTTCTCTGTATTTCTTTATCTTTTCATTTATGTAATATTATATTTTTTCCTTGAGTATATAATAGTAAATGATCTACTAATTCCAGTATCTGACTCATCACAAGCTTAGTTTCCATCAATCACTCTTCTTCTTAAGAATGTGTTGCTTGTTTCCTTTCTTTAGAGATTGATTAATTTTGTATTATATCATGGATATTATGAGGGTATATTTGGCAATCCTAGTTTCTGCTGATACTTCTTCAAAAAGTCTTTCCTTCATCCCTTTCTCCTTCCCCTTCCTACCTTTCTCCCTTCTCTTTCTCTCTCCCTCTTCCTCAATCTTTCTCTCCCTTTCCTCTTCCTTCTCTCTTGTTTCAGAAGATGGTCAGATTTGTAGGACTCAAACTACCAGCAGACTGTTGAGTAGTAGTTCAAATCTCAGTTCAGTTCTTTGATTCATAGATGGGTTGCTTGAAGCCAAGCATTCATTTTTCAGAGGCCAATCAGGTTTTTTTGATTTGGACAGAATTTGTACATAGACTTTTAGACCCATTTTCTATGGCTATTTCCTTTCCAGAACTCCTTGTTCATCCAATTTGCAGAGGTTGTGTTTGATCTGAATTTTTCCCTCTTGTTCTTCAAGACACAAACACTACTATTTTTTTTTAATATAAAAAATGTAATCGTGTGTTATGGTACAGACTGTAGACTGTGGCCAGTGTTTGGTCTAGATGCTACAAAGATAGGAAATTCACTCAGTACTTTTCCCTTATTAAATGGTAAATATCTCTAGATTATGTCTACATTCAGTTGCTCCCTAGTGATGTCAAGTAGTTTTTGCTTTTGGTCATAGTTTATAGTTCTTGGCAAAATGGTTTGCCACATGGTATCTTAACTCAAACAAAATGCAATTGGAGGTTATTCAACATCAAAACTGTAAATATTAATTTTTCTTTCTGAAAAGGAGAAAATAACCAAAGTGTCATAAAACAGATTTTTATTTATTTAGTTCTCAAAGGATTCTGTCTCTCTTTCTCAAGCTAAATTGGAAAATAAGATGTATTAATAGAGCACTTTTTTTACTCAAATATTTCCAGATATTTACTTAAAGAAGTAACACCACAAAAGGACTCTCTTATCATTCAGGGAAAACATAATGAATCATACCTGTCTTACAGTGAAATATGGATTAATGTGAAGAGGATCCTAGAAGTTTATGCACATCTCTTTAAACCTTAAACTAGCTAGAGGTTTCTCACTGCTTTTGTTAATTATTCCTTCCTGAAGTAACACTGCAATCCAGATCTTTATTTGGCATTTCTGAATGGAGTTCTTCACAGCCAGAACTGATACCAAAGTCATATACAATAATAGGTATGTACTGGATGCTAAACTATTAAATTACTTCAGAAACTCTTGATGAGAATCTATTTCCTGTGAATTGAGTGCTTTGATAGGGGTAAACTAACCCTTGGAAATTTTCTCAAGTTTTATTTTAAAAATAAAGTTTTTGTTGAAGTCAAAAGTACATAATGAAAGAACAAATTATGAAAATAGAAATATACAAATATAAAGCAAACATACATGTGAAAGTTCACCATGATCCAGGTAAGTAGCATGGGCATTCCAGAAGCTTCCTCATACAAACTCAGTAAATGATTCCACAATCTTCCCCACTTATGACCTGTTTCCTGATTTCCAGTAGATTAGGTTTTCTTATTTGGAGACATTTGGAAACTTACTTAGAAAGTGAAAGTCTCTCAGTTGTGTCCAGCTCTTTGCAACTCCATGGGCTATACAGTCCATGACATTCTCCAGGCCAGGATACTAGAGTGGGTTGCCATACTCTCCTCCAGGAGATCTTCCCAACCCAGGGATGGAACTCAGGTCTTCCACATGGCAGGCAGATTATTTAACAGCTGAGCCACAAGAGAAGCCCAAGAATACTGGAGTGGGTAGCCTATCTCTTCTGCAGCGGATCTTCCCAAGACAGGAATCAAACCAGGGTTCCCCACATTGCAGGCAGATTCTTTACTAACTGAGCTATCAGGGAAGCCTGACTTACTTAGAGACTATATCTAATTGGAATCATAAGGTATGTATATCTGTCCTCTTTCAATGTCTGTATTTGTCAAGTTAGTCTTTGTTTCATTGCCATAATGATTTATATTGTATGAACAGCGTTCAAATTATTTATTCACTCTACTGTTGATGAATATTTGTTGGACTTCAATGTAGTGATTTTTAAGTATAGCATAGTTATGAATATCTTGTATTGGTGCTAAGATTTACCAGATTTTCCTTAGAGTAAAGATGGAGGATCACAGATTGTGGATATCTTAAGGTTTAATCAATGGTGACAAACAATTTTTAATAGTAGGTTTTCTTTTTCTTTTTTTCTTATTTACCCTCTCATAAGCAGTGTGCAAGAAATTTAGATCCTCAAAATCTTTGATAATATTTGATAGTTTTAAAACTGTAGTCATTTTTTTTTTCTGTGTAGTGAGTAAACTTACTGAGGTCTTCATCTGTATTTCTATGATGAGAAGCAAGTATAAATAAATTTTTGATGTATTTGTTGACTATGTACACAGCCTCTCTTGTGAAGTGCTTTATTAAGTCATTTGCTTATTTTTTTCTAGTGCTGTCTGTCTTTTCTTTTACCTATCTCTGGATTCAAATATATTACAAACACATTGACAACATAACACCAGTATACTACAAATATCTTCTGCCACTCTTTGAATTTGTTTTTTTTTTTTTTTAACTCTAAGAGTGCCTTTTGATAAATTCTCAGTTTTAGTAGTCTAGCTTCTCAACCACTTCTGCAATCTCTTAAGGAAATCTCTTAAGGAAATCTCTTAAGGAAATCATGAAAGCACACACATATGTTGTAATCTAGAATCTTTATTGTTTTGTGTTTAATTTGGGGGAATCTAAAAATTGGGCTGACTTATTTTAAAAGAAGAGTGAGATTATTATAAAATGTTCTACTTCAGTGGCTTGAGGTCATTTAGGATTTTAAATATGGATTCGATGATTCTTTAAAAAGAATTCCTTTTGATTCTTAATTTTTTACATTGATATTATTTATCAACCTTTTAAATGTCCTATACTTCAATGTTTAATTGAGAGAAATACCATATGAAGAAATTTTAGTTCTGTCAAATTTACTTAATAAACTTTACATAGTATTTATTAGGCCCGTCATTTTTGGGAGGTTGATGAAAATGTTCTAAAGTTAGATTTATGGAAGGCTGGTCAGGAAAATCCCTTGGAGGAGGCATGGCAAACCACTCCAAGTATTCTTGCCTGGAGAATATCATGGATAGAGCAGCCTAGCAGGCTATAGTCCATGGGGTTACACAGAGTTGAACATGACTGAGGGAACTTTGCATGCACGCATGCATGATTCTGTACTTCCAGGGGGAAAAAAAAAAGCAGAGATCATATTGCCAATATCGGCTGGATCACTGAAAAAGCAAGAGAGTTCCAGAAAAACATATATTTCTGCTTTATTGACTATGCCAAAGCCTTTGACTGCAGGGATTACCAGAAACTATGGAAAATTCTGAAAGAGATGGGACTACCAGACCACCTGACCTGCCTCTTGAGAAACCTGTATGCAGCTCAGGAAGCAACAGTTAGAACTGGACATGGAACAACAGACTGGTTCCAAATAGGAAAAAGGAGTACATCAAGGCTGTATATTGTCACCCTGCTTATTTAACTTATATGCAGAGTACATCATGAGAAACACTGGGCTCGAGGAAGCACAAGCTGGAATCACGATTTCTGGTAGAAATATCAATAACCTCAGATATGCAGATGACACCACCCTCATGGCAGAAAGTGAAGAACTAAAGAGCCTCTTGAAAGTGAAAAAGGAAAGTGAAAAAATTGGCTTAAAGCTTAACATTCAGGAAACAAAGATCATGGCATTCAGTCCCATCACTTCATGGCAAATAGATGGAGAAACAGTGGCAGAATTTATTTTTGGGGGCTGTAAAATCACTGCAGATGGTGACTGCAGCCATGAAGTAAAAAGATGTTTTCTCCTTGGAAGAAAAGTTATGACCGATCTAGACAGCATATTACAGAACAGAGACATTTCTTTGCCAACAAAGGTCTGTCTAGTCAAGGCTGTGGTTTTTCCAGTGGTCATGTATGGATGTGAGAGTTGGACTATAAAGAAAGCTGAGCACTGAAGAATTGACGCTTTTGAATTGTGGTATTGGAGAAGACTCTTGAGAGTCCCTTGGGCTGCGAGGAGATCCAACCAGTCCATCCTAAGGGAACTCAGTCCTTGGTGTTCATTGGAAGGACTGATGTTGAAGCTGAAGCTCCAATACTTTGGCCTCCTGATACGAAGAGATGACTCATTTGAAAAGACCCTGATGGTGGGAAAGATTGAAGGCAAGAGAAGGGGATGACAGAGGATGAGATGGTTGAATGGCATCACCGACTCAATGGACATGAGTTTGAGTAAACTCCGAGAGTTAGTGATGGGCAGGGAGGCCTGGCGTGCTGCAGTCCCTGAGGTCGCAAGAAGTCGGACACAACCGAGCGACTGAACTGAACTGAACTGAACTGAACTGATACACTTTAAACAGGTGAATTTTATGGTATTTGAATTTGTTTGTATAAACCTATTAAATTTACGTGTAAATATGTTATTAATATATCTTAAAAGAAACACAATCTATCTTTTTTTTACTAGTATAGATAATTCACTTTTGTTACCCGTGGTAATTATCCCAGTTATATTTTGACTGATCTTACAAATGCTAGCTCAGATTTACAGTTATTACTATTGCAAGTATATTTTTCATATACTTTGACATTTTTTTGAAGTGCTTCTTGTAACCTAAAAAAATTAGTGTTTTTTTATTTGAGTATTGAACATGCTTTATTAAGAATTAGTCAAGCAAGTTATATTATATTTTTTAATAGCAGTGTTTCGTTGCTTCCTCCCAACCCCATTCACTAAATTCTGTAGGTTGGACCTAATTTTCTTCTCCAGATTTAGTTTTTATTTTAGTTTTAAATTTCTTACTCTATCCATACTCATAGTAGAGCTGATTATTTTGTGTCAGTATTTAATGGTACCTCTGTACTGTTTAAAAGACTAAAGTTTAGATAATTTGAGTAAATTGCTCAGAGATACAAAAGAAAAATTCTAAAATCAGGAGTAGAAATCTGTCCAACACCATCTCCAGTGCATATTGTTATTCTAGTTGACATAAAAGCAGATATTTTGAGGCAATATAGCACAATTTAGAACAAATTAATGTTGGCTTAGGTAACAATAGAAAATGTTGAAGGTGATAATTGGAGAAAGCTATATGAAAGTAGATTAATAATCACTTGGCACTTATCCCAAGACATTTTAAGATGTATAGTCCCATGTAATTCCAGGAAAAACCTTGAAAATAACCACCTCCATTTCTAGAGATATAAAATCAATGTTTAGAATAGGTACATAAATTGTTATTTAAATGGCAATAAGTGAGAATTTGAAACTCATAATTTTTGACTGAATTTTTTGCTTCTTTTGAGCTTAATAATGTTTCTCATTATAGATGGATAGGAGTTTATCTAATTTCTTCTCCCTTTTATTCTTATTTTCTCAAAACAATCTTCTAAATTGTGTTCATTTCTCTTTAGCTTAAAGTAAGAATTTCCATCATTCACTAAAAGACTAGCTCATACTAAAAGACTAGCAGACTTCAAACTGTGCTCTTCTTGACTGATCCTTCCCAGGAAATAGTATCTCAAGAGAAAACAGATCATTCTTGTATGAAAAGTGAAGTGAATGTGTCATATGACAGTGGACTGTCAAGCAGAACAGATGCAGAGAAATCCCTTCTCTCTGTTCCCTATCAGTTATTTTTTGCTTCCTACATGGCAAGCTTTGTTTTAAGGTCTTAGGCAAGCATGTTAAAAATACATAATAAATTTAAATACAAATTTTAAAAACAATTATTTACTAACTGTAAAAATTAAAACTACCTTTCATGTACAACTTATCTAAGTCTTTGTTACAACAAAATTTAGATGCACAGTCAACTGTTTATTTACTGATCCCAGTTAGATATTTTTATACTTTTGATGCAATCTGATTCAAATAATAAACACATTATTCTAGATCAATACTAGAGGAAAGAGACTTTATAATCATGGAAATATCTAAGTAAATGACAAAGTCTCTCCTTGGTTAAACTTTAATCAAGCTCCTCTGAATCATCTTCCCAACAGGTCTAGGTTTTTCAATTTCTGTGTAAGTCTTGGCTTTGCCTAGTTTTAGAAAAACTTCCTGTAAGTTGGTTTAGCTTAGAATTTCCCACCTTCAGTATCTCATCATCCTTAACATATGGTCAAATTCCTCACCACCATCACTCCCATAGAAGATATCTGACCACCCTGGCCTATCATTAGCAAGAACCTTTTAGGTCAGTTTAGCAAAAAGTCATTCTACCAATTCTTTACCAAAACTAGCAAGTGATTTTCCTTTTATCAATCTCTACAATATTTTTCTTTGACCATAAATCCCCACTTTCCTTTTATTTGAAATTGAGTCCTGTTTAAACTCTTTAACTATTGTCTAGCTCTAGTTTTCTTCAACAGAGTTCAACCACAATCAGTTTTGAAGAGTGAGGAAAGATTTTGAAAAGGCCAATTTTCAGCTTTGATAGTTTTATCATGCATAAAAGCAACCTCAAGATCTCAAGACATTTAAACAACAAATAGTTGTTTCCTATGCAGGCAATGTGAGATTTGTGGACAACAGTAGATCTGCTAGGCTCAACTGGGCTTGAATTGGCCTCAGATATCTCCCTATGTCTATGTCCAAGCCCAGGATGCAGGAGTAAATGTAGAAATGAAAATAAAATAAATTGTGGTTCTGCTTAGTTAATCCTTACAGAACTCATGATTATGTATGTATTAGTTGCTCAATCATGCCCCATTCTTTGTGACCCCATGGACTGTAACCTGCCAGACTCCTCTGTCCATGGAATTCTTCAGGCAAGAATACTGGAATGGGTTGCCATTTCCTACTCCAGGGGATCTTCCTGACCCAGGAATCGAACCCAGGTCTCCTGCATTGCAGGAAGATTGTTTATCATCTGAGCCACCAATTGACTTCTAGTAAAAGACAAGTCACGGATAATGTCTTAAATAATGTCTGAATAAGTAGTGAGAAAGTTTCTTCCTTCAAGTGTGAGTTTACATTTCTAGGAAGAGGGGGATTAAATCTCAGAAACCTGGGGCCAGTGGTTTATATTCCAAAGGATTATAAATGACTGGAGATCTGGGGGTTTTTTCCCTTGTCAGAGGGAGAGAGAACAGCTGTCCCATTACCATGTAAACTACCAGATTCATAATATCAGTGTTCCATTCCTGTGGTGCAAGAAACCCATCTGCATGTGCTAGCCTAACCATCTGGCACTCATTACACTGCCCCAGAAAGAAGAGGAACTGGGAAGTGGTGAATTATTGCAGTTATTGCTGTAAGTACAAATTATCTGTCCTTGATCCTGAAACTTTATGTTTCTGAATATTATTTACATAGATATTTCATAATACTATTTATATAAATAGAGGTATTAAGAACTTACTGATAGTCACTGCTCTTACAGTGAAGAGAAGGAGTAGGGAGTGGTCGAAACATATAAATAAAGTTTCCAGCTTCCACTTAAAACTCCCACATTCGTGTATACTTACATTTTATTGGCCTAAGCAGATGATATGACCCAGCAACAGAGTCCATGGGATAAGATAAGAATGGCAAAAATAGGGAGAAAATGAAAACTGTGAGTGAATATTACAACCCACCACAGTCCACTGGGCATAAATATTTCTATCCTTCCTGTGCAGTAAGTGTACTTATCCCTTTTCAAAATATCTAAGTTCTTATCCAATCATTGTCTCAAGCTTAAAATCAAGGTTAAAGTCAAGTCTAGATCTAATCCATTTCTGGAACTGGTGTCTCTTGATTCAGAAAACCAAGAAGACAAAAACAGGTCATCTGCTTCATACACATGCACAACACACCCCATGGTAGAAAAAAGGGCTAAAATGACTACAATAGATTACAGGTGATAAATGGAAAGCACATAGGCCATCTCTGGTTCCTGAGAATTTTGAAATTCAGCCAGAAAGGCAGATGTTGCAAGGTCATCCTATTTTTCAGTTAGGACACAGTGTTTGATTGGGCCTTGGCTCTACCCTCTGGGATTAGATACTCTCTTTATTCTTCATTGGTTTTGGTTCCTCACATTAAGTCCTCCTGTTTCATTATCCTCTCTGACCAGATTTGAAAAGGGAGTTGGGAATATACCTTTCTTGGCAGCCATTCTGCTTTTCTTGCTTGCTTCCTGCCAAAGATATTTGCATTCTCTAAGTCATTTTACATCTCTTTGAGTCAAGGTCTCTTTTAACCCAAACTGAAGGCATTTTTCATAATAGAGCCTTTGAAAATGCACTGGTACTTGTTTCATTTCACTCAGCATCATCTGTACATAGTCACACCTTTCTCTCATTATGTCAGCTTAATTATTGATACTTTTAACTTATCAGGCTTTCCTGGGATGACACTTTATGATTCCTTTACTTGATCCATTTTTATTTAACGGAAAAGATGTACTAAGGTCACTTTATTCAAGTCAAAGCTCTTTTTAGAAAGACCTATGAGTCATGTTCTTGATTTGGCCTTAGTTCTTGTTGTGTTCTAATTTAGAATTCTGGGAAAGAAACATTTAGGAGACAGATATTGTAATAGCCTTTGTATTTACACATGAGTATATCTGAAAAGTATGTACATTGTTGAGATATTTATATTAGCATATTACACTATACTAATGATTTGTCTACAAAGATAAATTCTTTTGTTTTTCCAGGTGTTCTTTATTCCAAATTTGTTAGGCAAACACTTTCGTAACAGTTTTGTGTTTACTTTTAATCTGAATAATTTTTAACAAATATAATTACTCCTATTGTCTTCCTTTTTAATATAGTGATGAAGCAAATCTCAGTGTTACTTAATGACCCTTTTAGGAAACCAAAAGATAAATTCAGCATAAAAGATCTTAACAATTTTATTATTAAGATTTTGGTAAAGACAGAATCAAGTACAGGTATTAGAGAAAATAAAATATAACGTGAAAGTGAAAGTGCTCAATTGTGTCCGACTCTTTGCAACCCCATGGACTGTATAGTCCATGGAATTCTCAAGGCCAGAATACTGTAGTGGGTGGCTTTTCCCTTTTCCAGAGGATCTTCCGAACCCAGGGATCAAACCCAAGTCTCCCACATTGCAGGTGGATTCTTTCCCAGCTGAGCTACAAGGGAAGCCCAAATATATATAACTTAGAAGTCATAACTTCTGTAAGAAATATAACTTAGAAGTATATAAAATCATAAATAATTACAAGTAATGATAAAAAATATAGAAACAATAATTGTTATGAATTTAACCCATATAATAAAAGTTAATTTTTAATATTTTGAAAATATATTAAAAAGCATAGAGAATTAACAATAATTTGGTGACAAAATAAAGCTCTAGTAATCTTAGCATAAAATAATTCAGTAATTTTACAGCAAAAGTGACCACAGATTCTGATCTTATGTTTTTCATATAACAATTTTCTATAAAGGATTCATAATTATTACTTTAAATGTATGTTTAGGCAGGCTCAAATACATAAATATATCAATTGTAATAATGTACAGCTTTAAAATATAATACTTAATATATTAAATAAAATCAGGTATATTTCAAATTAACATTTCCATCTGAATAAATCATAAGAACAATTTTAATAAAAAGATAGTGAACATTACTTTTTTTACTTCTAAATTCATATTTTTCTGAAATGCTTATACCTAGTATAATTAGCAATTTATATTAATTATTGCATTTAACCAAAGTAATCAATGTTTCTTTTCTCCAGACACAAGAGATGACTACAGGACAGAAAATTTAGAAAAACTATTTTATTCTACATGGATACTCACTTAATATCATTATTAAAATTTGGGGCTCAAAAATAAACAATTTTAGCCAGACAAGCAGTGTTTTCTACTATAATGAACTCCTCTTGGCATACCTATGTTGTTGCTATTGTTTAGTCACTGAGTTGTGTCTGACTCTTTTGTGACCCCATGAACTATCAGAGAAGCCCATACCTACATACCTCAGAGCAATTAAAGTAGTTTATGAGTAGGTTAAGCCAAACAGACAAACCAACCAACTACTTTCTAAAACAGACTGCTGAATTCTAGGTCATGTTTTCATTGTCTGTGATTTACTATCTAGGGTCTTGGATTCAATATTCATATTTGTTGTTGTTCACTCACTAAGTCATGTCCAACTCCTTGTGACCCCACGGACAGCAGCACGCCAGGCTACCCTATCCTTCACCACCTCCTGGAACTTGCTCAAACTCAGGTCCAACCAACCATTTCAGCCTCTGTCATCCCCTTCTCCTCCTGCCTTCAATCTTTCCTGGCAATTGGGTCTTTTCCAATGAATTGGCTCTTTGAATGAGGTGGATAAAGTATTGAAGCTTCAGCTTCAACATCAGTCTTTTCAATGAATATTCAGGGCTGATTTCCTTTAGGATTGACTGGTTTGAGCCCCTTGCTGTCCAAGGGAATCTCAGGAGATTTCTCCAGCACCATAGTCCAAAAGCATCAATTCTTTGGCTCTCAACCTTCTTTATAGTCCAATTCTCACATTCATACACAAATACTGGGGAAAAAAAAAAACAGAGCTTTTACTATACAGACCTTTGTCCACAAAGTGATGTCTCTGCTTTTTAATATGCTGTGTAGTTTTGTCATAACTTTCCTTCCACAGAGCAAGTATCTTAATTTCAAGGCTGCAGTCACTGTTCACAGTGAGTTTTGAGTCAAAGAAAATAAAGTCTGTCATTGTTTCCATTGTGTCCCCATCTATTTGCCATGAAGTGATGGGACTGGATGCCATGATCTTCATTTTTTGAGTGTTAAGTTTTAAGCCAACTTTCTCACGCTCCTCTTTCACCTTCAAGAAACTCTTTAGTTCCTCTTTGCTTTCTGTCATTACAATGGTATTATCTGCATATCTGAAGTTGTTTATAGTTCTCCCAACAATCTTCATTCCAGCTTGTGAATCATACAGCCTGACATGATGCATTCCACATATAAGTTAAATACACAGGGTGACAATATACAGCCTTAATGTTACTCCTTTCGCAATTTTGAGCCAGTAAATTGTTCCATATCCGGTTCTAACTGTTGCTTCTTGACTCACATACAGGTTTCTCAGGAGGCAGGTGAGATGGTCTGGTATTCCCATCTCTTTAAGAATTTTCCACTGTTTGTTGTGATTCACACAGTCAAATGTTTTAGCATAATCAATAAAGCAGAAGTAGATGTTCTTCTGTAATTCTTTTGCTTTTTCTATGATCCAACAGAATTTGGCAATTTGATTTTTTGTTCCTCTGTGTTTTCTAAATCCAGCTTTTACACCTGAAATTTCTCAGTTTGCGTATTACTGAAGACTAGCTTGTAGGATTTGGAGTATTACCCTGCTAGCATGTGAAATGAGTGCCATTTTGTGGTAGTTTGAACATTCTTTGGCATTGCCCTTCTTTGAGATTGGAATGAAAACTGACATTTTCCAGCCCTGTGGCCACTGCTGTGTTTTCCAAATTTGCTGGCATATTGAGTGAAGCCCTTTAACAGCATCATCTTTCAGGATTTGAAATAGCTCAGCTGGAATTCCATCACTTCCACTAGCTTTGTTTGTAGTAGTGCTTCCTAAGGCCCACTTGACTTCAGACTCCAGGATGTCTGGTTCTAGGTAAATGACCACATGATGTTGGTTATTAAGGTTATTAAGGTTATTAAGACCTTTTTTGTAGAGTTCTTCTGTGTGTTCTTGCCATCTCTTTTAAATCTCTTCTGCCTCTCTTGGGTACTTCAGTTTCTGTCCTTTATTGTTCCCATCTTTGCATGAAATGTTCCTTCCCTTGGAATCTCTAATTTTTTTGATGAGATGGTTAGTCTTTCCCATTCTATTGTTTTCCTTTATTTATTTGCATTGTTCTCTTAAGAACATTTATCTCTCCTTGTTATTCTTTGGAACTCTGCATTCAGTTGGTTATATCTTTCCCTGTCTCTTTTTCTTTTTTTTTTTTTTTTCTCCCTCTTCTTTTCTCAATGCTCATTACAAAAACTAGTTAAGTATTTTCTTTTTTCTGGTAACTCTGCCTGTTCCAGGTGGCCAATGTATCATGTTCAGAGTCTTAAATGCTACTGTGTAGCCTTGCCATCTTTGAAGAATTGACAACTCAGAACAAAAGAAAAAGGAAAAGTTGATCCTGGTCCAGCTCCAGACAACCTTCTCTGAACAAACTAATCAGCAAGTTTTGACAATGATGAAAATCAGGATGTCGTGAACTAATGTTAGTGTGCTTAATTTCATCTGCCCTTGACCTAAAAGTGAGGTGGAGGTAGGAAAAAGAGAGTGGCAGGGACTAAGAAAGATAATCACAAAAATATTAATAGCTCCAAATCTCAGTTTATATGAGCAAATGTTTATCAATTAAAGCTTTGTGTGTGTTCTAAGTCACTCAGTCCTATCTGACTCTTTGTGATCTCATGGACTATATAGCCCGCCGGTTTCCTCTGTCCAAGGGATTCTCCAGGCAAGAATACCAGAGAAGTGTGTTGCCATGCTCTTCTCCAGGGGATTTTCCCAACACAGGGATCGAACCCATATCTCAAGTCTCCCGCATTTGCAAACAGGTTATTTACTGTTAACCCTACCTGGGAAACCCTAATTAAAGCTTTGTTCTTAGTTGCTCAGTCATGTCCAGCTCTTTGGGACCCCCTGAACTGTAGCCCACCAGGATCCTCTGTCTATGGGGATTCTCCAAGCAAGAATACTGGAGTGTGTTACCATGTCCTCATCCAGAGGATCTTCCCAACCCAGGGATTGAACCTAGGTCTCTCTCAATGCAGGCAAAATCTTTACCATCTGAGCCACCAGGGAAGCCCAACTAAAGCTTTAATCTGCATCTATTCTTCAAACCTTGTAGATAGATTAATGCAGATGCTCAGTCAGAGAATTACCCTTCTTAACAGCATCAGCTCAAAGGAAAAACTCCATTTACTTGGACCCTTTCTGAGTCACCTAACAAATACCCAAATCCTGTAATATTATTACATATTTTTTAATTCCTCCTTACAGAGACATCCAATATTTTTCTCTCAGTATGTTTGCTGTTGCAGCATGCTATAAAACTAACTTAGTTCAGCCACAGAAACCATGATAGTCAAAAATAATCTTGTTTGGAAAGTATCTGTTGGGAAAAAAAAAAAGTTTTTTAGTTTTTTAGGCAAAGTTTTATAGTTTTATAGTTACTTGGAGTGTCAGCCTTCTCTCTTTAGTGGAATCGAAATTTTCTTGAAAATGAACTAAACTAAAAGTGAACCAATAAATGTATAAAATAGACAAATCAAGGAATAAATCTATAAAATAGTTTGTAATTATTTAACAGTAAGACAATCAATATCTATTAAAAGTAAGTCTACTGGGTAGTACAAGCCCTTAAGAATCAAACCACTATTTCTAACAGCAAAGTATGGTGAATAAAGAAAGTTCTATAAATTATTTAAACTCTAATCATAAAATTAAGTGTGTCCACTTTTACTGCTTGAAAAATTTTAATATAACTGTGATATTGGCAAAATTCAGTCACAATCTACAACTAACACTCTGCTATATTCATTGCATACTCTTATCTGTTCAAAAGGAAGACATTTACTACATGAAGCTATTATATATGAGGCTACCGTGCATGCATTGTAGGAACAGTGTTTGATTTCACTACCAATTGCTTTCTCTACCTATCCTGTTTGAAAGGTATGTTAAGTGTCTGGGAAATATGGCTCCTAAACTTGATCCTTTAATATAGGCCTAGTGAAGATAGGAACAGACAAGTTTTGGCCATATTTGTTCCTTTGAATACTGTAAGTGTTATTGAAAGTAAAATAATGCCTTTATAACTAAAAGGGTTATAGTACCTGGCATTAGGATATATGTGAATCCATGACATGTACTTTAGAAATATGCCCTTCTAACCATCAAACACACACACACACACACACACACACACACACACACACACACACACACACATATATATATATATATATATATATATATATATATATATATATACTTTTCCCCAGGGACTATATTCTGATGATATTTGTCCTCAGATTTATGTAATATTTTCATACTTGAATTTCTCACATGCAAATACTTACTGCAAGCAGAAGGGCTTATGAGACCAGAAAGCACTATAGCTAGTTTTACTCCTTAGCAAGATATTCTGTCTTTATTTCAGAACCTTTTCTTTAGTGCAGCAGAATGAATTAAGGAATAATGACAGTCAGGCTCCTTACAGTTCCAGTATAGATGGCTAGAGGTTTTCTTTCTGGTTACAAGAATCTAACATTCCTTACTGTTACTTGAAATATAATTCTTCTCACAATATTACTAAGAGAAAACCCTCATATTTTTACATTTAGTTTAAATTTGCACCTTTAAGAAGTCTGTAGAAAGGTCTTTAGATACCTGTCCTTGTTAATAATTGGCACCAAACTCACTTAATCTCAGGATTTTTATAACTTTTTATTTATTTTCTAAGACTCATGCTGGAAACCATTTTGCCAGAGCAACAAAAACCTCTTCTACACTTGTGGTTACTGAAGAGGCTCTTGTGACCATAGTTTTTGGGTTAACATGATATGTGGTTTCACAGTGAGAGGGTTATTTTATGGTTATTTTACATCCTCTGCAAAGGTCAAAACTTACTTACTTTAACCAGAAGAGAACATAGTAACTTCTTCAAAGTCCTGAAGAAAAATAACTGTTAATTCTTTTGTTTGCCAGAAAAATCTTCACTTAAGAAAGAGGGAAGAGATTTTCAGTTTGACAAAAACTAACAAACTTTTCAGTACTAACAACTTTTAAGTGAAAAACTATCCCAGAAAGAAACTAACAAAAATTATCTCAAAAGAAAAGAGTGAACATATAGATAAATTATCTTTTAAAAGATTGTAAGAGGAGCAAATTCATATTTGAGAGTTTAAACCATTATTTGGAACTAATATCATACACATCAGGAGAAACTAAATGAGAAATTATTATTACTAACCTTACCTATATCACTGTAAAAATGCAAGGAGAAAATAAATGAAAAATTACTACTGATTACTTATATCCTTGTCATCCTCTCTAACAGATGCTGGCAAATCTGGTCAACTGCTTGATTTTGTATGGCCCAGGAGGTAAGAATGTTTATCACATTTTTTATACGCTTAAACATAAGTTAGAAAAAGAAAAACACTTCATGACACATAAAAATGGTATAAAATTTAAGTGTCTACAAATAAAATTTTGTTGGATCATAGAACATTCACCCATTTAGGTTTTGATTGTGATTGCTTTTGTGCCGCAACATCAGTCTTGATATAACAAAGATAATTTGGTTGCAAAATTGAAATATTTACTATATGAATGTTTACAAAATAGTTTATCAGTCCAATTCTGTAATCCCAGACTCATTCATTGGTATTTGTAACTGAGTTCTGAATTCTGGCTAATCAAGACTCACTTCAGCATAGAAATGTTTTTAACATTTATGGAACACAACAAAAGCAGTGTTTAGGGAGAAATTTATCATAATAAGTGCATAAAAGAGGAAAAATATATGTCAAAAATCAACAAATTAAGTCACAATCTTTTGGAAACTATAAAAAAGTGAAGTTAAGCCTGCAGTAAACAGATAAACATAAAATAATAATAAATAGAGCAGAGTCAATGAAATGATAAGTAGTAAAACAATGGAGACATTTAACAAAATCAAAAGTTGGTTATTTTATAAGATCAATAAAAATGATTAAACCTCTAGGAAGGTTAATCAATACAACAGATAGGAGACATAAAATATCAACTTCAGAAATAAAAGAGTCATTGCTGTTTATCATATGAACATTGAAAGAATCATAAAGAATACCACAAGCAGCTCTATGCCAGCAAATTGATACCTTGTATAAAATGGACCAATTTCTTTAAACATAACAACCAAAACTCATATAAGGAGAAATAAATAGATAATCTATACCGGCCTCTGTCTATTATAGAAATTGGTCCAATAATTAATAATCTTCTATAAAGAAAGCTCAACTGGAATTCCATCACTTCTACTAGCTTAGTATGTAGTGATGCTTCCTAAGGCCCACTTGACTTCGCATTCCAGGATGTCTGGCTCAATGATCATCGTGATTATCTGGGTTGTGAAGATGTTTTTTGTACAGTTTTTTTGTGTGTATTCTTGTCACCTCTTCTTAATATTTTCTGTTTCTGATAGGTCCATAACATTTCTGTTCTTTATTATGCCCATGTTGGCATGAAATTTTCCCATGGTATGTCTAATATGCTTGAAGAGATCTCTAGCCTTTCCCATTCTTTTTCCTCTATTTCTTTGCACTGATCACTGAGGGAGGCTATCTTGTCTCTCCTTGCTATTCTTTAGAACTCTGCATTCTAATGGCTATATCTTTCACTTACTCCTTTGCTTTTTACTTCTCTTCTTTTCACAGCTATTTGTAAGGTCTCCTCAGACAACAACTTTGCCTTTTTGCATTTCATTTTCTTGAAGATGGTCTTGATTACTGCCTCCTGTACAATGTCATGAACTTCTGTCCATAGTCCTTCAGGCAGTCTGTCTATTGGATCTAATCCCTGAAATCTGTTTCTCACTTCCACTGTATAAACATAAGGGATTTGATTTAGGTCATACCTGAATGGTCTAATGGTTTTCCCTACTTTCTTCAATTGAAGTCTGATTGGCTAATAAGGAATTCATAATCTGAGCAACAGTCAGCTCCCAGTCTTGTTTTTGCTGACTATATAGAGTTTCTCCATCTTTGCTGCAAAGAGTATAATCAATCTGATTTTGGTGTTGACCATCTGGTGATGTCCATGTGTAGAGTCTTCTCTTGTATTGTTGCAAGAGGGTGTTTGCTATGACCAGTATGTTTTCTGGAAAAACTCTGTTAGCCTTTACCCTGCTTCATTCTGTTCTTAAAGGTCAAATTTGCCTGTCAATCCAGGTATTTCTTGACTTCCTACTTTGTTTTCCAGTCCCCTATAATGAAAAGGACATCTTTTTGGGTGTTAGTTCTAGAAGATCTTGTAGGTCTACATAGAACCGTTCAACTTCAGCTTCTTCAGGATTACTAGTCAAGGCATAGACTTGGATTACTGTGATATTGAATGGCTATCTTGGAAATGAACAGAGATCATTCTGTTGTTTTTGAGATTGTACCCAAGTACTGCATTTTGGGCTCTTTTGTTGACTATGATGGCTACTTCATTTCTTCTAGGGGATTCTTGCACACAATAGTAGATATAATGGTCATCTGAGTTAAATTCACCCATTCCAGTCCATTTCAGTTCACTGATTCCTAAAATGCCAACGTTCGTTCTTGCCATCTGCTGTTTGACCACTTTCAATTTGCCTTGATTCATGGATCTAACATTCCAGTTTCCTATGCAATATTGTTCTTTACAGCATCTGACTTTACTTTCATCACTAGTCATATCCACAGCTGGGTGTTATTTTTGCTTTGGCTTTGTCTCTTCATTCTTCTGGAATTATTTCTCCATTGATCTCCAGTAGCATATTGGGCACCTATCGACCTGGGGAGTTCATCTTTCAATGACCTATATTTTTGCCATTTCATACAGTTCATGGGGTTCTCAAGACACAAATACTGAAATGTTTTGCCATTCACTTCTCCAGTGAACCATGTTTTGTCAGAACATGCTAGTGGGGGTGATGGAATTCCAGTTGAGCAATTTTAAATCTTAAAAGATGATGCTGTGAAAGTGCTGCACTCAATATGCCAGCAAATTTGGAAAACTCAGCAGTGGTCACAGGACTGAAAAAGGTCAGTTTTCATTCCAATCCCAAAGAAAGGGAAAGCCAAAGAATGCTCAAACTACCGCACAATTGGACCCATTTCACACACTCACAAAGTAATGCTCAAAATTCTCCAAGCCAGGCTTCGACAGTAAGTGAATCAGTGAACTTGCAGATGCTCAAGCTGGATTTAGAAAAGGCTGAGGGACCACAGATCAAATTGCTAACATCCACTGGATCATCGAAAAAGCAAGGGAGTTCCAGAAAAAAATGACTTCTGCTTTATTAACTACACCAAAGCCTGTGGATCACAACAAACTCTGCAAAATTCTGAAAGAGATGGGAATACCAGACCTCTTGAGTAATCTGTATGCAGGTCAGGAAGCAACAGTGAGAACTGGACATGGAACAACAGACTGGTCCCATATAGGGAAAAGAAGACATCAAGGCTGTGTATTGTTACCCTGCTTATTTAACTTATATGCAGAGTACATCATGAGAAACGCTGGGCTGGATGAAGCACAAGCTGAAATCAAGATTGCAAGGAGAAATATCAATAACCTCAGATATGCAGATGACACCACCCTTATGGCCAAAAGTGAAAAAGAACTAAAGAGTCTCCTGATGAAAGTGAAAGAGGAGAGTGGAAAAAGTTGGGTTAAAACTCAACATTCAGAAAAGTAAGATTATGGCAGCTGGTCTCATTACTTCATGGCAAATAGATGGGGAAACAGTGAGAGACTTTGTTATTTTGGGTTCCAAAATCACTGCAGATGGTGACTGCAGCCATGAATTTAAAAGACACTTACTCCTTGGAAGGAAAGTTATGACCATCTAGACAGCATATTAAAAGGCAGAGACATTACTTTGCCAACAAAGGTCTGTCTAGTCAAGGCTATGGTTTTTCCAGTAGTCATGTATGGATGTGAGAGTTGGACTATAAAGAAAGCTGAGCATCGAAGAACTGATGCTTTAGAACTGTGGTGTTGGAGGGGACTTTTGAGAGTCCCTTGGACTGGAAGGAGATCCAACCAGTCCATCCTAAAGTAAATCAGTCCTGAATATTCATCGGAAGGACTGAAGCTAAAGTTGAAACTCTAATACTTTGGCCATCTGCTGCAAAGAACTGACTCATTTGAAAAGATCCTGATGGTGAGAAATATTGAAGGCAGGAGGAGAAGGGGATGACAGAGAATGTGATGGCTGGATGACATCACCGACTTGATGGACATGAGTTCGAGCTAGCTCTGAGAGTTGGTGATGTACAGGGAAACCTGGAGTGTTTCAGTCTATGGGGTCACAAAGAATTGGACACAAGTGAGCAACTAAACTGAGCACATATATAAACACACACACACACACACACACACACACACACACACATACACACAAACTTTGAATAATGTACATTTTTAAACTGACTGAGCAAATGAACTGAACTGAACTGATGTGAAAAACTGACTCATCTGAAAAGACCCTGATACTGGGAAAGATTGAAGGCGGGAGGAGAAGGGGATGACAGAGGAAGAGATGGTTGGATGGCATCACTGACTCAATGGATATGAGTTTGAGTATAGAGTTGGTGATAGACAGGGAGGCGTGGAGTGCTGCAGTCCATGAGGTCGCAAAGAGTCAGACGACTGAGCGGCTCGAGTAAACTGATAAAGAAATCTCCATATTGAAGATGATTTAAGTGATGTATTTTATCACACATATAATAAATGTTACCAATTTTCCTAAGTCTTATCCTGAAAATAGAAGCAAAAATACCACTTCTTAACACATTCTATGAAGTTAACACTACCTTTATTCTAAAACCATATAAAAATATTCCAAGCGAGGCATACTACAGGCAAATATTTCTCACGAACCTCAGTGCATAAACCTCAAAATTTTTAGTGAATTGAATCTATTCATGTGTAAAAATTGTAATTCCCCATGCCCAGTAGAATTTATTTTTGGTGTGAAAGACTGGTTTAATGTTCAAAAATCAATCAATGTAACTCAGCATATCAATAGGCTAAAGAAGACAATTGTATGATCAATTGACTAGTGATCAAATTGACAAATAATCAATCACAGGAAAAAAAAATCAAACACATTCACACTCATATTCATGGTTAAAAGAGTGAAAACAATGATTAGCAAGCTAGGAGTGGAAAACACTTATTCATCTTTAAACTTGATGAAGAACATCTATAGTTACCTGCAGATGATATCATATGTAATGGTGAGGAAGTAGATGGGTTACCCTTATATCGGGAGAGAGCAAATTAGCCAAGATGGCGTGTTCAGGCTCTCTTGCTCCATGTTTTATAAATAATGACTATTAACAGCTGAGATCATTTATAGCACTGTACATCCATGTCATGAGGTTTATGTAACAGCTGAGATCACGTGTAGCACTGTGCATGTGTGTAATGAAGTACTTGCTTGGTCACGGGCTACTTTGTGCTGTACAGATATATGAACTCCACCTAGAAAGTGGTGGCATTACAGCTGCATCATGTCTGTGTCTGTGAGGAGCAACACAGCCATTAGAGAAGAGAATATAGCCTGTCTACTGCTAGGGCTTCAGCATCAGCTGGGAGAAAATATTGTTACAGCTATTGCATCAGTCAGGAGAGACTGAATGTGTCTGCAGGTCCTATGGCTCCTCATCGTCTTCCAGCCTCTTAGCTCACACCTTACCTACCATGGGTTCAAGGAACAGTGTGTGCAGTGTGACGTGTAAGACAACTGGCATGGTGAGCAAAGTCAGGGAAACAACCGGCATAGTTCATAGGATACCCAGCAGGTTGAAGAGCCTGAGGCTCCACTGGGTGGAGGAAGTCCATGGCCACCATATAGCGTGTGGTACCACGTGGCTGCTATCTTTTCATCATGGGCTCCAGTGGAAGACTGGGAGGAGGTGGATGGTTCATGGTATAGCATTGAAAAAGCATTACAGGCAGTGAGTTCCCATTTCCTGAACAAGGTGGCGTGGACTGTCGCTATCATCGGAGGGTGAAGGTGAATATGGATCAGGCCTTATGGGATACCATGCTGGTGTGCAATGTGCAGAGACACTTGGAAGAACTAGAGCAACGTATACTTGCATTAGAGCAAGAACCCTGGGGCCCTGAAGAACCCAGCATCTCTGACAGTGAAGCAGTGAGTGACGGTGAGATGGTGATGATGAGCATTATGAGACTGCAGGTCGTCGCTTGGCACTGAGGCTTATCGTTCAGCAGAAAGTGAAGCATGAACAGCTTATGGCCCAGGGAGGGTATCTTCAAGAGATCACCAATGTGACTGAGTTCACGACTTATCGACCATACACTCAGATGGAGTTGGTCAACTCGGGTAAGTAGTTTGGGCAGAAGCAAGAGGAAACCTTGGCAGCTTGGCTTTTGTGCCTCTGGGACACAGGGGTGGGCTTGATGCCTATGGCAGCATTATGGGTCCTCACTGAGAGTAGAGGGACAGCATGCAAGATGCCCTCTTAAAAGTGTGAAGACCCCAAAGGGGGCCCAAGCTGACAGGGGTCCCATCCAGGTTATGTGGATGCAAATGTGGGCTGATCTGTGTGAAGTGTGCTGTGAAGGCTGTGTCCTGTGATGCTGTACTAACCTCTGATTGTCTTGCCGATTTAGAACAGTGTGAAAGCATTTGGAATCTTGTGGGTGGGCTGTGAATGCCACAAAAATCACTTCCTTGAAGCGGTGGGCCTTGAATCTGTTGTGGGAGGGGGGGTCAGATTCTTAATAAAAACCCCACAGGGGTGAAGTTGTGACTGTGGAGGCTTTCCTGCAATTTTGCAAGGACAGACTGTGGACTGGACTTGGCCATGAAAGACAAACATGCTCCACATGTGCTGGCTGGCTCTTCTATCCCCTTGAGGGCAAGGACTGCAACATGAGTTTCAGGTGATATCTGGTGTTGAGTTTTGCTATGTATTGAGGACATAACTGTTTGTTGTTATAACAGTTACTGCTGTTGTAAGATGTAAATCCAAGGGTCAGTGTTACTTAACAAGAGAATATCACAGAAGATGGACTGTGCATAGAATGTGAGGTGAGAGAGCCTGAAGGGGTGGAGTGTGGGGAGTGAGCAATTTAGCCAAAATGGCGTGTTCAGGCTCTCTCATCACACATTTTGTAAATAATGACTATGTAACTGCTGAGATCATTTATAGCACTATGCATGCCTATCACGAGGTTTATGTAACAGCTGAGATCACTTGTAGCATTGCGCATGCGTGTCAGGAGGTACTCACTTGGTCAGAAGCTACTTTGTGCTGTACAGATTCATGAGCTCCACTTAGAAAGCAGCGGCATTACTGTTGTGTCACGACTGTGTCCATTTTTGTCAGCCATGAGAGCAGAGAATATACTGTGCCTGCTGCTCCAGCTCGATGTCAGCCAGGAATGAACACTGCCATGGCTGCCGCACCAGCCGGGAGAGAGGCTGCGTTGTGTTAGGTTATGCAATGGCTGCTGCTGCAGCTGCTATGTCAGCCAGGAGAGAATAAATGTGTCTGCAGTTCTATGGCTCCAGTCTCTACCATGGACTCAAGGGACAGTGGGCATAGTGTGAACAGTGAGATAACTGGCACCGTGAGCAGGCTCAGCAATACATGTTAAGATAAGGAAAAGAAAAGGATTTAATCTCTGATCACTACTATTTAATATTGTATAAGAAGTTGTGGTTGGTTGAATAAGATAATAAACAGAAATAAAAATGTTTAAAAATTGTAAAGAAAGAAATCAGGTTGTTTTTATTTACAGATAACATGATTTTTCATGTAGAAAATTTCAAGGAATCAATAAAAACAAAACAAAAAAAAAACACTTTAGATACTAGTGAAACAATATAGTAAAGTGGTAGGATACAAGGTTAAAATAAAAAGACCAGACAGTATGGTACTGGCACAAAGACAGAAATGTAGATCAATGGAACACAATAGAAAGCCCAGATATAAATCCATGCACCTATGGACACCTTATCTTTGACAAAGGAGGCAAGAATATACAATGGAGAAAAGACAATCTCTTTAACAAGTAGTGTTGGTAAAACTGGCCAACCGCTTGTAAAAGAATGAAACTACAACACTTTCTAACACCATACACAAAAATAACTCAAAATGGATTAAAGATCTAAATGTAAGACCAGAAACTATAAATCTCCTAGAGGAAAACATAGGCAAAACACTTTCTGACATAAATCACAGCAGGATCCTCTATGACCCGCCTCCCAGAGTAATGGAAATAAAAGCAAAAATAAACAAATGGGATCTAATGAAACTTAAAAGATTTTGCACAATGAAGGAAACTTTAAGCAAGGTAAAAAGACAACCTTCAGAATGGGAGAAAATAAAGCAAATGAAGCAACTGACAAAGAATTAATCTAAAAAATATACAAGCAGCTTATGCAGCTCAATTCCAGAAAAATAAATGACCCAATCAAAACATGGGCCAAAAAACTAAATAGACATTTCTCCAAAGAAGACATTTAGGTGGCTAAAAAACACATGAAAAGATGCTTAACATCACTCATTATTAGAGAAATGTAAATCAAAATCACAATGAAGTACCATCTCACGGCGGTCAGAATGGCTACTATTAAAAAGTCTACAAACAACAAATGCTGGAGAGGGTGCAGAGAAAAGGGAGCCCTCTTACACTGTTGGTGGGAATGCAAACTAGTACAGCCACTATGGGGAACAGTGTGGAGATTCCTTAAAATTCTGCAAATAGAACCACCATATGATCCAGCAATCCCACTGCTCGGCATATACACCGAGGAAACCAGAATTGAAAGAGACACGTGTACCCCAATGTTCATCACAGCACTGTTTACGATAGCTAGGACACGGAAGCAACCTAGATGCCCATTGGCAGACAAATGGATAAGAAAACCAGGGTAAAAGAATGTATTTGAATCAGTTCTAATGATGTGGATGAAACTGGACCCTATGATACAGACTGAAGTAAGTCAGAAAGAAAGACACCAATACAATATATTAACACATACATGTGGAATTTAGAAAGATGTTAATATATGTGAGAAGACTCTATATGCTAGAGAGCAAAAGAGACACAGATGTAAAGAATAGACTTTTGGACTCTGTGGGAGAAGGCGAGGGAGGGATGATTTGAGAGAATAGTGTTGAAACATGTATATTACCATACCTGAAACAGATCACCAGCCCAAGATCTATGCATGAAACACATCACTCAAAGCCAGTGCACTGGGTCAACCCTGAGGGATGGGATGGGGAGGAAGGTGGGAAGGGGGTTCAGGATGGGGGACACATGTACACCCATGGCTGATTCATGTCAATGTATGGCAAAAACCACTACAATACTGTAAAGTAATTAGCCTCCAATTAAAATAAATTAATTTTTTTAAAGTCAATTGTTTTTCTATATACAAGTGGTGAATAATTAGAACTTGAGAATTAAAAGAAATTATGTATACAGTAGCACTAAAAATAAAATAGTTCCTTACAAAGCTAGTAGAATGCATATAAAATCTGTATGTGAAAGACTACTAAATGCTGATGAATTAAATCAAACTCCTCTATAAACAGAGAAATATTCATGTCAATTAATTTTAAGAAACAACATTTTTAAGATGCCAATATTCTCAACTTTATCTGCGGATTCAACACAATGCAAAAAAAAATCACAGAAAGCTATTTTATGGTCAGAAACATGACTTAAATTTATGTGGAATGACAAAATACAGAATAGCCCACATAATATTAAAGAAGATAAGTAAATGTAGAGCACTTATACATTCTGATTTCAAGATGATAATAATTAACACAGTGTGGTGTTGTTGAAAGAACATATCTGTAGATTAACAAGGCAGAATCCATTAATGGAGCATACCTGAAAGTTTAAAAACATAGTGAACAGATCTTTGCCAAAAAAGCAAAGACAATTTCATGGATAAAGTATTGTCTTTGCAACAAATGGCCCTGGAAAAATTGGATGACCATTTGCAAAATAAATGACACAGACTCTGTCCTTACACATGCCACAACAATTTACTCAAAATGGACCATAGATTTAAATGCAAAATGCAAGACTATAAAACTTATAGAAGAAAATTTATGAGTTTTGATTTGATGATCCATATAAGATAGAATACCAAAAGTGTGATCCATAAAAGAAACAAAAACAGATAATTTGGAATTTATTAAAATGAAGTGATTCTGCTTTGCCAAATACACTGTTAAAATAATAAAATACAATGAACAGATAATAAAATACAATGAACAGATAATAAAATGCAATGAACAGACTGGGTTACATCGTTTCCAAAATACATATCTGATAAAGAATTATAAGCAGAACATGAAAATAACCTTTAAATCTCAAAATTAAAATAGAAATTAACAAAATGTACCATACTCCTATGAGGTTAATAGGGAAGTTTGATATGTAGTATATGGAAATTCCCTATTTTCATATTTTTTTTCTACAAACCAAAAACTTAAAAAAAAAAATTTCTTAAGAAAATCAAATAACCACCTAAAGTATGCTTATTATTATTATTAATTGTTTATTTAATGAATTTAACCTTCAGGGAAATACTGAGACATCAACATAAATATATTTTTGACTAATATGAGATAATGCTGGTGACTTCAATTTGTGTTTTGCCTAATATTAATAAGTCATCTTTATGGAAATGTAATATTAAACTGACAATTAAATGTGTATGATGGATGCCAATCTGAAATTACTCTTGAGCTTTAAATTATGGATTTCACACCTGATGTGTTTCAGTGTGTGTGATAACAAATGGAAAACACCTCTGCATCACGCCTAGCTAAATGATCTCTATTAACTTGATGGTAAATATTCTTTCATGTTGTGTTTTCACAAAGCACAGCATACGTTACATATCAGGTATATAAGAAATATATTCAATTAGATATTATGAGACTGACAAGCACATGAAAAACACATAAATAACTTAGAAGGAAATTTGAACATTATCTTATTTTTTTGGTACAAGGAGCTTGTAAGAATTAATGACAGGTTTTTTTGTATTTATATAATATTCAAAATTTCATGCTAAAATTTAACACAACATGGCATAAACCTCCTGTTATTCAAGTCCCATGAAAAATTTTGCATTAATAGACATACTTTATTGCAACCATTACCTTTAAATAAAAGAACTGTTTATTGTTAGCAACTTTGGGATAATTATAGGATTATTTTATATACAATTAATCATTTGACTGTAAAACTTCATAGATTAACTTTTAAATATATCCGTATCACAAATGTAGAGACTCATTGGGAAGCAGAGATAGTATATGCTTCCTTTAAGATAGGGACAGTTAATAATTGATAAATAACCCAAAGATAAAAGTACATTTCAGAATTTTAAAAAGAACAGATGTTTATGTTGCTGTTCTCATTACTTATAATGGTCCATCATTTCAAGAGTTTAGAAAGGCTGGCTCTTTAAAACTATGAACAGATTAGATTCTAGGTCAAATATATTTTAAGGTCTAGAATTTGTTCATCTTCCCAATATTTTCCAATAATTAGACAATAACATGTTTTTGCTAACATCTGGCCCCCATAGATTCTCAAAGAGTATAGTGAAGTGAAGTCATTCAGTCGTGCCCAACTCTTTGCGACCCCATGGACTGTAGCCTACCAGGCTCCTCCATCCATGGGATTTTCCAAGCAAGAGTACTGGAGTGGGTTGCCATTTCCTTCTCCAGGGGATCTTCCCAACGCAGGGATCAAACCTGGGTCTCCTGCATTGTAGGCAGATGCTTTACTGTCTGAGCCACCAGGGAAGCTGAGAGAGTACAAGAAAAGATTAAATAAAATCTGATGAGCTAGAGCTTTCAGTTAGGGAAAGACCAGTAGTAGAATCTACTTAGTCTCCCTTGAACTCCTAATTCTTTTCATTTTGCTTAAAACATTACTTGGAATTACGTCTGCTCTTTTCTCCCATTATCCTGACTGATAGTGGAGAAAAATAAAATAAAACTCATAAGTAAACTCTGTTAAAAGATTCAGCAGTATCAGAAAAACACTTGAAATCTATGTCAAAATTACTTAAATTTACAAAACTAAATGATTCACTCAGTATAATTATTAAGGTCAAACTTCAGGATATGGCTCAAGAACTCCTTAACAAGAAACAACAGGGGGAGGGTGTGGGAACACAGGTGGTTCTTATCAATAGAAACAAGAACCCTCAACCTGAATGTTCACATCAAATCAAACATTATGTTCCAGACTTAAATGTTATCTTTCTATAAATCTGACAGTATTAAAATTATTTTAAAAATATTTAGACATTAATTAGTACTGTGAACACAATGCATTCTTTGTGTGTAATAGGGAAGAACAAATCTGACTCCATATTGGATCTCTTTTACTTTAACCTTTGTATTCTAATTTTTTTTGCTACAAGTTAACCACTAGTTTCCTATAATTTAAAGTGCACATAATGGTCCAGCTCCTGGAACCTTGCCTCCCAAGTCTGAGCATTAAGCTAAAATGCCTTGGTTTAAGCTCTCAGGAAATATCTTGACCAGGCTCACCTGTAAATGACTGCAGATAAGACAAAATTAACACAACTCTTTCAGAGTCTGGCAGGAACCAGGAAATATTTGCAACAATGTATCATTGATTTGTTTATTTGTTTGTTTTTACTTTACCTCCTCAACTGCCCATCTTTGTTACGTAAAAGAAATTAGCTTCCAGCCATCCAAACCAAAGATGATTCTTTGGGACACTAGTCCACCATTCTTGGTCTGTTGGCTTTCCAAATAAAGTCATTACTGCTTTCTGTAACAACTTGCTGCTTCATTTATTGGCCTGTCATGTGGCAAGCAGTATGAGCTTGAACCCAGTAACATTCCAAGTTTACTTTTCTTATTGTGGTGTTTCCAGCAACAACTGGCTAACATACTAAAATCTGATTTTGAAGATATTCTTTGGCCAATTTAAAGACTTGCATTAAACTATTTGAGTACAGACATAAAAACTTTATACATATGTTTTTCTCTCCAGCCCTTTCTTCAGAACTACCAAACCTTTGTCATAGTGATGTCCATCTTTACAGTGATAAATTTTGCTAATTAACTTAGCTGTGCTTGACCAAATCATTTTATTATTTTCTTGGACTTTTTATGGAGTCAACATTTCAAAATTATGTTTTCTACAGCACTGAAATATCATAAACTTAGAGTAATGCAGCTCTTGTGCTCACTGATACTTAGAGCCCTGGATACCCTATGAAGAAAGGGGCTTGACTCTGCAATTGACCTGAAGACCTCTGTGCTTCTGCATAAATGTGTGAGTGACAATACATAAATGAATGAAAGCATCACCTCTAGCTTCTCACTCATATGTGTGGTTGTATGTGTGTGTTTTGCAGGTGTGGGAGAACTATATAATTCATCTTCCTTTCTTGAATGTAATAAAATATTTACTGGGTGAAATGATCATAAATTATCAAACTATGGATAATGATTTAGGAAATAGAAAAACAAACAAAAGAAAGGCCAAAAAGGAAAAATATACTTCCCCCCGCCTCCTTAGGTGGTACTAAGTTTTCTGTGAGGCTATTAAAATTCTGTGGTGGAGAGTTCTGAAAAACGTGGTCCATTGAAGAAGGAAATAGCAAAACACTTCAGTATTCTTGTCTTGATAACCACATGAACAGTTTGAAGAGGGAAAAAGATAGGACACTTAAAGATGAACTTCCCTGGTCAGTAAGTGCCAAATACTCTATTGGAAGACTGGAGAAATAACTCCAGAAAGAATGAAGAGATGGAGCCAAAGCAAAAACAACACCCAGTTGTGAATGTGACTGGTGATGGAAGTAAGTCCAATGCTATAAAGAAAATTACTGCATAGGAACCTGGAATGTTAGGTCCATGAATCAAGGTAAATTGGAATTGGTCAAACAGGAGATGGCAAGAGTGAACATTGACATTTTAGGAATCAGTGAACTAAATGGACTGGAATGGGTGAATTTAATTCAGATGACAATTATATCTACTACTGTGGGCAAGAATCCCTTAGAAGAAACGAAGTAGCCCTGATAGTCAACAAAGAGTCCAAGATGCAATACTCGAGTAGGTGCAATCTCAAAAACAACAAAATGATCTTTGTTCATTTCCAAGGAAAACCATTCAATATCACAGTAATCCAAGTCTATGCCCCAACCAGTAATGCTGAAGAAGCTGAAGTTGAACTGTTCTATGAAGGGCTACAACACCTAGAACTAACACCAAAACATTGTCCTATTCATTATAGAGGTCTGGAATGCAAAAGTAGGAAGTCAAGGGATACCTGGAGTAACAGGCAAATTTTGCCTTGGAGTACAACATGAAGCTGGGAAAAGGCTGAAAGAGTTTTGCCAAGAGAATGCACAGGTCATGGAAAACATCATCTTCTGACAACACAAGAAAAGACTCTACCATGGACATCACCAGATGGTCAATACCAAAATAAGATTGATTATATTTGTTGCAGCCTAATATGGAGAAGCTCTATACAGTCAGTAAAAGCAAGACTGGAAGTGGACTGTGGCTCAGATCATGAACTCCTTATTGCTAAATTCAAACTTCAATTGAAGAAAGTAGGGAAAACCGCTAGGCCATTAAGCTATGACCTAAATCAAATCCCTTACAATTATACAGTGGAAGTGACAAATAGACTCAAGGGATTAGATCTGATAGACAGAGTGCTTGAAGAAATATAGACAGAGGTTCCTAACATTGTACAGGAGGCAGTGATCAAGACCATCTCCAAGAAAATGAAATGCAAAAAGGCAAAATTGTTGTCTGAAGAGGCCTTACAAGTAGCTGACAAAAGAAGAGAAGTTAAAAGCAAAGGAGAAAAGGAAAGATAAACCCATTTGAATGCAGAGTTCCAAAGAATAGCAGGAAAAAATAAGAAAGCCTTCCTTGGTGATCCATGCAAAGAAATAGAGGAAAAAAATAGAATGGGAAAGACTAGCGATCTCTTCAAGAAAATAAGAGATACCAAGGGAATATTTCATGCAAAGATGGGCACAGTAAAGGGCAGAAATGCTATGGACCTAGAAGAGGCAAATGATATTAAGAAAATGTGACAAGAAAAAAGAGAAAATCTTCATAATCCAGATAACCATGATGGTGTGATCATTCACCTAGAGCCATTTATCCTGGAATGTGAAGGCAAGTGGGCCTTAGGAGGTATCCCTATGAACAAAGCTAGTGGAGGTGATGGAATTCCAGTTGAGCTATTTCATATTCTAAAAAAACAATGCTGTTAAACAGCTACACTCGATATGTCAGCAAATTTGGAAACCACAGCAGTGGCCACACGACTGGAAACTTTTCATTCCAATCCCAAAGAAAGGCAATGTGAAAGAATGTTCAAACTATCACACAGTTGCACTCATCTCACAAACTAACAAATAATGCTCAGAATTCTCCAATTCAGGCTTCAACAGCATGTGAACCATGAGCTTCCAGATGTTCAAGCTGGATTTAGAAAAGGCAGAGGAACCAGAGATCAAATTGCCAACATCCTCTGGATCATTGAAAAAGCAAGAGAGTTCCAGAAAAACATCTACTTCTGCTTTTTTGACTATGCCAAAGCCTTTGACTGTGGGGATCACAACAAGCCGTGGAAAATTCTGAAAGAGATGGTAATACCAGACCATCTCGGTTATGCAGGTCAAGAAGCAGCATATAAAACCAGACATGGAACAACAGACTGTTTCCAAACTGGGAAAGGGATGAGTCAAGGCTGCATATTGGCATCCTGTTTATTTAACTTCTATGCAGAGTACATCATGTGAAATGCCGGACTGAATGAAACACAAGCTGGAATCAAGATTGCCGGGAGAAATATCAATAACCTCAGATATGCAGATGATATCACCCGTATGGCAGAAAGCGAAGAAGAATGAAAGAGCCTCTTGCTGAATGTAAAAGCAGAGAGTGAAAAAGATGGCTTAAAACTCAGCATTCAGAAAACTAAGATCATGGATCCGGTCCCTCCACTTCATGCAAATGGATGGGAAACAATGGAAACAATGACAGACTGTATTTTTTTGGGCTCCAAAATAACTGCAGATGGTGACTGCAGCCATGAAATTAAAAGATGCTTGCTTCTTGGGAGAAAAGCTATCACCAACATAGACAGCATATTAAAAAGCAAAGATGTGACTTTGCCAACAAAGGTCCATCTTATGAAAGCTATGGTTTTTCCAGTAGTTATGTATGGATGTGAGAGTTGGACTTTAAAGAAAGCTGAGCACTGAAGAATTGATACTTTTGAACTGTGGTGTTGGAGAAGATTCTTGAGAGTACCCTGGACTTCAAGGATATCCAACCAGTCTATCCTAAAGGATATGATATTCATTGGAAGGACTGATACTGAAGCTGAAGTCCAGTATTTTGGCCAACAGATGCAAAGACCTGACTCATTGGAAAAGACCTTGATTCTGGGAAAGATTGAAGGTGGGAGGAAAAGAGGACAACACAGGATGAGATGGTTGGATGCCATCACTGACTCAATGGACATGAGTTTGAGTAAACTCTGGGAGTTGGTGATGGACAGGAAAGCCTCTTGTGCTGCAGTCAATCCCGTTGCAAAGAGTCGGACATAACTGAGTGACTGAACTGAACTGAATTAAAATTGAGCTTTGGAAAGTGGAGAAATTTGAAATAACCATATGGGAAATGGGAGTTTATTTCAGAAATGAGCATGAACTTGGAGAATGCCATTTTTTTGCTCGGGAAATGGAGGCAAATCAAGGCCTTTTACATTCAAATATTTAGCTCTAAGGATCAATGGGTGCTATTTGACATTTTATCCCAAATGGTGATGAAGATTTTTGGAAGTAGAATACAACCATATACTCTAACCCTCCTTAGTTTTAGAAAACTAAGGTCATGGCATCTGATCCCATCACTTCATAGGAAATAGATAGGGAAACAGTGGAAATAGTAACAGACTTTAGTTTGTTGGGCTCCAAAATCACTGCAGATGGTGACTGCAGCCATGAAATTAAGAGACACTTGCTCCTTGGAAGAAAAGTTATGACCAACCTGACTGCCTATTGAAAAGCAGAGACATTACTTTGCTGACATAGATCTGTCTAGTCAAAGCTGTGGTTTTTTTCAATAGCCATGTATGGATGTGAGAGTTGGACTATAAAGAAAGCTGAGCACCAAAGAATTGATGCTTTTGAACTGTGGTGTTGGAGAGTCCCTTGGACTTGAGAGGACTTGAGAGTCCCTTGGACGTCAAGGAGATCCAACCAGTCTGTCCTAAAGGAAATCAGTCCTGAATATTCACTGGAATACTGATGCTGAAGCTGACACTCCAGTACTTTGGCCACCTGATGTGAAGAACTGACTCATTTGAAAAGACCCTCATGCTGGGAAAAACTGAAGTGAATTTTACACAGTCATAAAAGCCTACAGTGTCATAACCTCACTATATCATTGTTTTATATCTTCTCATCAGTGGTGGTGTATTTCCTATTTTCCATGGGGCCTTCATCTTTATCACTCATAGCAGTCCTCTAATCAACTAGCTATTCGACTTGACAGTTTTTTTTTTTTAAATTTTTCTAGATAACATTCAAGTTTCTCTAATTGTATCACATTCAGTGATTTTCATTATTTTTTTAATTTTTATTTGCATATTTACTATTTATTCTCCCAATAGCAAAATCAAATAAAGAAAATATTTTGAAAATTCAAGACAAAAATTCCTGGCAGCAGGTTTTGGGGACAATGAATGATACAGTGACTGTGTAAAGCCTTTCATTTTACTCAGACACAGCTTCTACCTCAATTCGTCGGGATGCTTGAGTGGGTCATTTGAATAATACATAGAAGGAAAACATGCCTCTAAATGTATTTACTTCTCCCCTGAAGGTGTCATAAACTAATATTCTTGATTCTGTGAAGATCCAATTATTTTTCTCTTGGTAGAAGTAATGTTTACTCACGATTTGAGGAAAGCAGAATGAATGAAAACTAATAGTCACTCATATTCCTGGGGACTAGTAACCTAATTTCCTTCTCACAATATTATGTGATTGTGATAAAGAAATGGAATGTAGCACAGATAAAGTGGCTATTTTCATTTTAATATCTGGTACTGTGTAAATTGAGATAACCCAGGCTGAGTTGCAGAGATCATGAGACAAAAATCTCGGGGACTTCATACAATGCATGCTTATATTTTGTTCACAGTTTGTGTCTATTTCAGGTTGGTGTTCATGGAGAGGGAGTGGGAATATAGGGGCTGTGACTGACATCATTCTTATTCTGTGAGCCAAGATGACCTAGCCTTTCTGTAAGGAGAAATTTCTTGGCACTTGTGAATGCAAAGGGAGAGAAGTGTCTGCCAATCACGGGTTGTAACTTAAAGACTTCCACCCTGAGTGACTAGCCCTTCATTTACACTAGCACTTCATTTACAAAAGCCAACCAAATGGCTAGGCTTAACTTCATAGAACCAAGGAAGTTACCACCCACACTCACGTGCCAGAAAAGATGAGAGTGGAATGTATCTGTGCACAGATCTAATGAGTTCATGGGCATTCTGCACTTTTATGCTCACAAACAAAAAGCTGATTTTAAAATACTGAAGTCATTTTCAACTACAGTTGCATAATTAAATGTTTTATATTTCCTGTGGATCTTTAGCTGTATAATTTCTACACTCTTAAGTGTGTGACATAATCTGTAGTAACACATTGAATGATTCTTAGAGATAACAAATTAGGAATATTGATTAGCTCTACAATTACAAATTGAATAGCCCTAAATAGCTCAAAGAATCAACAGGTGGCCAAGGTTTCTTGATTTCTAGGAAGGCAGTGATAAGAGAATAAGGAGAATCCAGCAGGGGGAACCCCACACTCAGTCACTGGTTCTGATCAACAATTATACTTGTATGTGAACCAAGATCTTACTGCAGTGACAACATAACTAGTAACTAGACTAGGCAAAGAGAGGGAATTTTTTTTCTTCCTCTAGATATGCCATAGTACAATCTCAGAGAATCCAATAATTCTACTGTGCCAAATGCTGTTCCTCACAAAAGTCCTCTTGCTGTGCCTTATGTAAAATATCCAATTATTTTGCCACATGCAATAATTCAGGAAGAAAAATTTCATTTGATAATTTTCATTTCAGTAATACGTGTCATATGCCAGGCACTGGGCTATAGACAGAAAGATGAAAGATAACATTTTTGTGGTGTTTGTACTGCGAGGGGAGGAAAAGAAATGTAAGTAAATTAGAATACTATATGGCTAGCACTCTAACAACTCAAACCATTACTAAAGGGATATTAAATAAATGAATAAATAAATAAAAATGAACTTTCCTTGAGAGTTCAAGAACTTTTTCATGAAACCAATTCTATTTGGAGTAGAAATTTTCTAAGTGGAGAAGGTCTTTATAAGAAAACAGATCAAGACAAAATGTATCTTCAAAATACATTGTAACTTAATTCTGGTGCTATAGATGAGAGAATATGGACAATTGCAATGAGGAATTAACGGACATTTTAGTATTGTGGCTATTAGTACTATAGTTGCTTCAATTAAGGAATCTAAATGATCAGTTGGTTTAATAGGAAAATAATTCCCTAGCAAAACAATCTCTTTAACATTTACCTTTTCCTTTTATTTAACTATACCCATGACTAACTGACTCATCCAATCTCCATGAAGATCTCTATATTACCTTTATTTCATGCTACTAATCCCTCAGAGAATTATGCAGTACAGAGGTGAATTCTCTCTTCTTTGATCACCCTGTCTAGTAAATTGTACAGCCTTCTTTTCCTTTCCCTAGACCCACATGGATTCTCTTATGTTTCAATATCTGACACCTCATCTCATTTCCCTTTCTTTTCCCTCCTTTTGTTTGCCTGAGAGCTTTTGGACCTCATGAGCTTTGCTTTTCCTTGATTAATCACCCCTGTAAATTAATTTATGTAGATCTTTTATTCAGTAAAACTGCTATGTTGAAGTTAAGTTGTTCCCAGTTTTGGGAAACCATAAAGGTAGGTATGTTTCTGAAATATCATACCTCATTTGAAGGCTTGACTCTCAAATAAGCTTTTTATTCCTGATTTAGTATAACCAAAAAGATGGAAGCACATTTGTCCTACTCATCTCTCCATCTGTATCAGAACACTGTGTGTCAAATAATATTAACACAGTGAAAACATAACAGAGATTGAATCACAAAAGGTGACCAGACAAATTCTCAGAGAATCTTGTCAAATAGAGGTCATGGTATATTTTGCACCACTGTATAGTTTCACTTTTGTGGATAAATGAAACCAAACACAGGAAACGTTTGTTAATTGATTACATAATACTACATACTTATTAACAAATATTAATTATTTTTTCCTCTTAAACTTGACAGTATTTCTTAGCATTGGAGTTTAAGTTATCTAACACTACATAGAGTATTCAGTATTCATTTATCTTTCTTGAAAGTCAGTTTCATCCATAAATGATCAGAGATATTACAGCATTTGTCCTTGAATCTCCATACACATGTTAAATATCTTCTTCAAAATTAATAAATATTTATTGTTTTAACTCTTCATAAAGTATATGTTATATCAGGCTTGAAAGGCAGGGCAACCACATCTTATTTTTATTCACAACCCAGATAGATCATTTAAATTATTTACTAAGAAAGTATTATTACATGCAAGTGTATATTTTAAGTGCTAGCATGAATTATATCCATGACCTATTCCTCAGTGAACTTCTCTGTCAATGACCTATTTCCTGAAGATTTGGAAATATTATAAAAATCTTCCAACATTCTCCCCTGGGACACTCTGAACCTTTACACGAGCAGTATTTTCAAATGGAATCAGCCCCTGATTTACAAATGACCATTGTATTAACTTTATGTCTCCTTTATAAAATAATCTCCACTGAGGCTATCTCTGCCATTGCTATTGAAGTTGTCAACAAAACACACACACACAGACACATATACACACACTGAATGTGGCTATTTTGAGTAAGGGGTCGTTTACTCATGTCCACTTCTTGGTTCACGAGCAGTATGAAATCGATAGAAAGATACATATATCTATATATTAAAAACTTGGGATTTGACCCTGATAATTACTAGGTATGATACTTCTTTCTTTCTCCTAACCACAACCCTATACCAGGTCAGTTAGTACATACCTAGATGGCAGTCTTCCAAAAAGGGATCCAGGAGATTTAAATATAAATATATTTCAGCAACATGAATTCTCTTATTGAATTGGTGTATTACTAGATCATAAGTATGAGATGACCACTTTATTGAGTCACTGCCTGCCCAGTATCTCTATATTAGCCAACAGTAAGGCCAAAGTAGGGACATAAGATTTTATGTAAATTAAAAAATACCTTTGTCCCTCTTGCACCTATCCATTTCAGACTAAACGTTTGTGTATGAGTAACATGTGATTGAAATATAGGGGAAATCACAGCTATTGGGATGGAGTGTACTGACTTTGTGCTGATGGAGTATGAGCAAAAATCCTAGCAATTATTTAAGAAATATCTTAGATTCTTGGAGGTATAAGAAATGAAGGAAATTAATACTTCCCCTTTGAAAATCACCACTGGAGGCCTATCTATGAAGAAAATATCTTTATATAGTTCTCTGAGATGGTTTCAATCACCTTTTTTTATTGAAGTGTACTCTTTGTGGGAATGCAAATTGATAAAGCCACTATGGAAAACAGTATGGAGCCCCTTTTAAAAACCAGGAATAAAACTACCATGCGACCCAGCAATCTCACTACTGGACATATATCCTGAGGAAACCACAATTGAAAAAGATACATGGAACCCAGTGTTCATTGCCACACTATTTACACTAGCTGGGACATGGAAATAACCCAGATGTCCATCAACAGATGAATGTATAAGACAGTTGTGGTACATACAGATAACGGAATATTACTCAGCTATAAAAAGGAACACAGTTGAGTCAATTCTAATGAGGTGGATGACCTATTATCCAGAGTGAAGTAAGTCAGAAAGAGAAAGGAAAATATAATATATTAAGGCATATATATGGAATCTAGAAAGATAGTACCAATGATCCTATGTGCAGGGAAACGAAGGAGACACAGAGATAAAGAACAAACTTCTGGACACAGTGGGAAGAGGAGAGGATGGGATGATTTGAGAGATTAGTATTGAAATATATACATTACTATATGCAAAATAGATAGCCAGTGGGAGTTTGATGTATGATTCAGGGACCCCAAAGCCTGTGTTTCCTATGCTCTTTGAAAACCTAGAGGGATGGGATTGGGAGAGAGGTGGGAGAGGGGTAAATGGGAGGGGACAGATGTATACCTGTGGCCAATTCATGATGATGTTTGGCAAAAACCAGCACAAATATAGTAAAGGAATTGTCCTCCAGTTAAAAAGACAGAAATGTATTTGATGTACAATGCTGTATTTATTTCAGGGTGTACAATATGATGATCCAACATTTAAATACATTACAAAATGATCAACATGATAAGTTTAGTAACCATCTATTCTTAATCAAAATTATCATGGTATTATTGACCACATATCTTATGCTGTATGTTATATCCTGATGACTTATTTATTCCATAACTAGAATAGTGTATCTCTTAATCCCCCTCACTTATTTTGCCCAATCTCCAGCCCTTCACCCTCTGGCAACCAGAAGTTTGTTTTCTAAATCTGAGTCTGTTTTAGCTTTATTTGTTCATTTGTTTCATTTTCTAGATATCACATGTAAATAAAATTATATAGCATTTGTTTTTCTCTGTCTAATTGAGTATGTTTGACTTAGCATAATGCTCCTTAGGTCCATCCATATTATGGCAAATGGACAAATACACACACGCACACACACACACACATATATATATATATTTTTTTTTCCCTGGATTTTTTAAAAAGCTTTATTGAGGTATAATTTACAAAACCTAACATATATGTGTGTGTATAAATATATATATGCATATATATATATACACCACTTCTATTTTATTCATTTATCTACTGACAAACACTTAGATTGTCTTCATATTTTGGCTTTGTAAATAATGGTGCAAAGAACATAAGGGAATATGTGTTTTTGTCACAGTGATGTCTTACTTTTCTCTAGATAAATACCCAGAGATGGAGTTGTTGGACCACATAGTAGTTCTATTTTTTACTTTTTGAAAAACCTACATACTTTTTTTCATAATGGTTGCACCAATTTATATTCCCATCAACAGCAGATGGCAGTTCCCTTTGCTATCCATGCTCCTAACCAACATGTTATTTCTTGTCTTTTGGATGATAGACATATGACAGAAGTGAGGTGATATCTCACTGCAGTTTAATTTGCAGTTCCCAGATGATTAGTGATGTTCAGTGTATTTTAATATATCTGTTGGCCATCTCTATGTCTTTGTTGGAAAAATGTCTATTTAACTACTCTATATATTTTTAATTGGATTGTTTAGTGTTTTTTTGATATTAAGTTTTGTGAATTCTTTGTATATTTTAAATGTTAACTCATTATTGGCTATACGGTTTGCAAATATATTCTCCCATTCAGTAAGTTGGTTTTTCATTTTGTTGATGCTGTCCTTCCTTATACAAAACATTTTCCAATTTGGTATGATTCCATTTGTTTATCTTGCTTTGTTGTCCTTGTCTGAGGAGACAGAAGCAAAAATATATTGCTAAAGCTAATGTCAAATAGTTGACTTTGTATGTTTAATCTACAATTTTATGACTTACATTTAAGACTTCAGAATGTTTTAGGTTGATTCTTTATATATAGTGCAAAAAAGTGTCCAAGTTGCATTCTTTTGCATGTAAATGTACGGTTTTCCCAACATCATTCATTAAGAAGCTTTTCCTATTAAATATTTTTACCTTATTTTTCCCTAGATTAATTTATTATATAAATATGAATTTATTTCTTAAAATGATATAGTAAATCCATCTTTACTATATATTCATTTATTTTATTACATTGATCCTATGTCTGTTTTTGTGCCAGTAACCTACTCTTTTGCTTTGTGGTATATTTTGAAATGAGGGAATGTGATTCTTTCAGCTTTGTTGTTCTTTCTCAAGATTGCTTTGTCTATTCCAGGTCTTGGGTGGTTCCATATAAAGTTTTTGATTATTTATTCTAATTCTATGGAAAATGCCATTAGTATTTTTATAGAAATTGTATCAAATCTGTAGTTTGCCTGGGATCATATGAACATTTTAACAATATGAATTCTTTATATACAGAGGACTCTGTATCTTTCCATTTATTTGTGTCATCTTCAGCTGCTTCCATCATGTCTTATACTTTTCAGAATATAGGTCTTTCCAGTCCCTGATGGCTCAGTTGGTAATGGATCCAGCTTCAATGCAGGAGACCCGGGTTTGATCCTGGTTCAGGAAGTTCCCTTGGAGAAGGAAATGGCAACCCACTCCAGTATTCTTGCCCAGAAAATCCCATGGACAGAGGATCCTGGTGGGCTATAGTCCATGGGATGGCAAAGAGTTGGACGTGAGTGATCAACTAAACCACAACCACCATTCCATGGTTGAATTTATTTCTAGATATTTTATTCTTTTGATGCAATTGTAAATGAGATTGTTTTCTTAATTTCTCTTTCTGATAAATTTTTATCAGTGGATAAAAACGCAGCAGGATTATGTATATTAATTTTGTATCCTAAAACTTTAGTGTATTCATTTATTAGCTTTAATAGCTTTTTTGGTGGACACTTTACGCTTTTTTTTAATATGTATAAAATTATGTCATCTCAAACAGTGACAGTTGTACTTCTTTTCCAATCTGTATTTCTTTATTTATTATTTTTGTTGTATTAATAATTGCTAGAGCTAGAAATTCTATTATTTTGGATAAAAGTGGTAAGAATGGACTTCCTTCTCTTGTTCCTAGTCTTAGATATCTTACAGGAAATGTTTTCAATTTTTTTTTTTTAATTTTTTTATTAGTTGGAGGCTAATTACTTCACAACATTTCAGTGGGTTTTGTCATACTGTTTTCAATTTTTTACTATTGAATAGATGTTGATGGTGAGTTTGTGATATATGGCCATTATTATGTTAAAGTATGTTTCTTTTAAACCTATTTGATCAGTGTATTTTTGTTTTTTATCATACATGAATGGTGAATTTTGATAGAATCTTTATCTGCATCAATTGAAATGACCATATATTTTTTGTTTTTCTAATTTGTTAATGTGAATGTGATATATCGCATTGATTTGCAGATATTGAACAATCCTTGTATAGCTGGGTTAAATCCTACTTGATCATGATTTATAATCCTTTAATTTTATTGTTCAGTTTGATCTTCTAATATTTTGTTGATGATTTTTACATCTGTAATCATCAGGTATCTTGATCTATAATTTTCTTTCTTATTTTGATGTCATGGTGATTCTAGCCTACTAGAATGAGTTCACAAATGTTCTTTGCACCTCAGTATTTTGGAAGAGTTTGAGAAGGAATATAGTGTAGGAATTAACTCTTTTATAAATCTTTGTGTAATTTCCCTGTGAAACTGTCTCATCCTAGATTTCTGTATTTTATGAGTTTTTAAATTACTAATTCAATGTCATTGCTAGCAATTGGTTTGTTCAGATTTTCTATTCTTCTTGTTTCAGCATTGGAAGATTATACATTTATAGAAATTTATCCATTTCTTTTAGATTTTTAAGTCAATTGGTATGTAATTTTCCTCTAGTAACTTCTTATGATCCTTCATATTTCTGTGATGTTGATTGTAACCTCTTCTCTCTCATATAATTTTTCTTATTTGAATCCTCCCTTTTTTCTTCATGAGTCTGATTAAAGGGCTATCAATTTTATTTTTCATTTTGAATCACTGTCTCTTAGTTTCATCAATCCTTTGTATCATTTTTCTTAGCTTCTATTTATTTTCTCTCTGATTTTCGTTATTTGCTTCCTTCTACTAATTTTGTTATTTACCTCCATTATGTGTAAGGTTAGATTGTTTATTTGATACTCTTCTTTTTGTCTGAAGTAGGCCTTAATTGCTATTAATATGTTTTCCTCTTAGAATTGTTCTTGTATTCCACAGAATTTGGGTCACTGTGTTTCTTATTTATTTCAATGTATTATTTTTTAATTTTATTTTTACTTTTTTCATAGACCCATTGGTTGTCTAAGAGCATTTTGCTTAGATTGAATATGCTTGTGGGATCTTTTTTTTTTTTCAGTTTGCTTATTTCTAGTCTCACATTTTGTGGTAAGAAAATATCTGAGTTTATTCTTTTAAATTTGCTGAGATTTTATTTGTGGCGTAACATGATTTATCCTGAAGAATGTTCCATGTGCACTTGAAATTAATGTGTATTCTGCTGTTTTTTGATGATGTGTTCTCCATATATTTTTCAAGTTATCTGATCTAATATGCCATTTAAGTCCAATGTCTCCCTATTGCTTTCTGTCTTGATGATCTATCCATTGATATAAGTAGGAGTATTAATGTTGTCTACTATTATTGTGCTATTCTCAATTTCTCTCTCAATGGCTGTTAATATTCACTGTGTGTATTTAGGTGCTCTTATGTTGGGTACATATATATTTACAAATGTTATATATTCTTGCTGAGCTTGTCTGATGTAAGTAATGCTACCTCAGATTCTTTTTGTTTTTGTTGGCATGGAATATCTTTTTCTATCTCTTCACTTAATTTATCTATATCTTTATATTTGAAGTGAATCCCTGGTAGACAGCATACATGTTAATCTCTTGTTATTTTTAGCCATTCAATCTTTCAATGTCTTTTGCTTATAGCATTTAATCAATTTACATTTAGAGTAATTATTGGTGAATATCTCTTTATTGTTATTATGTGGTGTTCTGGTAGATTTGCAGTTCATTTCTATTACTTTCTTCTCTTGATCACTTCATGTGATATGGTGATATCCTTAATGTTACATTGGGCTTCCTTTCTGTGTGTGTGTGTGTGTGTATTTATTTCTATTTTTTATTTGTGTTTATCATTAAGTTCATATATAACAACTTATAAGTACAGGCATTTATTTTAAGTTGATGTTCACTCACCTTTTTACGTTTTAATATTATGTTATACATTTTTTTATTTTGCATATTTATTAACTAATTGTAGATATAAATAATTTTGTTTCCTTTGTCTTTTAACCTTCTTATTAGCTTTGTAAGTAGCTGATCCACTACCTTTAGTATATACTTGCCTTTACCAGTGAGATTGTTTTCTCTCCTAATTTTAATTTCTCTGTGGCTTTTTGTTTCTACTTAGAGAAGCCTCTTTGACATTTCTTTTTAAGGCTTGTTTAGTGGTCATGCACTCCTTTAGCTTTACTTGACTGTGAAACTTTTTATCTCTCTTTCAATTCTTATTAATAACCTTGGTATCTAGGTTATTCTTGATGGTAGGCATTTCCCATTTAAGCTCTTTGAATATATCTTGTCACTCCTTGCAGAGTTTCTGCAGAAAAATCAGCTGATAATCTTTTAGGGGTTCCATTATACAATACTAGTTAGATTTCTTGCTGCTTTTAGGATTCTCTGTTTATGTTTAATTTTTGGAAGTTAGTTGCAATGTGTCTTGGTGTGGTCTTCTTTGAGTTCATCTTATTTGGAACCATCTGTGCCTCCTAGGCCTGGATATCTGTTTCCTCTCTCAGGTTAAGGAAGTTTTCAAATAAATTATTTCTTAAATAAATTCTTTGCCTCTTTCACCTGTCTATTCCTTTTGTGATCCCTATAGTGTAAATGTTAGCACATTTGTTGTTTTCACAGATAGCCATTAAACTATCTTCTTTTTTTTTTTTTCAGTTAAGTTTCCAAGGCAAACCATTCAATATCATGGTAATCCAAGCCTATGCCCCAACCAGTAATGCAGAAAAAGCTGAAGTTGAACGGTTCTATGAAGACCTACAAGACCTTTTTTAGAACTAACATCCAAAAAAGTTGTCCTTCTCATTACAGGGGATTGGGATGTAAAAGTAGGAAGTCAAGAAACACCTGGAGTAACAGGCAAATTTGGCCTTGGAGTACGGAATGAAGCAGGGCAAAGGCTAATAGAGTTTTGCCAAGAGAACGCACTGGTCATAGCAAACACCCTCTTCCAACAACACAGGGGAGGACTCTACATGTGGACATCACCAGATGGTCAACAGAAAAATCAGATTGATTATATTCTTTGCAGCCAAAGATGGAGAAGCTCTTTACAGTCAGCAAAAACAAGACTGGGAGCTGACTGTGGCTCAGATCATGAACTCCTTATTGCCAAATTAAGACTGAAATTGAAGAAAGTAGGGAAAACCACTAGACCATTCAGGTATGACCTAAATCAAATCCCTTATGACTATACAGTGGAAGTGAGAAATAGATTTAAGGGACTAGATCTGATAGACAGAGAGCCTGATGAACTACGGACAGAGGTTCATGACATTGTACAGGAGACAGGGATCAAGATCATCCCCATGGAAAAGAAATGCAAAAAGGCAAAATGGTTGTCTGAGGAGGCCTTACAAATAGCTGTGAAAAGAGGAGAAGTGAAAAGCAAAGGAGAAAAGGAAAGATATTCCCATTTGGATGCAGAGTTCCAAAGAATAACCAGGAGAGATGAGAAAGCCTTCCTCAGAGATCAGTGCAAAGAAATAGAGGAAAACAACAGAATGGAAAAGACTAGAGATCTCTTCAAGAAAATTAGAGATACGAAGGGAACATTTCACACAAAGATGGGTTTGATAAAGGACAAAAATGGTATGGACCTAACAGAAGCAGAAGATATTAAGAAGAGGTGGCAAGAATACACAGAAAAACTGTACAAAAAAGATCTTCATGACCCAGATAATCACAATGGTGTGATCACTCACCTAGAGTCAAACATCCTGGAATATGAAATCAGGTGGGCCTTAGAAAACATCACTACAAACAAAGCTAGTGGATGTGATGGAATTCCAGTTGAGCTATTTCAAATCCTGAAAGATGATGCTGTGAAAGAGCTGAACTCAATATGCCAGCAAATTTGGAAAACTCAGCAGTGGCCACCAGACTGAAAAAGGTCAGTTTTCATTTCAGTACCTAAGAAAGGCAATCCAAAAGAATGCTCAAACTACCGCATAGTTGCACTCATCTCACACGCTAGTAAAGCAATGCTTAAAATTCTCCAAGCCAGGCTTCAGCAATATGTGAACCGTGAACTTCCAGATGTTCAAGTTGGTTTTAGAAAAGGCAGAGGAACCAGAGATCAAATTGCCAACATCTGCTGGATCATTGAAAAAGCAAGAGAGTTCCAGAAAAACATATATTTCTGCTTTATTGACTATGCCAAATTCTTTGACTGTGTGGATCACAATAAACTGTGGAAATTCTGAAAGAGATGGGAATAACAGACCACCTAACCTGTCTTTTGAGAAACCTGTATGCAGGTCAGGAATCAACAGTTAGAACTGGACATTGACCAAAAGACTGGTTCCAAACAGGAAAAGGAGTACGTCAAGGCTGTATACTGTCACCCTGCTTATTTAATTTATATGCAGAGTACATCATGAGAAAGGCTGGGCTGGAAGAAGCACAAGTTGGAATCAAGATTGCCGGGAGAAATATCAATAACCTCAGATATGCAGATGACACCACCCTTATGGCAGAAAGTGAAGAGGAACTAAAAAGCCTCTTGATGAAAGTGAAAGAGGAGAGTGACAAAGTTGGCTTAAAGCTCAACATTCAGAAAACTAAGATCACAGCATCCGGTCCCATCACTTCATGGCAACTAGATGGGGAGACAGTGGAAACAGTGTCAGACTTTATTTTGGGGGGCTTGAAAATCACTGCAGATGGTGATTGCAGCCATGATATTAAAAGACGTTTACTCTTTGGAAGGAAAGTTATGACCAACCTAAATAGCATATTAAAAAGCAGAGACATTACTTTGCCAACAAAGGTGTCTGGTCAAGGCTATGGTTTTTTTCCGGTGGTTATATATGGATGTGAGAGTTGGACTGTGAAGAAAGCTGAGCACCGAAAAATTGATGCGTTTGAACTATGGTGTTGGAGAAGACTCTTAAGAGTCTCTTGGACTCCTAGGAGATCCAACCAGTCCTTCCTAAAGATCAGTCCTGGGTGTTCATTGGAAGGACTGATGCTGAAGCTGAAACTCCAATACTTTGGCCACCTCATGCGAAGAGTTGACTCATTGGAAAAGACCCTGATGCTGGGAGGGATTGGGGGCAGGAGGAGAAGGGGACGACAGAAGGTGAGATGGCTGGATGGCATCACTGACTCGATGGTCATGAGTTTGAGTGAACTCCGGGAGTTGGTGATGGACAGGGAGGGCTGGCGTGCTGAAATTCATGGGGTCGCAAAGAGTCATACACGACTGAGCAACTGAACTGAACTGAACTCTGTTGAAGTTCTCTCTGTCTTCATCTATTATTCTCCCAAGTTTGGTGAACACCTTTATGCTTATTACTTGAACTTTTTATCAAGTAAATTGCCTATCTCCATTTTGTTTTGTGACTTTTCCGACATTTTGTCTTATTCCTTCATTTGGAATATATTTCTCTGTTTCCTCACTATGGCTAATTTTTTGTCTTTATTTCTTTTTGTTAGTTAAGCCCATATGTCTCTCAATCTTGGAAAAGTGTCCTAATGCAGATGTATTGTGTGGCCCAGCAAAAGGCTGCCCACTGGTCACCAGAGCTATATACTCCATTGGTGTTTTCTATCTGGGTTGTGTACACTCTTCTGTTGTATCATGGCAAATTACTGCTGGTGCACTAGTAGCTGATGCAGGCCCTCGGCCCAATAGCCTGTGAGGTCCTACTTTGCACAGTGAAGCCAGTGCACTGGTGGGCAGGATAAGCCTCTGGCTGTGAGCCCTGTCTGTAAGTGATTCCTAACGGTGCTTTCATGGGTGAAGTAGGTCCCTGGATACAAGCTTGGGCAGTGTGTGACTACTGTGTATATGCTGATGGTCCCCAGCATTAATTGATTAGAAGCGGGATTCCAACATGGTACCTGCCAGTGCTGGTGTCAGCACAATAGAATGAGATCACAAAGATGGTAGCTGCCAGCATCTCAGTCCCCAGTGAGAATACCAGCTGCCTCTGCTTCTTTGAAAGGCTCTCCAAGGTCAACAAATGAGTTTGATCTAGGAACCTTTCAAATTACTGCCTCTGTGTGGGACTCAGAACATGTGAAATTTGTGTATGCCTTTTAGGATCTGAGGCTTGGTGGCCCTCAACCCCCTGATTCATGTAGACCATTTTGGATGCTTGTCTTCCCAAGGAAGGACCCCGAATCTGGGAAGATCGATGCGGCCTTGGTTTCTTCACTCCTCTAGATGTTGCATGTGTCTCTTTCTTTGTATCATTAATTATGAAAAAATCTTTTCTGCTCATCTTCAGGTTATTTTTGGAGATAGTTGTGCAGTAAATACTTGCAATTTTGTTGTGCTCATGGGAGTAATTGATCTCAGGATCTTCCTTCTCTGTCATTTTTATCTGATCCAGTCATGATTATTTTAAGTTAAAGAAGATTTTGGTTGCCCATTACCTCTCAGAAAGTTCTCACTGTGATGTCATTGTCATTTTTCTTAACTTTACTGAGAATTTTATAAGAAATACCAGGGCTTGCCCCCAGCTCTAATACACTTCTCAAGAAACACTTGCTGCCACATCTTGATTTACCCACTCCTACTTATCATTCAGTCATTTCATGTATTGGATAGAATGGACAAGAGGACAATTTTGACTTGGTTTTTTCTCAACGGTGTCTCTAAGAACAAAGATTAGGCTCAATTTTATTTACTTTAAATAAATTTGGAATTCTTAGACATATCTGCCATATGTCCATATTAGAGATGGCTATATCAGAGATGCTGACAGTCTTGATTTTAAGCATGGTAGAGGCCTACCATATGTACTCTCTTGACTACATTCTTTGAATGGAAATTCAGGCATTAACTTGCCTCTTTCCTGAAATATAGTGACTTACAGATTAGAGGGGGTCACTAGACCCAGTACCTCAGAATGTCACTAATTTGAATAAACGATCACCTTTAAAAGAAGTCATTGCAAGAATATACAATGGCAAAAAGATAGTATCTTAAGCAAGTGGGAAAGCTGTACAGCCATATGCAAGGCAATGAAATTAGAACTCTCTTTCACACCATATAGAAAAATATGCACAAAATGGTTTAAAGACCACAGATAAAATATGATACTACAAGTCTTAGAAGATAACATAGGCAACATTCTTGGACATCGATAATAGCTATCTTTTCTTAGATCAGTCTCCCAAAGCAAAAGAATAAATGCAGAAGTAAACAAATGAGAATTACTCAAACTTAAAAGATTTTGTGTAGCAAAAGAAACTGTCAACAAAATGGCTGAATGGTCTACAGAATGGAAGAAAATACTTACTAACGATGTGTCAATATTCAAAATATATAAACAGCTCATACAATTTAACATAAAGAAAAACAAAACAAAACAACCCAATCAAAAAATGAACAGAAGATCTAAATAGGCATTTTCTAAAGAAGATATGCAGATGGCCAACGGCACATGAAAAGATATTTAACACCACTAATTATTAGAGAAATGCACACCAAAAGCACAATGAGATCACAATGGTCATCATCAAAAAGTCTAAAAATAATAAATGCTGGAAAGGTGAGGAGAAAGTTGAACTCTCCTACGCTATTGGTGGAAGTATAAATTGGTGCAGCCACTACAGAAAACAGTATGGAGTTTCCTTTAAAACTAAAAATAGAGCTTCCATATGATTCAACGGTCCCACTCTGGGGCATATATCTGGAGAAATACAAAAACTCTAATTCAAAAAGATACATACACCCTGATATTCATAGCAGCACTATTTACAATAACCAAGTCATGAAAGCATCCTAAATGTTCATTGACAGATGAATGGATGAAGAAGATGTGATATATGTATACAATGGACTATTACATAGCCATAAAACAATTAAATAATGCCATTTGCAGTACTGCAGATAGGCCTAAAGATTGTCATACTAAGTCAAGTAAGTGAGATACAGACACATAATCTAATACACACACACACACACACAACTGAATCACTGAGACTAATACAATATTGTAAATCAACTATACTTCAATTAAAAATAAATAAATAAAAAGGAGCCATTAGAGTGGACCCTAATTGCATATGACTGAGGGAATTTGAATGCAGAGATACCAGGGAAGCACATGCACAGAGAAAAAGACATGTGAGGACACAGCAAGAAAGGAACCATCTGCATTGCATCTCTTAGGAGAAACCAACCCCAGTGACAAGTTGATCTCAAACATCTAACCTCCAGAACTGTGAGAAAGTAAATTTATGTTGTTGAAGACATCTAGTCTGTATTGTTTTGTTGTGACAGCCCTAGTAAAGTAATAAAGCATATGATGCAACATAATTAATTCTCAGAATATACTTAATAGATATGAAAATGAAATAGAATCCAATAGCATAGCATCCATTCCATTCCACAGTGCTCATGTCTTAGCTACCAAGAAATGTTATTTTATTCTTCATCCCAGCTGAATAAAAAACTAATTCTTTTCATTCAAAAATGTTACAGAAGTAGCTTACCAAAAAAAAAAAAAAAAGAGAGAGAGAGACAGAGAGAGAAGGTGAGAAGATTGATGATGTACTCTGTGGTGCTGACAATGCTACGATGAAGTCTATGAGATAACACAACACTTGATGAATGATGATACTGTTTTGTCCATAAGATTTTTGAATGATGGTGCCTGCAGTCAGTAATATCAGATTTTTCTTTTCATTTTCTAGAGGAATTTCATAGAAATAAATTTAACTGTTTTCAAGGGAAACAATGTCTAGCTAAGTGAACAGAATGTCAAAGATCTATAAATACTTTTCTCAAAGATATTTTACTAAATGCAATATATATAGATTTCTATCATCTTTGTTTTTAGGATAAAAGTTTGTGCTGAAGGTGTGACTGTACTCTTATAGTTCTTGTCTTTCAAGACTCTGCATTTCCTTATATTTACAATTATCTGGTGCTCTTTTACTTTTCCTTGGTTAAATATGCCTTCAGGATATAATCAAATATCACATGCTTATTTTTAATATGAATTATTATTTAACTACTCCTGGGGAGGTTTATACATTAGGCCATATTTTTAGTTATAGAATTGAAAAATCTTGTTAAAATGAACTGACACATCATATTTTGGAGCTGGGAATTCTTTCTTAGGTATCCTGAAGACATATAAGTCCACCTTTGACACTCTATATGCAGACTTAAAAACAATTGTCTCCATCAGTAAGCAAAGGTCCGGCCAGGTTACACAGTATATCTTTCAAACTGACTCAGTATTTCAGACATATAACAGTTTACTCTTGAGATGTCAATATTTTCTGATAGGTAAACAGTTAACTGAGTTAAAGTTGGCAAAACCAGGACTTTTCTCACTCGGAGACTTTGTATAAAAGATATGTATGACAGGTAGATGGGCAGACAATGAGGTAGAGAGTGACATATATGCAGAGTAGTTTGGAAGAGACATTAGTTGGTTTCACATTCAACAGGCACTCCCTGAGAATACATAAATAACAGTACTAGAAAGTAGATAATGAAAATTAAAGTCAATCAACACAAATGATAAGTGAAGCCATGAAGCAATAAAAAGCTGAAATAATCAGAATGTAATAATTATAGTATGCTTAGAAATTAAAATATTTGACATTATGCAAAAGTAAGGATAGTACTGTGTTAAAATGCCAAGTATACATCGCCTTGCTTCAGTACTTGGAAAATTACCTACAATCTTATTTCATGTCAGTTCTCTACACTGCACAACACAACTCAGTCATTTTTAGTAAAATCCCAAATATCAAATTATTTCATATGAATAATTTAATATCTATTTTTAAATGATCTGATTCAAATCTCAACAGTGTTTTTCTCAATAACATGATTTTGCTTAAGATATTTAACAATAACTTCTCAATAGTATTTAAATACTTAGTTAAATTGTACATGTGTCTGATTGTCTCCTGTGGTGGCTCTCAAATTATTTGGTCTCAAAGAATCTGTATACTCTTAAAAATATTGACATTTGCAAGAATCTCTTGCCTTATTATGCTATCTATTGATATTTATTTTATCATAAATTAAAACTAAGAAGCTAGTTTTACTAGGCTTTCATTCATTTAAAAACAATAGTAAAAAGTTCATTTTAACACAAATTCCACATTTTTAATGAAAAAAAGAACTGTATTTCTCCCTTAAAAGTGAGAAGAGTATAGTATTCCTTTACATTTTTGCATATCTCTTTAATATTTTGTGTAATAAAAGACTGCTGTTTCTTAACATCTTGCATTGCATTCAAAATGTTGATATCTGTTGTTTTAATGAAAATATGTGAATAAATATACCCCCACTCACACACACACACAAATGTAGTTTATGGAGTAGAAAGAAATGAAACAGCATTCTTAAATAATCTTGTATAGTCACCTTCAACATTATACCAAAACGAGACAAGTGGAATTTTCCCCCCAACTTTATTGAGAAATAATTGAAAAATAGTATAATGTGTGGTGATTTGTATATACGTATATGAAAAATGTATAATGTGGTGATTTGATTATATACATATATGCACATTAAGGAATGATTAAAAGATCCATTCTCAGCATTTTCAAGTACACAATATACATTGTTAACTATTGCCACTGTGTTATACATTAGATCCTAAGAACATTCTTCTTACAACTAAAATTTTGTACCCTTTGGCCTATATCTCCCCATTTTCCCTTCCCTCTAAGCCCTGGCAGCCATCATTCTTTTTCACTGTTTATGTGAAATTGGTTTTATTTTTTTTTAAAGATTTGATTTATATGCAGTTTAATATTTGTTTTTAGGATTATGCCAGCAAGAATACTGGAGTAAATTGCCATGTCCTCCTCCAGGGGATCTTTCCTACCCAGGGATCGAACCCGTGACTCCTGCATTACAGGCAGATTCTTTACCACTGAGCCACCTGGGAAGCCTACACTTTCTTGTATGTTGAAATCCTAACTCACAATAACTGAATGTCCACTGTAGATGGAGATGGGGCTTTAAAGAAGTAGTTACCCAGGCTTCCCCGGTGGTGCTGTGGTAAATAATCCACCTGCCAATACAGGAGACACAAGAGATGCAGGCTTGAGCCTTGGGTTGGGATGATCCTCTGGAGTAGGATTGGCAACCAACTCCACTCCTCTTGCCTGGAAAATTCCATGGACAAAGGAGCCCAACAGGTTACAGTGCATGGTGCAGCAAACAGTGAGACATGACTGAGCACACACTTTTAACATAAAATGAAGTCATTGGCCTGGACACTAAGTCAGTATGGCTATCTCTAGAACTCTAATGAAATAAATTTCTCTTTTTTAAGCCACAGGAATGTGGTACTTTGTTAGGGAAGTCCTAGAAAACATATACTCTCTTTATTTTTTTCTTTGTTTCTGCCTTATCATGTTTATTAAAAGTTTAATTATTAGTACTGTAGTGAATTCTGGTGATTGCTTCCCTGTGGTACCATGTAATTTATTTTTTGTTCTCACAGAAATTAATGGTTCCTTCTCTAGGAAATTTAATGTTCATTTTTCAATAGTAATTCATAAATGATGCTACATTATATGTTTTCAGGAGGATTCACATAATATCTGTGACCATGTGTTCTTTTCGTGATCTTGGCCATCATTTGGAATTATCATCTTTAGTTATAAATTTATTAAAAAAAATTCTAAGCAATCTTCTAGGTCCAGAGATTGAACCTGCATCTGCATTGGCAGGCATATTCCTTACCATTAGCTCCTCCTGGGAAGCCTTGAGTAGGGTATATATGTGTGTGTGTATACATATGTGTGTATGTGTGTTCACTCAGTTGCTAAGTTGTGTCTGACTCCCTTGCAATCCCATCGACTGTAGCCTACCAGGCCTCTCTATACATGAATTTTTTTTCCAATCAAGAATGCTGGGGTGGATTGCACTTCCTCCTCCATGGGACCTTTGTGACCCAGTGATGAAACCCACATCTCCTGTGTCTCCTGCATTGGCAGGTAGATTCTTTACTACTATGCCACCTGGGAAGTCATAAATACACACACACACGCACACACACGCATACATATATGAAGTGAGGTGATATCTCAATCTGGCTTTGATTTGCATGTCCCTGATGATTAGCAATGTTGAGCATCTTTTCATATGCATGTTGGCTATCTGCATTTCTCTCAAACTATTTTAAAAGGTTGTATACAGAGCTGTCAACTCCTTGAAAAATATTGATGTACTGAATTATATGGATTATTGGTCCAGTTTAGTTATATGAACAATGCACACACCATATATTTTATTTATAATATTTGATAAAAAAGCCTTATCACATTTGGAGAGATAAATTAATTCCATTGAGCATTGCCTTTTTAGAGATAATTTTCTTTTTTATAGGTCTAACAATAATTACATTTCATATTGTGATCCATTTATTTTAATCAACCTAATAGGTTTATACTTTTATTGGGAATTTCCTTAAGATGCAATTTAACTGTCAGTAGGGGATCTATAAAAGCATAATGCAATGTGCTATGAAGATCTTTTGTCCTATAACTATTTGTTTCTATAGAATCCTTTTAGATTTAATACTTACAGAGCTTAAACGGAAATAGAGAAAGCTGAGTACTTGCGGACTACTTGACTCAAATAACTAAAATTTTTGTACAAATAGGAGAATTGATAAAGAACATAACAGTTTATGTACCCTTAAGCCACATATTTAAGGACATTTTGGTGTACTATAGTAACATATCAAAAACATAAAAATGAGGACAATTTTGAAAAGTAAATGACCCATAAGCAATATCTAAATTTATGTCTTTTTTCTTGAATATAAGACATGAAATAGTTATAGATTTAGAAGATACCTCCCCATTATCTATCTATCTATATATTATCTATCTGTTGAGTTGTATGTCTGCATTCAGTTAAGGAGCAGAATGTATAAACTGTTTTAAAAGAAAAAAGTTTGCTGATTTATCACAGATAGTTACAGACTTTAAAAAAATATATAGGCTGAAAGAAAGAAATTCAGGAAAAATGTTTTCAGGAAATATGAAAGTGCAGTACCCCAGGGATTGAGTGAAGCAGCCACCAGTGATCCCAGCTGCCTCTGGGAACCAAAACAAATCATTTTCAAGAGCATACCCAGAGGTCCTGGAGGCTCTGTTGCCAGAGAAAACACAGTATGCCCCGTTAAAATTGAATTTCAGATTTACAACATTTTTCTTTGACTAACTATGTCCCAAACATTGCATAGGACACATCTACATTAGAAAGCATTCATTGTTTTTCTGCTATTCAGATTCAACTGATTACACTATATTTTAATTTGTTAAATCTTGCAATTCCAGCTGGAAACTACCATGGTGTTCCTTGAAGCCTACAGTTCTTCAGAGTGTAATCCACTGAAGCACATCTAGGAACTGGAGGAAGTCATCTCCAATGATCTCGGCTGACTGCCCACAGCTGACAAGAGAGAATAATAGCTTCTCCTATTCTTTTCTGGGAAAAGAGTTTTAGGTTTCCCTCCAGGGAAGAACATGAATGGAGACAATGCGGCCCTGATAATAATCAATCTGCTATGTGAGTTTACCTATCATAGTTCAAACGCAAATCTTTATTAACCATACTTTACTACATTGACATTTTATCAATCTTAAATCTTAAGATTCAAATCTTTTATAAATCTTAAATCTTAGATCATTTTTCATGGATGAGTTATTCTATTAACCTGAGACTTAATGTATATATTTTCTACTTCTCACATTATTGGATATTTAGGTTGCTTTAAAAAGTATTTCAAGTTAATGGAATTAAACACTAAGGAATTAAAAGGAAAATATTATTAGAGATGATTTTCCAAGTGAAATAAAATATAAGATAGCCATAACAAATATTAATTAAACAAGAAAAGTGCAAAAATGACTTTTTGGAGGCTTCCCTGGTGGCTGAAATGGTACAGAATCTGCCTGCAGTGTGGGAGACCTGAGTTTGATCCCTGGGTTGGGAAGAATTCCTGGAGGAGGGCCTGACAATGCACTCCACTATGGTTACCAGGAGAATCCCCACGGACAGAGGAGCCTGGAGGGCTGCAGTCCCTGGGGTCACAATGAGTTGGACATGACTGAGTGACTAAGCACACATACACACATGAAAAATTGGAATTTAAAATAATGAAACAATGATAAATCTTACAGTGTTGTGTTAGTTGCTGAATCACGTCAGACAATTTGTGACCCCATGGGCTGTGGCTTGCCACACTCCTCTGCCCATAGAATTCTCTCGGCAAGAATACTGGAGTGGGTTGCCATTTCCTTCTTCAGGGAATCTTCCCGACTCAGGAATCAAACCCCGGTCTCCTGAATTGTAGGAAGATTCTTTACCATCTGAGCCACCAGATAAAACTTATAAAGGACAGGCAAATAATGTGTATAAAGGACAGAGTGGGAAAGAATGTTAGAAAAGCTATGAAGAATTCATGGCAAACAATGACATGACTTAATCAAGACTTTAAAAAATATTAATTCAGATGAGCTATAGAGTTAATGGTTTCTTAAATTTTAAGTGCCAATACTATTGCAACACCGTTAATGTTTGATAGTAAATGAAATCACTGGGAATGTTTTCTGGGTTAAACTATAGAGACAACCTACAAGAAGACAAGAATCTCACTTATTAGCGTGTAACTCTTGCCAAGAATTTAATGTCTCTGTCTCAGAATTTTATATATCCTCCAGCTACATTTCCCAATAGAAAAAATTAATGTGTACAATTCTAGGTATTCTTAACCTTTAGTTCAAGTTATTTCTTTGGAGAGAAATTCTTTTCTGATATAGCTTGAGTGGGAGCATCATGACTGTGTTTGTAACAATCAGGGGAACAGTATCCACTCTATTTAATTAACAATGTAAATACTCATGCTACGAAGTCAAAGTTATGCTTCTAGTTAAGATATACATTTCTTTGTAATTTTAAGTAACACTGTAATAAAAATATTAGTGATCATTGGATATCCATCAATTGGCTTTTTTAAAGAAATATTGACTCTGTCATTGTACTGGAATATAACAACAAAGCAGTGTTTCTGGTTCAAAATCTTGCCTAAAAAACTTCACACAACTGAGTAGAATCATATACTGCTTAATGAAACAGTTTAAACTTGTTGCCAAATAATATTAGCTGTAATATATAAGTACAGATTGGTCTTCCCCTGTGGCTCAGTGGTAAAGGATCCATCTGTAATGCAGGAAGTCAGGGTTTGATCCCTGGGTTGGTAAGGATCAACTTTACCAAAAACTTATTTCCTTAATAAGTTCTTCATTCTCTGCTTCCTTGTAACTCCTAAGCTTTGGTCTCAGTTTCAAAGTTACATTGCCCTTAAAAGTGCCATTCGGACTTCCCTGATAGCTCAGTGGTAAAGAACCCACCTGCTAGGGAAGGCGACATGGATTTGAGCCCTGGGTGGGGCAGATTTCCCCTTAGAAGGAAATGGCAACCTACTCCAGTATTCTTGCCTGGGAAATCCTATGGACAGAGAAGCTTGGCCGGCTACAGTCCATGGGATTGCAGGAGTCAAACACTACTGAGACTAAACAACAACAAAACTGCAATAGCTCTTATGATATTTGAAAAACTACAAACTCCCTTTCATTTCAAAGTCTGTAAAAGCTCTCCATTTGGTGGTTTCCAAATGCATCTTCCTGGACAATTTTTTTTTTTTTTTTTCCCCCGATGGTATATATATGGCATGGAAGACACTGATGCTAGCACATTGCTTGACCTGATAGAATGTTGCTGCTGTTGTTCAGTCATTAAGTCATGTGCAACTCTTTGCGACCCCACGGATTGTAGCATACCAGGCTCTTCTGTCTTCCATTATCTCTTGGAGTTTGCTCAAATTCATATTCATTGAGTCAGTGACACTATCTCATCCTTTGCCTCCCCCTTCTCCTTTTGCCTTCAATCTTTCTTAGTTAGCATCAGGGTCTTTTCCAATGAGTCATCTCTTTGCATCAGGTGGCCAAATATTGGCACTTCAGCTTCAACAGCAAGCCTTTCAGTATTCAGCTGGCAAAATTAATAATTATCTGTAGGCTTTTTTTTTTCCTTTGGTAGAAATTCCAGCTTTTGTTGCAAAATTGAATTGTAAAAAAAAGTTTAAAAATAGACTCAGCATGGATATCCTTCTAATCTATAGTAGAAATTAATGCAATTGTAGGATTTAAAGGCTAATTTATACTTGTGTATGCGAGCTCTTTCACTTCAGTCATGTCCAACTCTTTGCAACCCTATGGACTGTAGCCTAACAAGATCCTCTGTCCATGGGATTCTCCAGGCAAGAAGACTGGAGTGGATTGCCATGTCTTCCTCCAAGGGATCTTACCAACCCAGGGATCAAACCCTGACTTCCTGCATTACAGATGGATCCTTTACCACTGAGCCACAGGGGAAGACCAATCTGTACTTATATATTACAGCTAATATTATTTGGCAACAAGTTTAAACTGTTTCATTAAGCAGTATATGATTCTACTCAGTTGTGTGAAGTTTTTTAGGCAAGATTTTGAACCAGAAACACTGCTTTGTTGTTATATTCCAGTACAATGACAGAGTCAATATTTCTTTAAAAAAGCCAATTGATGGATATCCAATGATCACTAATATTTTTATTACAGTGTTACTTAAAATTACACAGAAATGTATATTTTAACTAGAAGCATAACTTTGACTTCGTAGCATGTGTATTTACATTGTTAATTAAATAGAGTGGATACTGTTGTTTTGCTGAAATACAATCTGCATTTGCAATATATTTGCTAAAACAACATTCAAAATAATTGATGTAGCTCCAACTGTTATATTCCATGTTGCCTCAATTCCCCTAGTATTCTCTATTGTTGTCCTTATTATCCTATCTTGTAAATTATTTATTTTCTAACTAACCCTCCCGTTTATTATATCTTACTTTTAAAATCTGATGACTCTCTCACTTTCAATAAATTGTTCCTACATTGTATATATTTTTGCATTGGTATTCTGAATATTAATATTATTTTCTATATAGACCTTAATTTTTAATCCGTCCATTGTTTACCTGCACTTAAGCAGAAAAAATTGTCTTCTCTTTCTTAGTCTTATGCCTTAATTCTATTTCTATTCATAACCTGGTTCCTACTCCAAAAGTTGACTGACAGTTCATATTTATTGAAATTAAAATTCTCACTGTTGAGGGAGATATAAATACATTTGCATATGTCCTAATTCCCTTTAAGGGAACAGATGGATGGGGAAATTGTAAAGTAGCTTGAATTTAACTAACAATCAATGTCATTCACATGAAACACTGTGTAGAATAAACATAGCACTTCTCATCTGATTGCAATTCTAGTGCACTTTATCATACATATCATTTACCCATGAAGATTGAGTATGTCCTTTTACAATCACATTTGGAAAATGGGTAGATGAGAAATCAAGCCTACTCTATAAAAAATACTGTTATATGACCCATTTGTCAACCACAATATATGATTCTTTTGTATCAATCTGTCACCATAGCTTTCTTAGTGGGCTTGCAACTTCACTCATCTATCTTTATCTGCTATGAAACTTCATGTTGTGTTAGTTCTATAGCACAATAAAATGAATGGATACTTTATGGCTTCCAATTGAAAATAAATGTTTCATGGAGAGCATTTTTCTTTTCACTGAACCAGCTGAATGACAAGCATATGATTACTTTTCTTTGTGTCTACAAATTTTTAAGAGGGAAAAACACACTAAAACCAGTTTGGTTACTATTCAGAAGAAACTGCACCATGGTGCTAGGTATATTCTTCTTAGAGTTATATTACTCCAGTGAACACTTGGAATAAACATAGAAATCTCTAGGAAATCTGTATTGTTAGTCATGTGGTTGGAGATTGAAGGTAGCAGTACGTTTGTGTAAAACCAGGTGCCATGAGACTTCCTGAGAACTGAAGTCAATCTAATTACTTTTGTTACTTTAAACCTGTTTCCTTTCCTTTTTCATATAAGTGCATTTTCATTTATTACTTTGGGATTTACAATTTCAATTAGTCTTTAATGAATCATTTTGAATGGATAAATGATAGAACATTTTTAGGGCAATAAAACACCAAAATTAGAATATTTTTATTATTATTTCAAGTATATATATATATGTCATTTATTATGGTAAATATGTATAAAAGCATACATTTGATTATATATACTTCTTCATGAAAAAATAATAACTATACTGATCTGATCATCCATTTTCTCATGAACTCAATACTTATTTGTTTACTAATTATTGTTTTGACTTTCCAGTTTCTTTATATTTACTTCTGGTAAATGTTTATCTTAACTTTATGACTCTTTAGTTTAAGAAGATATTCATTGTTTCAAAGAGTAATTTTTTTGGTTATTTGTTTTTCTCTTTCATAGATTATTTTCTCAGATAAGCCATTACATAGTATTAGACAGAGTTTCCCTGTGCTACTGAGTAGGTCTTTATCAGTTACCTATTTTATAGTAGTGTGTATATGTCAGTTTATTTTCCAGTTTATCCCCCCATCTTATGTGTTGGTAACCATAAGTTTTATTTTCTATATCCCTAACTTTATTTCTGTCTTGTAGATAAGTTCATTTGTACCTATATTTAGATTTCACATATAAATGATATCATATGATGTTTGTCTTTCTCTATATGACTTACTTAACTCAATATTACAATCTCTAGGTGGCTACAAATGGCATTTTTTTTTCTTTTATATGGCTGAGTAGTGTTCCATTGTATATGAACCACATTTTCTCTATTCACTTCTCTGTTGATGGAAATTTAAGTTGTTTCCATGTCCTAGCCATTGCAAATAGTGCTGCAATCAACATTGGGGTGCTTGTATCCTTTCAAATTATGGTTCTCTTTGGAAATATGTCCTGGGGTTGCTGGATCATATAGTATCTCTATTTTTAGTATTTTTAAGGAACCTCCATACTGTTTTACCTAGAGGCTGTACTAATTTACATTCCCACCAACAGTACAAGAGGGCTCCATTTTCTCCATGCCCTCTCCACATTTATTTTTTGTAGATTTTTGAGAGTGCTTATTCTGACTGGTGTGAGGTCAAAATCTGTAGGTCGAAACCTAATTACAGTTTTGATTTGCATTTCTCCAGCCATTAGTGCTGCTGAGCATTTTTTCATGTGCTTCTTTGACACATATATGTCTTCTCTAATGAAATGTCTATTTAGATCTCCCATCCACCCATTTTTTTATTGGACTTTTTAAAAAAATCCTGAGCTACATGCACTGTTTATATATTTTGGAGATTAATCCCTTGTCGGGTGCTTCATTTGCAAATATTTTATCTCATTCTGATAATTGTATTTTCATCTTATTTATTTATTTATTGGTGTGCAAAAGTTTTTAAGTTTAATTAGGTCTTATTTATTTTTATTTTTATTGCTCTAGGAGGTAAATATTTCAAAATTTATGTCAAAGAGTGTTTTGCTTTAACTGTTTATTTTATCCAGCCTTACATTTAGATCTTTAATTCATTTGGAGTTTATTTTTGTATACAATGTTGGGGAATGTTCTAATTTCATTTTTTACATGTAGGTGTCCAGTTTTTCCAGCATCACTTATTAAAAAGACTGCCTTTTCTCCACTGTATATTCTTGCCTCCTTGACATAGATTAGGTCACCATAGGTGCATGGGTTTATCTCCAGATTTTCTATCCTGTTCTGTTGATCTATATTTCTGTTTTTGTGCGAGGACCATGCTGCTTTGATTACTGCACCTGTGTAGTAGTGTCTGAAGCCTGGGAGCCCAATTTCTCCAACTCCGTTTCTCTTTTCCAAGATTGCTTGGGCTATTCAGGGTCTTTTGGGTTTCCATAAAAACTGTAGGATTTGTTGTTGTTCTTGCTCTAATTCTGTGAAAAATGCTCTTGGTAACTTAATAGGAACTCCACTGAATCTGTAGATTACTTTGGATAGTATAACCATTTTCACAATACTGATTCTTCCAATCCAAGAACACAGTGTATTTTTCCATCCATTTGGGTCATGTTTGATTTCTTTCTTCAGTATCTTATAATTTTCTGAGTACAGATCTTTTGCCTCCTTAAGTAGGTTTATTCCTAGGTGTTTTATTCTTTTTGATGTGACAATAAATGGGATTGTTTCCTTAATTTCTCTTTCTGATTTTTGTTGTCATTTTATAGCAATTCAAGAGATTTCTATGTATTAATTTTGAATCCTGCAACTTTACCAAATTCATTGATGAGCTCCAATAGCTTTCTCGTAGTGTCTTTAGGGTTGTCTGTGTATAATATCATGTTATCTGCAAACAGTGACCGTTTGATTTCTTCATCTACAACTTGGACTTCTTTCACTGTGTTTTTTCTCTGATCCCTGTGGCTTGGACTTTCAAAACTATGTTGAATAAGAGTGGTAAGAGTGGATGTCCTTATTTTATTCCTGATCTTGGAGGAAATACTTTCAGCTTTTCACCACTGATGATGATGTTTGCTGTGGTTTTGTCATATGGTCCCTTTATATGTTGAGATTGTCTCCTATTATGCACACTTTCTGCAGGTTTTTTTTTTTTTAATTGTAGGATAATTTCTTTACTATAATATGTTGGCTTCTGCCATAAAACAACATGGATCAAACATAAGTATACATATATCAGCTCTTTTTTGAGCCTCCCTCCCACCCTCTATTTCACCCCTCTAGGTCACTACAGAGCACCAGGCTGGTTCACTGTGTTATGTTATATAGCAACTTTCCATTAGCTATTTTACACATGCTAATGTATATATGTCAATGCTACTGTCTCAATTATTCCCACACTCTCCTTCCCCTGTTGTTTCCACAAGCCTATTCTCTGTGTCTTCAGCAGTTTTTTTTTTTTTTTTTTTAATCTTATCTTAAATCAGTGTTGAATTTTGTTAAAAGCTCTTTCTGTATCTACTGAGATGATTGTGTGGTTTTTATTCTATATTTTTTTCAAGTAGTGTATAACATATCACACTGACTAATTTCAAATATTGAAAAACCCCTGCATTCCTGGGATAAATCCAACTTGATTATGGTGTATGATCCTTTTAAGGTGTCATTGGATTTAATGTGTTGAGGATTTTTGTGTTTATATTCACAGTGAGGGATGCTTCATAGGATGAGCTTGGGAATATTTCTTCTTCTACAAATTTTGGTTAGATTTTCAGAAGGGTTGATATTAACTCTTTTCTAGATGTTCAATAGATTCACCTGTGAAACCATCTGGTCCTGGACTTTTGTTTGTTGGAAGATTTTTAATCACAGTTTCAGTTTTAGTGCTCATGATTGGTCTGTTCATATTTTCTATTTCTTCCTGGTTCAATCTTGAAAGGTTGTAACTTTCTAAGAAGCTGTCCTTTTCTTCTAGGTTGTCCATTTTATTGGCATACAGTTGTTTACAGTAGTCTCTTATGATCTTTCATGGTATCCATTGTAACTTTTCTTTTTTCATTTCTAATTTTATTGAGTCCTCTCACGTTTTTTCTGAATGGGCCTGGTTAAAGAATCATCAATTGTATTTATCTCCTAGAACCAGCTTTTAGCTTCATTAATCTTTGCTTTTGTTTTCGTTTGTCTATTTTATGTATTTCTGACCTTTATGATTTATTTTCTTCTAACTTTGGGTTTTGCTTGTTTTTCTCTAGTTGGTTTAGTTATAAAGATAGGTTGTTGATTTGAGGTTTTTCTTGTTTCTTGAGGTAAGACTGTATTGTTATAAACTTCCCTTTTAGAATTGTTTTGCTGTCCCATAGGTGGCAGACTTGATTTGCTGTTCAGATTAAAAATAAATAAATAAACTCTTTCTCTTGGACAAAGTTTGGGCAGGCTTAATTTGCATCCCATCATAAAATCCTGGGGTTTCCTAAATTTATGATTGTTTAGTTTTATGCAGCTCTACTCTGGGCACAGTCCATATCCGTATTTCTATGCATTGTCAATGTTTGACTTGAGGTAAAAGAAAGCTAGTGACAAGATGAAGTTCATGCCGTCTACAGTGCTGTGACCAAAGGTTGTTCTGTTATCTGCAGTATCCATGGTGGATACTGACTAACTTGTTAGCTTAGCAATAGGGTAAAATCCCAGGCATTTAATTGTTCTTCATACAAAGTAGAATATTGATGAGGAATTGGATCAGGTGAGATCTACTAAATATTCTTTTGTTGAACATTTATGGTAAAAGATTTTAAAAATATGGCCTCACTTAATCTACTATTATTATTTTTTTTTCTTTTTCTTATGACTTTTGAAATGGGGCTAGTATAACTTTTTATTCTTTATTTCAGACATTTGGGTTTTTTCTAACTCATTACTTGATGTTTAACCAACTCTGAATGTTGTCTCTCCATCAGGAAGCTTCCACAAGCCTCTTATTCTTATCCATCAGAGGGCAGACAGAATGAAAACAACAATCCAGGAAACTAACCAAAATGATCATATGGATCACAGCCTTCTCTAACTCAATGAAACTATGAGCCATGCCATGTAGGGCCACCGTAGATGGGTGGGTATTGGTGGAGAGTTCTGACAAAACGTGGTCCATTGAAGGGAATGGCAAACCAATTCAGTGTTCTTGCCTTGAGAATCCAGCCCCTACCCCCCACCATAAACAGCCTGAAAAGGCAAAGAAATATGACACTGAAATATGAACTCCCCAGTTTGGTAGGTGACCAAAATGCTACTGGAGAAGAGTAGAGAAATAACTCCAGAAAAAAAGAAGAGATGGAGTCAAAGCTAAAACAATGTGTGGTAGTGGATGTGACTGGTGATGGAAGTAAAGTCTGATGTTGTAAAGAACAATATTGCATAGGAACCTGGAATGTTAGGCCCATCAATTAAGGTAAATTGGAAGTGGTCAAACAGGAGATGGCAAGAGTGAATATCAATATTTTAAGAATCACTCAAATAAAATAGACCAGAATGGGTGAATTTAATTTAGTTGATCATTATGTCTACTACTGTGGGCAAGAATCCCATAGAAGAAATGGAGTAGGCCTCGTAGTCAATAAAATAGTCCAAATTGCAGTACTCAGTGCATTCTCAAAAATGACAGACTGATCTCTTTGTTTCCAAGGAAAACCATTCAATATCACAGTAATCCAAGTCTATACTCCAAGCAATAATGCCAAAGAAGCTGATGCTGAATGGTTCTGTGATGACCTACAAGAACTTCTGGAACTAACACCAAAAAAAGATGGTTGTTTCATCATAGGGGACAGGAATGAAAGTAGGAAGTCAAGAGATACTTGGAATAACAAGCAAGCTTGAACTTTGAATACAAAATGAAGCAAAACAAAGGCTAACAAGGTTTTGCCAAGATAACACACCTGTCATAGCAAACACCCTCTTCCAACAACATAAGACAACTCTACACATGGATATCACCAGACGGTCAATACCAAAATATGATTGATTATATTTTTTGCAGCTGAAGATGAGACACTCTATACAGTCAGCAAAAACAAGACTGGGAGCTGACTGTGGCTCAGATCATGAACTCTTTATTGCCAAATTCAGACTTAAATTGAAGAAAGTAAGGAAAACCACTAGGCCATTCAAATATGACCTAAATCAAATCCCTTATGATTATACAGTGGAAACGACAAAAAGATTCAAGGGATTCGATTTGATAGACAGAATGCTGGAAGAACTTTGGATGGAAGTTTGTGGCACTTTACAGGAGGCAGTGATCAAGTCCATTCCCAAGAAAAAGAAATGCAAAAAGGCAAAATGGTTACCCAAGGAGGCCTTAAAAATATCTGATGAAAGAAAAGAAGTAAAAAGCAAAAGAGTAAAGAAAAGATATACCCATTTGAAAGCAAAGTTCCAAACAATAATAAGGCAAGATAAGAAAGCCTTCCTCAGTGATCAGTGCGAAGAGAGGAAAACAATAGAATGGGAAAGACTAGAGATCTCTTCAAGAAAATTAGAGATACCAAGGGAATATTTCATTCCATCATGGGCTCAATAAAGGATAGAAATTGTATGGACCTAACAGAAGCAGAAGATATTAAGAAGAGGTGGCAAGAATACACAGAAGAACTATCCAAAAAAGATCTTCATGATCCAGATAACTATGATGGTGTGATCACTCACCTAGAGCCAGATATCCTGGAATGTGAAGAAAAGTGGGCCTTAGGAAGCAACACTACAACCAAAGCTAGTGGAGATGAGGGAATTCCAGTTGAGCTATTTCAAATTCTAAAAGATAATGCTGTGAAAGTACTGAACTCAATATGCCAGCAAATCTGGAAAACTCAGCAGTGGCCACAGGACTGGAAAAGGTCAGTTTTCATTCCAATCTCAAAGAAAGGCAATGCCAAAGAATGTTCAAGCTACCACACAATTGCTCTCATCTTACACTCTAGCAAAGCAATGCTCAAAATTCTCCAAGCGAGGCTTCAAGAGCATGTGAACTGAGAAATTCTAGATGTTCAAGCTGGATTTTGAAAAGGCAGAAGAACCAGAGATCAAATTACCCCCATCCATTGGATCATCAGAAACACAAGAGAGTTCCACAAAAACATCTACTTCTGCTCCCCTGATTGCTCAGTTGATAAAGAATCCACAATGCAGGAGACCCCAGGTCGACTATTGGGTCAGGAAGATTCACTGGAGAAGGCATAGTCTACCCACTTCAGTATCTTGGGCTTTTCTTGTGGCTCAGCTGGTAAAGAATCCGCCTGCAATGAGAGAGACCTGAGTTCAATCCCTGGGCTGGGAAGATCCTTGGAGAAGGGAAAGGAATACCCACTCCAGTATTCTGGCCTGGAGAATTCCATGAACTGTATAGTCCATGGGGTCACAAGTATTAGACATGACTGAACGACTTTCATTTACACTTTCTACTTTATTGAGTATGCCAAAGCTTTTGACTGTGTGGATCACAAAACCTCTGGAAAATTCTTCAAGAGATGGTAATACCAGACCACCTTACCTGCTTCTTGAGAAATCTGTATGCAGGTCAAGAAGCAACAGTTAGAACTGGACATGGAACAACAGACTGATTCCAAATTGGGAAAGGAGTACAGCAATATTGTATATTGTCACCCTGCTTATTTAACTTATATGTAGTGTGCATCATGAGGAATGCCGGGCTGGATGAAGCACAAGCTGGAATCAAGTTTGCCGGAAGAAATATCAATAACCTTATATATACAGATGACAACATCTTTATGGCAGGAATCAAAGAGGAAGTAAAGATCCTCTTGATGAAAGTGAAAGAGGAGAGTGTAAATGCTGGTTTAAATCTCAACATTAAAAAAACTAAAGATAATGGTACCTTGTCCCATTACTTCATGACAAGTTGATTGGGAAACAATGGAAATAGTGGGAGACTTCATTTTCTTGGGCTCCAAAATCACTGCAGATGGTGACTGCAGTCTTGACATCAAAAGAATCTCGCTCCTTGGCAGAAAAGCTATGACCAACCTAGACAGCATATTAAAAAGCAGAGACATTAATTTGCTGACAAATGTCCATTTAGTCAAAGCTATGATTTTTCCAGTAGTCATGTATGGATGTGAGTTGGACCATAAAGAAAGCTGAACACTGAAAAGTTGATGCTTTTGAACTGTGATGTTGGAGAAGACTCTTGAAAGTTCCTTAGAGTGCAAGAAGATCAAACCAGTTAATCCTAAAGGAAAGCAGTCCTGAATATTCATTGGAAGGACTGATGCTGAAGCTGAAGCTCCATATTTTGGCCACCTGATGTGAAGAACTGACTCACTGGAAAAGACTGAAGGTAGGAGGAGATGGGGACAACAGAGGATGAAATGAATGGATGGCATCACCGGCTTGATGGGCATGAGTTTGATCAAGCTCTGGGTGTTGGTGAGGGACAGGGAAGCCTGGTGTGCAGTCCATGAGGTCACAAACAGTCAGACATGATTGAGCGGCTGAACTGATGAATGCATGTTGCCTCTATCTTATTTGTATTCATCTATGTATTACTACTTTTTCATACTGTCCATGGTGTTCTCTGGGGAAGAATACTGAAGTCAGTTGTCATTTCCTTCTCAAGAACTATCTTGTTGGAAAAAAACCCTGATGCTGGGAAAGATTGAAGGCAAAAGGAGAAGGAGAGATACAGTTTGGGATGATTAGAAAACATTGTTGACTCAATAGACATGCATTTGAACAAACTCCAGGAGATAGTGGAGGACAGAGGAGCCTGCCATGCTGCAGTCCATTGGGTTGCAAAGATAGACAAGACTTAAGGACTGAAAAACAAAAACAGCAACAAATATATCACCATGATTTTTAAACATTTTTCATGATTATAGTAGCAATAACTATTATAGAAAAATTAGAAAGCATAATGAAAATTTAAAGAGCATATTTCAATATTACCACAAGATTAAATAAATATTAATTTATTTGTATATATGCATATGTATTTATATAATTTATATTTTTTTTAAAAAATCATTGAAATCTTTACTCACATACAATTCTGTATTTTTATATAGCCCTGGATTTAACAGTATCTTTCTCAACAGGTGATACTGGGAAATATCTAAGTCCTCTGGGAGTCTTTTTATAGAATAGGTAGCTAGGAAGAAATTTTTTCTGATGGAAGGAAGTTTGTAAGTAAGCTTTGCTGAATACAAAAAAGAAAACACAAAATTTTGGAAGAAATGGTCATTCTGAATTCAGTGTATTTCCTTTTACTCTGATTTTTCTGTACTCTCATCCTGCATGGTTTCATCCTCTTAGTGAACACAACATAGAAATTGTTAACATTAAAAAAAAAAAGTCAAACAAATATGTGAAAACATTTTTGACCTTATCTTAATTGATGTGAATGCAAATGGGGACACAAAAATTCTAATCAGTTATAGAATATACCACAGCAAAATTTTGTAATTTAAAATGCTTAAACATGTTAGCAACAATGGTAAGATATGCTCAACCAGCAATATGATGTGTAGTGAAAGCATGTAAGCAGAAGCACCTCAGTCCCATGACTGGTTGAGATGATGCCTCTAGGAATAATGGCAATAGCCAACAGAACTATGAATACGAGGATCTGCTTCAAATAAAGAGGAGAAAGTTGAATGGGACCAACTTTCCTGAAAGAAAATATATATATATATATATATATATATATGTGTGTGTATGTATGTATGTATTTTAGAAAAACAGCAATCTGGATATCCTGGAGATGAGCAAAACATACAGAAACATGAAGAGAATTGGCATTTGGAAGTCAAAATGCAAAAAAAAATATATATATATATAAAAGCAAAGTGTGCATGAAAAATAGCCATTGGTAAGGCAACTTAATTGGAAAAAAAAAAAGAGTCTTTTCAAGAAATATATCCAGCTGCAAAAGATAAATTCACCCCCTTACCTCATACCATACAAAAAATTAACTTCAAATAAATCATACACCTCAATCTGGGAGCTTTAAGTAGCAATATTTTAGAATAAATGATAGCAGAAAATCTTTGTGACCTTAGATTGTGCAAAAAGGTTTTGATGAGACACCAAAATCATGATCTATAGAAAATTTGACAAACAATGCCTCATCATATTAGTTTTTACTTCAAAAAACACTGTTCAGGAAATGAAAAGATAAACCACGGATGGCTTCTTCTCCTCCCTACTTTGATTTTCTTCCCCAGTTTTCTTGCCTAGAAACTGAGTGACTTTCTTATCTAAGAATGTTTTCTGAAGGTTTACTTCCCACTCAATATCTGATTGTTCTCATGTGAGAGACCCAACTCCCAGCATCTAGTTGAGGCAAGAAAATGTGTATATTATTAAAAATGGGATAACTGTGAGACATTATTCAATTGCTGATTTAAGTTTCTAAGTTTTGGGTTTTTAAAAAATACCATAAAATATGTGGCAATAGGTTAGAATGTAACATTAAAAACAGCTTGCACATTGATATTTAGCTATATTTGTTTTACTATAAAAATTAATGTATGAAGTCAATATATGCACACATATAATCATGTTTTGGTACATACCTATACAAATTCCATTGAATATATAGAATTATACATGAATACAATCAACTTTTTATCTTAATTTATGAAATACTCATTTACAGGGAAAAATAAGAGATTTTTCTTAAGTTGTTGTTGTTGTTCAGTCACTAAGTCATGTCCGACTCTTTGTGACCCCATTAATTGCAGCACTCCAGGCTTCCCTGTCCTTTGCTATATCCCAGAGTTTGCTTGAACTCTTGTCCAGTGATGCCATCCAACCATCTCATCCTCTGTTGCCCTCTACTTGTCTTGCCTTCAATTTTTCCTAGCAGCAGGATCTTTTCCAATGAGTGAGCACTTGGCATCAGGTGGTCAAAGCATTGGAGCTTCAGCTTCAACATAAGTCCTTCCAATGAATATTCAGGGCTGATTTCCTTTGGGATTGATTGGTTTGATCTCCTTCTTGTCCAAGGACTCTCAAGAGCCTTCTCCAGCAACAGAATTCGAAAGCATCAGTTATTTGGCACTCAGCCTTCTATATGATCCAACTCTCACATACATACAAGACTACTGGAAAAACTATAGCTTTGACTAGGTGAACCTTTTTTTGGCAAGGAATGTAATGTCTCTTCTTTTTAATACACTGTTGAGGTTTGTCATACCTTTCCTTCCAAGCTGCAAGCATCTTTTAATACCAAGGCTGCAGTCATCATTCGCAGTGATTTGGGAGTCCCTCAAAATAATGTTGCTCACTGTTTCCATTGTTTCCCCATCTATTTGCCATGAAATGATGGGACCAGATGCCATAATCTTAGTTTTCTGAATATTGGGTTTTAACCCAACTTTTTCACTCACCTCTTTCACTTTCTTCTAGAGGCTCTTTAGTTCTTCTTCACTTTCTGCCATAAGGGTGGTGTCATCTGTGTATCTGAGATTATTGATATTTCTCCCAGCAATCTTGATTCCAGCTTGTGCTTCATCCATCCTGGCATTTCCCATCATGTACTCTGCATGTAAGTTAAATAAGCAGGGTGACAATATACAGCTTTGATGTACTCCTTTCCTGATTTGTAACCATTCTATTGTTCCATGTCCAGTTCTAACTGTTGCTTCTTGATCTGCAACCAGATTTCTCAGGAGGCAGGTAAGGTGGTCTGGTATTCCCATCTCTTCAAAAATTTTCCACTGTTTGTTGTGATCCACACAGTCAAAGGCTTTGGTGTAGTCAATGAAAGAAAAGTAGATGTTTCTCTGGAACTCTCTTGCTTTTTTGATGATCCAGCAGATGTTGGCAATTTGATCTTTGGTTCCTCTGCCTTTTCTAAAACCAGCTTGAACATCTGGAAGTTCCCAGATGACATACTGTTGAAACCTTACTTGGAGAATTTTGAACAATTATAGTAGCATTTGCTAGTGTGTGAGATGAGTGCAATTGTGCAATGGTTTGAACATTCTTTGGCATTGCCTTTCTTTGGGATTGGAATGAAAACTGACCTTTTCCTGTCCTGTGGCCACTGCTGAGTTTTCCAAATTTGATGGCATATGGAGTACAGCACTTTCACAGCATCATCCTTTAGGATTTGAAATATCTCAACTGGAATTCCATCATCTGCACTAGATTTTTTCATAGTGATGCTTCCTAAGGCCCACTTTTCTTCACATTTCAGGATGTCTGGCTCTAGGTGAGTGATCACAACATTGCTGTTATCTAGGTCATGAAGATCTTATTTGAATAGTTCTTTGTGTATTCTTGCCACCTGTTCTTAATATTTTCTGCTTCTGTTAGGCCCATACCATTTCTGTCCTTTATTGTGTTCATCTTTGCATGAAATGTTCCCTTGGTATCTCTAATTTTCCTGAAGAGATCTCTAGTCTTTCCCATTCTATTGTTTTCCTCTATTTCTTTGCATTGATCTCTGAGGAAGGCTTTCTTATCTTGATAACTCTGGTTAACTGACTGAAAACAATGTACAAAACCATTAAATTTCTCTCATACAGTGCTAATTAAAACTACTGACAACAGGACACCAAACAGTGTGATTAGGCAGATTCAAGTATTGATATCAACCATGCTCTTGGAATTAGCCTCCTGTTTAAATCCAATAGACTGTCAAGGTTTAGGTGACTTTCCCCTTAAGTTTCTGTATTGTCCTTGTACTGTAGTTGTAGTCGTTCTGTATTGTAATTGTTATCAGGAATTAGCCCACTTATAGTGGGAATTATTAACAATTTTGCATACTACATCTTGACCCACAAAGAAAAAGACTAGAACAATTTCATCCTCTATAACAGGCCTGGTCAGTGAGTTAAAGCTAGTATGAATGATCTGAGATAGCAGCAGTGCCTTTTTCAGATTGGGTCTGGACAAATTTTGTGATAGCCGTTCTTTTTGCATAGCTTCCATTCTTGGAATATCTGCCTAAAATGTGCACAGAAATAATGAGTCAGGTTTACCTCCAGAAGTTCCTCTGAGTAACAAAGAGTAGTTTCACTGTAAAGTAATATCTGTAGTCATCTGAGGTTTACACGAATTACTGGTGGTGTTTACTTAGATACTTGAAGATCACTTATAAACTCTAATGTATAAGTTATTGTGTTTTCAAGACTAGATTAATATCTGGCTTCTACACAGTAAGTATAACTTCCAATGGTACACCTGTCAGTTATGGGGGCGTAGGGAAGTGCTGTTAAAGTTGTTGGGTATTTCCAAATGTGACTCATATTAATCAAGGTGGATATGTTGACCTTGACATAAACTTTAGGGTTTCATATGCAGCTTGAATAATTGACTCTGGTCTTTGTTTTTGAGGAGACTTGGTTAAGGGAGACAGCATAATCTGTACTGTTAGTGTATAATACCAACTGGGAGGAATTCTGCCTTGAAGAAAGTCTGACTAATACTTTCAGAAATGGGGACGTAGGAATATAGAAAAGTACTTACATGTGTTTTGTGTTGAAAGTGCAGTGTCTGGGCTCTTCAGTAGCTGTTTTTGGTATATTTCTACTTAGGGATGAGGAGAATGGCAATCAAATCATGGTGAGAACCGTCTGTTCAGTGATGGCCAATACAGCAGTCCACTGAACTCAAGGTTCCTATATTTTAGGAAACCTGCAATAGAGTATTAAAAAATATTATTGGAGTATAGTTGATTTACAAGGTAAAAATTACATGTGTACAGCAAAATTACCCAGTTATATATATATGTACAACCAAAATTATTTTCCCTTATAGACCATTACAGAGTGCTGAGTAGAGTTCTCCATGCTATGCAGTAGGTTCTTATCATTTGCCTTTTTTTTTTCCAATTATTTTTATTAGTTGGAGGCTAATTACTTTACAATATTGTAGTGGTTTTTGCCATACATTGACATGAATCAGCCATGGATTTACATGTGTTCCCCATCCTGAACCCCTCTCCCTGGTCACTGAGCAGTAAAGAAGCCACCTGCAATGCAGGAGCTGAAGGAGACCTGGGTTCAGTCCCTGGGGTGGGAAGATACCCTGAGAGGAAATGGAAACTCACTCCAGTATTCTTTTGCCTGGAGAATTCCGTGGACAGGGGAGTCTGGTGGGCTACAGTCCACGGGGTTGCAAACAGTCAGACCTGACTGAAATGACTTAGCAGTGACAGCTTTTTGTATAGAGAAGTATACATATGGCAATCCCAATCTCCAAGTTGTTCCTTTTCTTATACTCTAGTAACCATAAGTTTGCTTTCTACATCTGTGACTTTACTTCTGTTTTGTAAAAAAAAGTTCATTTGTATTACGTGCTGTGTGCTGTTCTTAGTTGCTCAGTTGTGTCTGACTCTTTGCGACCCCATGAACTGTAGACTGTCAGGCTCCTCTGTCCATGGGGACTTTCCAGGCAAGGATACCGGAGTGGATTGCCATGTCTTCCCGCAGGGGATCTTTCAAACCCAGATGTCCCATATTGAAGGCAGGCTTTTTTTTTTTTTTTTTTTTTTTTTTTTTTTTACCATCTGAGCCACCTGGGAAGCCCAGAATTTTAGCTACGACAGTGAAATTGGGAGTGGGGGAGGGCAGGATAAGGCTCTAAGATCACGCTGAGGGTTATGGAGAAAGAGGACGAAGACAGGGCAGCTATTTCCCGGTGACTGTTGTGTTTCCGTCTCCATACCATTAACCCACACTTCGGTTCCCACTGCTCCCCTCCAGGGACTGGAGTTAGAATCTAGATGGGCCCCTGACCACGCACATTGCTGGGTTAGATGGTGGAATCGACAGGGCATTTTTGTTCATTAAGAAGGTTTCAGGGGCTGTTATGAAAAGTTAGATTATTACTGAGATCCAATCTTCCCATTTCTTTAAATTTTTGTGGTATTACTTTTCCAGGTGCCAAAGTTTTTATTGTCCTATACTATTAATACCACAAAAATTTTCTCATTACAGGAAAACCAATATTATCTTAAAAAATTCACCTCAGACCCCCATCTTTAATTTGGAATGGTCAGACACAAGAGGGATGAAAGTGTGTGTTATACATACAGAAAGCCTTTATGGCCCACAAGTTTATATATATTGGATACTGGAACAGGCCTTGTTGACTATGCAGCCAATTCAGTGGTCAATATCTTTATGACTGGGGTCCTGTCAATTCAAGAATGTACACTAGACAGCTGATTCAGAATTAAGTTGAATCCTCTAGGCTCACATTTTACCTTGGTGACACCTGGAGATTGTAGCAATCAGGCGGGACTGGGGTTGGTCTTAAAGAAAGAAGTGTGATTCAGAAATGCTCAGGGCAGAATTCTACATTCTCTAAAATTCTCTATAACCTCTTATCCATTTTGTCCTCATTGCTAACCACATACTGGCGAAAAGGAGATCTCTTTCTTGGGACAGTCACATATAATTACCAACCTGACTCTCTAAAGTGCATGTGCCAAGAGGAGGTGATGTAAAGGGAAAGAGAATCAGAAATGCTTTTGAGTCCATTTTTAGGAGGCCTTTCAAAATGATGAGGTGCCCATGGAATGTGTCTTCAGTTCAGTTGAATTGAGTTGCTCAGTGGTGTCTGACTCTTTGTGACCCCATGAACTGCAGCACGCCAGGCCTCCCTGTCCATCACCAACCCACGGAGTCCACCCAAACCAATGTCCATCGAGTCGGCAATGCCATCCAACCATCTCATCGGCTGTCATCCCCTTCTTCCCCTGCCCTCAATCTTTTCCGCGTCAGGATCTTTTCCAATGAGTCAGCTCTTCACACCAGGTGGCCAAAGTATTAGAGTTTCAGCTTCAACATGAGCCCTTTCAATGAACACTCAGAACTGATCTCCTTTAACATGGACTGGTTGGATGTCTTGTAGTCCAAGGGACTCTCAAGAGTCCCCTCCAACACCACAGTTCAAAAGCACCAATTCTTCTGTGCTCAGCTTTCTTTATAGTCCAACTCTCACATCCATACATGACCACTGGAAAAACCATAGCCTTGAGTAGACGGACCTTTGTTGGTAAAATAATGTCTCTGCTTTTTAATATGCTGTCTAGCTTGGTCATAACTTTCCTTCCAAAGAGTAAGTGTCTTTTAATTTCATGGCTGTAATCACCATCTGCAGTGATTTTGGAGCCCAGAAAAATAACGTCAGCCACTGTTTCCCCATCTATTTGCCATGAAGTGATTGGACCGGATGCCATGATCTTAGTTTTCTGAATGTTGAGCTTTAAGCCAACTTTTTCACTCTCCTCTTTCACTTTCATCAAGAGGCTCTTTAGTTCTTCACTTTCTGCCATAGAGGTGGTGTCATCTGCATATCTGAGGTTACTGATATTTTTCCCGGCAATCTTGATTCCAGTTTGTGCTTCCTCCAGCCCAGCATTTCTCATGATATACTCTGCATATAAGTTAAATAAGCAGGGTGACAATATACAGCCTTGACATACTCCTTTTCCTATTTGGAACCAGTCTATTGGAATGTGTCTAGGGAATGAGAATAGTCAGATATCTTGATTATCATCCCATTGTTGAATGTTTCATGATAAAAGTCATTCTATTACATGAAAATGATTAGGAAAGCTGAAAATATTTTGCATATTAGTATATAGAGTTAAAATGATGTGGCAAGAGTCAGCTGAGTAGAATGAAAGTATTCTCAATCTATGAGTAATAAAATACAATACTACTTTATGAGATGAACTACATTTAAATTAATCTTTTATCTTAATGTTCTTTTTTCATCTGTCTCCATTTACATATAGGAAAGTTATGACCAATCTAGATAGCATATTAAAAAGCAGAGACATTACTTTGCCAACAAAGATCCGTCTACTCAAGGCTATGGTTTTTCCAGTGGTCATGTATGGATGTGAGAGTTGGACTGCGAAGACAGCTGAGCACCGAAAAATTGATGCTTTTGAACTGTGGTGTTGGAGAAGACTCTAGAGAGTCCCTTGGACTGCAAGGAGATCCAACCAGTCCATCCTAAAGGAGATCAGTCCTAGGTGTTCATTGGAAGGACTGATGCTGAAGCTGAAACTCCAGTACTTGGGCCACCTCATGAGAAGAGTTGACTCATTTGAAAAGACCCTGATGCTGGGAGGGATTGGGGGCAGGAGGAGAAGGGGGAGACAGAGGATGAGATGGCTGGATGGCATCACCGTTTCGATGGGCATGAGTTTGATTGAGTAAACTCCAGCAGTTGGTGATGGACAGGGAGGCCTGGCGTGCTGCAATTCATGGGGTAGCAAAGAGTCGGACACGACTGAGCGACTGAACTAACTAACTATATACATGTATATATATATACACACACACATATATTTCAATGGTAAAACTGAAAAGAAAAAATGTATGTGTTGACAGCTGAGATAGATATGTGCATTTAAATTCTTTATGCAGAAGAGAAATAATTGATCAAAATATTTCCTTTGAAGCAGTGTGACTGATCATATAAAAGATACTTGGTTACCTGCCTACAACGCAGGAGATGTGACTTCGATCCTGGGTTGGGGAAGATTACTTGGAGAAAGGCATGGCAACCCACTCCAGTGTTCTTGCCTGGAGAATCCCATGGACAGAGAAGTCTGGAGGGTGACTGTCCATGGGTTGTAAGGAGTTGGACATGACTGAGTGACTTTCGCTTTCACTTGGTTACAAGTAAGATTCAAATAAATATTCAAAACTTTATTGGCTTTACAATATTCTATTAGTCAAGAAGGCAAATATTTAAATCTTTACATTTAGCCATTTAATATCATATATTTTGGGGTTACATTAAATATATTTCACAACCAGTACTGCAAAGCAGAGAGACCAGTAAAAGGGATACAGTGATCACTCACAATTGATACCAGCTATGAAAAACAAACCAGCTGTCCTGGTGAGTATTAGCTCATATGTATTCAAGATAGCCAGAAAATACTCATTTATGTAGACACAATCATCTGGTAATTTGGAGTGATGATTTGCTTCACTGATGAAACTTAAAAATCATTCTGATGGAAACTATTTTAAGCATCCCAGAAATATTCACGGCAAAATGTCATTAGTATGATGTACTTGATGGCACTGAAATTTAGGAGCTTGATGATACAGGGAAATAACCCTTTGGGTGATATTTTAATTCTTACTAATGATCTAATATGACCCAGAGCATGACTCCTTTTTAGATTGATTTTACTTTATCTTAGATTCTTTCTTACTTGCAAAGGGCTGCCTCATTGAAAATAGTGTGTGTATATGTTTGAACTTACAGCAAAATATTGGATGCATTCTAATCAAAGATTTCATATTGCTGTAATAGTTGCATAAGAAAGAGTCATTAGGTGGAATAAAATACTCAGAAGTAAAATTGTATTTTCAATTTAGGCAAATGGACATGAAAAGAATTTACAATGTGTAGAGATGGGAAAGAGCCATAGATCTTTAGAAAGTCTTATATCTTTTGCAAATTTGTATTGAAATAATAATGAATGTGGCAGTATGTGAACAACATATTTTATTGCCACTTGTTTTGAAAAAATGCATTTCAATAAACAGCACAATAAAAATATTGGGATCACATGAAAAATCAATAAAGTATTCAGATATTTATAATCAGACCTAGAATAAAAGATAATAATAATAGAAGTTAGTTTCTGCTACTCTGGTTCTGGCAGTCATTAAATAGCAAGTCATATGTAAATATGCAAACTACCTATCAGGCTCTTATGCACAGCTCTTGTACATGGACTGCTAGTAAATTCAGAGAAGCACCAAAAGGATTCAGGAAATATGTGTATAAAAGTGCAAAAAATACTTTGAATATTTTTACATGAATAATGTGTCTTTTACATTGTGAAACAGGTTTTATAGTGGAGAAAAATGTTTTTCTATTCTATAGATATACATATACGCATATCTTTATCATCAGAAATGTTCCTTAGATGTTTGATTGTAGGTATTTTACTGGATAAAACTGTGTTAAGACACCACCGCTTTTTTTTTTTTTTCTGTTTATTTTTATTAGTTGGAGGCTAATTACAATATTGTAGTGGTTTTTGCCACACATTGAACATGAATCAGCCATGGATTTACATGTGCTCCCCATCCTGAACCCCCCTCACACCTCCCTCCCCACCCCATCCCTCTGGGTCTTCCCAGTGCACCAGCCCTGAGCACTTGTCTCATGCATCCAACCTGGGCTGGTGATCTGTTTCACCCTTGATAATATACATGTTTTGATGCTGTTCTCTTGAAACATCCCACCCTCACCTTCTCCCACAGAGTCCAAAAGTCTGTTCTGTACATCTGTGTCTCTTTTTTGGTTTTGCATATAGGGTTATTGTTGCCATCTTTCTAAATTCCATATATATGCGTTAGTATACTGTACTGGTCTTTATCTTTCTGGCTTACTTTACTCTGTATAATGGACTCCAGTTTCATCCATCTCATTAGAACTGATTCAAATGAATTCTTTTTAATGGCTGAGTAATATTCCATGGTGTATATGTACCACAGCTTTCTTATCCATTCATCTGAAGATGGACATCTAGGTTGCTTCTATGTCCTGGCTATTATAAACAGTGCTGTGATGAACACTGGGGTACATGTGTCTCTTTCAGATCTGGTTTCCTTGGTGTGTATGCCCAGAAGTGGGATTGCTGGGTCATATGGCAGTTCTATTTCCAATTTTTTAAGTTTTAAATGTCATTTCTTATTAAATTTAGAGTCATAAGAAATTTCCTCTTGTTTAAAATTTACATCCTTAGACAAATTAAAATATCTTAATGATTTCATATTTTTTCCTAATTTTCCTTGTTTGAAAAAATTTTCCACAAGTGCTTAATAAATGAATTTTCTAAAATTAATCCTCACAAGTAGGTCTAGGAAAGCTATTAATAAGATTTAGTATCATGAAATAATATCCCTAAATTGAGTTCAAATGTTTGTCCTTGACCAATGAGGTTGCTGTGTGACTTTGGACAAAAATCATTTAATTGGTATTTTTCTAATTATTGACACTTGTTATATAAGGGAATATATCATGATATATCCAAACTTCTATTCTTTATGATTCTAAATCATGGGTGCATGTCAAATGCTTAACAACCTCTTTAGAGTTATGGTTTAAATATAACATTACTTCAATAACAATTCAATTCTCTATCTTGACCTAAAATACATTTGCATTACATAAAGGTAGTAAGGCAATAAAGAGGATAATTCCACCTTTCATCTACCTGGCAAACTCTTTTTTTTTTTTTTTAGGTTAGAGAAATCACCAATGGCACTCCAAGTCAAGACCCAGGTATGATCTTTCCACATGATTGAAATTTCTCAGCTACTTGACTAGTCATAAGAATGATCTCATGATTCCTAAGCAATGCATATATTGTACTATTTAACATCTTCAAATGTTATTGGACAGATATGCCTATGATATTTTAAATAAATTGATCTTCTGGGTTTCTTCCAAAACAATTCTGTTTTGAAACTTCCTTGGATGTGTGGAATAATCCCCCATCGATTTGTCCTGCAATTACTCATTTAGTCATTCTAAATTTTATCACCCATGGAAACAGTCACCTCTACTGATCTGTGAGTTTCCACACAGATTCACAACTAATACAACTAATATTTGTTGTTGTTCAATCACTAAATTGAGTCTAACTCTTTGTGATTCCATGAACTGCAGCCCACCAGGCTCTTCTGTCCTCCCCTATCACCTGGAGTTTCCTCAGATGCGTGCCCATTGAGTCCGTGATGATATCTAACCATCTCATCCTCTGCACCACTTTTTTCTTTTACCTTGAATATTTTCCAACATCAGGGTCTTTTCCAGTGAGTCATCTCTCTCTTCACATCAGGTGGCCAAAGTATTGGAGCTTCAGCATCAGTCCTTTCAATGAATATTCACGTTGAATTCCTTTATCGTTGACTGGTTTGGTCTCCTTGCCATTCAAGGTACTCTCAAGAGTCTTCTCCAGCACAACTCCAAAGCGTCGATTCTTCAGCAATCAACCTTCTGTATATGATTACTGGAAAAACCATATCTTTGACTATATGGACATTTGTTGGCAAAGTGTTGTCTTTGCTTTTTAATATGCTGTTTAATTTTTTTCTGGCTTTCCTTCCAAAGAGCAGCATCTTTTAATTTCATGGCTGCAGTCACTGTCCACAGTGATTTTGGAGCCCAAGAATATCAAATCTGTCATTGTTTCCACTTTTTATCCATCTATTTGCCATAAAGTAATGGAACCCATTACTTCATGGGATGCCACAATCTTAGCTTTTTGAATGTTGAGTTTTAAGCCAGTTTTTTTTTTTTTTTTTCACTTTCTTCTTTCACTTTCATCAGGAGGCTCTTTCCTTCCTCTTCACTTTCTGCCATTAGAGTCATATCATCTGTATATCTGAGGCTGTTGGTATTTCTCCTAGCAATTCCAGCTTGTGATTTATCCAACCCAGCATTTTGTATGATGTACTCTGCATTAAGTTAAATAATCAGAGTAACAATATAGAGCCTTGTCATAATCCTTTCCCCTTTTTTGAACCAGTTTGTTGTTCCATGTCCAATTCTAACTGCTGCTTCTTGACCTGCATACATGTTTCTTGAGAGATAGGTAAGGTTGCCTGATATCTCATCTCTTTAAAAATTGTTGACAGTTTATTATGATCCACACAGTCAAAGACTTTAGTGTAGTCTATTAAACAGAAGTAGATTTTTTTCTGGAATTCCTTTGCTTCCTCTGTTATTCAACAAATGTTGGCAGTATTATTTCTGGTTCCTCTGCCATTTACAAACCCAGCTTGTATATCTGAAAGTTTGCCATTCATGAACTGTTGAAGCCTAGCTTGAAGGATTTAGAGAATTACCTTGCTAGCCTGTAAAATGAGTGCAATTGTATGGTAGTTTGAACATCCTTTGGCATTGCTCTTCTTTGGGATTGGAATGAAACCTGATCTTTTTCCAGCACTGTGACCACTGCTGAGTTTTCTAAATTTGGTAGCATATAGAGTGCAGCACTATAACATCATCATCTTTTATGTTTTAAAATATCTTAGCTGGAATTCCATCACCTCCATAGCTTTGCCCATAGTAATGCTGCTTAAGGCCCACTTGTCGTCACACTCCAGGATGTCTGGCCCTAGGTGAATGACTGCACCATCATGGATCTCCAGGCCATTAAAACCTTTCTTGTATAGTTCTTCTGTGTTTTCTTGCCACCTCTTCTTAATCTTTTCTGCTTCTATCTCAAGTTATCATGAAGAGATCTCTAATCTTTACCATTCTACTATTTTACTCTATTTCTTTGCTTTATTCACTTAAAAAGGCTTTATTATCTTTCCTAGCTATTCTCTGGGACTCTGCATTCAGTTGGGTATATCTGTATCTTCTTCCCTTGTTTTTCACTTCTTTTCTTTCCTCAGCTATTTATGAAGCCTCCTCAGAGAACCACTTTGCTTTCTTGCATTTCTTTTACTTTGGGATGATTTCAGTCAACACCTCCTGTCTAATGTTACAAACCTCCACCCATACTTGTTTAGGGACTCTGCCTACCAAATTGAATCCCTTTAATCTACTCATCATTTCCACTGTATTTACCATTTCCACTGTATCATTTCCATATAAGGAATTTGATTTACATCATACCTGAATGGACTAGTGGTTTCCCCTACTTCCTTCAATTTAAACCTGAATTTTGCAATAAGGAGCTCATGATCTGAGTCACAGTCAGCCCCAGGTCTTGTTTTTGCTGACTGTATAGAACTTCTCTATCTCTGGCTGAAGAAAAAAAAAAAAAAAAACATAATCAATATGATTTCAGTATTGATCATCTGGTGCTAGTCATATGTAGAGTTTTCTCTGGGGTTGCAGGAAATGTGTGTTTGCTATGACCAGCATGTTCTTTTGACAAAACTTTATTAGTTTTTGCCTTGCTTCATTTTGTCCTCCAAGGCCAAACTTGATTGTTGTTCTGAGTATCTCTTGACTTCCTACTTTTGCATTCCAATCCCTTATGTTTGGTGTTCATTCTAGAAGGTGTTGTAGATCTTCACAGAATTTGTCAACTTTAGCTTTTTCAGCATCAGTGTTTGGAGCATAGACTTAAATAACTGTGATGTTGAATGGCTTGCCTTGGAAACAAACTGAGATCATTATGTCATTATTGAAATTACATCCTAGTATGACATTTTTAACTCTTTGGCTGACTCTGAGGGCTGCTCCATTTCTTCTAAGATATTCTTGCCCATGGTAGTAGATATAATGGTCATGAATTGTTTGCCATTCCCATCCATTTTAGTTCACTGATTCCTAAGATGTTGGTGTTTAGTACTGCCATCTTCTGCTTGACCAAGTCCAACTGACCTTGATTCATAGATCTAACATTCTCCTTCCTTATGCAATATTGTTCCTTACAGCATCAGACTTTACTTTCTCCACCAGACACATCCACAACTGAGCATCATTTCCACTTTGGCCCTGACACTTCATTCTTTCTGAAGTTATTAGTAATTACCCTCGTCTCTTCCGCAGTAGCATATTGCACACCTTCTGACCTGTGTTGGGGGGGGGGGCGGTGTGGAATCTTCCAGTGTCATAACTTTTTTGCCTTTTCATACTGTTCATGTGATTCTTGAGGCAAGAATACTGAAGTATATTACCCTTTCCTCCTCCAGTGGACTATGTTTTGCCAGACCTCTTCACTATGACCTGCTTATTTTAGATGGCCCTGTATGTCATGACTCATAGCTTCAGTGAGTTTTGCAAGCCCCTTTGCCATGACAAGGTTGTGATTCCTGAAGGGAACAACTAACATATCTAACCACATAACTCCCCACTGCAGTCAACTAATATACATCATCTTATGTTGCTGCTATGATTACTGTCAACCTTAAAATATATTTATATTACTTTTTTTAAAATATGGAACCAGTTTCCTGTCCTAAAGTTCTAAAATTAGCTATTAGTAAAAGCCTGACCTTCATTTTGTAATAATTTATTCAATGTCAGTCTTCTTATATAGATATTATTACCCCCTTGATTAAATAAGCAGTATTCAGGTCTCTGAATATTTAGTTATAATTGCCAAAAACCTATGATGTATTGTTTACTATTTATTGTTTTCCATATAAATATCATATATTTTTAATAATTATCCACAATATATTTATATTTGATGATTGCTGGCATATAGGGTTTACATTTCTACAGGTGAAGTTGATAAGAAATTAATACATAATTTGGAAGAGGATAAAAATACTAGAAATTTTAGAGGAATAGTAATGATTTTGTAGTTCAACACTGCTATTTTAGGAAACAATCAAGGTCCACCAATTGTATAACCAGATTGTAGCAGAATTGGGAATAAGACACAGCTCAACAATTTTCTTTCCAGTATTTCACAATCACAATCTTGTCTAACATGTCATATGTTGCAAATTTCTATGTTCATCTGTGGCAGCAGTGTAATGATACTTCCTATTTTTAGTTTGTTAGGAATAAATAATCCAAATCTATCACATGACAGCATTTTCTGTTGCATCTGTGAGATAACAGACTTTCACTGCCTTTCAGGAGGAAGGCAGCAAGTACAGCTTATCAATGGCATGCCCTGAGATCGAGCATCTGAGACAATCTTTGTTGTTTGTCTATGTGCTACTGTGGCCAAATATCAGAAGCTTGATCCTCATGTGGCCCAATTAACTGCATATTGTTCTTCAACTGCTGGTAGTACAGTTGATTTATTTCTTTTCAGGTTGATATCTTTATAAAGACATTTTAAAAAAGATCTCTTTTATAGTAAGCTTTTGTTTCAGAAGCACATTGTATTTAGCATTAATTGCTTGTATTTTAAAGGAATACATGGAAATGTTATCATGCAGTAACTGAAAGAGAATTAAAATATTTTGAATGTTGAACCATTATAATATGTGAAGTTAGATATGTAGATTTGAGAGGTTCTCTCATCTTTTGATTTGGTGTCATCATATCTCTGGAATTTGTACTGGTCAAAGCATCATGAATAGAGACAATAAAATGTACATTTTTCAAATGAGAATATTTTTAATAAAAATGCTATTCATAAAGGGCAATGTGTTTTGCTTTTATGTAGAATAAAAGAAATCACAATCTATATATAATCAGATTTTATATATAAATGAGCCTGAAAACTTCACAGAAAGAACTAAAACTATAAATTTGTTATTTAAGAGAAAAAAACATTGGGGTAAATGAAAAGGATATTAAAAATACTCTTTTTAAAATGTTATATGGGAATGAATGACTATCAGTTTCCTCATAGTGGGAATCCACATTCTGAAGAAATTATAGATATCTTAGAATTCTTCAAATAGTTTTTTTAAAAACCTTGTGTATTTGTTTTTTTCATAAAATTCCAACAAATTTATTAGTACCAAACTAGTAAGTACATGGATATTATCATGGTAGTGTGAGGATCTTATACAGATAAATTTTGGATTAAAAATGGAATATCTTTCAGTTGAGAGATTATGTAATACCCATAAACTTCAAATTAAAAAACAACAAGAGAATAAACATTAAAGAGAAAGATATAGGTATAATTTATAGAGACTCAAAAATCACATTTTATTAAAAATCTGATAATGATAACCTTCATTAATACAGATTTTTTAAAAGCTTAAAAGTTAGTAATCATAGTATCAGTAGATCTTCAAGAAACATACCTTGAATTTTACAATTCAATTGTGTTGATTTGCTTTCACAGAATAAGGGATGATCATAAAAACTAATTGCAGTGCTGGACTATCTGTTGATTAATTCTTAAAATACCAAGCAGGCTATTTTTTAATGTAGTGAAAATACACATTTAAATTTTAATAACTTTGCCATAGCACTTCTAGTAGATGATATATCATGTAGAAAAGTAAAAGCATCTAGGTGTCATATTCTTTTATAAAGTTAAGAGGCATGCTAGAAATTACATATAATCAATACAAATGCAACTATAACACTAACTACATATGGCACCCTCCAGTTTAATTCTTTCTTCGTAGTTATTACTGGTGCTGGTTTTGTATTTAGAGTGTGCATAAAGAACAATGCTTTGGTACCAAAAAAAACCAAATCCATTCTATTATTATTTTAATAAAACAGTTAATTTCTCAAATCAATGCTTCAATAAGAAAGTTCTTTTTGAGAAATGTATATTAGTACTTAATTTTAATTTAGGGTTTGATTTAAAGAATAGACATTTTTCTTTTATAAAGAGAAACCATCAATTTTTCCAGGAGAAACTCCATGGAAATCATCCATAAACATTTAAAAATTCAGATTAATGAAAAGTACAAGCAAAATATTTGGGAAAATAGTTTGATTTTCATGAAAGGTAAAAAAACAAGTAAATATCATTCATTTATACAATGTGACTAATCTGGGTTTTAGAATGGTTAATCCCATTTCAAATCAATCACATCACCTGACTGTAATATTTTTTCCAAATATGATAAAAATGTTTTTAAAATAAAGCATCATTTATTGTGTTCCTATTTGTGCTTAGAAGGAATGATATTTTCTAGAGTTCAAATGAATAATCACTTGTAAGTGAAGGTTTAAAAATTTTACAATTATCAATATGATTGTTGATCATCAATATTTCAAAAAATAAATAGTAGCATCTTAATATTTTCTTATCCTTAAAATATAATCTTATCTTTAAGACATAGGCAGTTTTTAAATTACTTGCATTTATTCTTATATTTTGTTTATTCAAACTGAAAAAAATATATCCCACTTCTCTTTAGGGAGTGCTCTCCTGTTCCCATCTTTAGAAGTAATCTTTTATCTTATGTTTTCATTCTGGTCATTGTTCCAGAATGTCTACTGTACTTTTAAATATTGAAAAAAAAATTAAAAGTTATAACCACAATGGGACTAGAACATTCATTACTTCCTAAACAAGTTCTTTTAGAGTCTTTGACTTTTATGTGATAGATGCATCATCTGTAGTCTTTTCAAATATCTAATTCTTTCAAAAGCATTCTTTTTTTTTTTTGCTACCGGGGACTTAACAATCAAATGTTCCTTTATATCCCCTATTTTTCAGTTCAGAGTTCTGGGAACTTATTGGCATTTTGCACTTCACAATATTTATTAAAATCATTCATAGTTGGATCATCTGCAATGTTCTGCAAGCCTCTGGCAACTACTCAGTATTAAAATTTTTCAGTGAGTTACCTCTAACTCCTCCCATCCCAAATACTGAAACTTATAACTCAATATATACCATGTCCTAGCTATGCGGTCGTGAGTATGCCTGCAATGCAGGAGATCCCTTTTGGATTCCAGGGTTGGAAAATCCGCTGGAGAAGGCACAGTCTACCCAATCTAGCATTCTTGGGCTTCCCTTGTGGCTCAGCTGCTAAAGAATTTGCCTGCAACGCAGGAGACCGGGGTTTGCTCCCTGGGTTGGAAAGATCCCCTAGAGAAGGGAAACGCAACCCACTTCTAGTATTTTATCCTGGAGAATTCCATGGACGGTACAGTTCGTGGGGGTTGCAAAGAGTCCGCCACGACTGAGCGACTTTCACTTTCATTTTGTTCTCAGTAAAATTTACTCATTAAATGTTTGCCCCTCATCATGTTTAATTCCTTCTGCCTGCTATCTATATTGTATTGTTGTTGCTTGAGAAGGAGGTGGGCTACTGGGGAATTCCTCTCTGATCTTTTCTTCCATAGCTAAAAGAAGCAGAGTTCTGAGAAGACAGTAATAGCAACGGAAGCAGCCCTAGAACAGGGGAAATCATTTTGTTTCCTCCAAAGTTCTAAATATAGAGTATAGCAAGAAACCCAGACCTCTAAGAGAAGGTTCTTGGTAGTAGTTTATTATGGGTAACAAATAACCTCTCTGAATACCTCTATCTTTTTAAAGCCTTCCCTGATTCAGACATACAATGCATTCTAATATTGACTGTATCTCCAATATTTTCTTATTTACAGTCTTCTTGTATTCATTTCACAGTTTTAGTTGCATTCTCATTTGTTATTTGATTTGAGTCATATATTATCAAATATAAATTATGGAATATATAGTTATGTGACTTATTTGATTGGTGAATGACTAAATAATTGAGCATAACTAGATTTAGGCTATGAAATTTGCATGTGACTGAGCAACAGTATACTGGTTTTCCAAAATCTTTTGATAATAAGTCATTTTGGATACAGCCCACATGCACGTTTTCAAATTTACATGATATAATTGATACCATGACAAGTTATTGTTTACTCTCAATAAGTAAGTGTAACAATCTAATGTGCAAATAGTTCAGGTGACTTATATTGATAGGTGGTTCACAATTCCACAAAAATTAATCTGATGTCTAAAGACATCATTTTAAGAAAAGCAGTGATTCAAAACAGGAAAACACGTCTTTTTTTGCACCTACATGTCCTTCACATCCTCACATCCCACATTATTTTGGAAGTAAGTAATTCTGTCTTAAAACCTGCATGTTCTCTTCTCAACCTATTCTTACTGTATCTAGCCCTAAAGTCCTTATGTAGAGTTCAGAAGGTTCTTTCGTAATTGGAAGTTTTCATTTTAATATCTAAGGAAGTAGAACCTGCCAGTGGCAACAGCTAGCAAGCAATGCAGTGGCTTGCAATGTAAGAGAATCATAAAGATGATGACCAAGTTCTTAAAAACTTTATTTTCTCACATTTGTTAAATTAAGAAATCTATTTCATTAATAATGATATGATTTCTTTAATACAGTTTTGTTGGATATGTTTTGGGAAAAACTTTCTTTCCTTCTTTCTTGGTCTGATAAAAAAGAAAAAAAAAATAACACTATAACTAACCTCTTAACAGATATTTAAGTGTTCAGTAAAATATTGCTAACTATAAGCCCAATAATGTAGAGCAGATCTCTAGAACTTTTTAATTTTTCATGAATGAAACTTTAGCTATTGATCAGCCACCACTTTTTCCCCCCTCCTCAGTTCCAGCTACCACAATTCTATTTTTTGTTTCTATAATTCTGACAACTTTAGATACCTCATGTAAGTGGAGTCATGCCACATTTGACCTTCCATAACTGATTTAGTACGCTATTGTTTTCTTCTCCTGGTCAAATGGTCAAGTAGGAATAGAAAATATCTAAAAGACTCCTAAATATCTAAATCCTCAATTTCCAAATACTGGCCAATATAAGCATCTATTGCAAAATAGAATTAGTGATATGGCTTATACATTATGAAGGTTCTTGAAGCAATTTTCTTATGCCTGTTTTTAAATCAAATATTTTTCAGACATTAAGTAACAAGGCACTTGTTCCCAAAACAGGCTTTGAAAATTGCATGGATAAAGGATATTTGCATTATGTTTCCTGGACCTTTATTTTCCTTTTTTTCAAACTGTGATAAATAAATGGGTCTAAGGTCAGTTCCTTTATTGCTTTGTAAAAACTTAATTCTTCTACTTCCATTTTTAGTTTGAATGTTTTATGATAGTGTCAAAAGAAACTAATGGATATATTCTGTGCATAATTTACTTAGATGATTGTGAGGTAAAGAACCAATGTGAACATTCTGTGACAGCATTTCAGTGTAGAATTTAAGAATCCTATAATAGTAAAAATGGAATGATTAATATAATATATATGGATGATTCTTATAAATTTTATTGAGTGTGCTTTATTTGTGTGACATAGATTTGACTGAGACAATGTGCAATTAAAATTAATCAGCTCTCATTAGCTCTCATTATATAATTAGTGAAAATGCCTAAATTTGAATATTTATTCTTAAGGTGTCTTATAATACCATGATAAATCTACCTCTGTAAACATTTTCTGAAAAGTTAAAACTTTTGTGCAAAAAGAGCCCAAACTACTTACTCTCATTAACAAAGGAAACTTATTCCACCTGGATCAGAATAAAGTAAGAAGCAATGAACTTAAAATTTCAACTTACTAAATAATTTGGTAACAAAAATGAAACTGCTGATGTGTTTAATCAGCAGTTTAATCTCTAGCCTCTTGGATAAACAAAATTTCTATTGCTAAATTAATTCAGTCATTTTATTAAGGGACCTTTTTTCATAGCATTATCCATAAAGGATCACAGCCTAATAGACAAAATTAATTGTTTGGTTTATTGATTTAAGTGGCAAGCTTAATTTTTTCGTACTGTGAACTTCCCAGGTTGGTAGGTGCCCAATATGCTACTGGAGATCATTGGAGAAATCACTCCAGACAGAATGAAGGGATGGAGCCAAAGCAAAAACAACACCCAGTTGTGAATGGGACTGGTGATAGAAGCAAGGTCCGATGCTGTAAAGAGCAATATTGCATAGGAACCTGGAATGTTAGGTCCATAAATCAAGGCAAATTGGAAGTGGTCAAACAGGAGATGGCAAGAGTGAATATTAACATTCTAGGAATCAGTGAACTAAGATGGACTGGAATGGGTGAATTTAATTCAGATGACCATTATATCTACAACTGTGAGCAGGAATCCCTTAGAAGAAATGGAGTAGCCATCATAGTCAACAAAAGAGTCTGAAATGTAGTACTTAGATGCTATCTCAAAAAAGATAGAATAATCTCTGTTTTTTTCCAAGGCAAACCACTCAATATCACAGTAACCCAAGTCTATGCCCCAATCAGTAATGATGAAGAAGCTGAAGTTAAACAGTTCTATGAAGACCTACAAGACCTTTTAGAACTAACACCCAAAAAATATGTCCTTTTCATTATAGGGAACTGGAATGCAAAAGTAGGAAGTAAAGAAACCACTTAAGTAACAGGGGAAGTTGGCTTTGGAGTACAGAATGAAGCAGGGCAAAGGCTAACAAAGTTCTGCCAAGAGAACGCACTGCTCATAGCAAACACCCTCTTCCAACAACACAAGAGAAGACTCTACACATGGACATCACCAGATGGTCAACACCAAAATCAGATTGATTATATTCTTTGCAGCCAAAGATGGAGAAGCTCTTTACAGTCAGCAAAAACAAGACTGGGAGCTGACTGTGGCTTGGATCATGAAATCCTTATTGCCAAATTCAGACTGAAATTGAAGAAAGTGGAGAAAACCACTAGACCATTCAGGTATGATCTAAATCAAATCCCTTATGAATATACAGTGGAAGTGAGAAATAGATGTAAGGGAGTAGATCTGATAGACAGAGTGCCTGATGAACTATGGATGGAGGTTTGTGACATTGTACAGGAGACAGGAATCAAGACCATCCCCAAGAAAAAGAAATTCAAAAAAGCAAAATGGCTGTCTGAGGAGGTCTTACAAATAGCTGTGAAAAGAAGGGAAGTGAAAAGCAAAGGAGGAAAGGAAAGATATACCCATTCAAATGTGAAGTTCCAAAGAATACCAAGGAGAGATAAGAAAGTCTTCCTCAATGATCAGTGCAAAGAAATAGAAGAAAACAATAGAATGGGAAAGACCAGAGATCTCTTCAAGAAAATTAGAGATATCAATGGAACGTTTCATGCAAAGATGGGCTCAATAAAGGACAGAAAAGGTGTGGACCTAACAGAAGCAGAAGATATTTAGAAGATGTGGCAAGAATACACATAAGAACTGTACAAAAAAGATCTTCACGACCCAGATAATCATGATGGTGTGATCACTCACCTAAAGCCAGACATCCTAGAATATGAAGTCAAGTGGGCATCACCACAAACAAAGCAAGTGAAGGCGATGGAATTCCAGTTGAGCTATTTCATATCCTGAAAGATGATGCTGTGAAAGTGCTACACACAATATGCCAGCAAATTTGGAAAACTAAGCAGTGGCCACAGGGCTGGAAAAGATCAGTTTTCATCCCAATACCAAAGATAGACAATGCCAAAAAATGCTCAAACTACCACACAATTGCATTCATCTCACACACTAGCAAAGTAATGCTTAAATATCTCCAAGTCAGACTTCAGAAATACATGAACCATGAACTTCCAAATGTTCAAGGTGGCTTTAGAAAAGGCAGAAGAACCAGAGATCAAATTGCCAACATCCACTGGATCATCAAAAAAGCAAGAGAGTTCCAGGAAAACATCTATTTCTGCTCTATTGACTATGCCAAAGCCTTTGATTGTGTGGATCACAATAAACTGTGGAAAAGTCTGAAAGACATGGGCATGCCAAATCACCTGACCTGCCTCTTGAGAAACCTGTATGCAGATCAGGAAGCAACAGTTAGAACTGAACATGGAACAACAGACTGGTTCCAAACAGAAAAAGTAGTACATCAAGGCTGTATATTGTCACCCTGCTTATTTAACTTATATGCAGAGTATATCATGAGAAACGCTGGGCTGGAGGAAGCACAAGCTGGAATCAAGATTGCTGGGAGAAATATCAATAACCTCAGATATGCAGATGACACCACCCTTATGGCAGAAAGTGAAGAAGAACTAAGGGGCCTCTTGATGAAAGTGAAAGAGGAGAGTGAAAAAGTTGGCTTATAGCTCAATATTCAGAAAACTGAGATCATGGCATCTGGTCCCATCACTTCATGGCAAATAGATGGGGAAACAGTGGTTGACTTTATTTTTCTGGTCTCCAAAATCACTGCAGATGGTGACTGCAGCCATGAAATTAAAAGACGCTTGCTCCTTGAAAGGAAAGTTATGACCAACCTAGACAGCATATTAAAAAGCAGAGACATTACTTTGTCAACAAAGGTCCATCTAGTCAAGGCTATGGTTTTTCCAGTGGTCATGCATGGATGTGAGAGTTGGACTATAAAGAAAGCTGAGCGCCAAAAAATTGATGTTTTTGAACTGTGGTTTTGGAGGGGACTCTTGAGAGTCCCTTGGACTGCAAGAAGATCCAACCAGTCCATCCTAAAGGAGATCAGTCCTGGGTGTTCATTGGAAGGACTGATGTTGAAGCTGAAACTCCAATACTTTGGCCACCTGATGCAAAGAGCTGACTCATTGGAAAAGACCCTGATGTGGGAAAGATTGAGGGCAGGAGGAGAAGGGGGCGACAAAGGATGAGATGATTGGATGGCATCACTGACTCGATGGACATGGGTTTGGATGGACTCCATGAGTTGGTGATGGATAGGGAGGCCTGGTGTGCTGTAGTTCATGGTGTCACAAATAGTCAGACAGGACTGAGTGACTGAACTGAAACTGAAAGCTTAATTTAATTATTATAACCTTATCTCCATTAAAATAATTTAAAAGTACAAAAATTCATTAGACACCATATATTATTACTGTATATTTTGACTTGGTGTTATCTATTATTATCAAATAAATATGATAACATCAACTAGTTATGCTATATAACAGTTATTCTTTTCAAATATTTTATATTTATTTTGAATGCAACAAAATGAAATATTTAATGATAACATATACTTAAATGATAGCATTAGTGTAGTAGTGTTAGTCATTCAGTCATAAACTGAGTGATAGATCCCATAAACTCTAGTCTACCAGGCTCCTCTGTCCATGGAATTCTCCAGAAAAAGATACTGGAGTGGGTTGCCATTTCCTTTTCCAGGGAATCTTCCCAACCCAGGAATCAAACCTTGGTCTCCTGGGCTGCAGGCAGATTCTTTACTATCTGAGCCACCATGGAAGTCCTACTACATACTTCCTAAATCAGCATAGAATACATGAAGAGAAGGGTTCTATTGACCCTGCTGTCTTACAATACCAGTAATCTGTGAGGGTCTTTCTTCCCTCTGTTTGGAGCTTAATACCATAAGATAGTGCTCATAATTTGAGGGAAGAATCAAATAAATGATCAATACAGGTATAATAGATTAAATGATTGTTCACCAACCATGCAAAACCTTCCATCCCCCCCCCCCACACACACACACATACACATACTGTATCCAACGACATGCCTGTGATGTTGGATGTGGCCATGTGACTTGTTGGCAGTGGGACTGTGAGTGGAAATGGCAGGATGCCATCACATTTTTGCTTCTGACTTCTCCATGAGCCCTGGAAACCACAAGTGTGGAAAGAACCTGAGTGAAACTTAGCTCAAAGCAAAGCTGCTCCATTTTCATCACAGAATTAAGAGCAAGAAATAAATATTATTTTTCACTCAAATTTTGTGATTTCTTATTAAAGAAAAAGTGATGGATGCTATGGGATTTTATAATAATGCTTGCTTCTTGGGGTAGAGGTGACAGAGGAATGGCATGAAAAAGAGAGCCTGTGAGTAGGTGCAAAGTATTCTTGATGTTCTAGTACTTAAGCTGGATAATGGATCCATAGGAGTTCATTATGCCTGTAACTCACAAAAAGTAGATATGATGCTTGTGTAAAATATAACCTGAAATATCACAAAAGAAGAAAGAAGCAAAGTGAGTATCTCAATTTTAAAAGGAACACAATGAATTAGCATTATGCCTATGTAGAAATCATTTTTCATAATATTTCTGTGCAATTACATGTGTCCATATCATATTTATTATATATAAACAGACATATGTTAACATATATTTTATATTTTTAAAAGCTATTTAAGATGGTTCAATATCATTCTCAATTACAGTTCTCAGCAGAGCACAACTAAATTAACTTCACTTAATCAGTTTAGAAACCAATTGGTTTTATTTCTTTACTCTTCAGAACCATAAAAGCAAAATTTTAAATACTTGATTGACTTTCTGAAATATACTGATTATTTTTTCTTTATATTTATGTAACAGAGTTATATAATTTTTATATATACATATATATTTATAGACATAGTAGCTTTGCCACTACATCTATTTCTCAAATACTGTTATTCATGTGCTTGTACCAAATGAGTTTGCACACTTGAATGAGTTAAATATATTCAAAAGTTCCCACAGATAAACTTTTTAACTTGGACAATTTTTCATTGGGGAAGCAGAGAACTTTAGAAATATTATTTAGTAAAGTGTATGGTTTAATAAAAAATTATTTTAAGTTGCTATAGAATCATGCCTATCTACTGAAATATTTTAAAATGCCAATTATTTTCAAAAAAGTGTTTGTGATATTTTATTATTGATTAAATAATATTGAATAAATATCAATTTAGTATTGATTAAATACTTAATTTAAATTTTATTTAAAATTACACTATAAACAAATTTGATGTACAAAAACATTATATCTTATGATCACTAACCATGAAATCATACAGTTAATGAAATGCTAGAGACCAAACAAAGCAAAAATATCTGATTATAGCTTATGAACTTAAACACTGTAGGTCTCATATTGATGCTCCATATCTTGCTATGGTGGAGTAACATTGTCGTTATTGTTCAGTCACTGTGTCCAACTTTTTGTAACACCATGGACTACAACATGCCAGGCTTCCCTGTCCTTCACTATCTTCTGGAGTTTGCTCAAATTCTTGTCCATTGAGTTGGTGATGCTATATAACCATCTCATTTGCTGCCCCTTCTCCTGTTAAATTCAATCTTTCCTAACATCAATGTCTTTTCCAAAGAGTCAGCTCTTCCCATCAGGTGGCCAAAGTATTGGAGCTTCAGCTTCAGTTTCAGCCCTTCCAATGAATATTTAGGGTTGATTTCTTTTAGGATTGGCATTACCAAATTTGCATTTATAGATTTTACTTAGAAACCAAAAATACAACCTAAAATTATGTCTATCAATTTCACTAAAGAGAAAGCAAATTCATCCGCTTTCTTTTTGTTTCCAACTAACAACAACAAAAAAAAGAAATATAAAATAAATGCCATGAGTGCATGTTTTCTATATTGTCAGTATCTCTTGTTATTATTCAAAATCAAGTACTATACTTTAGATTCTTTGCCACACTCAGTATTTCATTTTCTTTTGCCTATTTCAGTATCTTGAAACAAAGAAAACAGGAAGATGTGAACTATTATTAAAGAAAAAACAAATCTCATTTATATTGTGTCACTTGAAATAATTTTGGAATATAAATAGTGAGGAAATTGATTAAATAATGTCACTCAGCAATTTCTTTTACAATTTGAAGTAACTTCCAGATGAATGAACTTGGTGCATTTAAAGTAGGCTCATTTTTAAATGAACATGTAAATATACTTTGATCTTTACCTCAGATAATATTCTTTTCCCTTAAAGCCTTCTGTAGATTTCCAATTTTACGATTACAAAAATATCCATTATACATATTATTATAATGATCACTATAAATTTCCTTCAATAAAATTGAACAAAATGAGAAAAGGTTCTATATTCTAATTATAACCAATCATTTTGCCCAATGATAGGGAGATAGGGAGAATTGATAGCAGACAGGGAGAATTGAAAAGGACTCTTCCTCAGTTCTTGGTAAGGACACAAAGAAGAATCTGAGGTCTTACTCATGCCAAAAATAAGTTTACTGAAGAAAGAACAGAAGGAACTCCTCATGGGAGAAGTAAGTCAAGTCAAGAGAGGAACTGAGCCAGGAATGATGAAGTACAGGGGTTTTCAAGATAGGGTTTTTATATATTCATTTAGGTGGGTGTGGACTGAAAATTTTGGTTGACAGTTGCAAGGTTGAATACCAACAGGCTTTATAAACTGTATCTTTCCCATAACTCAGTCTGTTATAATCAGATGTGTGTAAGTTTAAAATGTTTATGAACCATTAGTGGGCTCCTGGCTGCCTAAGGTCACTTGTAGACATGTCTGTGTATCAGGAGCACATGGGATTTGGAGAAGTCCTTGTGATTAGTTTGCATCCACTGTGTGCCTAGGACACATGCTCTGGAGTGGAAAACTCTCTGGTTACTTTTTAGCATAGCTGTGAGTTCTCCTGGGCCTCATTGGGGCCAGTCTGGAGTGGTGTTAGAAGACCAACTTGAATCTTTTTGGCCAGACCACTTTTTGTTGCTCATGCCTAACTTCCTACCTAACCAATCTACTTAAATTTATATGAATATTCCACATGTATCTAATTGGTTTACATTAATGTAACTGTAATCAATGTTTATTATCCATTTCCACAAGATGACTGAGAGGTGATCACATACAACTTTAAAAATGTATTTTCATAATCTATTTGATGGATAAATTCCTTATTTTTCCCAGTGTAGATCTTGTTACATATTACTATGTTTATTCTGCATCCTGCATTCCTGACTTCTTTAGTATTCATTCATTCTATGATGAATGCCTATTTCATTTTTGGTTGTTACAGTGAAAGTCAAGAAACCACTCTATCTAATTTTGCATGCATTCTTCATATATTGTAATTTAAAAAAAAAACCTTTTAAGAAATAAATGGATTTAGAATACTATCCATGTTTATAATTATTATGAAATAAAATAAAAACAAAACATTTAACAATGATGGACCAAATAAGCAGTCAGGTAATTTTTCTTTCAAGAAAGGCACTAACTGTTTCATGATCTTGCAATCAGGCTTGGAAAGACCCATCTACCATTTTGTCCATGTAGTATTTTAGACCCAAAACATCTAACACAGAGTTGGAGTATATCGTTAAATTTTAAAATTACCATAATTCCTTGGGTGTATATATAAAACTCCAAGAACATGGTTATTAGCATATGAAATAGTAAACTTGGTGTTTAACAGCAATTTTGGTAAATCAGTTATTTCATGCACATATTTACTGAGAATATATATATACCAATGACATTATTGACATAGAAAATAACCTTGCTTATGATTACTAGATATTTTGCAAGAGAATTATTGTTTCATGTTTATGAGGGCACTTATTTAGTATTGAATGTCTTCCTTATCTAATCCAATATGAGAAACCTACCAAAGTGTATCATCAGCTATGTAGAACACTGCTCTTTGTCTTGTTTAGAATGTTATTGCTTTCCTAGAGTACTATATCAATGGAAGTTATCTTTGAAATTAGAGACTGACCGTTCTTTGCAGGTATACACATATATTTCAATATGCATAGATCTGGAAATAACAGATGGAGTAAAGGTCTACAACCCTGCTCCTAGGAAACTATACGAATGAGAATAAAGTCAGCTCTAGGGAACTATAGCCAACCACATTTACTAGCGTTGTTTTCTCTATTGCCTTCAGGGAATAATTAATGAAGACTTAGTGCTTCTTGAGGATTACTCTATTCTCTTAGACCACTTTCTGTGGCATAGTTTTGATGACAGAATTTTTTTAAAGATATAATTTGGAAGAAAAACTGTGACCAACTTAGACAGCATATTAAAAAGTAGAGACATTTTGCCAAAAAAGGTCCATATAGTCAAAGCTATACTTTTTTCAGTGATCATATATGGATGTGAGAATTGAACCATAAAGAAGGCTGAGTGCTGAAGAATTGATGCTTTTGAACTGTGGTGTTGGAGAAGACTCTTGAGAGTCCCTTGGACTGCAGGGAGATAAAACTAGTCAATCTTAAAGGAAATCAAACCTGAATATTCATTGGAAAGACTGATGATTAAGCTGAATTTCTAATACTTCATCTACCTGATGCAAAGAGCCCATTAGAAAAGACCCTGATGCTGGGAAAGATTGAAGGCAGAAGGAGAAGGGGATGACAGAGGATGAGATGGTTGGATGGCATCATCGACTCAGTGGACATGAGTTTGAGCAAGCTCAGAAGATGAGTGAAGGACAGGGAAGCCTGGCGTGCTGCAGTCCACGGGGTTGCAAAGTCAGATGTGACTTACAACTGAACAACAACAACAAGATAACCTCACAGAAGACCAAGAAAATAAAATCCATCACTGTTTCCACTTTTCCTACTTCTATTTACCATGAAGTGATGGGACTGGATGCCATGATCTTAGTTTTTTTTAATGTTGAGTTTAAAGCCAGGTTTTTTCACTCTCATCTTTCACTCTAATCACAAATCTCTTCAGTTCCTCTTCACCCTCTGTCTTTAGAGTCGTATCATCTGAATACCTGAGGAGGTTGTTGACATTTTTCCCAGCAATCTTGATTCTAGCTGTGATTCATCCAGCCCGGCATTCCATATGATGTACTCATCATAGAGGTTAAATAAATAGGGTGATGACAGATTTAATTTTCTTAGGCTCCAAAATCACTGCAGACAGTGACTGCAGCCATGAAATGAAGATGATTGCTCCTTGGAAAGAATGCTATAACAAACCTAAACAGTATACTTAAAAGCAAAGTTGTCACTTTGATGACAAAGGTCTGTATAGTCAAATATATGGTTTTTCCAGTATTCATGTATGGATAAGAGAGCTGGACCATCCAAGTGCCAAAGAATTAATGCTTTTGAATTGTAGTGCTGGAGAAGACTCTTGAGAGTCCCTTGGACTGCAAGGAGTTCAAATCAGTCAATCCTAAAATAAATCAACACTGACTATTCATTGGAAGGAATGATGCTGAAGTGGAAGCTCCAAAACTTTGGCCACCTGATGTGAAGAGTTGACTCACTGGAAATAATCCTAATGCTTGGAATGATTGAAGACAAAAGGAGAAGGAAGTGACAGAGAATGAGATGGTTGGATGGTATCACTAATGCCACGGACATGAATTTGAGTAAACTACCAGAGATGGGGAAGGATAGAGATGTCTGGAGTGCTGTGGTCCTTGGGGTTACAAACAGTCAGATACCACATGGCGACTGAACAATTTTTATTTACTGCAATATACTTGAAAGACTAAAATTTGGGTTCTACCTATATCAAGCTATTTCACAATCTTTTTGCTGTTTCAGAATTAAAAGTTGAGTAAGTTAAACTATGTTTCCTACTATACCCTAAAATCAATTAAATCCTTTCTAGAAATTTCATAAAGATTACATAAAGAACTTTTACCTGGCATTTGTTTACATAGGAAGAAGACATACTCAAGGGCTTGCATATTAGAAGCACTGTTAGATTCCAAAAATTCCCCAAATTCAGTGTAAAGTTTTACAAATGAGTTAAATTTTTGTCTCTATTATGCTTTCAATCTTACTTAGACAGCCAGTACAGCCCCTCAGTGGAGAAGAAAACGGCATCTCACTCCAGTACTCTTGCCTGGAAAATCTCATGGACTGAGGAGCCTGGTAGGCTACAGTCCACGGGGTCACAAAGAGTTGGACATTACTGAGTGACTTCACTTTCACAGCCCCTCAGTGCCATTTGGATAAATGTATAGAGTAGCTCAGGCAGAGAAATCTGAATTAAAAAAAAAAAATGAAGATGAGAGAAAACATGCCAATTTCAGGTAAATAAATATAGTTGAGAGTTCCTGGAGCATAGCTCCAGAGATACAAGCAGGAGAATCAATGAAACTACTGTGTAAGGGTGTATCAGGAATATCATGTCCTAAGATGCTGATTTTCATTCTAAAGTAATGGGAGGCCACAAAATGATTGTGAGCAGGAATAGCACACTATCAAGCTTGCCCTTTAGAATAATTACTGTGACAGGAAATTTGAGAATATCAAAGAGAAATAAGACTAAAGACTGAAATACTGATGAGGAGGATATAGCAATAACCCAAACAAGAGATGCTATGGGTGTAAAATACTAAGCAGTAGTAAGATGGATAGGGAGATAATTTTTGACAGATATTTAAGAGATGAAATTAATATGATTTATGAATCATGGAAATTTCATTGAATCTAAATTTTCTGCCAAAGTGAAAAGGAGACCTAAAGAGTAATAATCTAGGTGGGAGTAAAGGAAATGGTTTCTTTTTGTGGAAGAGGTCATGTTTCAGTGGAAATATTCAACAGAATTTGGAAAATTGGTCTGAATTCAATTAAAGCAATCTGGGTTTGAAGTTTCTAGTTGTCAAATATAGTAGGTGTTAAGTAAGTGTTAGTCGCTCAGTAGTGCGCCCCCATGGACTGCAGCCCACCCGGCTCCTCTGTCCACGAGATTTTCCAGGCAAGGATACTGGAGTGGGTTGCCATTTCTTTCTCCAGGCGATCTTCCCAACCCAGAGATCAAAATCGGGTCTCCTGCAATGCAGGCAGATACTTTACCAACTGAGCTACAAGAGAAGCAAATATAGGTGCTAGAAAAAGGACAAGTCATGTGATGTCATCAAGTAGTAGATAATAATGGGATGGTATAAATAAAATGAAGGATTCTAAGTTCATACTATTCATAACCTCCATTTTCCAACTCTGTTCTCTTTTCATTAATACATCAATTGTCATAGTTAACATCCCTTTCCTTGAAATTCTGCCTTCAGTGTTTTCTGTGACACGTTCTTTTTTTCCTTCTCTCATATATCTAGTCTATTTCACTAGATCTCCCTCTTCCTTTTGTGACTGAAAAGCCCAATCTTGGTGCTCTGATACTATTTCTCATAAAACTATTGTATCTATCTATTTTGAAAAGACCCTGATGCTGGGAAAGATTGAAGACAGGAGGAGGAGGGGAGGACAGAGGATGAGATGGTTGGATGGCATCACCGACTCAACGGACATGAGTTTGGGTAAACTCCGGGAGCTGGTGATGGACAGGGAGGCCCGACATGCTGCGGTCCACGGGGTCTCAAAGAATTGGACACGACTGAGCAACTGAACTTATTTCCACCATGACCCATGCTCTCTCAGTTTATTCACCACTAGGTGAATTCATGGGGAAATATGACTCAAAAAAAATAACAAAACAGGATATATACCTATCAGAGCTCATAGTTGAATCAAACAACATCCACTTAAACTAGTTTAAGCAGGAAAGGTATTTATAAAATCTGATAGCTCATTGGATCTCTGGGAAAGCAGGAGAGTTTGGCTTGAAGTCAGGTCACGAATGATACAACACACTGTAATGATTCTCCACTGCAAATTCCCTTGTAACAATTGGGCAAAAACATTCCACTAGACACTGCCTTCATTGGACATTGGACACCAGGAGCTCTGCATTGTTGCTATAGAAAGTCTTACATGAAAAAAGGACTCCTTGTGTCCATTTCTTCAAACTGCTTGTTGCTGAATATGTCTTTCTCAAATCGCTGAAGCCTGGGTCACAAGCCTGAATCTATGTACAAGAGAGAAAGTAATATAAGATCTTAACTTCTACACAGGAATGGTAGACATTATAAGGTGGGAAATTGCCAGATGGGCATTCAAATAGTGTTTAGAAAACTCTAAAAGAAAGAATAAAGATAGTGGAAAGAAAAACGTTGAGCATTATAATAAAAATAAGCTTGCCATCAGATGAAAATACTAGGGGTAGCAATTCAATCATTCAGATAATATTTATTGAATGTTTCCTAGCAAGCAAACAAACAATCAAGCCTGGATCCTATTCCATAGGAGCTGGCAATCTAATTGTAAAGATACAAACTAACCAAACAATTTCTAATGAGGTATATATAATTTGCAAAGATAATTACATGATGCTACAGGAGCAATTAACCAAATCTGTAGGAGCAAGAAAGACTTTTTTAGAAAAGTTGATATTTAAAAGATCACTAAAAATTGAATCCTTTTTACTTAAGAGGCAGGAAAGGGAAGGGAATTTTAAGAAGAGAATTTTAGTGTATGTTTCTAATACAAGGAATAAATAGCCCAAGTCTTGACAGTGAGGAAAAGTATAGAGATTTTGAGTAAATAATGCAGCTTCATTACATCTGGAAGGGATCCTTTGGGTTTCACAACTAAGATGGGCTTGATGACAATGACTTTTTTCCGAGCAGTGTTAGGAAACAATCCAATATTTTTGAAACTAACTATATGTTAATTAGTGGATAAATGGAGAATAATATATTTAAAGTCTTGAATGATGAAGGAAAAGTGTAATAAGACATAGGGTTAGACTGATTTTAAAGGAATTTTATACATTAAGAAGAAAAAGCTAGGGTTTTATTTAAAAAAATATATTTAGGAAATAAAAGATGAATCCAAGATTCTCATGAAAGTAAAAGGTAATATTAGCCTACATCCAAATAGCAGCATTAACTTGGGAAAGAGTGATGACTCTTCACTGAGATAAAGAAAATAAAGCACTTATGAAAACCTTTGAGAAAAAGTCTACTACTAAATATGGTATTCACAATATTTTTATACAAAATTTATTGTCTGTTTTATACTTAGGTAGTCCATATTTGCCTCCTATAGAATTAATGTTTATAGTCAGTAAATAGTAAGCAGAGTTTCTCCAAGTGCAATTATTTGTATACTTTGAGGTGAATTGGGAGCTTGTTAAACATATAAACTTTCTAAATATCAAAATTCAAGCATCATAGCCTTAGCATGTAGCAAAGTGCTAACTCTTAGTTTAGGGGGATTTTCTAATCTAGTTTTAGCTGAAAGATGTTCAGATAAACTGACTGCAAATTAAAGGATTACAGCCAACTCATGAAAAAAAATTACACTTTGTCACTGATGGCTTATAGGCATATAGCCATTCTATTATGGGCTCTCGTTAAATATTGTTAGCATGCCAAAAAGCTTTTCCTGGAGTTTGATACATTGCTTTCCTGTTATCTTTCAAGGGTACTTGATTATCTTCCTAAGACATATCCCCTTGATAGAATGCTTGTAGTATTGAGAATATATGATGATTTATTGTTTGCTGCATGCTGGTACAGTGGTACACCCTTTATTTCTCTCCATCCTCTAATTTTCTTATCCACTGTGAAAAGCTCACATGTACCTTGTGGATAACCTCACATGTATCTTTTGGATAATGGCATTCAATACCTCTCCTGAAATTATATTTTAGATTTTCAGTCACCAAGTTTTTGTTGTTGCTCAAATTAATGACACACAGAGATATGTAAGATAGAATGAGAGATTATTTGCACATTTTTTTCTTGCTGTAGAATCCTTAATTCCTACAAATTGATGGTCACTTCTAATTTGAGAAATCAATTAATTGATTTAAATCACCATTCTTATGAGATACTACTGTATCCTAATCCCTGTGCATGACAATGGAAAGCAAAGAAGCATGCAATATCTTGTCTGAATGTAAAAACATACATTTATGGATCTTAAGGGGAGACTTTGTAACCTACAAGTAAGAATTTTCAAATAGTAACCCATTCAAAATCAGAGAATTGGGCTGTCTCATACTTTGGCCACCTGATGCAAAGAACTGACTCATTGGAAAAGACTCTGATGCTGGGAAAGATTGAAGGCAGGAGAAAGGGATGACAGAGAATGAGATGATTGGATGGCATCACTGACTTGATGGACATGAGTTTGAGCAAACTCTGGGAGTTGGTGATGGACAGGGAGATCTGGCATGCTCTAGTCCATGGGGTCGCAGTGTTGGACATGATTGAGTGACTGAACTGAACTGATTGTCATGACTGCTTATATTATCTTGGTATTTAATTTGCACTTCTTGTCTAGCAATACAATAAATTGTAATAGTAATTAACTTTGTTAGTACTACAAAATTTGTAGCTGCATATCACTAGCCCAGGAAAAGATCATTGATAAAATTCAAAATTCAAAGTATGGTTTCTACTGAATGTGTATTAATTTTGCATCATTATAATGTCAAAAATTTTAAGTTGAACTGTTACAAACCAATATTAATTTTGACACAAATTATTTTAGCTGAGGTCTTCCTTTGTGACTCAGCTGGTAAAGAATCTGGCTGCAATTTTTTAGCTGAATGCTGACTTATAAGACAGTTATCAGTTTCATTACTATGTACAACAGATTATTCTTCAAGCAGAGATTTTGTCAATTTATGATCTTCCAGATTAATAAATTTAGTCTTTTATCAATTCTATGTCCTTGGAGAATGTGTCCATTTACTGTTCCTATTGTCCTCTTAACTGATGGTTTCTTAGCTTAAAATATACTGAGCTTTAAATATACAGAGACAATCAGTAGTATAATAATATATATTTCTAAAATACGTAGTACCTTGAAAATGAATATATGCATATGTTTTTATTTAGTACTATGACATTGAAATATGATATGTAGTAATGTATAAATAATTATAAAAAAAAGTATACACAAATACAAGCTGCAGGCCTTGACATTCATCGCAATATAAAGAATACACATGCAACTATTGTCATTGATAAAACTCACAATGTATATTATGACCGAATTAAAGCCATGGAGGTAAATAAGATGTAGCTGTATATTATATTGAAGGAAACCTTACAGTAAAATATTGCAATTAAAATATTTTAATAAAATTTCTATGCTTAAAAACAGAATTTTCTATAAACAAGAATGGTTACATCAAGCTTAGAAAATATTTTACATAGATGAGTAAACAGATTCAGTGCTTCGAATAAAAACATAAGCAAAGTAAACACGTTCAGTACAGTCATTCAGTCGTATCTGACTCTTTGCAACCCCATTGACAGCTGTATGCCAGGCTTCCCTGTCCATCACCAGCTCAGGGAGCTTGATCAAACTTATGTCCGAGATGGTGATGCCATCCAACCATCTTATCTGCTGTTGTGCCCTTCTCTTCCTGCCTTCAATCTTTCCCAGAATCAGGGTCTTTTCCAATGAGTCAGTTATTTGTATCAGGTGGCCAAAGTATTGAGGTTTCAGTTTCAGCATCAGTCCTTCCAATGAATATTCAGAACTGATTTCCTTTAGGATTGACTGGTTTGATCTCCTTGTAGTCCAAGGGACTTTCAGGAGTCTTTTCCAAAGCTACAGTTCAAAAGCATGGATTCTTCAGCGCTCAGCTTTCTTTACACTCCAACTCTCATCTATACATGACTACTGGAAAACCCATGCTTTTGATGAGACGGAACTTTGTTGGTGAAGTATTGACTTTGCTTTTTAATATGCTGCCTAGGTTGGTCATAGGTTTTCTTTCAAGGAGCAAACATCTTTTACTTTCATGGCTGCAGTAACCATCTACAGCGATTTTGGAGCCCCCCAAAATAAAGTCTCTCACTGTTTCCATTGTTTTCCCACCTATTTGCCATGAAGTGATGGGGCCAGATGCCATTATCTTAGTTTTCTGAATGTTAAGTATTAAGCCAAGTTTTTCAATCTTCTCTTTCACTTTCATCAAGAAGCTCTTTCGTTCTTCTTTGCTTTCTGCCATAAGGGTGATGCCATCTGCATATCTGAGGTTATTGATATTTCTCCTGGCAATCTTGATTCCAGCTTGTGCTTCCTCCAGCCCAGCGTTTCTCAGGATGAACATGGTATATTTCTCCATGTATTTGTGTCCTCTTTGATTTCCTTCATCAGTGTTTTATAATTTTCTGTATATAGGTCTTTGGTAGATGTATTCCTAAGTATTTTCATTACAATGATGAATGAAATTGTTTCCTTTATTTCTCTTTCTGTTTTCTCATTGTTAGTGTATAGGAATGCAAGGGATTTCTCTGTGTTAACTTTATATCCTGCAACTTTACTATATTCATTGATTAGCTCTAGTAATTTTCTGGTGGAGTCTTTAGGGTTTTCAATGTAAAGGATTATGTCATCTGCAAACAGTGAGAGTTTTAATTCTTCTTTTCAGATCTGGATTCATTTTATTTCTTTTTCTGCTCTGGTTGCTGTGACCAAAACTTCCAAAACTATGTTGAATAGTAGTGGTGAGAGTGGGCACCCTTGTCTTGTTCCTGACTTTATGGGAAATGCTTTCAATTTTTCACCATTGAGGATAATATTTGCTGTGGGCTTGTCATATATAGCTTCTTTATGTTGAGGTATAGGTTCCTTCTATGCCTGCTTTCTGGAGGGTTTTTATCATAAATGGATGTTGAATTTTGTCAAAGGCTTTCTCTGCATCTATTGAGAAAATCATATGGCTTTTAACTTTCAGTTTGTTAATGTAGTGTATCTCATTGATTGATTTGTGGATATTGAAGAATCCTTGCATCCCTGGGATAAAGCCCACTTGGTCATGATGTATAATCTTTTTAATATGTTGTTGGATTCTGTTTGCTAGAATTTTGTTAAGGATTTTTGCATCTATGTTCATCAGTGATATTGGCCTGTAGTCTTCTTTTTTTGTGGCATCTCTGTCTGGTTTTGGTATTAGGGTGATGGTGGTCTCATAGAATGCCTTTGGAAGTTTACTTTCCTCTGCAATTTTCTGGAAGAGTTTGAATAGCATAAGTGCTAGTTTTTCTCTAAATTTTTGATAGAATTCAGCTGTGAAGCCATTAGGTCCTGGGCTTTTGTTTGCTGGAAGATTTCTGATTACAGTTTCGATTTCTGTGCTTGTGAGGGGTCTTTTAAGATTTTCTACTTCTTTCTGGTTCAGTTTTGGAAAGTTGTACTTTTCTAAGAATTTGTCCATTTCTTCTAAGTTGTCCATTTTATTGGCATATAGTTGCTGATAGTAGTCTCTTATGATCCTTTGTATTTCTATGTTGTCTGTTGTGATTTCTCCATTTTCATTTCTAATTTTGTTGATTTGATTCTTCTCCCTTTTTTCCTTGATGAGTCTGGCTAATGATTTGTCAGTTTTATTTATCTTCTCAAATAACCAGCTTTTAGCTTTTTTGATTTTTGCTGTGGTCTCTTTTGTTTCTTTTGCATTTATTTCTGCCCTAATGTTTAAGATTTATTTCCTTCTACTAACCCTGAGGTTCTTCATTTCTTCCTTTTCTAGTTGCTTTAGATGTTGAGTTACATTATTTACTTGAAATTTTTCTTGTTTCTTGAGGTAAGCTTGTATTGCTATGAACCTTACCCTTAGCACTGCTTTCACAGTGTCCCATAGGTTTTGGGTTGTTATGTTTTCATTATCACTTATTTCTATGCATATTTTGATTTCTTTTTTTGATTTTTTTCTGTGATTTGTTGGTTATTCAGCAGAGGGTTGTTCAGCCTCCATATGTTGGAATTTTTAATAGTTTTTTCTCCTGTAATTGATGTCTAATCTTACTGCATTGTGATCAGAAAAGATGACTGGAATGATTTCAATTGTTTTTTTAATTTTACCAAGACTAGATTTATGGCCCAGGATGTGATCTATCCTGGAGAAGTTTTCATGTGCACTTGAGAAAAAGGTGAAATTCATTGTTTTGAGGTGAAACGTCCTAAAGATATCAATTAGGTCTAATTGGTCCATTGCATCATTTAGAGTTTATGCTTCCTTGTTAATTTTCTGTTTAGTTGATCTATCCATTGGTGTAAGTGGGGTATTAAAGCCTTCCACTATTATTGTGTCATTGTTAATTTCCCCTTTCATACTTGTTAGCATTTGCCTTACATATTGTGGTGCTCCTATATTGGGTGCATATATATTTATAATTGTTTTATCTTCTTCTTGGATCATTATGTAGTGTCCTTCTTTGTCTCTTTTCACTACTTTTATTTTAAAGTCTATTTTATCTGATATGACTATTGCTACTCCTGCTTTATTTTGGTCTCTATTTTCGTGGAATATCTTTTTCCAGCCCTTCATTTTCAGTCTGTATGTGTCCTTTGTTTTGAGGTGGGTCTCTTGTAGACAGCATATATAGGGATCTTGTTTCTATATCCATTCAGCAAGTTTTTGTTTTCCTGGTTGGGACATTCAACCTATTTACATTTAAGGTAATTATGATAAGCATGATCCCATTGCCATTTACTTTGTTGTTTTGGGTTCGAGTTTATACACCCTTTCTGTGTTTCCTATCTAGAGAAGATCCTTTAGCATTTGTTGTAGAGTTGGTTTGGTGGTGCTGAATTCTCTCAGCTTTTGCTTGTCTGTAAAGCTTTTGATTTCTCCTTCATATCTGAATGAGATCCTTGCTGGATACAGTAAACTGGGTTATAGGTTTTTCTCTTTCATCACTTTAAGTATGTCCTGCCATTCCCTTCTGACCTTAAGAGTTTCTATTGAAAGATCAACTGTTATCCTTATGGGAATCCCTTTGTGTGTTATTTGCTGTTTTTCCCCTGTGGCTTTTAATATTTTGTTCTTTGTGTTTGGTCTTTGTTTATTTGATTAATATGTGTCTTGGGGTGTTTAGCCTTGGGTTTATCCTGTTTGGAACTCTCTGGGTTTCTTGGACTTGGGTGACTATTTCCTTCCCCATTTTAGAGAAGTTTTCAACTATTATCTCCTCAAGTATTTTCTCATGGTCTTTCTTTTTGTCTTTTTCTTCTGGTACTCTTATGATTTGAATGTTGGGGCATTTAACATTGTCCCAGAGGTCTCTGAGTTTGTCCTCATTTCTTTTAATTCATTTTTTTTTTTTTTCTTTTTTCCTCTCTGTCTCATTTATTTCTACCATTCTATCTTCTACCTCACTTATCCTATCTTCTGCCTCCTTTATTCTACTTTTCCCTCCAGAGTGTTTTTGATCTCATTTATTGCATTATTCATTATATATTGACCCTTTTTTATTTCTTCTAGGTCCTTGTTAAACATTTTTTGCATCTTCTCAATCCTTGTCTCCAGGCTATTTAACTGTATTTTGTTTTCAAGATTTTGAGTCATTTTTACTATCATTATTCTGAATTTTTTTTCAGGTAGACTCCTCATCTCTTCCTCTTTTGTTTGGTTTGGTGGGCATTTATCCTGTTCTTTTACCTGCTGAGTAGTTTTCTGCCCATTCGTCTTGTTTAGATTGCTGTGTTTGGGGTGGCCTTTCCATATTCTGGCAGTTTGTGGTTCCTTTTTATTGTGGTGGTTCCTTGCTGTGGATGGGGTTGGACGGATGGCTTGTCAAGGTTTCCTGGTTGGGGAAGCTTGTGTCAGTGCTCTGGTGGGTACAGCTGGATTTCTTCTCTCTGAAGTGCAATGAATTGTCCAGTAGTGAGTTTTGAGATGTCTATGGATTTGGTGTGACTTTGGGCAGCCTGTATATTGAAGCTCAGGACTGTGTTTCTGCATTGTTGGAGAATTTTTGTGGTATGTCTTGCTCTGGAACTTGTTGGCTCTTGGGTGGTGCTTGGTTTCAGTGTAGGTATGGAGGCTTTTGGATGAGCTCTTATCAATTAATGTTCCCTGGTGTCAGGATTTCTCTGGTGTTCTCAGGTGTTGAACTTAAGCTTCTTGCCTCTGGTTTTCCGTCTTATTCTTACAGTAGCCTCAAGGTCTCCATCTATACAGCACCGATGATAAAACTCTAGGTTAATGATGAAAAATTTCTCCACAGTAAGTGACACCTGGAGAGGCACACAGAGTTACATGGAGAAGAGAAGAGGGAGGAGGGAGATAGAGGTGACTAGGAGAAGATGGGGAATCAAAAGGGGAGAGAGCAAGCTACCCAGTAATCAATTCTCTATGTGCTCTCCACAGTCTGGGTGCCTGCGGGCCCGCCCCTCTCAGATGTACCCTGTGCCTCTTCTGGGAAGTGGATCTCTGGCTGCGATCCTCCCTGGGGATGTCAACCATCCAGAATCCCAAGAAGTCTTGGTTAGCAGCGGAGCTTATTTGCAGTTTGGTAAAGGATGCCTCTCTGGGGCGGAGATTGCCCCTTTCTGGCTCTGGCTGCTCCTGCCTGCCTGTCTCTGGTAGGGGATGGGCTGGTCGGCAACCTGCTAGCTCCCCTCTGGTATTCGCTCAGTCCTTTGTTCTGTGACCGGGTCTGGCAGTGCCTTATGTTAGGGCTTTTTGCGGGATAGTTCTCTCTCTCTCTCTTTTTTTCTTTTTCCTCTCTCTCTCTGGCTATTCCACAGCTTGGGTTGCTATCTCACGTTCCTCCCTTCAGATTGTCCTCAGGGCATTTGGACCTGGTCCTTACCCTAAGCAATGCAGCCCATGCCTCCCTGTTCAACCCCCCCTCCCCCCTTGCTGGTGGTGGCTGTGAGTGCTGGGAGTTGCTGTTAGGCATGTAATCTGTGGATTTGATTTATTTATTTTTCCTCCCAGTTATGTTACCATCTGAGATTCCAAAACTCCTCACAGACCTGCCGGTGCGAGTGTTTGGAGACTTCTCTTAAGACTCCCTTCCCAGGACGGATCTCCATCCTTACCTCTTTTGTCTCTCTTTTTATCTTTTATATTTTGTCCTACCTCCTTTTGAAGACAATGGGCTGCCTTTCTGGGAGTCTGATGTCCTCTGCCAGCATTCAGAAGTTGTTTTGTGGAATTTGCTCATCGTTCAAATGTTCTTTCAATGAATTTGTGGGGGAGAAAATGTTCTCCCCATCCTATTCCTCTGCCATCTTAGGATCACCCCCCCCCCCATCTTTATTCATAGTGATGCTTCCTAAGGCACACTTGACTTCACATTCCAGGGTGTCTGGCTCTAGGTGAGTGATCACACCATCATGGTTATCTGGGTAATTAAGAGCTTTTTTATGTAGCTAATCTGCATATTCTTGTCACATTTTCTTAATATCTTCTGCTTCTGTTCGGTCCATACTGTTTTTGTCCTTTATTGTGTCCATCTTTGCATGAAATGTTCCCTTGGTATCTCTAATTTTCTTGAAGAGATCTCTAGTCTTTCCCATTCTATTGTTTTCCCTATTTCTTTGCATTGATCACTGAGGAAGGCTTTCTTATTAATGAGAATATCTTTGCTTTTCTCCTTTGCTTTTAGCTTCTTTTCTTTTATCAAGTATTTGTAAGGCCTTCTCAGACAAAGATTTTGCCTTTTTGCATCCTTTTTCTTAGGGATGGTCTTGAATACTGCCTCCTGTACAATGTCTGAACCTCTGCCCATAGTTCTTCAGGCACTCTGTCTATCAGATCTAATACTTTGAAACATTTCTCACTTCTACTCTATAATCGTAAGGGATTTGATTTAGGTCATACCTGAATGGTCTAATGGTTTCCCTTGCTTTCTTCAACTGAAGTCTGGATTTTGCAATAAGGCGTTCATGATTTTAGCCACAGTCAGCTCCTAGTCTTGTTTTTGTTGACTGTATAGAGCTACTCCATTTTCTACTGCAAAAGAAAATGAACACTCTGATATCAGTATTGACCATCTGGTGATATACATGTGTAGAGTCTTCTATTGTGTTATTGGAAGAGGGTGTTTGCTATGACCACCAGTTTGTTCTCTTGGCAAAACTCTGTTACCCTTGGCCCTGCTTCATTTTGCACTCCAAGGCAAAATTTGCCTGTTACTCCAGGTATCTCTTGACTTCCTACTTTTGCATTCCAGTCCTCTATGATGAAAACAGCATCTTTTTGGAGTGTTAATTCTGGAATATCCTGTAGGTCTTCATAGAACTATTCAGCTTCAGTTTCTTCAGCATTAATGGTCAGGACATAAACTTGGATTACTGGGATATTAAATGGTTTGCCTTGGAAACAAACAGAGATCATTCTGTCATTTTTGAGATTGCACCAACTCGAGTATTTCATTTCGGACTCTTTTGTTGACTATGATGGCTACTCCATTTCTTCTAAGGGATTCTTGTCCATAGTAGTAGATATAATTGACATCTGAATTAAATTTGCCCATTCAAGTCCATTTTAGTTCAGTGATTTTTAAAATGTTGATGTTCACTTTTGCCCTCTCTTGTTTGACCATTTCTAATTTATCTTGATTCATGGACCTCACATTCCAGGTTCCTATGCAGTATTGTTCTTTACAGCATCAGAATTTATGCCCATCATCAGTCACATCTATAACTGGGTGGTGTTTTCACTTTTGGCTATGTCTCTTCATTCTTTCTGGAGTTATTTCTCCACTCTTCTCCAGTAGCACATTGGGCACCTACCAACTTGGGGGAGTTCATCACAGTGTTATATCTTTTTGCTTTTTCATACTGTTCATGGGGTTCTCAAGGCAAGAATCCTAAAGTGGTTTGCCATTCCCTTCTCCAGTGGACCGCATTTTGTCAGAACTTTTCACCATGCCCCATCCATCTTGGGTCACCCTACATGACATGGCTCATAGTTTCTTTGAGTTAGACAAGACGGTGGTCCATGTGATCAGTTTAGTTTTCTGTGATTGTGGTTTTCATCCTTCTGCCCTCTGACAGATAAGAGTAAGAGGCTTATGGAAGCTTCCAGATATAAGAGGCTGACTCTGGGGGAAACTAGGTCTTTTCTAATGGGTGGGGCCATGTTCAGTAAATCTTTAATCCAGTTTTATGTTGATGGATGAGGCTGTGGCCTCTCACTGTTGTTTGACCTGAGACCAAACTATGATGGAGGTAATAAAGGTATGATGGGGATAAAAAATGGATGGTAACTGCTTTCAAAATGCCCCATGCTTGCATTGCCTCACTCAGTGCCCCCGATCCTGTAGCAGGCCACAGCCAAACCATACCTCCGCTGGAGACTTCTGGACACTTAGAGGCAAGTCTGCCTCAATCTCCTATAGGGTCACTGCTCCTTTCTCCTGGGTCCTGGTGCACACAAGGTTTTCTTTGTGCCCTCCAAGAATCTGTTTCTCTAATCCTGTGTAAGTTCTGTAATCAAATCCCACTGGCCTTCAAAGTCAAATTCCCTGGATGTTCTCAGTCCTTTTGCCAGATCCCCAGATTGGGAAATTTGTTGTGGGTCCTAGAACTTCCTTAACAGTGTGAGAATTTATATGGTATTATTATTCTGCAGTTTGTGGGTCATTTAATTGGCGGCTCTATGGTGGGGTTAAAGGTGACCCCCTTTAAGAGGGTTTATGCCACACATTGTGTGACCCAGGTTTGATGCATCCAGAACCCTTGCCCCTGTGGCAGGACACTGCTCACCCATACCTCCGCGGGAGACACTCAGACAATCAAAGGCAGGTCTGGCTCAGTCTCTGGGGGATCTCTGGGTTATGGTGTGCACAAGGTTTTGTTTGAGCCCTCTGAGCATCTCTGGCAGGTATGAGGTTTGATTCTAAAAGCGATTTTGCCCCACCTACCATCTTGCCTAGACTTCTCCTTTGCCCTTGGATGTGGGGTATCTTTTTTGGTGGGATCCAACATTCTTCTGTTGATGGTTATTCAGCAGCAAGATATAATTTTGGAGTTCTCACAGGAGAAGATAAACACATGTCCTTCTACTCTGCCATCTACAACAAGTTAACATGTTAGATAAGATAGCTTGGTAGATAAGTTAGGAAAGGAAAAATAATTCAGAATATAGAGAACAGTGTAGAGATTCCTTAAAAAACTGGAAATAGAACTACCATATGACCCAGCAATTTCACTGCTGGGCATACACACTGAGGAAACCAGAATTGAAAGAGACACATGTACCCCAATGTTCATCACAGCACTCTTTACAATAGCTAGGATGTGGAAGCAGCCTGGATTTCCATCGGCAGACAAATCAATAAGAAATCTGTGGTACATATACACAATGGAATATTACTCAGCTATTAAAAGGAACACATTTGAATCAGTTCTAAGGAGGTGGATGAAACTGGAGCCTATTATGCAGAGTGAAGTAAGTCAGAAAGAAAAACAACAATATAGTATATTAATGCATATATAGGGAATTTAGAAAGATGGCAATGATGACCCTATATGCAAGACAGCAAAAGAGACACAGATATAAAGAACAGACTTTTGGACTCTGTGGGAGAAGGTGAGGGTGGGATGATTTAAGAAAATAGCATTGAAACATGTATATTACCCTATGTGAAATAGATCAGCAATCCAAATCTGATGCATGAAACAGCACTCAAAGCCAGCGCACTGGGACACCCCTGAGAGGTGGGATGGTGAGGGAGGTGGGAGAGGAGTTCAGGATGGGGGACACATATACACGCATGACTGATTCATGTCAATGTATGGCAAAAATCACTATAATATTGTAAAGTAAGTAGCCTCTAATTAAAAAAAAAAAAGAATATCCTCTCTCTCATGTATGCATACACACACACACACACACACACACACACACATATATATACACTAGCATACTACAAAGGGCTAATTCAGGTATCTTGGAAACACTATACACTGTTTTTTTATCAGAAGTAAACTTTAAAATATTGAATTTAATATGAAAAGCTTATATGCTTTATCTCAGGCATTGTTTAGCTCCTTATGCATCTTAATGATGTGAGGCTGTCATAGCTAACGCCATGACAAGCAGCCTGGATTAGGAGTAGGCCTGGTTTCCCGGAGTAACATAATTATCAGGCCACCTGGAGCCAGCCAATCAACATGTGCCTAACAAGAAAAAGGGAACCTATCAGGGCAAAGCTGAAAGCCCACAAGGATTGGGCCAACAAAAATTGCCTTGCAACTGTGTAACCAATCTGCTTGCGCCAACTACCCGATTGTACCCAATAAATACCCGAGAGAACTGGGGCTCGGGGCCTTTTCGTCCTCACACCCTTGGGCGGGAGGCCCTGGCTCAAGTCAGTAATAAATTCCCCTATTGCAAGTTGCATTGTCTCGAGGAGTCTTCTTTCCCGATCGGGGATCAGGACTACGGGCAGAACATTTGGGGGCTCGTCTGGGATCCCTTGACCAGGGAAGAATGCTCTTTGGAACAAAGGGGAAAAAGGACAGGTAATAGCACCGGTGCTCAGGCAGGTCTGGAAAAGTCCAGAGTAAATCCGAAGCCCTGCTAAAAGGCAGGAAGGTGTCTGGCGTGAGGGAAAGCTTTCCATGAGGGAACGGATTGGCCGTTCCGGCCGGCGTGAGGCCAAGGCCAGCGAGCACGCTGGAAGGCAGCCGGCTCTGCGGGAAGGAGACCTCTTCTCCTAAGCCCGAATCTGGGGAACAGTGGACGCCATTCAGTAAGGTGACCCTTGTTCCAGAGGATAGGGAGACTCAGGGGGTCCCGCCCCCCAGTTCTGTGTTGTTGGCTGATGTGTGTCTGTCTATGTGTTTTTCTACGCCCGTTCGCATCTGTATAACTGCCGGCATTGTCTCCTGTCTCATTGTTCTCTGGTGTGTTGTTGTCTACTTCCTCCTATAAAGCCTTGGAGCCTCATTTCTGTTTCTGAGAGTTTCAGTGAACAGGCAGACAGTTGTCGGGGCAACTGACGAGTCCTGGCCAGGGCTACTCTCTGGTGGATTCTGAAGGCCTCCCAACAAGTCAGCCCCAGTAATGGGAGCCCGAGAGGGTGAAACTCTTTTCTTTTTTCTCGTATTCTAAACCGAGAAGCTGGCCAAATAAAAACCCGTCTGTGTGGGCACGGGACAGGCACTTAAGAGCCGATAGGGCACCTGCCACTGGAAGACTCCCGTGAAAGGATAAGGGGGTCACGGAACAGGCTAGAAACCCTTAGGGTGCCCGCCCCCAATAAGAAAACTTCCATGCAACGACCAAGGCACTCAAATAGTTCCACGAAGCATACCACAAGCCCAACCTCCTGGCCGCCACCACTCCCGATAGGATTTTTTGGTGGTAATTCTCAGTGACCTTCTTCTGACTCTCAATATGGGGCAAGGAGAATCTACCCCGCTCTCTCTCATGACTGATCATTTCTCGGATGTCAGGGCTAGAGCGTATGATCTGTCGTTACTGGTTACAAAGAGTAAATTAATAACCTTTTGCTCTGCAGAGTGGCCCACCTTCCAAGTTGGATGGCCTCCAGAGGGAACTTTTCAACCTTCTATTATTCGGGCAGTGAAAGAGAAAATTATGGCTCCTGATCCCTGGGGCCACCCGGGCCAAGTCCCATATGTTATGGTCTGGCAAGATCTAGTAGAAGATCCACCCGAATGGTTAAAACCTTTTGTTCACAAACTCCCTGATTCTCCTAATGTACAAGCCCTGGTTATGGAAACCCCCACTCCCCCAGAGGAAGCCGAGAAGAATAAGGGCCCAAAACCGGTCTTTCAGGAATCCTCGTACCCGAACCTGATTGACTTGGAGACAGAAATTAGGCCCCCGCCATATGCCCCTCCTCTGTTGCAGGTTCCCCCGGGGGGAAGAGCCCCCCCCTGATGAATCAGAAGGGATAAGGGAACCCCGACCCCAGAGAAGGAATAGAGGAAATAGGGGTGAGCAGGATCATGGGGACCCAGAGTTACCTTCATCTACTGTACAGGCACTCCCCATCCAAGTGGGACCAGCTAACCCGGACGGAGAGCGAACCTATCAGTACTGGCCCTTTTCCACGAGTGATCTGTATAATTGGAAAATCCAAAATCCTCCTTTTTTGGAGAAACCCCAAGGCCTCATTGACCTCTTAGGTTCCATTTTGTTCACTCATAACCCCACCTGGGATGATTGTCCCTACAGCTGTCCCCTGCAGCTGTTGCAGGTGCTCTTCACCACGGAAGAATGGGAACGAATCCTGGCAGAGGCACGGAAACGGGTCCTGAGGGTCGACGGGAGACCAACCGCCCAGCCTCATCTCGTGGACGAGGGGTTTCCTCTGTTGCAGTCTAACTGGGATTTTGAGCAAGTGGAAGGTAGGGAGCATCTCCGAGTGTACCGCCAGACTCTAATGACTGGCCTGCGGGCCGCAGCTAGGAAGCCGACAGATTTGGCGAAGGTAAATTTAGTAAGGCAAGAGCCCACTGAGAGCCCGTCAGCCTTCCTAGAGAGGCTAATAGAAGACTTTAGGCAATATACACCTATGGACCACCAGGCTGAGGAATCACATGCTGCAGTTCTACAAGCTTTTGTGAATCAGGCAGGCCCAGATATTAGGAGGAAATTACAAAAGATAGAGGGGTTAGGAGAACAGACAATACAAGACTTACTGAAAGCAGCTGAAAAGGTATTTAATAATAGGGAGACCCCAGAAGAAAGGGAGGAACGACTTCGTCAGGAGGAAAGGGAACTAGCTGAGAAGATCAGGAAAGAAGATAGGGAACATAGGGCGAAGGAAAACCGGAAGAACCAGAGGGAGCTAGCCAAGATTCTTTTTGCGGGGATGAAGGCTGGAACAGAATTGAGGGAGCCTCGAGGCCCCCAGATGGGATAAAAAGAGAGACCAAAAAGGCAGGCCCTAAAGAAAGATCAGTGCACTTACTGCAAAGAACGGGGGCACTAGAAAAATGAGTGCCCTAAGAGGGACCCGAAGAGAGGAACAAGCCAGAGAGAGAGAATTTCCCCTGGAACTCGAGTTCTATATGCGGGGGAAGACAGTGACTAGGGGAGTCAAGACTAGGCACCCCTCCCTGAGTCCTGGGTAACCATACATGTGGAAGGGAAACCCGTTGGCTTCATGGTGGACACTGGCGCCCAACACTCTGTTTTAAATCAAAAACTGGGACCAATGTCTAAGAAAACCAGCTTGGTGCAGGGAGCCATGGGGACAAAAAGATATTGTTGGACCATGGAACGGAAAGTAAATCTGGGGACCCACCAGGTGTCCCATTCGTTTTTGGTGATACCAGAATGCCCAGCTCCTCTACTTGGACGGGACTTGTTGACTAAAGTTAATGCTCAGATCCATTTTGACCCTGGGGGAATGTCAGTCACGGATGGACTTGGACAGCCGATACATGTCTTATCTCTAGCTTTAAGAGATGAATACAGACTTTTTGTGCCTAAGCCCTCAGAGGTTATAGCACCAGATATACAACCGTGGGTCCACAAATACCCATTGGCATGGGCAGAAACAGCAGGAATGGGACTGGATAAACAGAGACATCCAGTCATCATCGAACTAAAAGCCAAGGTGACTCCTGTGAGGGTGAGGCAATACCCTATGAGCCAGGAGGCTCTGCAGGGGATCACTCCCCACATTCGACAGCTCATGGATACCAGAATTCTCAAGCGGTGCCAATCCCCTTGGAACACCCCCTTACTACCGGTGAAGAAGCCAGGGAGTACGGATTACAGACCTGTCCAGGACCTACGAGAAGTCAACAAGCGGGTGAGTGACATACACCCTACTGTCCCCAACCCGTATACCTTCCTGAGCAGTCTGCTGCCTGAGTACACTTGGTACACTGTGTTGGACTTGAAAGATGCTATTTTTCAGCCTACCCCTGGCGGCCCAGAGCCAGGAGATATTTGCCTTTGAGTGGACTGAGGGGGAAGGCCAACTGGTAGTACAACTAACTTGGACCCGCCTCCCACAAGGGCTCAAAAACTCCCCTCACTGATGGGAGCAGCTATGTAAAAGATAGACAAAGGAAGGCAGGAGCCGCTATAGTTGATGATTCAGGACAATATGGGCTGAGACACTTCCCCCAAACACGTCTGCACAAAAAGCAGAATTGATTGCCCTAATACAGGCTCTGGAACAAGCAAAAGGGAAGCAGACGTGCCCTACTAGAAGCCCCAGCCCTTGCCCTGCCTAACCCAAATAAACACCAGAAAGGAGAAGACCCTAGGGCACGGGGCAATCGGGCTGCTGATGCGGCCGCTCGAGAAGCGGTCAGCCGGGACTACGCCGCCCCCGTATTAGCCGTGGGACTTCCACCTCCTGGTATGGGGACTCTGCCGCCAGTCCCCGACTATTCCCTCCCTGGCCTCATTTCAATCAACAAGGATACCACCCTCCAGAAGGATGACAAAGATGGATGGTACCGAGATCAAAACAACAACCTGATATTGCTTGCCATCCTGGGTCATCACCTATGTGAACACCTGCACACAACTACACACTTGGGGGAGAAAAAGACCTTGACACTTCTCCAGACGGCCTGCCTGAGGTTCCCTCGACAAAATGCAACTGTGCGAGAGATAATCCAGGCTTGCAAAGCGTGCCAGCTGATGAGGACAGGGAAAAGGCAGCACACGGGAATGAGGTACCGAGGGGAAGAGCCAGGGCAACACTGGGAGATAGATTTCACTGAGGTAAGACCAGGCAAGTATGGGTATCGCTATCTGTTGGTTCTGGTAGATACCTTCTCGGGGTGGGTAGAAGCCTTCCCCACTAAGGGAGAGACAGCAACAGTGGTTGCTAAAAAGATCTTAGAAGAGATAGTGCCTAGGTACGGGCTGCCAGTGACTATGGGCTCTGATAACGGACCTGCCTTTGTGAGCCAGATTGTACAAGGGCTGGCCCAAGCACTGGGGACAAAATGGAAGTTACATTGTGAATATAATCCCCAGAGCTCAGGACATGTTGAGAGAATGAATCGGACCCTAAAAGAAACTTTGACAAAGTTGGCAATAGAGACTGGCGGGGACTGGGTGACCCTCCTTCCCTTCACGCTCTTTCAAGCGCGTAACACCCCTTATAAGCTGAATCTTACCCCTTTTGAGATTCTGTATGGAAGACCCCCTCCTGTGTGTCCTATATTCGAGGGAAAATGCCTACCACCCCCTACCTTGGGACAATTCCAGCAAACACTGATGGCATTAAGTAAGGTGCATAGCCATGTTTGGAAATTAATTCGAGAGATACACGAGGGTCCAAGCAAGGGGACCATCCCCTCACATAATATTGGCCCGGGTGATTGGGTTTGGGTAAAACAACACCAATCTAAAGTATTAGAACCTAGATGGAAAGGCCCTTATGTTGTTCTCCTTACCACTCCTACTGCTGTTAAGGTCAACGGGATCGGGCCCTGGGTTCACTGCAATCACGTGCGGCAAGCCACCCCGGAAGAACAGGAGAAGGCACAAGCAGAATGGGAGGCAAGACCTCACCCGTCAAATCCTTTCAAACTGAAACTCGTACGACAGGAGCCCTCTTAACTCTCCTGCTGATTACAGTTTTCATCGGCCCAAGAGCAACCAGCCACAACCCCCATCAGCCAGCTAACCTGACTTGGGTGATCTACAATCCTGAGACTGGAGAAGGGTTTAATTCGAGCTCCAACGTGGCCCCCAAAGGGACATGGTGGCCAGTACTGACCTTTGATTTGTGCGTGCTGGTGGCTGACGGTAATGGGTTTGGTCCCCACCAACTGACCAAGTTCTTTGCCCACGGCTCTTTCGGTCTGTTCACCCATAACTGTGAGCGAAAAGGCCCACAGTACTATGAACAGGTGCCTATCTATGTCTGCCCGGGGGGAGGAAGGGATCGGAACCAAATTGAAAAATGTGGGGGAGTTGACTCTTTTTATTGCGCCGCTTGGGGTTGCAAAACCACGGGAATAGTCCATTGGCTTACTAACTCCGACAAGGACCTCATTCAGGTAAAATCACCCCCGAATTCCCAGAAATGTCCAACTAAGGGAGTATCATCCAGACCCGGGCAGTGTTTCCCATTACAGATCAAATTCACAGACAAAAAAAAAAAAAATTTACCAGGTGGGATGTTGGCCAAGCTTGGGGCCTCCGTCTTTACAAGACTGGCTATGACACAGGATTTCGGTTTGAGCTTAAATTAAAACTGGGACCGCTCTATTTGGCACCCAAAGTAGCGTTAGGACCAAACCAGGTGATAGCCCCGAAGCCCACCCCCCAGGGAACAACCCCAAAGCCTCCCTCCCAGAACTAAAGTCAGGCTACGGGCATAGGCACCTGTATAGGAACTATCCCTAAGACTTATCAACACCTATGTAATAATAATTCAGTCCCTAGGACTAGCCTCCCCAATTCTACTCACCAGTGGATACTTCCGCCAGAAAACTGGTGGTGGGCTTGCTCCGCCGGACTAACCCCGTGTGTCCATAAGGCAGTACTTAATGCCTCCCAAGATTTCTGTGTCCTAGTCCACCTGATCCCCTGGCTAAACTATTACTCAAAAGAAGAGCTGCAACCTAGGTTAGACCCATCGGGTCAATATAGGGTAAAACAAGAACCAATCACTGCCCTGACTTTGGCAGTCCTATTGGGAGCTGTAAGAACGGGAAGTGAGATTGCAGCCTTAACGTTGCAAGATAAACAGTATAATCAACTAAGGGCCGCAATAGATGGAGATATTGAGCAACTCGAGAAGTCCATTTCACACCTCCAAGAATCCTTGAGCTCCTTGGCTGAAGTAATGTTACAGAATAAGAGAGGTTTAGATTTGTTGTTTCTGCAACAAGGAGGATTATGTGCAACACTGGGAGAAGAATGCTGTTTCTATATCAACCATTCAGGGGTGGTACAAAAATCTCTCCAGAAAGTAAGAGAGGGACTAGCCCAGCGGAAGAGAGAACGAGAAGCCCAACAAGGCTGGTTTGAATCTTGGTTTCAGCACGCCCCCTGGTTGACCACTTTGATTTCCACCCTCCTGGGTCCACTCATGATATTGAGACAACAATATCAGCCAATTTCACAGGGTAAAGAGAAAGATTCCTCTACAAAAGTATAAAGACAGGGGGGAAATGTGAGGCTGTCATGGCTAACGCCATGACAAGCAGCCTAGATTAGGAGTAGGCCTGGTTTCCCGGAGTAACGTAATTATCAGGCCACCTAGAGCCAGCCAATCAACATGTGCCTAGCAAGAAAAAGGGAACCTATCAGGGAAAAGCTGAAAGCCCACAAGGATTGGGCTAACAAAAATTGCCTTGCAACTGTGTAACCAATCTGCTTGCGCCAACTACCCGATTGTACCCAATAAATACCCGAGAGAACTGGGGCTCGGGGCCTTTTCGTCCTCACACCCTTGGTGAGGGCGGGAGGCCCTGGCTCGAGTCAGTAATAAATTCCCCTATTGCAAGTTGCATTGTCTCGAGGAGTCTTCTTTCCCGATCGGGGATCTGGACTACGGGCAGAACAAATGATTGCTTATAACTAGCAAGATTATTTATTATTGTCATTGTTGTTCAGTCACCCAGTGGTGTCCAGCTCTGTGAGCCCATGGACACTCCAGGCCTCCCTGTCCCTCACCATCTCCAAAATTTGTCCAAGTTCATGTTCATTGCATTGGTGATACTGTCCAGCCACCTCATCCTCTAATGCCCTTTTCCTTCTGCCTTCAATTTTTCCCAGGATCAGGGACTTTTCCGGTGAGTCATCTGTTCGCATCAGTTTCAGCTTCAGTTTGTGCTTCAGTTTCAGTATCAGTCCTTCCAGTGAATATTCAGGGTTTATCTCCCTTAAGATTGACTGATTGTATCTCCTTTCTGTCCAAGGGACTTTCAGCAGTCTCCAGAAGCACAGTTTGAAGGCATCAATTATTTGGCATTCTGCCTTCTTTATGGTCCAAATCTCACAACCATACTTGACCACTGGGAAGATAATAACCTTCACTATAAAGACCTTTGTCAATAGAGTAATGTCTCTGCTTTTCAATACACTGTCTAGGTCTGTCATTTCTTTCCTGCCAAGAAGCAATTGTCTTCTCATTTCATGGCTGCAGTCACCATCCACAGTGACTTAGGAGCCAAGAAGAGGATATCTGTCACTACTTCCACATTTTTCCCTTTAGTTGCCATGCAGTAATGGGGGCAGATGCCAGAATCTTAGTTGTTGTTGTTGTTGTTTAATTTTTTTAATAGTTAATCTTAAGCAGACTCTTTCATTCTCCTCCTTCAACCTCATCAAGAGGCTCTTTAGTTCCTCTTTGCTTTCTGCCATTAGAGTGGTACCATTCACATATCTGAGGTTGTTGCTGTTTCTCTCGCTTATCTTGATTCCAGCCTGTAACTCATCCAGCCCGACATTTCTTATGATGTGCTCAGCATATAGGTTAAACAAACAGGGTGACAGCAGACAGCCCTGTCATACTCCGTTCTCAATCTTCAACCAATCAGTTGTTCCATACAGGATTCTAACTGTTGCTTCTTGATCTGCATACAGGAGACATGTAAGATGGTCTGGTGTTCCTATCTCTCTAAAAACTTTCCACAGTTTGTCATGACTTTGGCTAAAGTCAAAGGCTTTAGCCCAGTTCATGAAACAGAGATAGATTTTTTTTTTTCCTGAAATTCCTTTGCTTTCTTAAATTTTGACAATTTGATCTCTAGTTCCTTTCCCTTTTCTAAACCCAGCTTGGACATCTGGAAGTTCTTGGTTAGCATAATGCTAAAACTTAGCATGCAAGATTACAAGCCTAACCTTGTTAGCATGGGAGAGGAGTGATAATAAATATGCAGTTCCCCCTTCAAGGATCATTGCTTTGTCATGGTGAAGGGGCTTGAGTAACTCAAATTGAGTTACAAGAAGCTATGAGCCATGCCATGCAGGGTCATCAAGATGGACGGGTCATAGCTGAGAGTTCTGACAAAATGTGAACCACTGGAGGAGTGAATAGCAAACCACCCCAAAACACTTGCCGTGAGAACCTCATGAACTGTATGAACTGTATATTTATTATTACTAGCTGCTAATTTCTAGCTGTCCTCTCTCAGTTTTAAAAGACAGAAAGTTACTTTCATTAGACAAAGAGATTTGTCATCAAAATTCTACCTTAATGGCTTGAATGGGACTGTTGGCTATTCATTTTGGTAATACATGGTAAGCATCTATTCAACAGAGGATGAAGACAATAACAAAAGGTTGTGTGTGTTCAGGACAAAAGCTTCAGAAAATGTTGTTTGTATCAATGCTAGTGACATTTTAGGGCCATTCCACAGTGCTCCCCCAATATTTGAGTTACCCAAAAGAAATGGGAGTGGAAAACAGGTCACTTTGCAGCAACTACCTTTCCTCAACAGACAATTCTATTTTTAGAAATAAATATATGGAACTTCTTGGGGGAATTTTTTTCTTTCTGTCCATTAATTTATATCTTTTTCTAGGTCTGAATTTGAATATTTCATCACTTCCCTCCTTCATAAATAGCTCTTGCCCTACAAAGGGGGTGGAGAATTAGCTTAAATGGTTGAGTGTTCCCTTAGCATGCAAGAGGTAGCAGGATGGATGCCCGCATTCTCCAGCTTGGGCTTCACTGATAGGTCAGTTGGTAAAGAATCTGCCTGCAGTGCAGGAAACCCCAGGTTGATTCCTGTGTTGGGAAGATTCACTGGAGAAGGGATAGGCTACCCACTCTAGTATTCGTGGGCTTCCCTGTGGCTCAGGTGGTAAGGCATCTGCCAGCAATGCGGGAGAGCTGGGTTTGATCCCTGTGTTGGGAAAGTCACCTGGAGAAGGGAAAGTCTACTCACTCCAGTATTCTGGCCTAGAGAATTCCATGGGCTGTATTCCAAGTCCATGGGGTCACAAGGAGTTAATCACCTGGTGGTTCAGACAGTAAAGAATCTGCCTGCAATGCAGGGGACTAAGGTTCAATCCCTGGGTTGGGACTATCCCCTGGAGAAAGGCTTGGCAACTCATTCCAGCATTCTTGCCTGGAAAATTCCATGGACAGAGGATTCTGGTGAGTTACACTCCATAGGGTTACAAAGAGTTGGACAAGACTGAACTGTTAACACTTCTACTTTCAACATGGTAGTTGAGGCAAAGCACTTTTCTCTCATTTTTTGTTTCCCATGCTTGCAAAGACTTTATTATATCACTGAGTATAAGGAAGAACATTATTCCAATGTAACATATTGGGAAAATAAAACTGAAATGTTACATATTGGCATCTGTATGTATGTAGAACAGGAGTTAAAACTCCATTATTCATTCTCAATCTGTAAAATTTAGTAAGTCAAGTAAATATTTTTGTTATTATAGTTGTTTATTTTTTTTTAACAAGTTACTATTTTAAGCAATCTCAAGGCTCACACTTGGCATGCCAGGATAAAGGTTTTTGAAATTTTTATTTCACAGCATGAACCTCCAGCTACTCTTTTGAATAGAATACATTATAAGTCTTGAGGAAGGAAAGAGCTTCTGAACCACAGTAACTCATTGAGTCAAAGGTTTTTTTCTTACTGCCCACCACTGTTAACTCTGCTTTATATCAAAGGTTCCCCTGTTGAGAAAATTCTAAAAAGAAAAATATCAAAACAACACAAAACAAAAATCTTAAGATTATGATCTGCCATTCTTTATGAAACATCCAATGAAGATGGCTGTGGAGCTCTAAGAAGGAAAGCCTTGAATTATTTCTAAATGTGCAACAGAGCTTTCTAAATGCACAACAGGGTTTAATACTACTTTTCTAAAACATTCTTCTTTTAGTCTATTCAGTAAAATGACATGTAAGGGGATTATTATGAATTCATCATAGTAAAAAACTAACCTAAAAAGAAGATAAATTCCTAATAAATATTGATCATTGAAACTAACATCAGTTTATACATTGAGCATTACACTATATTACTATAATCTTAATACTCTGTGCTCTTTTGGGGAGTAAAATGACTAGTAATTAATGTTCTAAATTTTATCATTTTAATCTTTTTTCAATCTTTTGGTTGCAGGTAAAGAAATGCAGAATATACAGGAATGATGAGAAGTCAATTCTAGAGGGTGTATATATCTAAACTATAAGTACCTTTAAAGATGATATGTAGCATTATTTGGGGAAGACTGTCAGTGCAAGGAAGATGCATCTCTATATGTGGCTATGTGTTGTATAGTGTAAATGTCAGGTGGTACATGCATCAGTTCAGTTCAGTTCAGTCGCTCAGTCGTGTCCGACTCTCTGCGACCCCATGAATCGCAGCACGCCAGGCCTCCCTGTCCATCACCAACTCCTGGAGTTTACTCAAACTCATGTCCATCGAGTCGGTGATGCCATCCAGCCATCTCATCCTCTGTCATCCCCTTCTCCTCCTGCCCCCAATCCCTCCCAGCATCAGGGTCTTTTCCAATGAGTCAACTCTTCACATGAGGTGGACAAAGTATTGGCGTTTCAGTTACAGCATCAGTCCTTCCAATGAACACCCAGGACTGATCTCCTTTAGGATGGACTGGCTGGATCTCCTTGCAGTCCAAGGGACTCTCAAGAGTCTTCTCCAACACCACAGTTCAAAAGCATCAATTTTCTGGCACTCAGCTTTCTTCACAGCCCAACTCTCACATCCATACATGACCACTGGACAAACCATAGCCTTGACTAGACGGACCTTTGTTGGCAAAGTAATGTCTCTGCTTTTTAATATGCTATCTAAGTTGGTCATAGCTAATGAAACAGTTCTTGCTGTTTCCTTGGCAAAGAGAAGTGATGTGGTATAAAGAGAATTTCTCAACAACCCTGAGGCATATGTACATGAGATTAATGATGGGAGTGAGTCTTAAAATGAAATTATACATAGCTTACTTTATATGTTTGAAGAAAACTAGATTGTTTTCCTTTTTAATAAATATGTCATTATATTAAGTGACTTTAATAGAAATAGATCTGAAAAATTATTCTCAGAGCTTGTCAGTGAAACTATGGAAGTTCTCAAGAAATTCAATTTGTTATTAAAAAGCATGCAGTTATCTGCTAAATGATTCATTTATGAATCTCTGGGACTCAGAAGAGAGGGAATTGAAAGAAGCAATAAACACAAAAAGGCTTCAAAGAAAACACCCCGTAGATCCATTTTTTCTTCTCCCTGATTGAGAAAACCAAGAAATCATAAGAAAATAATTTGGATGGATAGTTATACTTTTCTATCTAAATCTAAGAGAGAGCAGGTACTGAGACAGGCAAAGAAAAGCAAGCAACCCTCACAAATTTTGTCTTACAGATGAGCCTGTGTTAAAATGTGTGAGCTAACTGAAAGATCTATCTTCTGGATTTCTATTGTCCCTGCTACAAGTATCTATTTACATTACACTCTAACTCCAAAGTATCGATAGATGTTTTACATATTTATGTATATATATACATATATATATATACATATATAAAAATTATGAGTATTTTAAGTTTAAAAAATTAAATTCTATATACATTATATATTAGACTATAATTATATATTACATAGTAAAATTTCATATATATAATTTATAGGTATAAATATAATATATAAAATTTCATTTCACTTTTGAATGGTAAGTACAGTGCTTGTGTTGTTTATGAATGAGAGTACTCCCCTTTTTTCTTCTAAGCCTAATAGTTTATATTACATATGATTTAGGATTCATTTGTTGATATTACCATGCCAAAGGAACTCTGAATGTTCATGAATTTATGTTTACATTTTAAATATTACTTTGATATCAACTTTTTAGTGACAATTATACTTCAATTCACTTCCTAGTTGTTTTGAAGGTAAGAAACGGGAAAACGCCAGTTTGAAAGATGCATGAATTTGATATTTGTTGGGTAAAGCAAAAAATACATTTAAAAGTATCAATGTAGATAGTTATATACCTTAATAAAAAAGATTTTATTTTTTATTTTTTATTACACAGTATTTACAGTTTTAATTCATTATTTATATTTAATACTTAAATTCTTATGTCAAGTTTTCTGATCATGACTTGTCTATGCCTGTTAGAGATTCAGGCATGTATTGAGGAAATCTTCTTTCTTCTTAGAACATATTTATAACACTAGCTATTAAGTTAAAAGGTATATTCCTCTTATCACAGGGAGGGAATAATAAGATATGTCTACTTCAAAGTGAATTTATTACTGCCTATTGAATAAGTGCTAAAAGGAAGAAGAGCATAGCTGTCAAATGCTTTGTAAAATTCAGAAAAGAACTCTCATAAATTTGAGATTTCCAATGTATGAAAAAGTTGTAGGCTACATATACATTTCTAAAGAGAGAAATAAGAATGAAATATATTTTATTATCAAAAGCATAACAAAGACTAGAGCCCAGCCTACTCATGAAAAGTGTTTGAAGCATTTATGTTGTTGTTGTTGTTGTTGTTGTTCAATTGCCAAGTCTTGTCCGACTCTTCGTGATCCCATGGGCTGCAACATGCCAGGTTTCCCTGTCCCTCTCCATCTCCTGGAGTTTGCCCAAGTTCATGTCTATTGCATCAGTGATGCCACCCAACCATCTCATCTTCTGTTGCCCTCTTTTCCTGCCTTCAAGCTTTCCCAGCATCAGAGTCTTTTCCATTGTGTTGGCTATTCACATTAGATGGGCAAAGTATTGGAGCTTCAGCTTCAGGCACAGTCCTTCCAATGAATATGCAGGTTGATTTCCTTTAAGTTTGACTGATTTGACATCCTTGTTGTCCAAGGAACTCTTAAAAGTCTTCTCCAGCACCACAGTTGGAAAGCATCAATTCTTCAGTGCTCTGCCTTCTTTATGACCCAGCTCTCACAACCGTATAGAAAGGCCATACATAGCCCTGGCAATACAGACCTTTGTTTGCAAAGTGGTGTCTTTGCTTTTTAACACACTGTCTGGATTTGTCATAGCTTTCCTGCCAAGAGGTAATCACCTTCTAATATCAAGGCTGCAGCATTTATATTTGTTTAAAATTTACAGATCCTGTACCAATAATAATTGTAGCTAACATTTAGCATTTTCCAAGTGTTTTAGCTATGTCATCTTGGAAGTGTTTGACAAAATACTGAAAATGTTTAATTACATTTTAAATGAGGAAACTAAGTTGTATAGAGCTTAAGCGCCACTCCAAGAAAAGAGGTAGAAAGTTATGGACACAGTATAGATTAAGATTTTCATTTTATCAAAGCTATTCTTTGATCATTGGGGTGAATGTAGAGGTGAGGATGAATCATACAAAGAGGTCAGTACCAAACCATTCTTAAGAGAAGAGCAGGAACTTCTTTTTAGTGTTTTGTATATCTGAGTCAAGGGCAGCTAGAGCTCAGTTTTTCTAATGACTATATTTACAGTGGCTAGAAAACTAGGCATACAGCAATAATGTTTACATTAAATACAAATATTCCTCTTTTCTCAAGACATTCCTACATTTTGGGGTTTCAGAAACTTCATCTTAGATTACAAGCTTTGTGGATAAATTTACCAGGTAGTATCATATTTATGAGATAAAATTAGAAGCCTATTACTTTTTCCTCAAAATTTTTGTGATGTTGATATTTATATTGTGATGTTATATTAATAACAAAAATCAGTGATGAAATTCTTATTGAAATTTGTATTTTAAACAAATATTTTATCTTATGAGAATATAGATTTTTCTAGTCATAAACCAAAACAATGAACTTCAAATTAAATAAAAAATAACTGCTATCTCTGAGTAAAGTTCAAGTTATTCATAAGTAGCATGATGGTATATTCAATACAAGAACCAAAGAGTAGCTCTAGTGAGGGCAAGAGTTGAGAATTGATCAGAAAATAGAGACATATTAATTGTCAAGAAATTTCAGTAGCACAAAAATATGGAAACTAACATTGTGTCAACATGTGATTCAAAGTCATGAATAAGTTCATTGTTACCTAGGTATGCTATGGTAATAATAAAAGATGAGCTAGGTTTTAAGCAGTTAGGCTTGAGTTGGCCCCCAAACTTGTTTTCAATGCAAAAATAACAAAACAAAGCAAGGCAAATGAAATATCTTAAGAGGACCTTATTGCAATTACTCCTTCATTAGTCAGGGTTTTCTAGAGAAACAGACTCAATATGCACTCATATACATATATATACAGACATATATATGCACAAATATATGTATTATTGTGTTACTATTGATACTAATGTTAGCTATTGAAATATTATATGCATGTTTCTATGAATGCATTACAAATTTATTATAAGAAATTATCTCACATGATTATGGTTCCAAAATCTCTGTTAAGCTGGAGATACAGGAAATTTGATGATGTAGTTCTAATCCAAAGTCCAATAGGCTTGAAATATAGGAAGAACCGATGTTTCAATTCAAGTTCAAAAACAAGAAGAAGCCAAGGCCTTGGTTGGAAGGTAGTTAGATAGGAGGAATTTCCCTCTTTTCACAGGTAGATCAGCCTTTTTGTCTTATTCAGGTATTCAACTGATTGGACTGGGTTCACCTACATTAAGGAGGACAGTCTGCTTTTCTTGAACTACTGATTTCAAATGTTAGTCTCATTTAAAACCACCTTCCCAGAAGTAACGTCTGACCAAAAATCTGGATACCCCATGGCTCAGACAAATGCGTATATAAAGTTAACCATCACACTGCTACATTACCTTCAAGCACGCATCCTATAAAATTTGGGTTCTCTTTAAAATTGCACACACTCTCTAATAAGCATTCAATGTATCAAATCTACTTCTACAGCAGTTTGTGAATAGGTCTAATTTTTGCTCCACTATTTCTTCAATATATGTAGAACCTATAATTATTTGCTTCAAGGTTTGAAAAACTGTGTAAAGGATTTCTTCATACAAGGCACCATTGTTACTAAAACACTTTTGAGAAAATATTACTAAAAAAGCATTTGAAACATGTACAGACATGTTAATTGTGGCATTATTTGCAATATAAATATTATAAAACAGTCTAAGTTCCCACTGGTGGTGGCTGAGCGGTTGTATACATTCTTATAGATGTATAAAGTGAAATACATTCATTCTTTAGGAGACAAGCTGGAAGGCTGACATAAATAACAGCCAACTAAAACAAGGCAAAGCAAAATAACAATCGCCGGGGCCTGTTTGTTCAGTTGCTTCAGTCCTGTCCCACTCTTTGCGACCCTATAGCCAGAGCTCCTGCAAAATAAAACTATAATCATCTCATTTCGCTACAAAATGAAACGTGTTGTTTCTGTTATACACACATACACATAGGTTGCATGTGTATACACAGTCTTGGCCTGTCATTCAAAGTCTCTCAACTCAGTTTTCCAACCTTCCCTCTCCTATACCTGTATGTACATTACATTCCAGTTGTTGACTAAGTATTCTTCATTTATTCCTTGAATATGACCTTTAATTTACAAATAGTGGCTTTTGTCACACTGACTACTCATATTTTTAACCCAATTCTGCCTTTTGAAATCCTATTAATTTTTTTTTAAAAGTAAACTCATATGAGGTCTCTTTGAGGAAGCTTTTCACACTGCAACAGTGTTTCTCAAGCTTGGAAATATATATTTTTTGAAGCAGGTAATTATTTGTTGTAAGTACTGTCTTGTGCATTGTAGAATACTTGCAACATCCTTATCTTCTACTATCTATATGGAATAACACCTTCTATAATTTTGAAACATAAAAATATATCCAGAAATTGCCAAATATTTATTATATAAGGGAATGTTGGTGTGCAAAATTGCCTCTAGCTGAGAACAATTGCCCTGGCAAAGGAGTATATCTCTCAGTCTTTACATTCCTATGGTACTTTATTTTTGCTTCTGTCTTGGCATATATCACATTTACAGTGTATTTCAGTTAGCTGAGCATTTAGTAGACTTTCCTATTTTGTGTGAGGACCAGCACTTAATGTATATTCATTACACAATGTTGTATAAACAATATTTTTGACTTTATAGTTGTACTGTTTCTTATATATAATTAAATTCCAATGCCCATTCACTATGTTTAAAGATAAATTCAGATTCGTTAATAATAATGAAACAATTTGTTATTGTTGCAATTAAGTTATGTATTAGTAGTTGTAAGCTTGCAACGCCAGGGTTCTAGAGGCTGTTTGATGTTCTCTCACGTTTCTGTCTTTAATAAATAGCCACCAAATGGATAGCGGTGTTGTACTTTGATATTAAAAATGGCTCACTTTGTTATAGTGTAGTTGATTAAAACAAAGATGAGTATGCCTTATGACTTGATTAATAATTATATACAAGAAGCACACTCCTTTTTATTAATAAAACAGCTAAGATGTATATTAGGTTAAAGATTAATTCTCAGCTTGTAAGTGTAATTCTAAGTAGGTTCCTTTTTCTATATCTATCTCTATATCTACAAATATGTAATGAACACTAAATGCAAGAGCATCCAAACAAATAACAGATTTCTTTACTTCCTGTTTAATATTTATTACTGCTTAATCTAAGCTTTTTTGGCTATAGTGCTGAAAATATAACAATTTCAAAATGAATCTCTCTTGTAGCAGAAATATTTTCATTACATGTATAGGGTTTTACTCCTTTGAACTTAAAAGGAAAGTAAAATACACACTAGAATACACTCTTACAACTTACTCCTAATTCACTCATGCTGCTAAATATTAAAAATAATTTAATATATGTTTTTGTCACTATCGTCTGCTTATATTGCTATTGAATAAATGAATAATAAGTTACAGTGCGGTGGAGGTTTCAGAGCCCATAAATACTGACATCAGGGGAAGTAAGAGTTTCTTGTTGACAGAGTGATGTAGATAAAGGAAGTAAAATTTACATTTCTACATTTTTCTGTACTTATTAAGACAGTAATATGTTGATTACATTGAGTCACCAATAAAAATGTCACTATTTTCTGCATAAAAATAGCAGAAAAACCCATTATGTGCTGTGGGAATCATTTTATCTTAAATAGGTTTCATTTTTTTTAATTAAAAAGTACTTTCAGATAATTTAAAATATTAATATTTGAATAGCCCATCCATATATATGTACTCACATCTCAGTATTCTTGATTCATATATAATAGCTAATCATAAGATACTAAAAGTAATGCAGACGTGTCTAGATAAACTCTCTGGTTCTCTAAGGCTTCAGTCTTATTCTGTGAAAACTAAACTACAGAGATGGATGAAATTACAATTTAAGGATGAGTGAAGACTCTGGTAATGGCATCGTCCTTTGTGCTATAGAAGGTGGATCATCTCTTGAAGACCAAGTGCCTAGGTCTCCTCAAAGACACCTTATGTCAGAAAATTTGCCTTGGCGTGTCTTCAGTGAGCTTTATTCTGTCTATTCTGCCTCCTTTCCCTTTTTCACACAGTATCTCAACATTCAAAAAATGAAGATCATGGCACACAGACTCATCATTTCATGGCAAATAGCTGGAGAAAAAGTGGAAAGAATGACAGATTTTATTTTCTTTGGTTCCACGTAATTAAAAGACATTGCTCCTTGGAAGAAAAGCTATAAATGACAAACCTAGACAGCATATTAAAAAGCACAGCCATCACTTTACCAACAAAGGTATATCTAGTCAAATCGATGGTTTTTCCATTTATCATGTATGGATGTGAGATTTGGACCATAAAGAAGGCTGAGTGCTGAAGAATTGATGTTTTAAATCAGTGGCACTGGAAAAGACTCTTGAGCATCCCTTGGATAGCAAGGATATGAAACCGATCAATCTTCAAGGAAATCAGCCCTGAATATTCATTGGAAGGGCTGAAGCTGAAGCTTCAATATTTTGGCCACCTGATGCAAAGGGTGGACTCAATGGAAAAGACTCTGATAATAGAAGAGAATAAGGGCAAATGGAGAATGGGGGAAAAAAGAGGATGAGATGGTTGGATGGCATCATTGACTCAATGGTCATGAGTTTGAGCAAATTCTGGGAGATAGTGAAGGGCAGGAAGCCTGGGGTGCTGCACTTCATAGTGTTGCAAAGGGTAGGATAGATCTAAACAACTGAACAACAATGTCTTCATGCAGCTGCTGCTTTGCCAAGTATATTTAACTTTCCAAAATTATATTCTTTATGATCTGTTAGAATGTTTTAAAAAGTGGTGTCTCATGTTTGAAGTCATCCCAAATGTGTGCTAATATGCCCCACAGAAAATATCTGTGGTCACCAAGAACCATCTGCTGCTCTCATGCACACCTCCAAAAGTATGAATCTGTAAGACATTTCTTCTTCTTCTTTTTTTTTGGGGGGGGGTCATTTAATTTATTTTAATTGAATAATAATTGCTTTATAGGATTTTGTTTTTCTATTAACCATCAACAAAAATCAACCATAGGTACACCAATGTTCCTTCCCTTCTGAACCTCCTTCCCATCTTCTTCCCCATCTCATGCTTCTAGGTTGTTACAGAGCCACTGCTTGAGTTCCCCGAGGCATTCAGCAAATTCTCATTGGCTTTCTATTTTACATATGGTATTGTAAGTTTCCATGTTACTCTCTCCATACATCTCACCCTCACCCTTCTCTACTCCCTAATGTCCAAAGGTCTGTTCTCTATGTCTATTTCTCCATTACTGCCCTTAAAATAAATTAATCAGTACCATCTTTATAGATTTCCATATATATGCGTCAGTATATGCTACTATATTTCTCTTTCTGACTTACTTCACTCTGTATGATAGGCTCTAGGTTCATCCACCTCACTAGAACTGAGTCAAATGCACCCCTTTTCATGGCTGAATAGTAGTCAATTGTATATATGTACCACAACTTTTTTATCCATCCATCTGTTGATGGACATCTATGTTGCTTCCATGTTCTAGCTATTGTAAATGGTGCTGCAATGAACATTGGGGTACATGTGTGTTTTTCAATTTTTGTTTCCTCAAGGTATATGCCTAGTAGTGGGACTGCTGGGTCATATGGTGATTCTAATTCTAGTTTTTTAAGGACTCTCCACACTATCTTCATATGGCTGTATCAATCTTCCTTATGGCTGTTTCAATTCACATTCTCACCAGAAACACAAGAGGGATCCCTTTTCTCCACAGCCTCTCCAGCATTTATTGTTTATAGAGTTTTTGATGATGTCCATTCTGACTGGTGTGAGGTGTTATCTCATTGTAGGTTTGATTTGAATTTCTCTAATAACTAGCAATGTTGAGCATCTTTTCATGTGTTTGCTAACCATCTGTATGTCTTCTTTGAAGAAATGCCTGTTTAAGTCTTTTCCCCACTTTTTGATTGAGTTATTTGTTGTTTTGGTATTGAGTTGTATGACCTTCTTGTATATTTTGGAAATTAATTCTTTGCCAGTTGTTACATTTGCTATTACTTTATCTGATTCTGAGAGTTGTCTTTTCACCTTGTTTGTAGTTTCCTTTGCTGTGCAAAATCTTTTAAGTTTAGTTAGGTCCCACTTGTTTATTTTTGTTTTTATTTCCATTATTCAAGGAGGTGGGTCATAGAAGAACTTGCTTTGATACATTTCTTCTTCTTAATAGGTATATTTCTGTTAATGTCACAGTTATCCATGACATCCTTACACCCAATATTCTAACAACTTCCTTTTTTTATTTCTTCTTCTCAACTGTTCCTACCTAAATCTGGCTTCTGAAATTCTCTACAATGAACAGAGAAGGGCTTGAATTGCCTACTATTATAAGGCCTAGTTGGCTGGATGTGGAAAAAGCGATAATTTTTTTTATATCATTTGATATCATTGAGTGACTTTTAGAGTCCAAATTTTTTGATATCATTTGATATCATTGAGTGACTTTTAGAGTCCAAATTCCAGATTTCTCTCCAAATAAGTGCATGCAATCCAGACTAATAGCTCTAAAACAATGGATTCTAACTTCCCACAGAAAAAAAATTCAAAAATCTGGTGTTCAAATCTCTTTCTAACCTGAACCTTATCATTTACAATCAACAGAAATCACTGGACTGAGGACGTGAACCTGAATCTCACCTAAAATTTGTGTAAATTGTGTATATTTGCCCAAATTGATTCAAAATTTTTCTTTCCTAAATATTTTAGGAATATTTCCAAAATATTCTTTCCAAAATATTTAAAGTCATTTTCTCATATAGTTTTGCAAGTCTTAAACAGTTAGACTCACAAAATCTTGTATATTCTAAAACATTAATAGGCAAATCTAATTAAAAATAATAGTAGTAAGAGAAGAGAAGGAGAAACAGCTTTTTCCAGCATCATTTTCCACTTTTAACTTATATAAATGATGTTACAAGAGACATATATTTGTTGTGTTTAGTCCTTTTCTACATTCTGTTACTTTGCACAAACTCTCCTTCTCACTCAATTATTTTCACACTTCTCCTGCATGGAGTGGCCCATCTCCATTCCTCTCACTTTAAAATGCCCAAACAGTTCAACGTGATCTCTTCTGTGAATGCTTGGAACTTGCTTTTTGGCAATAAAATGTGTCCCAGACTTTTGTTGTCATTTTTTCTTGTTCATGGCTCACAATCAGCCATTTCACTAATAGCCTTTGTTCCTTTTATTTAAAAATTACATTTAGAAACCAAGTATAGCCACTGAGTGTGCTCAGTGCTTTTGGGGTGTCCCTGTTTCTTGACCTCCCAGAGGACAGAGCTAGATAATACTGTGCACATATATCAATATAAAAACATTTATATTTATATAAAAGTAGTTATAATAATTTCTGTGCTTGTAGAACTGTATGTAAATCAACATAAACTCAAATTATTTTATATTTTAAAAAAGTGCATCTGATAGAACGTACTTACTATGAGCCAGAATTTGGGTTTTTACTTTTTTTTTTTAATTTATGCCTCAGAACAACCCAATCAGATGGCTGTTATTCATATCCTCATCTTATACATAAAACTAAGGTTAAAAAGATTGTTACACTAATGCAATAGTGTAACTTTGCTGGTTAAATGTAGAAATCCTACATGTTGAAGACAAATTGCAGAGAGGAAAAATAATTGCCTGAAAGGGGAAAACCTAGTTCCTTTTCTTCCTTCCTTCCTTTCTTGTTTCCTTTCTTTCTTTCAGAAAAAAGTAATATTATTCCTAGACTTTGGGTGAAAATATTTTACCAGAGTGTGAAAAGCATGACTTGCTGTTAAGCTGTTTTTGATTTACAAACACCGTATGAATTACTGTGCTGAAAGTTGCAAGGTTATGACTGGGATTTTAGCAGAATGCTATGATCAATTAACAATGCCTGCCAAGAATACCTGAGGGGCAGGTGGCAGTATGCTATATTTAGTAACTCTATTATAACAGCCTATTTTCAGTATTCCCTGCTTTCAATTAATCATCTTATTCCCTACAACATAGAATTTAGTGCACTCAACTAACTTTTTAAACTCACCTATGTTTTCAAAAAAATTGTAAATGTTATTATGAAAAGGAATTTATATCCATCTTATTCATTTTTGTATCTGGAGTGTTTGGTATAGTGCATAGTACATATATGAATTATAAATTGTGAAAACAAAGGTTAAATGCATGTCTCATTTTGAAACCTTGTGTGAACAAACAGAACTTTAGTAGGTGAATAATATGTTACAGACAAGTTTAAATAACAGAACTAATAATAAAATGTTCTCAAAGGTCATCTGGGAATTGCTACCATCCTAACAGTTATTTATATTGAGATGCAAAATGACAGATAAAAATTTTCAGTATCAAATTTTTTAACATCAGCTGTAGCAATAGTCCTATATAACCTCATTATTGTTGCAATGGTTGTAAAGTCAATGGCTTGTAAAGTATATGATGTAATGAATATTAATGTTGTGCAGATATTAATGGGAATGCTTCTAGAACTCCACCTTATTTCTAATACATTCTGATCACGTACTGATCTCTCTATGGAGTAAGTATTTCACCTTTATTTTAGTTTATTCTTAAATGCACCAAAGCATCGAGATGAATACTATAACCTTAATATATATGAAATAGAGTTATGAAGTATTAGAACAGAATCTTTCATATCTACTGTGAAATCTTACTTTGTTTTTAAAAGTATGAACCTTTTTTAGGAGAGATAACAGAAACAACTTCTATCACACTCTATCACACTCAAAAGTAGCCATCACACTCAAAAGTAGCCATCAAAAGTAGAGTAAAAAGTGGCAGAGAAAATAGAGTGCACTTCTGTCATGAAATCTACACAGAAAACTACAGCCAGTGACATTTTCATTATTTCTGTATGTTAACCAAAAGCATTAAGATTTGAATGGATTAATTTATTTCTATAACCAGAAACCTGAGATAACATAATGCTTTCTGTTCTGTCTGCAATGTGACCAGGAGAAAGTGTCATGAATATGTTTAATTTCTCTGATAAAATGCTAAAGGGCAAAATTATCCACCATTGTTGTTTGATGAAAAAAAGAAATTTGTTTTTAGAATATATTAAGACATACACAGTGATGGGAATTATGGATAAGCTAAAAACAGTGTAGAAAAATACAATATATCTTAAAGTATTTTTCTTTTTAAAAAAACTTTAAGATTTCCTTGTCTTTTACAATTTTTATGATAGTGCATTAATTCAATGCCCAGAGAGGTAGATATCTGTAAAGAAGTACATTTATCAAGAATATTAAGACAAACATAATTTCTAACAGTCAAAAAGAAAAAGAAAAAATCAAGATGTGATTTCAATCAGAGAATTTTAGGGACAAAAATAATTCAAATTTATTTTTCTTATTGGGATGAGATTGTCTAGTAGTTTAGATTTCATTGGGAATTAAAAATTCATACTTCATGTGTTCATTCCTTGTTCTATAGTAGCCATTAAAAAGAGACATTAAGCATAAAATGTGTTCCCTGAAATGGCATTGTTATTATTCAATTATATCAGAACTTAAGAAGATGAGTTATAAAGGATATATGAAATAGGTAAGTTAAAAATAATTTTGTAGAATTTTTAAAATGCTTAAGATTTTAATGTATCCTGCTCTTAAAATCAGGTAAGCAGGGTTTCCTTTTGTTTTTTTCTTTTTAATATATGCAAAAATCCATTGTGGTGATTTACTACTGAGAATCTCTTTGACTTCATTTTTGTAAGCCTGGAGGTCAACATTTGGTTGCAGAGAATTCTTAGTCACCCTTATTATTGTCATTTTTTATAACCAAAAGCTAGAAACGTAGATCCTTTTTCAACTTGAAAATGTCAAGTGGGCTGCTGTTGAAATGCATATTTTTAGTCATAAATTAAAGTATAAGAATATCTGCAAAATGTTTCAATTAAAAGATATTTATCGTATTTCCACCTGAAAACAGCAGGGCATTCCTGTTAAGACTTTTTTTTTTAATGGTGTCTGCTTGACTTGGGCAATAGATGCAGTCTTAATAATTTGTTGTTGGCAATGCCAAAGGATGCTCAAACTACTGCACAATTGCACTTATCTCACGCTAGCAAAATAATGCTCAAAATTCTCCAAGCCAGGCTTCAGCAGCATGTGAAATGTGAACTTCCAGATGTTCAAGCTGGTTTTAGAAAAAGCAGAGGAACCGAAGATCAAATTGCCAACATCCGCTGGATCATAGAAAAAGCAAGAGGTCCAGAAAAACATCTATTTCTCTTTTATTGACTATGCCAAATCCTTTGACTGTGTGGATCACAATAAACTGTGGAAAATTCTGAAAGAGATTGAAATAACAGACCACCTGACCCACCGCTTGAGAAACCTGTATGCACGTCAGGAAGCAACAGTTAGAACTGGACATGGAACAACAGACTGGTTCCAAATAGGAAAAGGAGTACCTCAAGGCTGTATATTGTCACCCTGCTTATTTAACTTATATGCAGAGTACATCATGAGAAATGCTGGGCTGGAAGAAGCACAAGCTGGAATCAAGATTTCTGGGAGAAATATCAGTAACCTCAGATATGCAGAGGATACCACCCTTATGGCAGAGAGTGAAGAGGAACTAAAAAGCCTCTTGGTGAAAGTGAAAGAGGAGAGTGAAAAGTTGGCTTAAAGCTTAACATTCAGGAAACAGATCATGGCATCTGGTCCCATCACCTCATGGGAAATTGATGGGGAAACAGTGGAAGCAGTGTCAGACTTTATTTTTGGGGGCTCCAAAATCACTGCAAATGGTGACTGCAGCCATGAAATTAAAAGACGCTTACTCCTTGAAGGGAAAGTTATGACCAACCTAGATAGCATATTAAAAAGCAGAGACATTACTTTGCCAACAAAGGTCCATCTGGTCAAGGCTATGGTTTTTCCAGTGGTCGTGTATGGATGTGAAAGTTGGACTGCGAAGACAGCTGAGCACCGAAAAATTGATGCTTTTGAACTGTGGTGTTGGAGAAGACTCTTGAGAGTCCCTTCGACTGCAACGAGATCCAACCATTCCATCCTGAAGGAGATCAGTCCTGGGTGTTCATTGGAAGGACTGGTGCTAAAGCTGAAACTCCAATAATTTGGCCACCTCATGCAAAGAGTTGACTCGTTGGAAAAGACCCTGATGCTGGGAGGGATTGAGGGCAGGAGGAGAAGGGGACGGCAGAGGATGAGATGGCTGGATGGCATCACCAACTCGATGGACATGAGTTTGAGTAAATCCAGGAGTTGGTGATGGACAGGGAGGCCTGGCATGCTGTGATTCACGGGGTTGCAAAGAGTCGGACATGACTGAGTGACTGAACTGAACTGAACTGAAGAATTTTACGGTATAACTGTGTCAAAATAAAACCAGAAGGTTATGACATCATCCTTTCTTTTTCCCTGCTGAGGTGACGACCTAGGTAATTTCAAAATAGTATTTTTTTCCTTACAGAAAAATTGCTGCTAAAATGAAACAAAAGCAAGCTGGCATTTGCTTTCAAAAATGCATAGAGCCATTTACAAAGTTTCACTAAAGAATCATAGTCCAATTTTTGCATTAGATAGCATATTTAAACAAGCAACCCCAGACACACAGTAGAAAATTCTAATGTATAATAGCACACTTTTCTTTCCCTGTACTTTTAAGTGGTCAGTTTTCTTCTACAAATATTTTATCAGAATATCATAATAGTTTTATGAGGTGAGGAGACCTTGTTTTATTATTTCCATTTTTCTCAGTTTAAACGACTTGAACAAATACCAGTTATTTAAACAAAACTGAGACTCAAACCTCCCAATTTATACTCTAGTATGATTGCCTGAAAAACACTGAAACAATCCCATTTGTGTTATTTGCCAGAGGTTGGCTTTCAAATGGCCCACTCCCTCCCCATCTGTCCCACATAAGGACAAAGTATAAGGCAATCCCTGGCGCTCTTTCCTTTAGTGTGCTGAAGTGTCACTCTAGTCACGGATTCCCCAAGCTCCACCCCCTTATCACAATAAAACCCAAGCTATTCTCCTAACCTTCGCTACTCAAGCCATGTGGATCAGCTTTGCCAGCTGAGCTACCAGGGAGGTCCCATGGATCAGCTTTAGAGAGTGTTTGCTTTCTCCCATGAACCTCATCATGTCAGTAGTACAACTGTTCCTATCTTCTTGGGCATCATCAGTCTTTATGTTTGACCGCATTTTGGTCATGTGAGAGGGGCATATCTCACTTTTGCAATATGGCCACAAAATACACATGGACCTAAATTTCAATTTACTTTTGTATAAATCTTCCTTCTGAATCTCTACAAATAAAATAGTTCTCCTGCTTTCTTCCTCTGTAATCTTTACCTATATTTACACGTAGTGTTCATTTCTCTTCAAGATTCCTCCTCTTGCCAGTGACTCCTCTCCCTCTCCATTTTCCTTTAATACCTGTGGTCTTTCCATGCCCTGTTTCAGAAAACATGTGACATTATACACTGATTGTTCTACTTACAGCAAGGAGAACATTACACTGGAACATGCAAATTTGTATTTTTAAATTGATTATGCTGTTAGAGCAGTGATTCGAAAAATTTTTAAAGAACCAATTAGTGAATATTTTAGGCTCATGGGCCAGATTGTTCTTGTTGCATCTATTCAAGTCTATAACTGTAACACAAAAGCAGCCATAAACAACACATAAAGAAGGCTTTTATGGCTTAATTCCAAGATAGATTTAAAATAGAACTATCATATGATCTAGCAATCTCACTCTTGGGTATATATCTGAAGGATTTGAAGTCAGTATCTCCAAGAGAATCTGCATTCCCATGTTCATTGCAGCATTATGTACAATAGAAGTGTTTATCAAAGGGTGAATGAATTGAGAAGTTGTGACTTGTGACTTACAGATAATAGATAGATAGATAGACAATACACACAAACAATGGAATATTAATATTATTCAGCAGTGAGAAAGGACACGTGTCGTTTTCAATGACAAGGATGAAACTTGAGGCCACTATGCTAAGTGAGATAAAAAAAGAAAAAGACAAATATTGGATGATATCACTAATATTTAGAATCAAAAGAAAAAAAAAAGAAGATTGAAATTGTTATAAAAAAAAAGACAGTAGAATGGTGGTTACCAGCAGCTGGGGATAGAGGAACTGGGGAGATACTGTATAAGAGCACAAATCTGCAACTGATATATAACTTCTGGAGATAAAGGCAGGAACATAGTAATTATAGTCAGCAGAATAACCTATTATATGCTTCAAAGTTTCTAACAGACTAATCTCAACTGTTCTCAACAACAAAGAAATAAATAGTAATTATGAAACATGATGAAGGGGTTAGCTAACACTACTGGAGTAATTGTATTGCAATATATAAATGTATCAAACCAAAACACTGCATCTCAAATTACACAATGGTATATGTTAATTATATCTCAATTTTTAAATGATAAAAAACAAAATTTATGTAAAAAAAGCAAGTGCCAACTATACTTGACCTATAGGCTATACTATGTCTACCCCTATACTATCCCTATGCAATTTACTGCAAAGAGGTAACAAACCAAGAAAAAAAAATTTCACTCAGTATCACTTAATTAGCTTAGCATTTAACACTTAGGAAAACAAATGAGAGATGGCTAGATAATAACTATATGGATGTTTCAAGGAGGTACAGTAATTATTTTTAGTCTGAGTTCCATACACTAGGCATATAATAGCTATTTATTAAATAAATGAAGCAACAGCCTGTCACACACCACTGAAGACATTATAGCAGTCTTTGGAATATATATTTAGTATTTAAAGTTGAAAATGAATCAGTAAAGCTTTAATGTAAGTAATCAAGAATATTATCTACCCAAAAAATAAAAATAAAAGAGTTTAGCTTTCAAGGGTGTTATAACCATGAAGTGATCCATGAAACATTAAAATATAAAAATTTGTGAACTAATGTTCTGAATAGCTAGATCTAGCAACTAATTTTCTTATTCAAATATAAATATTGTGCTTTATAATTCTAAACACATATATGGTTTCTAAGAAAAAAAATGCACTCACTTTAGCAGAGTTAAAACATCATTTTGTAACTGTAATAACACATTCAATTGAGCAATTCTGGAATAACTGCAAAGCTGTGCTAGTTAAACACGTTTGGCTTTGGTCCCTGCCCAATAACACATCCAAAAGATTAAATCTGCAATAAAACAAGCCAAAGGCCTCCAGAGGATATTAAGATAGCTGCCTACTCTGCTTTTGATTGTTAGTTTCCTAAAACTTCTCATTTGAATCTAAATCTGAACTCTGAATAATGTTTCTTTTTTTTTAAATGTAACTCCAAGGGATTTGATAATCTTTATGAAGAGTTTTGAATCAGAGCAATGCCCTCTTTATCTTTGATCTGAAGTCTGTTCTTTATTTGCCCATAGGGATAAGCAATTTTGCAACAGCCACTCATGGGAATTGTGTCTGCATATGAAGAAGAAGACAGGTAAGTATCTCCTATAGTCAGTATTCATTAATATTATTCATGAAAATATATTTTTATTCTTAATATCTTTGACACTGGCATCAATAGGGGTATATAGGCAAAGAGTAATATGTGGTTCTTGCTTTCACTGAGTTTTGAATTAGTAAGAAATGCAGACAATATGCAGAAAATTAAAAAAAATATGGCATGGTGAGATAATATTTGACATACTTGTTGAGGTTTTTTTCTTATTACTTAATTTTTCAATTCTTCCTATTTAATCAGCAGCAGCTCTCTTTCCCTTTAAAAAGAAACAGTGAAAAGACATAAAGCTGAAATAGCCATAATATCTTTCTGGCTTTTCACTTTAAACATCTAAACCCTTTAGAGAAGTTTAATGTTCTTGCGGAATAGGTTAAAGAAAAATGACTCAAGGTATATGACAAAAGTCTCTGGCAGAATCAGTGTGTGGATGTGACACCACTCACTTCATTACCAGAAAGTAACTCTCCTGAGTAGGATGGCGGAAGAGAAAAGTGAAGGAAATGAGGCTTCTTAAGACAGTGCTGCCAGTACCGTCCGAGAAATGTCAGGCACCTGGAGAGAAAATGAGTGTATAAATGTAACTGGGCAGATAGATCCATGGACAGTTCCTACAGAGAGTTTCTGCTCTCAAGTGAAGCATAGAAGAAGCAAAGATTTAACGGGAGCCATGACCAGTGTGGTGTTGGACAACTTGGTTATTTCTGGGAGGTACTGATGTAACCTGTAAAATACAGGATAAGTAGAGAAGTCTGCTTTTCCCCACAGAATCAACTTAACTTTTTCAGAAGCAGGGAGGTAAACACAAGAATATTATCCATCATCCTGTATGGAGGGAACTGATTATAAATTAAATTAAACTGTATAATATTTTATAGTCAAACATTGGACTTTGATACCTCTTTGTGAAGTCTGTGATTCATACTTTCTATAACTATAATATTAATAATTGTTAATATTAATAGTACAATGATGTATACAGGGTATGATGTATACAACATATAATGAAGACACAGTTAGTAATTAGAATGCTTTTTAGAGCTTAGGAACCTTTTATTTTCAACTCAATGATTGTATATATGTTGGTGCTATTCACTTTGATGAGAAAAATTGCGAGGGAATTAAAAGTGTATTTTTTGGAAATTGATTTCAGTCAACACTGAGACATATGAGCGGAAGTGAAATTTAGATTTCTAAGTCTCTGGTACTGAAGTATCAGCAAAACCTGAGGCAGGCAATAGATGGGCCCCAGGTTAGACATTTACAGCTAGCCCCTTACTTATGCTTCAAAAATAAAAATAATACAAGGAACAGAATAAATAGCTGGACTCTGTCTCCTGTGGACCTCAAGATAATGGGAACAGCAGGAATACGGAGGGACTAAGCCCTGCTTAGGTAAAAGATAAGGTGACCACATATTTCTCTTCTTGAAGTAAAGGAGACCCCTCCATCCCTCCAAGCTACACATGTGCAGAAAGGATCCTCAGGGGAAGGGGTGGGGAATCTGTCTTGGCTCAAAGGTGTGTGCGCACACACAGTGGTTGCCCTGAGCCAGGTAAAATATGGACTCAAAGACCAGCAAAACAAAGTGATGTGTCAGAGGAAACTGGAAGAACTGCCCTTATATGAGTGATGTAAACCACTCCAAAAGTGTGTGACTCTCTCTCCAAGGACACTTGTGCTTTCTCCACACATATCTCCTCTCCTGATAAATATTTTCCTTACCTCACTACTTTCCATCTCTGCTAAATTCTTTCTTCAAAGCAAACAAGAGCCAAGGCTCTGCTACCAGCCACAGCCCCTGGTGTTCTAATGGTTAAGATTTGGCACTTTGACCACCATGGCCATAGTTTAATCCCTGATCAGGGAACTGAGGGGCTTTCCTGGGAACTCAGATGGTAAAGAATCTACCTGCAATGCAGGAGACCAGGGTTCCATCCCTGGATTGGGAAGATCCCCTGGAGAAGGCAATGGCAACCCACTCCAGTATTCTTGCCTGGTGAATTCCATGGACAGAGGAGCCTGGCGGGCTACAGTTTATGGGGCTGCAGAGTCAGACATGACTGGGTGACTAACACACACACACTCACATGCACACAAACACACACACACAAGCGTAGGGAACTGAGAGGCATCCCCGATGGCTCAGTGAGTACAGACTTGTTGATCTTTTCTATTGTCTTTTTAGTCTCTATTATATTTCCTTGTGCTCTAATCTTTGTTATTTCTTTTCTTCCACTAAATTTGGACTTCATTTGTTCTACATTTTCTAGTTCCTTGAGGTGTGAAATTAGGTTGTTTATTTAAGACTGTTCTTGTTTCGTAAGGTTGGCATTTATCAGTATGAACTTCCCTCTTAGAACTTCCTTTGCTGTATTCCATAAACTTTAGTATGTTGCATTTTCATTTTTTCCAAGGCATTCTCTTTTGATTTCTTTTTTGACCTATTGATTATTCAGTAGCATGTTGTTTAATCTCAATATATTTGTGAATTTTTCACTTTCTTTTGCAATTAATTTCTAGTTTTATGCTACTGTGATGCCATCAGTGTATATAATTATTCAAATTCTATCTTACATGGCAAATCATAATTTTTTCCTGATGAGTACAGATAATTTTGCTGTCTTTGCAGTATGCAGTGTCTGCACTCATTTTCACGCAGCAGGCATTGTGCATGTTTGAATTTACAGATAGTTCCCAGAATATTATTAAAACTTTTTTTTCTTGCTATTAGCTGGCTTGAAATAATTTTTCATAGATATAAGGAAAGAGGTACAATAAACACAGGAGGAATAGATAATAAACTGATACCATGTATCTCCTTTTTATTGTTAATACTTTTCTTTACAAGAATAAAACAGGAATTATACTTGGTGTGCCCAGGAAATGTTCAATTTATGCAATAACTATTCTGAGGTATAGGAGAATAAAGTCAAGGCAACCATAAATTAAGTGCTAGTAAAATTAAAAGTGCTTAGAACATTGCCTAGCATATACCAAGTGATAAATATATATATATTATCTATATAATATATATATTATCTATTATATAATATAATTATATATTATATAATATATGTATAATATATTTATAATGTGTATAATAAATATATTTGTTTCCTTACTTATTGCTTAAAATAAGTAAGTATACTCAGCTTTATTAGATTTGGGTATATAATTTATTTCCAATTTTTAAGACTTTTCAATTAATACACGTGCTTCTAAAAGTTGATTCTGGGGATCAATATAGCTTATTTTAGAAATAGTTAATTAAATCTAAGTTTTGAAACATATGAAAATAATCTCTAAGTTTTAAAATAAGGAAATTTTACTTTAATAAATCTGTGCCTGTATGACTTCAAATGAAAGTCTTAGTGAAATTGTATTTCAAAGCACATACACAATTTTTTTTCTAGCAAGATTTAATTTGTCTGGGGATTTTAAATTAATACTCCTTCTACCACTATTTTGACTCAGCATAGTTTTACTCTCTATTTAACAACTTTTTGCATGAACTTTTAAACAAACAGAACTTTTATCATCTCTTCCCTATAGCACAGTATCCTCCATACTTGGTATTTATTTATTTTCTGGGCTCCCTTGGTGGCTCAGATGGTAAAGAATCTGCCTGTGGTGCTGGAGATTTGAGTTCAATCTCTCGGTCAGGAAAATACCCTGGAAAAAAGAATGGCTACCTATTCCAATATTCTTGCCTGCAGAATCCATGGACAGAGAAGCCTGGCAGGAGTCTCCTAGAGTTCATGGAGTCTCAAAGAGTTGGACACAGCTGAATGACTAACCCACATAGAAAATATCAGAAAAGAAAGGTTGAAAAGGCAATAATCTATGTATACATCTCAATTTATCACAATGAAGAGTTAAATTCAAAGAAAGAAAAAGATGATTCTTTAAATTTTTCAATTTAGTACTAAAACCAAGCATTACTACCAACTTATGTAACTGAAAAATCTTTTCTAAAACCCTGTTATAAGCTAGAGGCTTACATAAAATTTCTATTTACAAAGTTCTGGCAAAATTTATGTATTTAAAATATAATATTCTACCTAAAATATTTTATAATCATGACATTATTTGAAATATGCCTGTGATATTTAAAATGGATAACCAACAAAGACCTACTATATAGCACAAAAAGCTGTGTTCAATATTATGTAGCAACATTAATGGGAAAATAACTTGAAAAAGAAGTTTTATATATATCTGAATTGCTTTGCCTTACACTTGAAACTAATGCAGCACTGTTAATCGACTGTACACCAATATAAAGTAAAAAAAATTAAGTTATTATATAACAAAAAATAGGAATATTCCTCTGTCATTAAATTAAATAACACTTGTTATGGACTTGCTTTCTTCTTCCATCTGACTGTTGCAATTCTACCCAAAAGAGAATAAATAAGCTCAGAATAATAGTGGTCTAAGTACATATTACCTTAAAATCATTAAATAGAACAAAACCTGTTGTGATAACCACATCCCTTTTCAGTTATTACTCTCTCTGCTCTAATTTGCTCCTCAACTTCATGTGCAAACAAGAAAAAAAAAAAAAACAAACTCAAAAAGTTTTCTATACTCAATTTCTTTCTGCACTTCATTTTCTTTCATTAACTTCCGAAGACCCTGGAATATGAAAAGTTAAAATATTGCCTTGAAGGTGGCACTTTGAACTCTTTGTCACCATAGCCGTGGGACACATAAATTTTTGCTTTCCTTATCTATGCAGCATATGCTATTTTTTACAATTTTGTCTCTCTTAAAACTTTTATTTTCCATAATACAATACCACATCTCTTGGTTTTTCTATTACCTCATTTAGCTTTTCTTCTTCTTCTTCTTCTTTTTTTAAACCTACATATACATTTTTGTCCATGTCACTATGTTCATTCACACAGTAAAAATATATTTTTTGACCATTACTGTATTCCAAGAACTGGGTGTACTTTGTGAATAAAACAGTCATGTTTTCTGTCCTCACTGAATTTTTACCCTACTGAGGTAGAAAAATAAAATCAAATAAGTAAATAGATATGTGAAATATATTGTGATACAATGATAAAATGATACTGCTATAATGACAGGATAACATAGAACATATTTAGGGTAATCAGAAACAGAATTTTTAAAGAGTGTCTAGTGAAAGTGACCTGAAAGATCCAGGTAAGCATTAGTGGTGGTAAAGGACAGAGAACCCGCTCTGGAAGGCATAGTCTTTGCAAAGGATCTGAATTGTATTCTTAGAGACAACCAGAATGTGGTGAACAAAGGTGAGAGTGACAAGACAGGGTTGGAGAGATAGATGAGACTGATGAGTCAGGGTTGGGAGAGATAAACAAAGTCATGATGCTACAAATGCAGTTCACTCTTCCACTTATCACATCTTCCTTTCCATCTGTTCGTTCATGATCATCAAATCCATATAGAATCAGTCCAGATTTTAAGAAAGACCTGATCTGGGAATAATATTGAGAGCTTATATATGTTATTAAAGCCATGAGGCTAAAAGAGATCACAATACAATGAATGAATGAGTGTAAAAAGAGAAGAGAGTTTGGTAATATTTATAGTTCTGGAAGATGAGGAGGAAGAACGGCCAAAAGACGAAGCAAACAGATGGGCCAGAGGCAAACCAGTAGAGTGTCGTGTCCTAGCAGCCAAATGAAAAATGTGCATCAAGGATAAATGTTGATGAGAGTCTAGTTAAAAACAAGCAAAATGTTCATTATTTTTAAATATACAATGAAGATCATTTGAGCAAAGAGATAAAAAGGGAGACGTGTGGTTATCCATCTATCTATCTATCTATCTATCTTGTTAAGGCATTTTGTTGTCAAGAGTAGCAGAGAAATGTGCCCATAGATATAGAGTTTAAAGGCCTCAAGAAAACAATACTTTTGAAGAGAGAAGCAACATGTTCTTATGTGATGTTATATTAGAGAGAGAAGGATTGATGTAGAAATAGAACAGAATATTAATTCAGAGATGTTCTAAATGATCTAGAATACAAGTTGAAGGATAGAGACCTGGATAGCTTAACACATGCAAGGAATTTTTAAAATGGCAAATACTAAAAATATATCAGCTACTATTCCTATATTATATTTATTTTCATGAGTAAGATTGGATGGTGCAAAGCTCCCTATTTTGAGAAAGACAGAGAGAAAGAAAAAGGAAGACCACACAGGGGTAACCAATGTCAATAGAACTCTATGCTTCAGTCCCCTGACCCCTGTGTATGTCCAGATGCATATATGACAGGGGTTTTCTGAAAAAAAGAAAAAAATCTATCTATAACTATTTATAAGTAATCTCTGAGCTGTTGCACTCAAGCGATTGGTAAATTATTTTATTGTGATGTCACCAAAAGCACTTCATGATAAACACAATTTCAAATGGCTTAGTTGTTCATGCTGAATTTTCTCCTATAATTATGCCAGGCTTGCTGGCTTTAAGAAAAGAGTGGAGAAAGGTTGAAGTGTAGCATTTTTCCTTAGATATAGAAAAAATCTTAATTTCTAGTCATTGTGAGCCAAATAGGAAATTGTAATACATCCCCAAAGATTTACAATTTAATTGCAAGTCTAAGAATGTCTTTTTTTTTTCCTCTAGTATTTTGAAACTGGGACATTTTACATGCTGTGAACCTCTTGCTTTTCCTGTATCTTTATATTAACTACACTTGATAAAGACTCTTAAAACAATTTCCTAATTATTTAGTAGCTTGTTTGTTTGTTTTTACCTAAATGCAAAGAAAGATAAAAGCGCATTTTCTAGACATAGTTATAATACCAGCATCAGTTTTGTATTTAACTAGAATGTATGCATCTAAAGAACAATTTTTTCCTCTTTAAGTTACAATATAAAAACTATTTTATCATGTACTGTATTCTAAACTGGAGAGATCTGAAAGAAATAAAAGAAATAATTCCTGATTTTAATTATTTTACTACTTGATTAAGATTAAATACTTTACATATAATTATAAAAACTCATGGGTCAGTTTATAATCAGATTCTAACATAGGTAGAATTTGTATCAGAGGTTTAAGTGCTACAGGGATTAAGACACAAGAGAACCAGTGCAACCACAGAAATGCCAGCTGAGGGCATGAAAAAAGGACCCCGCCCTCTTCTGTGTGACCAGAGTAGATTTGTACAAGATTAAGCATTAAATCAGATTGTATTTGCCTTATCTAGATAAGATGAAAACATGAGCAAAGCCAAATATATATTTATTTTCCCAATTGTTATCAAACTGCCTTGACAAGTTATTATTACAGACAATATTTGAAAATAATCTATATTTATGAAGATAATACTGTATAAAATCAACAAAATCATTCAATAAAAATTATGTTATAAAACAGACAGCTACCATAAGCAAATGATAAACTATAGAATTATTATTTAACAGTTATTTTAAATTATTTTTTTAGCTAGTCATACAAAGAATTTTTGAAATTAAGCCCAAATTTATTTATTAAACTGCCTTATTTAAATGTACAGAAGAGAGAAAGTAGCATTGACATATATGTACTACCATGTGTAAAATAGATAGCTAGTAGGAAACTGCTAATATAACACAGGAAGCCCAGCCTAGTGCTCTGTGACAACCTCAAAGGGTTGGTTGGGGGTAATGAGATGCAGACTCAAGAGGGAGAGGATATATATAAACAAACAGAGAGAGATGACTGATTTGTGTTGATGTAGTTCAAAAACCAATACAACACTGTAAGGCAATTATCTTCCAATTAAAAATAGGTTGAAGACATTTTATAATACACATTCAGAAATATATCAGTAATTAACTTTTTAAAGGTTTTCAAAACATTCTAGGTGAGGTCACTGGGGAGAAATCCCCTGGAGGAGGAAAAAGCAACCCACTCCAGTATTCTGACCTGGGGAATCCCATGGACAGAGGAACCTGGAGGGCTACAGTCCATAGAGTCGCAAAGAATCAGACATGACTGAGCAACTGATCACACAGGCACATGGTCATTGGACCAATAATTGAAAAAACTGAATTTTGAGATAGATAATATACTAAATAATTTGCTAAATCACTCAGCCTTTCTGTATTTTTTCTTATGAAATGATATTAATATTACATATATTTGAGATGGCAAACCAATTGTGAAAATCCTAGGGAAGATATATATAAATCTTCTTTGTAGCACACAAGTACTAATCACAGAGCTTGTGTTACTTATCCATCTTTTTTATTCCCACTGCAGATTCTTTTCCTCCGTAATTAGAATAATTAACCTATATTTGGTGTTTAATATGTGTCAGGCTGTTTGAGAGCCTTATGTGTGTTATTTTCAGAAATACTAATATTTATCTTGTATTATTTTCATTTTTCCTACTGCTATTTGTACTTTATAGACAGGAGAACTGGTACATAAAGACTTTAGGTAATTTTCCTAGATTAGACAGGAAGCATGTCTGGCCCCAGCTTCTTTGACCTTAAAACTTGAATACAGAATCATTGTGCCATAAGACCTCCCAGGATTCTGCACTTGCAATACTCATATTTTAAATGAATTAAACTAATTTTTTGCAATGGAATTTGACAACATTTGGGTTAAAGCTCTTCAAATGATTTGTTGAGTAATTTTAATTAGCTTATATGAGGCTTTTCAAATTATAAAAGGGATGAACCATGTTTCAGTGCTTGAGAATCTAATAACAAGATGAATAATGACAAAACTAACCAGTCATTACTGGTCTACCTTATCTTGTCTGCATGTGTGCGACATTACTTCAGTCATGTCCCCCTCTTTGCGACTCTATGCACTATAGTCAGCAAGGATCCCTCGTCCATGGGATTCTCCAGGCAAGAATACGGCAGTGGGTTGCTATTCCCTCCTCCAGGAGATCTTCCCAACCTAGCAATGGAACCCACATCTCCTGCGGCTCCTGCAGTGCAGGCAGATCTTTATCGCTGAGCCACTGGAGGAGTCCCCGCCTTACCTTACCTGGTGATAACTCATGTTTTTGTCCTGAGTTTATCCTTGCTAATGCAAATATATATGATCATGATGTTCATCAATTGGTTATTTTCATTTGTTTCTCATATTATTGAAATAAAACCATTATTTTATGCAATCGTTTTGTTTACAGAATATCAATACCCTTAAGTGGCAATAGATTTAGATCCAATTTTTTTTCCCTCAGATTCCTTCACTTAGACACATAGTCATATAAATGCTAAATATTATTTATATTATTTTCTATTTCTTGATACATACAATTATACATTGAAAGTATATCATGCATATTTTCTTTCCAAAGACATTTTCCCCCTCTGTAACTACCATTCATTCAATCATTTTAGTTCTCTAAATCCATTGTAACTCACAATTCAGTGTACCTCCTTCCACTATTTCATCATTTTCCTATATGAGTAATATGTATACATTTTAAACATCTATTGACATAACATAAGCACATATATATTAATATAGAAGGTTATTGGTCATTAATTGCCTTCTAGAAATGAAATATACATGACACAAAATTATCATCTTACTTTTTTCCAGCTTAATAATATATTGTGGACAATTTTTTGCACTTAGCTTGTATATTTTGACTAATTTTTTTTTTACTAATTGTTTTTAATGGTTGCATAATATCCCATTGAGTCGATGTACCATATATTTTCAGTCTTTCCTCTGTAGATGGATTTAATGGGACATGAAACAACAGACCATTTCAAAATTTAGAAAGAAGTATGTCAAGGCTGTATATTATCACACGGCTTATTTAACTTATATGCAGAGTACATCATGCAAAAAGCCTGGCAGGAATTAAGAATGCTGGGAGAGATATCAATGATCTCAGATATGCAGATAATACCACTTTAATGACAGAAAATGAGGAGGAACTAAATAGTATCTTGATGAGGGTGAAAGAGAGTGAAAAACCTGGCTTAACACACAGCATTAAAAAAACTTAGATCATCACATCCAGTCCCATCACTTCATGGCAAACAGATGGGAAAATATGGAAACAGTGGTGGATTTTATTATCTTGGGTTCCAAAATGACTGTGGACAGGGTCTGCAGCCATGAAATTAAAAGACACTTGCTCTTTGGAAGAAAAACATGACAAACATAGACAGTATATTAAAAAGCAGAGACACCACTTTCCTGATAAAGGTCTGTATAGTCAAAGATATGGCTTTTCCAGTAGCCATGTATGAATATGAGAGAAGGTTGAGCACCAAAGAACTAATGTTTTAGAACTGTGGTTCTGGAGAAGACTCTTGAGAGTCCCTTGGGCAGAAAGGAGATCAAGCCAGTGAATTCCTAAAGGAAATCAACCCTGAATATTCATTGGAAAGACTGGTGCTGAACCAGAAGCTCCAATACTTTGGCTGCCTGATGTGAAGAGCCAACTCATTGGAAAAAACCCTGATGCTGGGAAAGACTGAGGTCAAGAGGAGATGGGAGCAACAGAGGATGAGATGGTTGGATGGCACCACTGATTGAATCAATGCGAGTTTGAGCAAACTCCAGGAGACAGTGAAGCAAGAAAGCCTGGTGTGTTACAGTTCATGAGGTCACAAAGAGTGGGACATGGCTTAGCAACTAAACAACAAATTAGAAAGAGTATTGCAATAAATACATTTTATTTATATCCTTAGCTGTTTTTTTTTTTTTTTTTTTTTTTAAATTCTTCCTGATAGATTCCCAGGTGCAAGATGCTAGAAAGAATAAGTATGTGCCTCTTATTTCTAAATGACCTTGACAGATTGCTTTACAGATACTACAACAATTTTATCTATCAATCAACAATGTGTAAAGCACTTCATCCTGATTCTCCAACAGGACATGTTACTCTTTAAAATTTTTCCAGGTCAGGAATTTTTCTAAGATCTGCCAAGATTTGTGTCTTTTACTCATCAATTCCTTCTAGCATGAGATGAGTCCTTTCAACCTTCAGACTCAAGTCTTTCTTTAGCTCCAGGGTATCTTCTACTATTTGCAGAGTATTTGTTTCTCTGTCATCCATTTCCTTGTCTCCTGATGGAATTGCTATTACATACAATGCTAAGCATTTGGGTTTATTACTTACCTTTTCAAATGTCAGTTTTCATTTTTTTTTCTTTTTTTTCTGACTTTACTTTTACTACTTTTTTCCTTCAGCCATCTAATTTAAGTATTCCTAGTGACTATCTTCTCTGTGAAAGATGGATTTTATTTATTTATTTTTTTTTTGAGGTCCAGAGAACCTTCTTAGTGCATTAGATTTAAATATTGAGTGCTTTTTCCTTCATTATTGAAGTTCTCCCCTGGAAAAGACACAAAAGACTCCATCTTTTATAAAGATATCTTCTAATTGTTATTCTTCTTGAGCTTTCTAGCTACAGGATTATATTGTGTTGGTATGATTTACTTTATGAAAATGTTAAAAAAGCATCAAATTTTATAAAGTTTAATACAATGACTAGCTGCATCAGCATTACACATTTTCAAGTGTTTGTCATGTGTATTTCAGATCTTGATTTTCTTTTTAAGAATAGACATAAATATTCTACTTTCATATTTTGTCTTAAGGCTGACTTTTGTCCAAAAGTACAGGAAAAAAACATTTCTAAATTTGACGTTTATCATTTGTGTATGTTGTGGAATAATTTTATTAAATAACTAATGATCCCAAACAGTATATTTCCTTCTTTGGTTTATTTTTTCATCATATGTTTGTGTATTTACAAATGTGAATGTATTACCACATTGTAAAGGTCATTGCTGAATTTTTTTGAAACCTGAGGTTTATGTATGTCAATGCATATCATTCCACCTTCAGTAATTTCAATCTTTTCACCATTTGAGTTTCAGTTCAGTTCAGTCATGTCTGACTCTTTGTGACCCCGTGGACTGCAGCATACCAGGCCTCCCTATCCATCATCAACTCCTGGAGTTTACTCAAACTCATGTCCATTGGCAGTATTGCCATCCAACCATCTCATCCTCTGTCGTCCCCTTCTCCTCCCACCTTTAATCTTGCCCAGCATCAGGGTCTTTTCAGATAAGTCAGCTCTTCCATCAGGTGGCCAAAGTATTGGAGTTTCAGCTTCAACATCAGTCTTTCCAATGAATATTTAGGACTGATTTCCTTTAGGATTGACTGGTTGGATCTCCTTGCAGTCCAAAGGACTCTTAAGAGTCTTTCTCAAACACCACAGTTCAAAAGCATAAATTATTTCCACACAAATTGTGAAATTATTTGTTCTAGTTCTGTGAAAAATACCGTTGGTAGCTTGATAGGGATTGCATTGAATCTATAGATTGCTTTGGGTAGAATAGCCATTTTGACAATATTGATTCTTCCAATCCATGAGCATGGTATGTTTCTCCATCTGTTTGTGTCCTCTTTGATTTCTTTCATCAGTGTTTTATAGTTTTCTATGTATAGATCTTTTGTTCCTTTAGGTAGATATACTCCTAAGTATTTTCTTCTTTCTGTTGCAGTGGTGAATGGTATTGTTTCCTTAATTTCTCTTTCTGTTTTCTCATTGTTAGTGTATAGGAATGCAAGGGATTTCTCTGTGTTAACTTTATATCCTGCAACTTTACTATATTTGTTGATTAGCTCTAGTAATTTTCTGGTAGAGTCTTTAGGGTTTTCTATGTAGAGGATCATGTCATCTGCAAACAGTGAGAGTTTCACTTCTTCTTTTCCTATCTGGATTCCTTTTACTTCTTTTTCTGCTCTGATTGCTATGGCCAAAACTTCCAACACTATGTTGAATAGTAGTGGTGAGAGTGGGCATCCTTGTCTTGTTCCTGATTTCAGGGGAAATGCTTTCAATTTTTCACCATTGAAGGTAATTCTTGCTGTGGGTTTGTCATATATAGCTTTTATTATGTTGAGGTATGTTCCTTCTATTCCTGCTTTCTGGAGAGTTTTAATCACAAATGGATGTTGAATTTTGTCAAAGGCATTTTCTGCATCTATTGAGATAATCATATGGTTTTTATCTTTCAATTTGTTAATGTGGTGTATTACATTGATTGATTTGCAGATATTGAAGAATCCTTGCATTCCTGGGATAAAGCCCACTTGGTCATGGTGTATGATTTTTTTTAATATGTTGTTGGATTCTGTTTGCTAGAATTTTGTTAAGGATTTTTGCATCTATGTTCATCAGTGATATTGGCCTGTAGTTTTCTTTTTTTGTGGCATCTTTGTCTGGTTTTGGAATTAGGGTGATGGTGGCCTCATAGAATGAGTTTGGAAGTTTACCTTCATCTGCAATTTTCTGGAAGAGTTTGAGTAAGATAGGTGTTAGCTCTTCTCTAAATTTTTGATAGAATTCAGCTGTGAAGCCATTAGGTCCTGGGCTTTTGTTTGCTGTAAGATTTCTGATTACAGTTTTGATTTCCTTGCTTGTGATGGGTCTGTTAAGATCTTCTATTTCTTCCTGGTTCAGTTTTGGAAAGTTATACTTTTCTAAGAATTTGTCCATTTCATCCAAGTTGTCCATTTTATTGGCATAGAGCTGCTGGTAGTAGTCTCTTATGATTCTTTGTATTTCAGTGTTGTCTGTTGTGATCTCTCCATTTTCATTTCTAATTTTGTTAATTTGGTTCTTCTCTCTTTGTTTCTTAATGAGTCTTGCTAATGGTTTGTCAATTTTGTTTATTTTTTCAAAAAACCAGCTTTTAGCTTTGTTGATTTTTGCTATGGTCTCTTTAGTTTCTTTTGCATTTATTTCTGCCCTAATTTTTAAGATTTCTTTCCTTCTACTAACCCTGGGGTTCTTCATTTCTTCCTTCTCTAGTTGCTTTAGGTGTAGAGTTAGGTTATTTATTTGGCTTTTTTCTTGTTTCTTGAGGTAAGCCTGTAATGCCATGAAACTTCCCCTTAGCACTGCTTTTACAGTGTCCCATAGGTTTTGGGTTGTTGTGTTTTCATTTTCACTCATTTCTATGCATATTTTGATTTCTTTTTTTATTTCTTCTATGATTTGTTGCTTATACAGAAGCGTGTTATTTAGCCTCCATATGTTTGAATTTTTAACAACTTTTTTCCTGTAATTGAGATCTAATCTTACTGCACTGTGGTCAGAAAAGATGACTGGAATGATTTCAAAGTAATCTTGAGAAAGAAGAATGGAACTGGAGGAATCAACCTGCCTGACTTCAGACTCTACTACAAAGCCACAGTCATCAAGACAGTATGGTACTGGCACAAAGACAGAAATATAGATCAACGGAACAGAATAAAAAGCCCAGAGGTAAATCCACGAACCTATGGACACCTTATCTTTGACAAAGGAAGCAAGGATATACAATGGAAAAAAGACAACCTCTTTAACAAGTGGTGCTGGGAAAACTAGTCAACCACTTGTAAAAGAATGAAACTAGAACACTTTCTAACACCATACACAAAAATATACTCAAAATGGATTAAAGATCTAAATGTAAGACCAGAAACTATAAAACTCCTAGAGGAGAACATAGGCAAAACACTCTCTGACATAAATCACAGCAGGATCCTTTATGACCCACCTCCCAGAATATTGGAAATAAAAGCAAAAATAAACAAATGGGACCTAATGAAACTTAAAAGCTTTTGCACAACAAAGGAAACTATAAGTAAGGTGAAAAGACAGCCCTCAGATTGGGAGAAAATAATAGCAAATGAAGCAACAGACAAAGGACTAATCTCAAAAATATACAAGCAACTCCTGAAGCTCAGTTCCAGAAAAATAAATGACCCAATCAAAAAATGGGCCAAAGAACTAAACAGACATTTCTCCAAAGAAGACATACAGATGGCTAACAAACACATGAAAAGATGCTCAACACCACTCATTATCAGAGAAATGCAAATCAAAACCACAATGAGGTACCATTACACGCCAGTCAGGATGGCTGCTATCCAAAAGTCTACAATCAATAAATGCTGGAGAGAGTGTGGGGAAAAGGGAACCCTCTTACACTGTTGGTGGGAATGCAAACTAGTACAGCCACTATGGAGAACAGTGTGGAGATTCCTTAAAAAAAAACTGGAAATAGAACTGCCATATGACCCAGCAATCCCACTTCTGGGCATACACACTGAGGAAACCAGATCTGAAAGAGACACGTGCACCCCAATGTTCATCGCAGCACTGTTTATAATAGCCAGGACATGGAAGCAACCTAGATGCCCATCAGCAGATGAATGGATAAGGAAGCTGTGGTACATATACATATGGAATATTACTCAGCCGTTAAAAAGAATTCATTTGAATCAATTCTAATGAGATGGATGAAACTGGAGCCCATTATACAGAGTCAAGTAACCCAGAAAGATAAAAAACATTACAGCATAGTAACACATATATATGGAATTTAGAAAGATGGTAATGATAACCCTATATGCAAAACAGAAAAAGAGACACAGAAGTACAGAACAGACTTTTGAACTCTGTGGGAGAAGGCAAGGGTGGGATGTTTCGAGATAACAGCATGTATATTATCTAAAGTGAAACAGATCACCAGCCCAGGTGGGATGCATGAGACAAGTGCTCGGGCCTGGTGCACTGGGAAGACCCAGAGGAATCGGGTGGAGAGGGAAGTGGGAGGGGGGATCGGAATGGGGAATACATGGAAATCCACGGCTGATTCATGTCAATGTATGACAAAACCCACTGCAATGTTGTGAAGTAATTAGCCTCCAACTAATAAAAATAAATGAAAAAAAAAAAAAGCATAAATTATTTGGCACTCAGCTTTCTTTATAGTCCACTCCCACGTCCATACATGACTACTGGAAAAACCATAGCTTTAACTAGACAGAACTTTGTTGGCAAAGTAATGTCTCCATACCAGAAAAATATACAAATTTAGATTGCTTCCAGTGTTCTGCTAATATAAATATATTTGCAATGAATATTTTCTAAATGTTTCCTTAGGTACATCTATGAGAGATTCACTGGGAGATTATACCTTAAAGGGCAATTGCTTGGTTACAGAATATGGGCAATTTCAACTTTACTAGATATTGCTGGCCAAATTGCACTATAAAGTGCTTATACCAAATACACTCTGACCGGCAGCATATGAGACTGCCTATTGTTCCATCACACTTCCAGCAATTCTTGTTTCCACTCTAACTTTTGCAAGTTTTATATTTGTAAAATATTTCATATGAATTTCAATTGGGATTTTTCTCTTTTTTTTTTTAATGCCAAAAACATACTTTATTGTCAGTAAAATGCCAGCTATCACCAATGATATTTTTATATAAAACATAATAATACATATTTATATATATATTTTTATTTTTTTTTGTCATACATTGATATGAATCAGCCGTAGATTTACACGTATTCCCCATCCCAATCCCCCCTCCCACCTCCCTCTCCACCCGATTCCTCTGGGTCTTCCCAGTGCACCAGGCCCGAGCACTTGTCTCATGCATCCCACCTGGGCTGGTGATCTGTTTCACCATAGATAGTATACATGCTGTTCTTTTGAAATATCCCACCCTCACATTCTCCCACAGAGTTCAAAAGTCTGTTCTGTATTTCTGTGTCTCTTTTTCTGTTTTGCATATAGGGTTATCGTTACCATCTTTCTAAATTCCATATATATGTGTTAGTATGCTGTAATGTTCTTTATCTTTCTGGCTTACTTCACTCTGTATAAGGAATTCATTTGAATCAGTCCTAATGAGATGGATGAAACTGGAGCCCCTTATACAGAGGGATTTTTCTCATTATCAGTGAGCTTGAGTATTTCTTCCTGTGACTTAATGACTACTTGGGTAGTTGTATCCTTTGTAAATCCCTTATGCAATTCAATTTACAATATTTTCTGTTATACTTTAGATGTGTACCTTATAACAATTGTTTATTCAATATCACAACCAGTATTTTATCATGTTACTTGTGAGTAATTTTATAATTCTGTGTTGTGTTCATCAATATTTTAACATGCTACTCGTGAGTAATTTTATAGTAATCCTTAGTTATTCATACTTACAGCTTCAAGTCTTCTAAATATTGTTAAGACCAGTCCTGTTTCAGATAATTTGCCTTTTAATTTCCAGGTTTACCACCAGCACGAAACTTACTTTATTTTTAAACTTCACTTACTTATTGAAAATGATGTTTATGATATTTTATTATCAATTGTACACATTTCAGTGGAGATTTCTTTTCATTTTTAAAATAATTCTCTATATTACCAGGATCAGGAGTATATTGCTCGTTGATGTGAATTCACAGGAGTTCAGGATAACCTGCTAGGTGACCTAGAAAGCACTTCAGACATGGTCTAAGCCCAGCTGATAATATATAGTAGAAGGAAAGTTTTCAATCCTTTATGAAGGTAACAGGAAAAAGTATATTTACTCACAAATCTTAAATTTCTTCTCATCTCAGTTTTGGGTATTTGTTTTGATCTTTGAGATTTGAGAGGACTTGGCCCATGCATATATGTTTCTATGTATCTTTCTTGGATCAGGGGTCCATATAAGCCAGACTCTTTCTCAGTCATACTATTATGGTACTTCCCCCAGGAATGGGCCATGCAGGATACCAGATTCTCATTCTATGTTAAAGAAAGTGAGATAACATCATTTTAGTTGTCTCTCCCCATGCCTTAATCTTCCCTGGAAATCATGACTACTTAACTTGCTGGTACTGAATGGATTAGGCTGCCACTATTATAGAATCTTAGTAAGATTTCCTTTTAATGTGATATTGTAGACATGTGAGAATTGCTTTCTAAATGATACAAATTGTGACACAAGTCATTATTTGACTTTTTGCTTTCTCAACTATTATAAAACACATAGAAAAGTTACTATGATATACATGACAATTGAAACGTCTAATTCCCAAAGTAACTGTTTAGAATACAATAACATGGTAAAAATAATTCTTAATAGTTTGATGTGAGTGAGAATTAAGTTATAAGGACTCAAACAAATGACTAAAATGTAAGAATTGAAATTTGATTTAAAAGAAAACAAACAAACAAATAAACAAACAAACTACATAGTTCAGTTCGAGTAATGTAAAACATAGCTTGGAAAATTCAGCTTAACACAAGTTTGAAAAAGCACAGGCTACAAAGCAGCATGAATTTTGAAGCCCTTGAGTTTAAATCATTGGCTCTGTAATATTGATAACCCAAGAAAATAACATTCTCAGTCCTAGTGTGCTGATGCTTCACTTGTGGCTCAGACATAAAAGAATCTACACACTACTTATACTATATAATACTACTCCTCAAAGATGATGCTGTGAAAGTGCTATACTCAATGTGTCAGCAAATTTGGAAAACTCAACAGTGGCCACAGCACTAGAAAATGTCAGTTTTCATTCCAGTTTTCATTCCAATCCCTAAGAAAGGCAATCCCAAAGAATGCTCAAACTACCACACAATTGCACTCATCTCACACGCTAGTAAAGTAATGCTCAAAATTCTCCAAGCCAGGCTTCAGCAATACATGAACCAAGAACTTCCAGGTGTTCAAGCTGGTTTTAGAAAAGGCAGACAAACTAGAGATCAAATTGCCAATATCTGCTGGATCATCAAAAAGCAAGAGAGTTCCAGAAAAACATCTATTTCTGCTTTATTGACTATGCCAAAGCCTTCAACTGTGTGGATCACAATAAACTGTGGAAAATTCTGAAGGAGATAGAAATACCAGACCACCTGACCTGCCTCTTGAGAAACCTGTATGCGGGTCAGGAAGCAACAGTTAGAACTGGACATGGAACAACAGACTGGTTCCAAATAGGAAAAGGAGTGTGCCAAGGCTGTATATTGTCACCCTGCTTATTTAACTTATATTCAGAGTACATCATGAGAATCTCTGCGCTGGAAGAAGCACAAGCTGGAATCAAGATTTCTGGGAGAAATATCAGTAACCTCAGATATGCAGATGACACCACCCTTATGGCAGAAAGTGAAGAGGAACTAAAAAGCCTCTTGGTGACAGTGAAAGAGGAGAGTGAAAAAGTTGGCTTAAAGCTCAACATTCAGAAAACTAAGATCATGTCATCCAGTTCCATCACTTCATGGCAAATAGATGGGAAGCAGTGGAAACAGTGTTAGACTTTAATTCTGGGGCTCCAAAATCACTGCAGATAGTGATTGCAGCCATGAAATTAAAAGACACTTACTCCTTGGAAGGAAAGTTATGACCAACCTAGATAGTGTATTAAAAAGCAGAGACATTACTTTGCCAACAAAGGTCCGTTTGGTCAAGGCTATGGTTTTTCCAGTGGTCATGAATGGATGAGAGATTTGGACTGTGAAGAAAGCTGAGCGCCAAAAAATTGATGCTTTTGAACTGTGGTGTTGGAAAAGACTCTTGAGAGTCCCTTGGACTGCAAAGAGATCCAACCATTCCATCCTGAAGGAGATCAGTCCTGGGTGTTCACTGGAAGGACTGATGCTGAAGTTGAAACTCCAATACTTTGGCCACCTCATGCAAAGATTTGACTCATTGGAAAAGACCATGATGCTGGGAGGGATTGAGGGCAGGAGGAGAAAGGGACGACAGAGGATGAGATTGCTGGATGGCATCACTGACTCAATGGGAATGAGTTTGAGTAAACTCCAGGAGTTGGTGATAGACAGGGAGGCCTGGCGTGCTGCGATTCATGGGGTCGCAAAGAGTCGGACACAATTGAGCGACTGAACTGAACTACTTAAAGCATAGTTTCTGGCATCTGCTAAGAACTCAATAACTGACAGCAAATTTAGCCCTGTATCATCAATATTCAAGTTTGCAAATTATCTTTTAAAGGTAAAATTATTTTATATACTTCTATCTGAAAAAGCAAAAAAAAAAAAAAAAAAAAAAACCAGCTTGAACATCTGGAAGTTCATGGTTCATGTACTGTTGAAGCCTGGCTTGGAGAATTTTGAGCATTATTTTACTAGCATTGGAGATGAATGCAATTGTGTGATAGTTTGAGCATTCTTTGGCATTGCCTTTCTTAGGGATTGGAATGAAAACTGACCTTTTCCAGTCCTGTGGCCACTGCTGAGTTTTGAAAATTTGCTGGCATTTTGAGTATAGCACTTTCACAGCATCATCTTTTAGGATTTGATATAGCTCAACTGGAATTCCATCACCTCTACTAGCTTTGTTCATAGCAATACTTCCTAAGGCCCACTTGACTTCACATTCCAGGAAGTCTGGCTCTAGGTGAATGATCATACCATCATGATTATCTGGGTCGTGAAGATCTTTTCTGTATAGTTCTTCTGTGTATTCTTGCCACCTCTTCTTATATTTTCTGCTTTTGTTAGGTCCATATCATTTCTGTCTTTTATTGAGCCCATCTTTACATGAAACTTTCCCTTGGTATCTCTAATTTTCTTGAAGAGATCTCTGGTCTTTCCCATTCTATTGTTTTCATCTACTTCTTTGCCTTGATCACTAAGGAAGAATTTCTTATCTCCCCTTGCTATTCTTTGGAACTCTGCATTCAAATGGGTATATCTTTCCTTTTCTCCTTTGCCTTTCACGTCTCTTCTTTTCATAGCTGTTTGTAGGCCTCATCAGACAACCATTTTGCCTTTTTTTTCATTTCACCAAGAAAAGGCTATGGTGTTGATTACTGCCTCCTATACAATGTCACGAACCTCTGTCCATAGTTCTTCAAGCATTCTATCAGATCTAGTCCCTTGTATCTATTTCTCACTTCCACTGTATAATCTTAAGGGATTTGATTTAGGTCATATCTGAAAGGTCTAGTGGTTTTCCTTACTTTCTTCAACTGAAGTATGAATTTGGCAATAAGGAGTTCATGATCTGAGGCACAGTCAGCTCCTGGTCTTGTTTTTGTTGACTCTATAGAGCTTCTCCATCTTTGGCTGCAAAGAACACAAGCAATCTGATTTCAGTATTGACCATCTGGTGATTTCCATGTGTAGAGTCTTTTCTTGTGTTGTTGGAAGAGGGCGTTTGCTCCAACCAGTGCGTTCTCTTGGCAAAACTCTATTAGCCTTTTCTCTGCTTTATTCCATATTCCAAAGCCAAATGTGACTTGAAGTGAAGTGAAGTGAAGTCGCTCACTCATGTCTGACTCTTTTCGACCCCATGGGCTGTAGCCCACCATGCTCCTCGGTCCATGGGATTTTCCAGGCATGAATAGTGGAGTGGGTTGCCATTTCCTTCTCCAGGGGATCTTCCCAAACCAGGGATTGAACCCAGGTCTCCCGCATTGTAGGCAGATGCTTTACCATCTGAGCTACCAGGGAACCTTGGATAACCACAAACTGCGGAAAATTGTTAAAGAAGTGGAAATACCACATCACCTGACCTGACTCTTGAGAAATCTGTATGCAGGTCAGGAAGCAACAGGTAGAACTGGACATGGAAAAACAGACTGGTTCCAAATAGGAAAAGGAGTATCCAAAGGCTGTATATTGTCACCCTGCTTATTTAACTTATATGCAGAGTACATCATGAGAAACACTGGGCTGGCTGAAGCACAAACTGGAATCAAGATTGCTGGGAGAAATATCAATAACCTCAGATATGCAGATGACACCACCCTTATGGCAGAAAGTGAAGAAGAACTAAAGATCCTCTTGATGAAAGTGAAAGAGGAGAGTGAAAAAGTTGGCTTAAAGCTCAACATTCAGAAAACTAAGATCATGACATCTGGTCTCATCACTTCAAGGCAAATAGACAGGGAAACAGTGAAACAGTAGCAGATTTTATTTTGGGAGAGGCTCCAAAATTACTGCAGATTGTGATTGCAGCCATGAAATTAAAATACACTTACTCCTTGGAAGAAAAAAAAAATATGACCAACCTAGGCAGCATATTAAAAAGCAGAGACATTACTTTGCCAGCAAAGGTCCATCTAATCAAAGCTCTTGTTATCACATTAGTCATGTATGGATGTGAAAGTTGGACTATAAAGAAAGCTGAGTGCCAAAGAATTGATGCTTTTGAACTGTGGTGTTGGAGAAGACTCTTGAGAGTCCCTTGGACCGCAAGGAGATTCAACCAGTCCATCCTAAAGGAAATCAATCCTGATTATTCTTTGGAAGGACTGATGCTGAAACTCCAATACTTTGGCCACCTGATGAGAAGAGCTGACTCATTGAAAAAGACCCCAAAGCTGGGAAAGATCGGAGGCAGGAGGAGAGGGGGATGACAGAGGATGAGGTGGTTGGATGGCAACACTGACTCAAAGACATAAGTTTGAGTAAACTCCACGAGTTGCTGATGGACATTGAGGCCTGGGGTGCTGCAGTCCACGGGGTCGCAAAGAGTCAGATGTGACTGAGAGACTGAACTGAAATGAACTGATCAAAAAAATATAAAACTGTGATTTAATGCAATACATTTTTATCACCTTAAAATAAATATATTTTATTCTTCCCCTCATTTCTGGTACTGTCAATCCTAAAGGAAATCAGTCCTGCATGTTTGTTGGAATGACTGATGCTGAAGCTGAAACTCCAATACTTTGGTCACCTGATGTGAATAGCTGACTCTTTGAAAAAGACACTGATGCTGAGAAAGACTGAGACCATGAGGAGAAGAAGAAGACCGAGGCTGAGATGGTTGGATGGCATCATTGACTCAATGGACATAAATTTGAGCAAACTCTGGGAGAATGTGACAGACAAGGAATCCTTGCGTGCTGCAGTCCATGGGGTAGTAGGAAGTTGAACACGACAGAGTGACTGAACAACAAGTCTAAGGGAGTAAAATGTAAACAGTATAATGAAGATGCCCATGCATACAATTACTCTCACAATATTAAAACATAACAGATATGTGAGCAAATGATGATAAACAGTTGTAACTGTTACTAACAAATGTTGGCAGATTATCATAAATGAATATATTTTAGAGGGTCTAACAGTTAAAATAATCAGATAGTACTTCTATTTCATATTATCCTCAGTATATTGTACATGAAAAAGAAAGATCCTAGGGAAGTCCTTTCTGTAGTAAAAGAAAAATAAGACAAAACTGTTTACTATGTATACTTAATACAAAATGCTTACAAATATTGGTTTCAACTCCATTTACTGCATGTACTAATTAGTTTTTATGTCTGTCTTACAGAAATATAGAACTTTTCCTGTTACATTAATATAAAACTTTTATTTCATGTGTTCATAAAAACTATTGAAAAACCAATTTTTCCTATATTATCCACCTTATTAAGTTTATTTTATGCATTATGATACACTCCTGAATAGAACTTAATAATTTACAGAGTTTATCAAACCACCCAGGATTCAGAAAATTAAAACATTTTTGCCTGAGTTTTAATGGGAAATAATATGAACTTTTGAAAATGTATCTAGAGAATGCAACCTGTAATAAAAAAGTAAAAACTGTATACACTAAACTGTGCTTAGAAAAAGGAGCACTGACTTTAACCTCCAAATGTAAGAATCTACTCTTCTTCACCTTTTCTTACTTGAGGTAAATCTTAAACTTTCCATTAAAAATGATTATCATTCTAGTATCAACAACTCATTTTAACTAATAATATTTTGGCAAATAGCTATCCATACTCAAAATATGACTATTGAGTCATCTGTATAAATCAAGTTTTCATTTATTTAAGTTTTTTGAAATCAACATTGAATATATTTTATAGGTATTGAAAATGCTCTGATTCTCACTTGAATAAGAGTCCTCCAATGCAAAACCCATCCTCTATTTTTATCATATTTCATGCTAACCGTGGTGGGGATATGGAAGACATTCAGGATGTCACATGGAGAAAAGTTACAAGTACTTAAAAAAAAATTTAAACATGTAAACTAAAATAAGTAACATGTCTGAGTAATGCACTCTTTTGTTAATGTGTATTTTCTTAAATAGTAAGCACTAATTTTGGCAAATAGGCTCTCCTAGTTGATGATTCACTTTGTAATAGAACCATAAATTGAACCATAAACTTTAGAAGCATAAATAAGGACTAACTTCTCTTCATCAAAGTCATAAATATTTAACATATATTTATTGCTGGCTTTACAAATGAATGTTGATTGGCAATTAAATAAGAATATAAGTAGAAAAGATTAAAGAGTAACACTGATACATGTTTTTAGCTGAAAAGAATAAAATGTGTATTGTAAAAATGGCATTGGACGTCAAAATATTAAACTAAAGCAATTATATCTTAAGGTAGTACCTGAGAATCTCTCTCACTTTCTTTTTTTGAGGTATAGAAGCTTCATGAAATCTTTTAATTTAAAAAAGAATTTGAACTTTTTAGAACACACAGACATTTTAAAAAGACCCAGGAAACTACAGAATGAGAAAAAAGAAATAAAAAAAAAGAAAAGAAGCAAACAGGAGGATTAGTTTCCTGGTTGTCTTTCACCAATCATTCTGACTCAGAGTCCTTCCTAGTGGTGCATGCATTGCTCAGTCAAGATGGATGCCAGCGAAAAGTATTCTTGGAGGTGGTAGGACAAAAGGTATCCCTTTGACCTTTCCCAAGCTCTTCCTGTTAGTGGTGTCTTATTTGTTCCGTGTTTCTAGCCAGGACCTCCTGTTGTAAAAATAATTCAGGCAGATGGTTACTAGAGTGCCTGGCCAGGATGAGTGGTTTCAATCAGTGTGCTTCCCATAAAAGTTTTTTCATTGATTGGGCTTCTCAGAAGGCTCAGTGGTAAAGAATCCACCTGCCAATGCAGAAGCTGCAAGAAACACAGGTTTGATCTCCGGGTCAGAAAGAGCCCCTGGAAGAGGAAATGGCTACCCACTCCAGTGTTCTTGCCTGGAAAATCCCATGGACAGAGGAGCCTGGTGGGCTACAGTCCATGGGGTTGCAAACAGTCGACAAGACTGAGCTTGCACACATGCAAATCTAAGTGTAGCCAACATTCTTTTTTTTTTTTTTTTTAATTTTTTTATTAGTTGGAGGGCCAACATTCTTAAAAAACAAATTAACAACATTAACTTAAAAGTTTGGGGGGAAAATACCAATCATTCATATAAAATTCTTAATATCATTCTTTCTTATACTTTTACAAATTGAGCTTAATCAGATTTTATCCAGAACGGAGTCTGACTGCATGTCTATTGGGCCTAGTGTAAGAGCAAGAAACATCTATCAGGCAAGACTAAAAAGAATATCGCCTTCTTGTAAAATAAACTAAAATTTTAAAATATTATTTTCTTATATATAGTCCTTATAATTTCACTCTTTTGTTTTCTTACTTTCATATTCTAATCCTCACTACTATTTGCAACACATATGTACATATAAACCCAAACCTATACTTTTACTTCCACTAAAACATAGTTTTCATTTGAAAATCATAGAGGGTTACACAACTATTAGATTTAAACTGAATCTTGCCCACCCTTGAGTCAAGGTCAGTTCCTGTTTTATTAAGATGAGTAGGCACTATGATCTCTGATTTGCAGAGGTGTAGTTGGATCCTAACTGGACAAAGATAATAATATCAAGAGCCTCCTAAAATCAGAGATAAAGGGGAAACTCTCTTAGAGCAGTCAAACAAAAGTAAGCTATTACTTTAAAAGAGCTACAATAAAGATTGCTAGCACACTTTTCCATATTGTCCTGTAAAATACATCTTTTGAATTATATATGAATCTTGTACCAGCTATATTGAAATGCAAAAAGCATGTGAATATTGATGACAGTGTAGTTTTTTGTTGTTAAACTGATTACAAAACAAGGGAAGATTAAGTTTAGGTTAAATAAAAATGTATCATAAATCTTTGCTGTTTATTTCCCCTGATTAACCTCCTCACTTCAGTCTCTCAGTCATTTCTGACTGTTTGCGACCCCATGGACTACAGCATGCCAGACTTTCCTGTCCGTCACCATCTGCCAGAGTTTGCCCAAGTTTGTGTCCATTGCATTAGTGATGATATCCAACCAGCTCATCCTCTGTCGTCCCTTTCTTTCCCTGCCCTCACTCTTTCCCAGCATCAGGGGCTTTTCCAGAATCAGTTCAGTTCAGTTGCTCAGCCATGTCCGACTCTTTGCAATCCCATGAACCGCAGCACACCAGGCCTCCCTGTCCATCACAACTCCTGGAGTCCACGCAAACCCATTTCCATTGCATTGGTGATGCCATCCAACCATCTCATCCTCTGTCATCCCCTTCTCCTCCTGCCCTCAAACTTTCCCAGCATCAAGGTCTTTTCAAATGAGTCAGTTATTCACATCAGGTGGCCAAAGTATTGGAGTTTCAACTTCAGCATCAGTCCTTCCAATGAACACCCAGGACTGATTACCTTTAGGATGGACTGGTTGGGCCTCCTTGAAGTCCAAGGGACTCTCTAGAGTCTTCTCCAACACCACAGTTCAAGAACATCAATTCTTTGGTGCTCAGCTTTCTTCACAGTCCATCTCTCTCATCCATTCATAACCACTGGGAAAACCATAGCCTTGACTAGATGGACCTTTGTTGACAAAATAATGTCTCTACTTTTTAATATGCTGTCTAGGTTGGTCATAACTTTCCTTCCAAGGAATAAGCGTCTTTTAATTTCATGGCTGCAATCACCATCTGCAGTGATTTTGGAGACCAGAAAAATAAACTCAGCCACTGTTTCCACTGCTTCTCATCTATTTTCCATGAAGTGATGGGACTGGATGCCATGATCTTTGTTTTCTGAATGTTGAGCTTTAAGCCAACTTTTTCACTCTCCACTTTCACTTTCATCAAGAGGCTTTTTAGTTCCTCTTCACTTTCTACCATAAGGGTGGTGTCATCTGCATATCTGAGGTTATTGATATTTCTCCCAGCAATCTTGATTCCAGCTTGTGCTTCCTCCAGCCCAGTGTTTCTCATGATATACTCTGCATATAAGTTAAATAAGCAGGGTGACAATATACAGCCTTGGGGTACTCCTTTTCCTATTTAGAACCAGTCTGTTCCAAATAACCAAACAACAACCAGTCTGTCGTTCCATGTTCACTTCTAACTGTTGCTTCCTGACCTGCATACAGGTTTCTCAAGAGGCAGGTCAGGTGGTCTGGTATTCCCATCTCCTGCAGAATTTTCCACAGCTTATTGTGATCCAGTCACAGGCTTTGGCATAGTCAATAAAGCAGAAATAGATGTTTTTCTGGAACTCTCTTGCTTTTTTGGATGATCCAGTGGATGTTGGCAATTTGATCTCTGGTTCCTATGCCTTTTCTAAAGCCAGATTGAACATCTGGAAATTCATGGTTCACGTACTGCTGAAGCCTTGCTTGGAGAATTTTAAGCATTTCTTTACTAGTGTATGAGGTCAGTGCAATTGTGCAGTAGTTTGAGCATTCTTTGGGATTGCCTTTCTTAGGGATTGGAATGAAAACTGACCTTTTTCAGTCCTGTGGCCACTGCTGAGCTTTCCAAATTTGTGGGTATATTGAGTGCAGCACTTTCACAGCATCATCTTTCAGGATTTGAAATTGCTCAACTGGAATTCCATCACCCCCACTAGTTTTGTTTATAGTGATGCTTCCTAAGGCTCATTTGACTTCGCATTCTAGGAATCTGGCTCTACGTGAGTGTGAGTAATCACACCATCATGATTATCTGGGTCGTGAAGATATTTTTTGTACAGTTTTTCTGTGTATTCTTGCCACCTCTTCTTAATATCTTCTGCTTCTGTTACATCCATATCGTATCTGTCCTTTATTGAGACCATCTTTGCATGCAGTGTTCCCTTGGTATCTCTAATTTTCTTGAAGAGATCTCTAGTCTTTCCCATTCTATTATTTTCCTCTATTTCTTTGCCTTGATCTCTGAGGAAGGCTTTCTTATCTCTCCTTGCTATTCTTTGGAACTCTGCATTCAGATGGGTATATCTTTCCTTTTCTCCTTTGCTTTTCACTTCTCTTCTTTTCACAACTATTTGTAAGGCCTCCTCAGACAGCCATGTTGCTTGTTTGCATTTCTTTTCCTTGGGGATGGCCTTGATTCCTGTCTCCTGTACAATGTCACGAACCTCCGTCCATAGTTTATCAGACACTCTGTCTATCAGATCTAGTCCCTTAAATCTATTTCTCACTTCCACTGTATAGTCTTAAGGATTTGCTTTAGTTCTAAATAAACTCTTCTGGACAATACTCCAAGTTTTCTATCTTCACTGATATTAGAGCTTTATAATTGAATACCTGTTTCTAGGTCTATATGAGTTTTCCTATCTTGTAAGTGAATATAGTTTATAATTGTCATTGGGAAATTTGTATTTTTAGTGTGTATCATATGCCAGAGAAACCATATGTGATTCAGTCATACTAAATTCTTCTGTTTAAAAATCCAAGCAAAACACTTGCCTGGGTGTATACATGCACTATCACACAGACACACAAAAGCCGCAGAAGAAGCACTGACTTAAAAGTCAGAAGAACAAAGTTCTGTTTTTTTGTACCACTACATCTCCACATGCCATAGTAGATAGAGAACCATATGACTTGCTTTCCCTGGAATTTGTTTCTCTCAATTGTTACAGAGGATAGAGGAGTTGGTTTCTAATGTTTATTTGGTTTAGTTTAGTTTCCCAGTTTATGTGGATTATTTTTATCAGACTTCAAATTCAAAAGTTAGACATAATTGCAGTGTTTTGTATTAAGACATACTATCAGCGCTTAATGCATTTTTAGAAAAGTTTAGTTTACTTCCTCTGATGTATTGAACTGTAAAAACAAAGGGCGATACAGTACACCTTTCACCTCTTTAAAAATGCACAAGGATGTCAAAAGACTATTTGTAATGAAAAATGCAGTGGATCAAATTCCATTAGAGTTTTAGTTTGACTTTTATCTAAGGTGACAATGAGCTGACCTTATGAGCTCATAGCTGAGGAGCTAGGCTAAGAGACAACCTCAAGGTCATCACTTTCAAGTAAGATCTATGGGCTAACACTGTTTCCTGATGAAGAAGAATGAGCAACTGTGAACTTTTTGGGCATATGTTTCCTTGTACCACAGTAAGATACATAATGTGAAAGAAGTCATATAGATATAATTTATGCATGTGTTAATCATGATCAGCATTTTTTATTCTTTAACCTTGAGCTATAACTAAGATACTTCAAGCATAATTTTGCTGGGAAATAGACATATATATTACCATTTTAAAGTGAGGTTTTAATCTCTGGCATCATTTAAGCTACCTCTGAAATAGTGTTTTCTTACCCAATTATAACACAGATAAAAATATATTTTTAAATTTATGTTTATTTAGTATTCAATTTTTTTTGTTGCTTAAGGCTGGTGTCATACATTGTCAGAATTGACTGTGTTTGTGTGGCATTTGTGTGGATCAGGCATAAATCTCCTGCACCCAAATATGCCCCTTTTATCTGCTTGCTGAATATCTTTCACTCTACCATTATCTGTGTTTCACTCTACCATTAGGAGGGTTTCCCTGGTAGCTTGGATGGTAAAGAATCTGCCTGCAATGAAGGAGACCTGGGTTTCATCCCTGGATTGGGAAGATCCCCTGGAGGAGGGCATGGCAACCCACTCCAGTATTCTTGCCCGGAGAATCCCATGGACAGAGGAGCCTGGTGGGCTACAGTCCATGGGGTCACAAAGAGTTGGACATGACTGATCAACTAAGCACAGCTACCATTATGGAGAAATGTTAAAGTATGTTACTGGAAGAGATGGCACCCTGCCTAAAAGTCAAGTTTTCTAATACAAATTTATCCATATTAAAACTGGGGAAGCAATGATTTGCTTTTTAAAGTCCATAATCAATAGTCTTATGTTGTTTCTCTTTCACTCCCTTTCACCTCTACCTGTCTTTATCTCTACTCCCTCTTCTGTAGGTCCTTCTCTTCTTTTTCTTTTTCTATTTTTTTATGCTTCTGTGTAACCACTCTATTCCACTTCACTAGTTAGTATCAAATGCCATCACTTTGAATGCCCAAGTAGCAATTTAAAATTACTATAATTCCCTCAGACAAAGACAAGTAGGCCTACACTTGTAATTGCACATGTTGGGTTTGATAATCATTACAAAGGAAGCACACATACCATGAGGTGTCACAGCATGAGGGTGTTAGAAAAAATCCATCATAACATTTTAGGCTTATATTAGGTAAATTTAAGGTGAGTTCAAGGAAGCAGGAAATCAAGCAAAAACCAATCAGTTTGGGTGTTTTCAGGAAGCAGGAGAAACTGGCTCCTACTTAGGCTTACCAAAAGGAAGCAAGACTGGACAGAAGCAAAATGGCAATTAGTATAGAAGCATCTGCCACTTCTCTTAGCCAGGATAGGAGTATGTTTTGTCTTTTTGTGGATTAGACATTAGTCATGTATTCATATTTATAGACATTATTCTATTTGATCAGTTTTACAGAGTGGTCTTATTTTCTTTGACTCTCTCATGGTCACTGATTAATACTATCTGAAGCTAATATTTGTGAATTTTTGCTTATTTTTGACTGAATAACACCATAGTCCACCCCAGCTTTCAAGGGGTGTTTTTTACTTTATCTTTACCAAGCTATGAGTCTCAAGCAGTCCCTTCCCCCAGTCTAGTGGTTAAAAGCATGTACTCTTGAACCACACTGCTGGGTTTGATTGACTCCTGCATTTGTCATTGGCATCACCGACTCAATGGACATGAGTTTGAGTAAACTCCAGGAGTTTGTGATGGACAGGGAGGCCTGGTGTGCTGCGATTCATGGGGTTGCAAAGAGTCGGACACGACTGAGTGACTGAACTGAACTGAACTATATTACAGAGTACCTACTTCATTTAACTGTAGTTTATCTACTTCCACTGAAAAATGGACATAGCAGTCTCTGCCTCATGGTGTTTTGAGGGTTGAATTGGTTAATACATGTGAAATAGTGAGAACACTGCTTATCACACAGTTGTGTTGTAGAAATGTTAGCTAGTATTATTTCATCAGCTTTCCTTTCCATAGATAAGTACTAGAACTCCCCCCCAAAATGTTCATATCATGATTAAATCTTTTGCACTATCACTATTTATAACCTCTTTTTGCACCCAATTTTAGATATGTTTAAGCTCTCAAGTAATGCTCTAGAAACACCTGTGTTCTGGCCCCTTCAGGTGACTTTCATCTCAGATTCACCACTTCCTTGAACTTCACCATCTCCTTAACAGTGGTCACTGCCTTGGTCCAAAATTGCTTACAGGTATCTGCGACTGAGGTCATGTACCATAAACTCCCACCAATCACATTTGGGTCCCATCTTTCCTCTCTAATGACTAACCTTTTCCTTTTACTGATTAGAATGTTAATACATTATATAAAAACTTTACATTATGGTGTTACAGCAGTTTAAGACTGCTCTAAAAGTAAGAAGTAATATTTGTCTTACATTTATGCAGTGTAATTTTGAAGATTTTCATTTTGCAACAGATTATGTATTTTTTTTTTCTCAGTTTTCCTTTTTAGGAAGAGAAACTTGGCAATTTCCTATTTTGGTGGCATTAGTAAGGTGAGAAGCAGCTGCAACATTTGGTCAAAACTCTTCCTGACTTTGCTTAAAGCATAAACCAGCTGATTTGATTATGCACATGCTGATGTGGTGGAAGAGAACCACTGATGAAGTTCATTATGCATAGGAATGGTGTCATGAAGTGAGAGACTGAGGGATATGTGTTGATTCTCTGAGCAATGGGAACATACAACAGTATTCTAGGAGAGTGTCCCAAGGAGGTGGTATGTACCATCTATAACAAAGACTGAAACCACACATAACACCAAAGAATTAGAAATTTTAAACCTAAAACAACTGGGACAAAGGGCATCTCAGTCATAAACCCTAGAATATAAACCATTAAAACAGAAGCCCCATGAGAGTAAGCCCTTCACTTTCTTGTTGAGTGAGGAATATATGTTCAAAAGGAAAACAGTTCCCAGCACTACTTCTAACAAATATTTTAGTCAATAAATTAATGAATGATTGATTAGATCTCCAGAACTTTTGTACAGATTGACTGGAATTAGGGGAGAACACTTGTTGACAGGCAGGATGCCTATCCTATTAGGAATCTGGTTCAATAAAACACACACCTCACCCAGAAATTCATTGTTTCATGGCTGTCTTGGAATCAAGTTTAGAAATCTATCCACCAGAGATGCGTGTGTGTGTGTGTTCACTTCCCCAGAATAATAGCTACAAAATGATGCTCATATGAAAATCCTCCCTGATTTTAAATTATATTTCCCCAAACACAGCAACAATAATGGTAGTAGCACTGATACTAGTATAATTTCAACTCTCAGTGTATTTTACTGCTGTTGTCTTTTTTGCTGTAAGTTATGCAGTCATTAATTCTGTCATGAAAATACAGCCTATTTCTTTGTTTTAAATTTCAGGCTGTGATGGCCTGACTAACCGCGTTTCCCTGATGAGGTCATGCCTTCTTACACTGCTGTGCCTTTGCACATGCTGCTCCCTGGGTGTTAATGCCTGCTCACCATCTGCACTTGGCTAACTTCCAAGTCACAGTTCAGGAGTTTGCTTAGGCATTCTACACCCAAGAAGCTTTCAGAAAATAATTTTCAGTAGAAGGGAGAGGCTGTGAATACATTGATGAGTGAGCTAAACTAGTTATGAGAAAGAAAAAGGAAGAGAAAAGAAAGATTTGACATAATTATTAAAATATTTTGTTCATAATTTTGCCTAGACTGATCTATATTTTTGGCATTGTATATTTAATTCATATTTAACCACATCATTTAAGTGTGTTTTCTGCTATTATATACAGATGATAATATTCAGATCTCATTTCTTGAGATCAAATTACAGAAGAAAATCATTTTTAAAGTAATTAATAATGTCCTGAAAATGTGACTGTCACAGAGGAAATTGTATATCTATCTATATAGTCTAATTATCACATTAAAAATCAAATCAAAACTATAATGAAGATTAGTTCCAAAAGAGCACAGAATTTTAGCATCTGTGCCAACACTTTGTATTTAGTGCTCTTTATCTTCTATTAACATCATTAGTTTGTTTTTTAAAATAATGACACTATCAGTAAAATTTAACATTTGATGAACTTCCTAGGATTTGTTAGTATTAACTCTCTCCAGCTAGCTGAAAATACCCTAATATAGAAACGGTCCTTATAATATGTTATCACTATGAATTAGTATACATGATTATACCAATAACTATATATCTATTTATTCATGCAAAAAATATCTTTTGGGGTAGATATTGCTAAAATTTTCAGAGCAGTATTTCACACATAACTATTGCCTTTCCTTTGAATGAATTTTCAATACTTATTTCATTATGCAGGCTATCATTAACCATAAGGGTAAATTTTTTGATAAGGAAAAATTAACATTATCCCAACATGAGCATTAAAAGAAGGTTTAAATGCTTTCAATTTTGAGATCCACAATGACAAACCAAGTTATAGTAGTAAAGTGATGTCAAAGACAAATATTATATGATGTCATTTATATGTGGAATCTAAAATAAGACACAAATGAACTTATCTGCAAACAGAAAGACTCACAGAGAAGAGGGGTGAAGGATGAACGGATCAGGAATTTTAGATAATCAGATGCAACTAATTTATATAGAATGGACAAAAAACAAGGTCCTACTCTATAGCATAGGGAACTGTATTCAATACCTTGTGAAAAATTATAATGGAAAAGATTATAAAAATAACGTGTGCACATCACTTTGCTATACATAAGAAATTAACACATTGCAAATCACCTTTGCTTAAAAAAAAAAAAAGAAGTAAATTCTTTGGTTAGTGTCTATATGTACTTCCATATCATAAGAATTACCAAATTCCAGTTTTAAATAGTGGTCAGTACTGGTGTTTAATTTCATGAATCAACTCGTATGGGCCATGGTCAAAATTTATATGGATATATCTGTGAAGATGATTTTTGGAAGGCATAAATTATACTTTAGGGTAATGTGGGTGGATTCTCCCAATCAGCTGAAAGCCTTAATAGAAAAATCACTGACCCCCTCCAAACAGGAAAGAATTCTTACTACCAGAATGACTTTGGACTTGGCACTACAACACGTCCCTAAGCGTCCAGACTTCTGGTCTACCTGACTGATTGGTTGATTTGGACTTGAAAAATTTCTGCATATGTGTGAGCTAATTACCCAAAGTAAATATATTTTCTTCACTTCTTTTCTATCTTTCTGCATGTGTGTATCTGTGATTTCAGATGGATGGATAGGGATTTGAACAATGGTGATCAAAACACTAGGCAGAGGAGAAAGGAAAATACAGGGAGTTGGATATTTTCAAAATCTCAATGCCCAAATAGAACTGTGGTAATTAAATAATAGAGTGTTATCCCTGGCCACAAAACCTATTAACTTATGTGATACAGTTTAAACTGTAGCCTGGGAAGCCAACCAGTATAATTATTAATGCATTTCTATGGAAACATTAATTTTCTCTCCCCAGAAATCAACTTTACAAAAAAACTTTAAGAATCCAGTCTGTTTGTCAACTGGGGATTTGTGAATAATTTTAGATTTGAGTAAGGATAATCTACATTCATTTACCTCAAATTGAGAATTGTGCATATTTTACTTAATTATTTATGCTTTTGGAACTAAAGTTGCATAATTTACTCACATTTATTCTTGATTCTGTCCACTCTATCAAATTTTATTAAATACACAACATGCTCTATGTTCATTGCATTGCTGTTAGCACAAACAAAAACAAAAACCAACATGGAAACATTTATAGAAAATATAATTAAACCCTATATTGTAATTTAGAGAACCTAAGGTTTTTGCTATGAGTCTATAGTATTGACAGAGAAATGTTCAGAATTAGAAATTTTAGGTCTTTCATTTTAAAACCAGCTTCTTAAAATTCAGGTAGATATACAAGCAAAAGATTTATGTATATCCACAGAATTAATAATGGACACTGTCAGAAGTTCTATAGTGACTTCATTGTAAGCTTATTCATGGTTGACTGGAAATTATTTTAATTGTGACATGACATAGTACTACCAAGTTTTTTTTGTTTTGTTTTTTTTAATTTATTGTCTTGGAAAAAACACATTTGAATTAATGTGAAATATTGGAAAATATATCAGGGTACCACTGGAGGCAGAGAAATAAACTAGAATAAAATTGCCTATTGACTCTTTCTGGTAGATAGCATAGGCTAAGAAGTGCACAATGGACTTATGACTAGGTCAACTCCTAACTCATTTCACTCCAGAATTATAATTTTTAAAATAAATGAATAAATTAGAGGTAAAGCTAGGCTTACACAATATCATGTATCTTAGCATAACTTTTTTCAGTTAATTCCAGTGTGTTCTAGGAAAGGGCCTCAGAAGGGAAAATAGTAGAGAGCTGTGAGAAATAAATGTTGGAATTATTATTTTTTGTTGTTTTGCTACATTTTTCATAAGGATATTTATTCAAGAGGAACCCAGAAGTCTTTCCAAATAGCTTTTTATACTGACAGGTAATTGACTTCAACTGGCAGAGAAAATAACTGGCAAAACTCTAGGTAAAGGAGGTTGAATGTCTGCAGTGTAACCTGATCACTGGTGTTATTTGGAACTTCTGAACTATGACAGTCTTCTGCAACTCAACAAAATATAGCTAAAATTAATAAGGTACCAAAGAAATGCATGTTCAGCAGCTTAATTAACTTAAAGTGGACAAATCAAATCCCGAATAAAGAGCAGATGCTCCAGTGTGCCTAGGGATGAATATATTACGGATTCTGAAAAATCATCACACTTTCAAATTTCTAAATGTCCAAGGATCTGAAAATCAAGGTAGCTCAAGTATGACACTAGTTTTTATTTTAGGTTCATCTTTAGGATAATTTTTTCAGATACAATATTTTAAAACATACTTATAATTTTCTACTATTTAGAATATCATATTTTCCAGGGCATAGTATAGATTTCAGAATTATTGCTATTGTGCTCCTGTCCAAATCTTTGAAATCCCCTGGACTGTAGCTTGCCAGGATCCTCTGTCCATAGAATTTTCCAGGCAAGAATACTGGAGTGGGTTGCCATTTCCTACTCCAGGGAATTCTCTTGACCCAGGGATCAAGCCCACATTGCCTGTATTGGCAGGTGGATTATTTAACAGTACTATCACTTGAAAATTTATTTTTATTATAAATATTCTGCTGACTATGTGATGATTACTAAAATGTTTAATATAAAATCAGATAATATGACATCCATATTATTCTAAGGTATGATTTCTAGATTTAGGGGAATTTGAACTATGTTAACTGAAGCATCACCTGCCTTCATGTCATAAACTCTTGAATCTAGTATATTTTTCACTTTCAGTAAATGTCAATAACCTGAATTTACAGCTCTTTATGAGTTTAATTTGGATTCTACACGTAAAAAAAAAAAAAAAGAACAGATGTGACGTTAATCTCAAAAAGAAGATTGAACAAAGCAATCCCATAATGCAAAAACAGTACTCTCTCTACAGGCTTTATAACTGAAATGTATTAATAAATTGCAGCAACAGTCATATCAAAATTTATGTTATGTGTATTTTCTACTTTTCATTACTTCAAGGTAGGTATGGTCAGTATCCAAATCAGATTGATTATGATCTTTGCAGCTGAAGATGGAGTACAGTCAGCAAAAACAAAACCTGGAACTAACTGTGGCTCAGATTATGAGCTCCTTTTTGCAAAATTCAGGCTTAAATTGAAGAAATTTGGAAAAATCACCGGGCCACCCAGGTATGACCTAAATCACATCATTTATGATTACACTGTGGGCTTCCCTGATAGCTCAGTTGGTAAAGAATCAACCTGCAATGCAGGAGACCTTGGTTTGACTCCTGGGTTGGGAAGATACCGTGGAGAAGGGATAGGCTATCCACTGCAGTATTCTTGGGCTTCCGTTGTGGCTCAGCTGGTAAAGAATCTGCCTGCAATGTGGGAGACCTGTGCTTGATCCCTGGGTTGGGGAGATCCCCTGGAAAAGGAAAAGGACCTAAATCACATCCCTTATGATTATACTAGTGGAGGAGATGAATAGATTCAAGGGATCAGATATGGTAGATAGAGTTCCTGAAGAAATATAGATAGTGGTTCATAACATGGTATAAGAGGCACTAACAAAAACCATCCCAAAGAAAAAGAAATGAAAGAAGGCCAAGTGGCTGTCTGAAAAGGCTCTAAAAATAGTTGAGGAAAGAAGAGAAACAAAAAGCAAGGGAGAAAGGGAAAGATATACACCACTGAATGTAGAGTTACACAGAATAACAAAGAAAGACAAGACTATCTTAAATAAGAATGGAGGAAATAGAGGGGACAATGAAAAGAAATAGAGGAAAAAATAGAATATGAAAGACTAGAGATCTCTTTAAGAAAACTGGAGAAATGAAGGAAACACTTCACATAAGGATGGGCATGATAAAGAACAGAAACAATGGGGACCTAGCAGAAGCAGAAGAGATTAAGAAGAGGTGGCAAGAATACACAGAAGTATCATGCAGAAAGGGTCTTAATGATCCAGATAACCATGATGGTCTGGCCACTCACCTACACCCAGACATCCTGGAGTGTGAAGTCAAGTGGACCATAGGAAATATTACTGCAATCAAAGCTAGTGGAAATGATGGAATTCCCTCTGAACTATTTCAAATCTTAAAAGACTATGCTTCGTTCAATATGTCAGCAAATCTGGAAAACTCAACAGTGACCACAGGATTGGAAAAGGTAAGTTTTTATTCCAATCCCTAAAAATAACAATGCCAAGTAATGTTCAAATTACTGTACCTTTGCACTCATCTCATATGCTATTAATACTAAGGTTACACTCAAAATCCTTCAAGCTAGGCCTCAGTAGTATATTAACTGAAAACTTCCAGATTTACAAGCTGGATTTAGAAAAGGTAAAGGAACCAGAGATCAAACTGCCAACATTTCTTGGATCATAGAGAAAGCAAGGGAATTCCAGGAAAATATCTACTTCTGCTTATTGACTACTATAAATCCTTCGATTGTGTGGATCACAACAAACTGAGAAATCCTTAAAGAGATGGGAATACTAGACACCTTACCTGCCTCCTAAGAAATCTATGCACAGGTCAAGAAGTGACAGTTAGAACTGGACATGGAACAATGAACTGGTTCAAAATTAGAAAAGGATCATGACAACTCTATATGTTGTTATCTTGGTTACTCAACTTATATACAAATTGCATCATGTGAGAAGGTGGGCTGGGTGACTCACAAGCTGGAATCAAGATTACTGGCAGAAATGTCAGCAACCTCAGGTACCAGTCTAATGGCAGAAAGTGAAGAGGACCTAAAGAGCCTCTTGATGAGGGTGGAAAAGGAGAATGAAAAAATCTGGCTCAAAACTCAATAAGAAATAAAACTAACATCATGGCATCCAGTCTCATCACTTCATGACAAATAGAAGGGAAAAAAGTGGAAGGAGTGACAGAATTTATTTTCTTGGGCTCCAAAATCACTGCAGATGGTGACTGCAGCCATGAAATTAAAAGACACTGTTCCTTGGAAGGAAAGCTATGACAAATCTAAACAGTGTATTGAAAAAGCAGAGACATCACTTTGCCAACAAAGGTCCATATAGTCAAAGCTATGGCTTTTCCAGTAGTCATGTATGGATGTGAGAGTTGGATCATAAGGAAGACTGAGTGCCAAAGAACTGATACTTTTGAACTGTGGTGCTGGAGAAGACTCTTGAGAGTCCCTTGGATGGCAAGGAGATCAAACCAGTCAATCATAAAGGAAATCAGTCCTGAGTATTCATTGGAAGGACTGATGTTGAAGCTGAAACTCCAATACTTTTGCCAGCTGGTGCAAAGAGCTGACTCATTGAAAAAGACTCTGATGCTGGGAAAGATTGAAGGCAAAAGGAGAAGGTGGAGGCAGAAGATGAATTGATTAGATAGCATCACTGACTCAATGGACATGAATTTGAGCAAACTCTAGGAGATAGTGTAAGACAGAAGAGCCTTGTGTGCTGCAGTCCTAGGGTCACAAAGAGTCGGAGACAATGACTGATCAACAACACACTTTCCTCTGTAAAATGAAGTATGTGTAAGTGTGTGTGTGTGTATGTGTGTGTGTGTGTGTGTATGCTCAGTAGTGTCCAACGTTTTGCAATACCATGGACCTTAGTCTACCAAACTCCTCTGTCCATGGATTTTTCCAGGCTAGATTACTGGTGTGGATTGACATTTCCTACCCCAGGAGATCATCCTGACCCAGAGATCAGACCCCCATCTCTTGTATCTCCTATATTGGCGGAGGATTCATTACCACCATACCAGCTGGTAAGCCCTTTTCTGAAGTATAATTTCTAGCAAATACTAATGTTAAGAGGTGAAATTTATTATATGCTACCAAATTTGAGGCATAGTTCTATAAACCTTACAACATAAATGTTATCAGTGCTGTTTTCCAGTGCTGAAAGGGAGGTAGAGAGAGATCCTATGACATGTTCATGATTGCGAAATTCTAAGTCCAGTGGAAAGATTCTTCTGCAGACACCTTCACTACTCTCCTCAATTATTGTTCTAAATTCTTTGGGCTCCAGATTTCATTAATAGTTTGAAGAGATAGTATGTATATGATATTTCTAAGATAGTCTTTAAGTTAAGCTGATAAGATAATGCAGTTTTATTTATATGAAGATCTACAGTTACCTGTTTAATCTAGTTAAAGTTAAGTCTCAACTCCATTATTTATTAATTTTATGGGTGGTTTGCTTCATACATCCCTGACTCTTATGCTCTAACTTATTATAACTTATTACAACAATAATAAACTATATATTGTTATAGCCATGCTTTCCGGGAAACAAACTCACTCAGAAGGACAATGCAGATAGTGGAGTGCAGTTTATTACACCGGCGGGCCCAAGGCAGAGTCTCCTCTTAGCCAAGGGCCCCAACCAGCGTTTGTGAAAATCTTTTATACCCCATGTGTACGTGTCCAAACCCACCACCCCAATCCCTTGATGCTTACAAAGGAAGGATAAATACAATCACAATAACCCCATCATTCACGTGTTATGTGTTCAAACAGTTAATAACCAATAAGCCCACGGTTACATTCCAACCAGTTAATAACCGATAAGCCTGTGCTTACATTCTGATAGATAGTGTCCGGAGGCAGGGGTGATTAGTGTCTGTTTTCTCTTAGGCGATGAGTAACCTGGATGTGATCTTCAAGGTTCCCCTCTCCGGAGGGGGTCTTATCCTTCCATTGTCGTTCCCACAGGAACTAAGCAGAGAGTTCAGAGTCCACTGGAGAGGTGGCTGAGCACGATCAGCACAGACAGGCCTGAGATGGAGTCCAGACCCTATGAATTCCTTCTTCAAAATATAAATAAATATATAATAATAAACAATAATAAACAAATATATAATCATAATTACAAATTATTATCCCTCTGTCCATGGGATTTTCCAGTCAAGAGTACTGGAGTGGGTTGCCATTTCCTTCTCCAGGGGATCTTCCCAACCCAGGGATCGAACCCAGGTCTCCAGCATTGCAGATAGACACTTTACCATCTAAGCCACCAGGAAGCCCATTTAAACTCTGTAATAGGGATTATATAGCAACAGTGTATCCTGCTTGAGTACAGTTTACCCTTCCTGAAAACCTTCTGACTAATCTTAATATCTTAGAATGTAAATTATGGGAGTGGGTCTGGAAGGATCTTTCTATTGTTAAATTCTAATCCTGTTATTGTAAAATGTAAATTGTGGGAGTGGGTTTGGTAAAATTTTTACAGTCTAGGCTTCCCTGGTGGCTCAGAGGTTAAAGAGTCTGCCTGCAATGCGGGAAATCTGGGTTCAATCCCTGGGTTGGGAAGATCCCCTGGAGAAGGAAATGCCAACCCACTCCAGTATTCTTTGCCTGGAGAATCCCATGGGCGGAGGAGCCTGGTGGGCTACAGTGCACAGGGTCACAAAGAGTCAGACACGACTGAGCGACTTCACTTCACTTCACTTACAACCATGAGATTCTTTTGATTTATTCCAATAACTAATTTAAAAGGTATATAATTCCCTTGTTAAAGGCTAGTGAGTGAGGCACTGTCCGCCCCCTTCTGATGTCTATGTCAGAAGCTTTCTCTGTTTCTTTTTACTTTAATAAAACTCTGCTATACAAAGCTCTTGAGTGATCAAACCTGGTCCCTGGTCCCAAAGTTAAATCTTCTTCAAGATCATGAATCCAGCACCATTCACCATAAGCTATAAAATACTATACCAGCATTCTTCAAAACTTTCAAAGTCATGGAGATCAAATATTAAGAAATTCATATAAGAGGAAAATAAGAAAATCAATATAATCAAGACAAAACATAGTATCCAGAATAGAACCTGCAAACGCAAAACAGACTGATAGAAAAACAAATGAAATTTAAGAACAGTCTGGAGTTTACTTATTAGTAATGTGTCAGTGAAAATTTCTTGATTTCACAAATGTATCATAGCTATGGCAACATTACTAGAGAAGTCCATATGGAAACTTTTCCTGTTATCTTTGCAAATTTTCTATAAATCTAACTTTAATCCAAGCTTTAAAAAATGCCTATGAAAAAAGTTATAGTAGAAATAATATAATAAGTTTTTGGATATATTAAAGATATATTGAATAATGTTTGCACAATAGGTACTGAAAATCCATATGATACACTTACTTGTATGAAATTAAAAAACACTTACTCCTTGGAAGGAAAGTTATGTCCAACCTAGACAGCATATTGAAAAGCAGAAACATTACTTTGTCAACAAAGGTCCATCTAGTCAAAGCTATGATTTTTCCATTAGTCATGTATGGATGTGAGAGTTGGACTATAAAGAAAGCTGAGTGCTGAAGAATTGATGAGAATTGATGATTTTAAACAGTTGTGTTGGAGAAGACTCTTGAGAGTCCCTTGGACTGCAAGGAGATCCAACTAGTCCATCCTAAAGGAAATCAGTCCTGAATATTCATTGGAAGGACTGATGCTGAAGCTGGAGCTCCAATACTTTGGCCACCAGATGTGAAGAACTGACTCACTGGAAAAGACTCTGGTGCTGGGAAAGATTGAAGGCAGGAGGAGAAGGAGAGGACAGAGGATGAGATGGTTGGATGGCATCACTGACTCAGTGGAAATGAGTGAAGGGTTAACTCTGGGAATTGGTGATGGACAGGGAGGCCTGGTGTGCGCCAGTCCAAACGGTGGCAAAGAGTCGGACACGACTGAGCAACTGAACTAAACTGAACTGAACTGAACACTTGTTGCAGGACAGTGCCAATGAAGGAGATGTAAGAGACATGACTCTCATGCAAAGAGTCGGACACAACTGAAGCAACTTAGCATGCATGCACACTAAGATTAGGACTTCTCAGTGGGAAGTGGGAAAGAATTGCACAGTGGGAAAGAATCTACCTGTCAATGCAGGAGATGCAAGAGATATGGGTTAGGTCCCTGGTTCAGGAAGATCTACTGAAGTAGGAAATAGCAATGCACTCAAGTAGTCTTGCCTGCAAGATTCCATAAATAGAGGAAGCTATTAGGCTACAGTCCTTGGGGTCTCAGAGAGTCGGAGGCTGCTGAGTGCATGCACACACACACAGACACACACACACACACAGCCAAGACTATGTTTGTACTATAACATTTTAATCCACATATGGCTAACTATGGACAGGGAAGCCTGGCATGCTGCAGTCCCTGGGGTTGCAAAGAGTTGGTACAACTGATCGACTGAACAACAAAAGTGGCAAACTATGAATTTATGAATTACTAAATTAATACCTCACAATTTTACCTATCAGGAAACAATGTTTTTACTAATTGCATAATTTTTAAAATGCCCTAGTAAAGTCCTCATTTTTATTTATCAAATTGTTTTTCATTTTTGTTTAAAAGTACCTTTTCCAGTTTCAATATATTATTATATATTTCATATACTGTCATACCACTAGCCTTTGGAACATATAACACCTTAGACATAATATGTGCTTAATGAATGCTGCTGAATCAATAATTAAAAGAAATTCAATCTTTGTTTCTTTTTATTTACTCTAACCACTAGAAGTAAAGAATTACACAGTACATGAAATTACCACATAGAAATCAAGCATTTTAGAATATCTTAAATCTCATTTCATAAACTTATTACTTTAAAATTCCATTTTGTAACATCTTTAAATTCAATACATGTGAAGAAATATATCATTTAAACTCAATGAAGCAAAGATAACACCATAGCTTCCCAATTCACTTTAATCTCCATAAGCCTGGGATTTTTTTTCTTTTGCTGACTCTCTGAATTTTTTCTTCTTCTTTTATTTATTTATTTTTTTCTGTTCCATTAACTCTGATGGATTTAAAATATTGTTAACCTGTTTAGTCTCATTTCTTTATACATAAAATTGTTTATATGAAGAAGTTAGAAAGAGTAGTTATATTTCAAGCTGAAATATATATTTTAATTCTTGAAGCATTCATTAACTACTAAAATATTTATTGCTAGCATTCAGACATCACATCCTAAAATAAAAAATCCTGCCAAGTGTTCTTTGTTTAACTGTTAGAATAGATACATTGGAAAGATTAGTTACTATGAAAATCTACTAACTCATGAATGTAGATAATTTAAAGCCCTATTTACTTATAATTTTTTTTTTCTGATTGCCTTACACAGAATGCATAGGATTCACAAATAAGGACATTTGTATATCATTTGTCCGCAATATCACTTTGCATGTAAAATTAAGAAGTCACTGCCTAAGTATAACTCTTTGGGAAGTGTTAGCTTGGTTATAAAAGTAAACAACTCTTAGTTGATCATTTCACATATCTGTCATGCGACATTGTATAGAATCTGTATGTCATAGATCACTTAGTTAAGATACTTGAAAAAAGGTAAAAATTTTACATGTAGTGAGCTTAATATTCCTAGAAAAGAAATTTGTCTTTTATCAGTGATCAAATTTTTTGTTAAATTTGAGACAGCTATGTGGAAAGCTCAGCAAAAGATTTTCATTATTCAACAAAACAAAATGCCAAAGAGAAAAACAACAACAAACAAACAAACAAAAATCACCTTGAAGTTAGTTAATGAGGAAATATTCCACATAGAGACTAAGGAAACATGATAACATCTTTCTACTAAATCTAGTCACTGACTAGGTAGATCCAATATACTCTTGGAAGGATCTAGAAAGCTAGAACTTGAGGCACATAAAAAGAACCAAGAAAACTGAAACAATAAAAAAACCTCACAACAGACAGAAAATCATTTTTAATATTTTTTTGTCCATCTACTTTTAACTCTTACTTCCTATGTAGTATTTCTAAGCTGTGCCATGTGGTGTGCTTAGCCACTCAGTCGTGTCCAACTCTTTGGGCCACATGAACTGTCGCCCACCAGGCTCCTCTGTCCATGAGGTTCTCCAGGCAAGAGTACTGGAGTGGGTTGCCATGCCCTCCTCCAGGAAATCATCTCAGCCCAGGAATTGAACCAGGATCTCCTGTATTGCAGGCAGATTCTTTACCAGCTGAGCCACCAGGGAAGCCCAATACTTCTATATACGACTTTAAAAAAAGTTGACTCCTACCATATAATTTTGTATCCTGATTTTATTATCAAATATACCTATATCTGAATATATATTCCTAAATCTGTATGCTAAATGGAAAGGAAATTTTATTAATCATTTACATATTGCTGAATGTCAAAGGATGAATGAAGTTTCAGGAAAGGCAGGCAAATTTATATATTTGTATGTTTTTATACTTTTATATAAAGAAATAGAGAAAATTTCTATCCCATTATTTCTTTCCTTCAGTAGGAGTCATGGTCAACTGCTGAGAATTATTAGGATATGGAAAATGATTGTAGACGTATAGTAAGATTTCTATTCCACTTGTTGAGGTAACCATAAATGTATTTTGGTGGCTGTCTACTCACTCTTCTCAAGATACACAGTGGCATGGGGCTATTTCTGTAACAGATATGAAAAGGGTAGTTGACTGGGTTCATCTGGGACTCCAGTTTTGCTGAAGTGGATAATAAAAGAATGAGATTTTAAGGGATTTATTTGTAAAATAACTTTTGAGCCTTGCAAACCAAATTATATAGGCAGGCAGGGAAATCTAAATGAGAGTTAAATTCCCATTAAATAAATATAAGCATGCTGCTCTCTATCTACACCCTCATTTATAGCAGAAACTTAGAGAGCCCATAGTCCACTGAGATAGTATCCTACTTTCTCCACCATGGTACAGTTACAAATATAGAATGTGCTAATAGTAATGAGGAAATCAGCAAAATAGTAAGCCTGATAGAGGATTTGAAGAAGGGAGATTTACATAATCAATTAAGGATTGCATGCTACAGAAGCTCACTAAGATAGGAATGACATTGTTTACTACCCTATTATGTGCAAAGCAGACATCTTTGAAGTTATCTTCTCTACCAAACAGAATACTTTTCATCTTTATTGGTAAAAATATACAAGTAAACAGATAATAACTCAGAGTCTAGGCTCTTGAAGATGGTAAATAGTACTCCTGTTAAACAATGATATAGCAGAGGCATTTAGTCCACCCTTGGCCTCTTTGTTTATTTTTCTTTAAAAAAAAAAGAAAAAAAAAAAGAAAGAAAGAAACAGTAATCACACAGACTAGATTTCTACCAAACAGCCTTTTTTTCTTGGCTCGATTAGATATTTGGAGGCTACAAATATGCTTTCACCTGTTTTATAACTGTTTTACCCACATATTTTTCTCTAGAATTTTCGATTTCTCCCTGGTTGTGGAAAATGCAACAGTAAGGAATGGAGAGTCACGGATTTGTCTGTCTTCTCAGACTGTCATGAGGAAAAGGCTATGTAGGCATCACTGAACCTCCAATTCAGTTCCATCTGCTTTCTAGTTATAAACCAATTAAATTTTGTCATTAATTGTCTTTCAGTTTAACTCTTGAGTGCTATAAAATTCTACCTTGTTTGAATCTTCATGAAGATTTACCTGTATTACCTCATGGCTAAGGAAGTGGAGGCTTCCCTTCATTAAAGAGTTCTTGGTGTCACTATTCATTCATAGGAAGAGGAAAAGTAAGACAGACAATTTCAGGGGCTATTTTGAGTTGTACCATATCTGAAGCAGCTCTCTGCATGTTTCTATTGAATGTTATAGATCATTCCATTACATGAAATGATTAAGAAAGTTAGTATTTATAGTTTCCTGGCTTATTCAAAATGTTTACTTATGAAGTAGATTTTATGTGTTATTATTTTGTCACATAAAAGAGACATTAGGTTTAATACAGTAATGCTTAAATTTATTTGTAAGCAACTTGACCATAACCTTATTTTCTTTTTTGTTCTGTTATACTGATGAGATACTTCTAGAAGAGTTCAGACTTAAAATTTGAATTAAAAAAAAATTAAAAAGAGAAGCTAAGCCTGAACATTTGCTGCTTTTTGTAACACTCCAACATAGTCATGCATTTTTAATGACTATTTGTGAATTGTATTTCTAATTATTCATTAAAATTCATTGTTAGATGCTATGAATATGCTATAACATGAGTTTCCATGAATATAAAATGAAAATCAAAATACATGATGTTAAATCTGCAGAAATGTTTCTCCAATATGATACTAGAGTTCATAATTATAAATACTTTATAAGCTTCATATTTTACTGGTAGTTTTAATTCAAAATTAATTGCATATCTTTGCACAATAATTGTCTGACTGAAGCCATATACAAGTCCTTTTGTCCTTGTCTTTTGAAGTAAAATGCTGACTCAAGAGTTAGTGATTGGGAAGTGTGATGATGTAGGAACAAAGAATAGCTGTTGAGTTGAGGGATTGGTAACTATTTTGACTATAATTCTGCCGCATAGCACAATTATCAAGCTCCCATTCCATGAAAGATAGAGATAAATGCCTGACACACATTTCTAAGCGTTTTTTTATAGGAAACAGAACCCTCCAGTGAGAACTGGAACATAGACCCTAGACTGGTTGAAACCAGAAGTTTGCTGAAACTTCGTCTTGATACCAAGCAATCTGAATATTATCCATCAGCTGATCATGCCCTGATCCTCAAACACTGTAAAACTTCTCACCATCCTCTCCAGAATAGGTCATGTAGTCTTGAGAGCATTAGTCCACTGTGACCCACCTTGCCTATCAAAGCAATAAGAGCTACTATTTCCTACTTCGCCCAAAACTCTGTCTCTGTGTTTCTATTTGGTACTGATGAAGACAGGCAAAATTTCAACATGACCAAAATGCTAAACTTAATTGCTAAGTAAAAAACCTGAGTATGTGTTCTTTTATATCAAAAATATTAACTGATAAAGATTTTCTGAGGAGAACTACCGCCCCACCTGTGAAACTTTGAAAAAATTGAAAATACATGGAAAACATCTATCCAGGGAATTCCCTGGTGGTCCAGTAGTTAGGATTCCATGCTTTCACTGCTGAGAGTACAAATTCAATCCCTGGTCTGGAAAATTCCCACAAGCCATTTGGTGCCAGAGGTGGAGCAACACCTACCCAACTCAGATTTGATGGGTCAAAATTTACAGGGATAAAGCCAGACAAGGTCCCCACTCTCGTAAAACTTCCATTATAATAAGTTATCATAAGGTGTAAAACAACAAATGCAAATACACATAAATTTACTCATTATAATATCTCAGTTGCTAAAGTCTATACAGGCAAATGACACAGAGTAGAAGAAGTTAAGACAATATCAGGTTGTTAGGTAGGTAATCTCTGAAGAAGTAATACTATTCTGGAAATCAAGAGAGCAATTCCTAGAAGATATAAAGAAGAATATTTCAAGAAGAAAAAAACTCACCAGCAAAGGACTTGCATAGCAGTAAGCTTGGAATACTGAGAGATCAGCAAAGTGATAGATACCTCTGGTACAGACTCAACAAAGGGGAGGGTAGAATGGGTCAAATTCAAATGTGGGGTCAAAGGCCAAATTATGAAAGGAATAATAATGTGAGATAAGCTTTTAGATTTTGTTTTAAGAAGTAACATAGTCTGAATCATAATTTTAAAATAGCACCCTGACTTCTGTATGCAGAATAAATTCTCAATATGAACAGTCATGGGGTGAGGCAAACTAGTTTGGCAATAATGGCAAGCAACCAGCCAGATATGTTGGTGGTTTAGACTGGGCAAAGAAAAGTGGGGATGGTGAAAATTCCACATGTATTTTTAGAAGAGATGCTTTATTACATCATCTGCTTTCTGTAGACATGAATAACTCTTATGATTTCATGGAGTGTTTCTGCATTTGAGATACAGGAGCTACAAAGAAAATACGATGAACACCAAGACTATCTGTCTCCTGTCATTTCTCCAATACAGAACCTTCTACTGAATTTCCTACTTTGACTGATAACACCCATTTATCCAAACCAGAGAACTGCAGTGTCTTTCAGACACTTCTCTTTCACTACATTTTAACAGCCATTGCCTTTGGTGACCGGTAAATACCTCTGAAAAATATCCTCACTTCACCTCTATGATTCTTCCTTAACCTTAGTTTTGTCTCTCATCTGAACTCTTGATCTAATTGCAAAATTTTCTGCCCTCATCTTTACTTTGTTCATGAAGACATTATTGTGATTGTTTTCAGTTCAGTCACCCAGTCGTGTCCAACTCTTTGCGACTCCATGAACTGCAGCACTGCAGGCCTCTCTGTCCATCACCAACTCCCCGAGTTTAGCCAAACTCATGTCCATTGAGTCGGTGATGCTGTCCAGCCATCTCATCCTCTGTCATCCCCTTCTCCTCCTGCCCCCAATCCCTCCCAGCATCAGGGTCTTTTCCAGTGGGTCAACACTTCACATGAGGTGGCCAAAGTATTGGAGTTTCAGCTTCAGCATCAGTCCTTCCAATGAACACCCAGGACTGATCTCCTTTAGAATGGACTGACTGGATCTCCTTGCAGTCCAAGGGACTCTCTAGAGTCTTCTCCAACACCACAGTTCAAAAGCATCAATTCTTTGGCACTCAGCTTTCTTTATAGTCCAACTTTCATATCCATACATGACCACTGGACAAACCATAGCCTTGACTAGACGGACCTTTTTTGGCAAAGTAATGTCTCTGCTTTTTAATATGCTATCTAGGTTGGTCATAACTTTCCTTCCAAAGAGTAAGCATCTTTTAATTTCATGGCTGCAATCAACATCTGCAGTGATTTTGGAGCCCAGAAAAATAAAGTTAGCCACTGTTTCCACTGTTTCCCCATCTATTTGCCATGAAGTGATGGGACCAGATGCCATGATCTTAATTTTCTGAATGTTGAACTTTAAGTCAACTTTTTCACTCTCCTCTTTCACTTTCATCAAGAGACTCTTTAGTTTTTCTTCACTTTCTGCCATAAGGGTGGTGTCATCTGCGTATTTGTGGTTATTGATATTTCTCCCGGCAATCTTGATTCCAGCCTGTGCTTCCTCCAGCCCAGCGTTTCTCATGATGTACTCTGCATATAAGTTAAATAAGCAGGGTGACAATATACAGCCTTGGCATGCTCCTTTTCCTATTTGGAACCAGTCTGTTGTTCCATGTCCAGTTCTAACTGTTGCTTCCTGACCTGCATACAGGTTTCTCAAGAGGCAGGTCAGGTGGTCTGGTATGCCCATCTCCTCCAGAATTTTCCACAGCTTATTGTGATCCACACAGTCAAAGGCTTTGGCATAGTCAATAAAGCAGAAATAGATGTTTTGCTGGAACTCTCTTGCTTTTTCGATGATCCAGTGAATGTTGGCACTTGGTTCTCTGGTTCCTCTGCCTTTTCTAAAACCAGCTTGATTGTTTTACTCCTATACTTTTATCCTTAGGTGATTTCTATTCATCTTTAAAATACTTTCAAACTTTTCAAACTATATACATCCAACTCATCCCTTTCTGAGGTATTACCACATAAACTAATACCAGACAGCTTTGTGGTTTGCATACATGGTACATTGTTAAAAATTTTCTCTTCCCAATATGCTCTTTTCTCTTCATCTACTTGACAAACTTCCTTTTCCAGCCACGGAAGCTCATGGATCATAATAAAGAGACTGAATTTAACTAAATCCATTTATTCTATTTGGGACTTCACCTCTTATGTGAAAAACCCCTTTATCCAGCCAGACAAAATTGGTCACCAACTTCTCTATACTGTTTATGAACATTACATTTTTAAAGTACTATTTCCATGTGTAAATGTGTACATACTCCTCGAAAGTGATCATATCTCTTTTTAGAAGCTTTCTGAGGTAAAGAATGATAAATTGTTTGCTTCTGAAAATGTGATGCCTTGCATATATTCAAATATATTTCAATATTCTTTTTAAATCAGTTACTACAATAGAGGAATAACTACTAAATAATATATTAATAAAGAACTAATAAGGATATATCATATCATTATTATTATATTATATAATATATCATGAGAAACTCTGGGCTGGAAGAAGCACAAGCTGGAATCAAGATTGCCAGGAGAAATATCAATAACCTCAGATATGCAGATGACACCACCCTTATGGCAGAAAGTGAAGAGGAACTAAAAAGCCTCTTGATGAAAGTGAAAGAGGAGAGTGAAAAAGTTGGCTTAAAGCTCAACATTCAGAAAACTAAGATCATGGCATCTGGCCCCATCACTTCATGGGAAATAGATAGGGAATCAGTGGAAGCACTGTCAGACTTTATTTTTCGGGCTCCAAAATCACTGCAGATGTTGATTGCAACCATGAAATTAAATGACGCTTACTCCTTGGAAGGAAAGTTTTAATCTACCTAGATAGTATGTTAGAAAGCAGAGACATTACTTTGCCAAAAAAGGTCCGTCTAGTCAAGGCTATGGTTTTTCCAGTGGTCGTGTATGGATGTGAAAGTTGGAATGTGAAGAAAGCTGAGCGCCGAAAAATTGATGCTTTTGAACTGTGGTGTTGGAGAAGACTCTAGAGAGTCCCTTGGACTGCAAGGAGATCCAGTCAGTCCATTCTAAAGGAGATCAGTCCTGGGTGTTCATTGGAAGGACTGATGCTGAAGCTGAAACTCCAACACTTTGGCCACCTCGTGCGAAGAGTTGACCCACTGGAAAAGACCCTGATGCTGGGAGGGATTGGGGGCAGGAGGAGAAGGGGACGACAGAGGATGAGATGGCTAGCAGGCATCACCGACTCAATGGACATGAGTTTGGCTAAACTCGGGGAGTTGGTGATGGACAGGGAGGCCTGGTGTGCTGAGGTTCATGGGGTCGGACATGCCAAGAGTCTGACATGCCAAGAGTCGGACATGACTGAACGACTGAACTGAACTGAACTGAACTGAATAATGATATGTCGTTAAAGTAGTCAATAAATCCCTTATACTCACTCTTGTTTGATCTTGGTCTAGAACATATGCTTTAGCCATTTGGTTTTGTGTCAAAAATTGTCTTCAAAACCTCAGGCCAGACTTTTTTCTCATGTATTTTGATGAATAACCTCCTTGTGCAGGCCCCGAGACTCCTCAGTATCTGCAATTGCTCAAGGCTCAAATATTAAATTACAGAAATGTCAGTAACCACATTTCTCTAGTTTTGGCTTTTACTTTTTCTAATTCACTACTGCTCATATATAATATAAATTTAATAATTCATATATGCTTCTTATATTAATATGTGTGCTTTAGAAAATCACCTGTGCAATGTCTTTCCCTGCTAAAGTAAACTGAGAAGACTGCTTTCTAGGCAGAAAAGACCTGGAAAATATTTTTTTAGTACAAAAAGTAAATAAATTCTCAGCCATTTTTTTGATTGCATAATTAATTGCCTTACTATTTCCTGGGCCCCAAGGTGGCACGAGTGGTAAAGAGTCCACCTGCCAATGGAGGAGACATAAAGACTCAGGTTCAGTCTATAGGTCAGTAAGTTCCCCTGGAAGAGCATGACAACCCACTCCAGTGTTCTTGCCTGGGGAATGCCATGGAGAGAGGAGCTGGTGGGCTAGAGTCTATATGGTCACAAAGAGTCAGACACGACTAAGGTGACTTGGCATGCACACACTATATCCAAATCTCCATTTTTTTTTTTCCTAATGCCAGCTAGCTCCCCTAAATAATATATAGGTAACCATATTTGTTGGGATCCAGACAGGCAAAGAGAAACCATTGTTTTAACTGGAAAAATTAATATAAAAAGTTAAAGAGTAATTAGAGGACAGAAAGGCAGATGGGAAAAAAAGAATTATTTAACAAACGCAGCCACTGTCTCTACTGTTTTGAGAAGAAAGGGCAGAGGTTGGAGTTTACTGGAGCCTAGAACATTGGAGGAGAGCTTCCCAAAGGAACTTCAGCCTCAGAAGATGAGACATAACTCATCTAGAGCTGGCCTCTCAGGAACTCAGAGCAGGGTCTCTTCCAAACTGAGACTCAGACATGTGAGTAAAAATGCTGCTCAGCTTGTCTCTGAAAGCTACCATAGATGACGAATCGCTGTTAAGATGACGCTGACACAGGAAAAACTGAACAGAAGGAGTAGGTTCTTTCTGTCTCTTCTTACTTTCCCATCTCCCTCTAGTGATTTGCCAAAGGAGAATTGCAGTTTGTAAAATCTGTCTTCCAATTTCAAACAGAAGATGGAAGTGTATGATTAGGGGAGCAACAACAGCTGAAAAATCAACACACAATCCGTACAGCAACTACCGCATTACTTTGAAGGTCTGATGTACACATCATGTCACAGAGTAAAGGAATCCATGAGTTGGGTCCCAGGAACAGAGGCTTCATGCTATGTTATGAGCAACATCTTGACTGCTATCAACCTAAAGATAATGAGCAAGACTAAGTCATGTTTCTGGTTAATTATTGACTATTTGCAAATGGAAAGCCAAGTTCTTTGCAATATTTTCATTAGTAAGCAATCAATAATATCCCGATTTTTTTTTTCATGTGGCCAAAGAGATAAACACAACCTAAATTTCACAGAATGCTTTAATAGACTGAATCAATTATGAATTAAATTATTCTTATGCTAATGCTAAGTAGTTAGAATAGGGAAAAGGAGTCCAAAATGGTGGTGGCTAAAAGACAAAGAAAGGAAAATCTCGCGAAAATGGAACAAAAGAAAATCCGAGGACCAGAGTGAGACCCTCAGGTGAAACAAACAACCCTCGTGGCTAGCCCAATTCACATTGGGCAGGCTCAGGAGGAGGAGAAAAAACATATAAAATGAGGAGACAAAATTGAACCCCTCTCTTCTTTTGGGTCGGCCCACCTCATGTCTCTAGGATGTATCTCCCTTTGCTTGCTAAATAAAACTGAGCTGTAACCAAGCTGTAACACTGGTCCACCACTTCAAATCTGTGCTGTAGTGGAAATTGCACACTCCCCCAACACTAATATTCATCAACATATTCCTCTATACATAGACCAATGTCTAATCATTTTGAATTGCATTACTCAGATGATTACATCATTGCACTAGCCTGAAGTGTCTTGAGATTACGTCGTTGAACTAGCATAAAGTGTCTTGAGTAAAACACTACAACTGCATTTTTTTGCAATTAATATGTCCCCAATATGCAGCAAGATATGATACATGAGGTGGTTTCTCAGTATATGATTGGCAAAAAAAGCAAAATTCACTTATTCCTTTAAATCATATCTTGAGATGTTTTACATTTTCACCAACATACCAGGGTAATATACAAAATTCAGTGACTTGTAAGTATTAGTATTACAATGATTTCCAAAATTTCTATCTCTCATGCAAAGAAGTATTCATTGTGAGAATCTGCCTTTCCAAAATAAAGGGAAATTTTATTTAATGCCTAATTATATAATGTATATTCAATATGTATGATTTCATGTTGATTATAAAGCCTTAGTATGTTTAGTTTCCTGTATTTTCATTAAGAGAAATGAAAGAATATGATGTTGGCTGCTCTGGCTCTTTCATTCATTGTTTCTTTAATTAAAATATACTTAAAAATGTGTTATAAATCACAATGGTCACTATGGTCAAATGGAACACAATGCATTAAAGGTCCAAAATGCTCTTGAAAGCATCATGTTAAATATATCAATGCAAATAGAAACATACACACACACACACATACATATATATATATACATGCATACATACATAGATACATACAGAGCTTCCCCAGTGATTCAACAGTAAAGACTCCACCTCCAATACGAGAGATACAGGAGACACTGGTGATTTACAATCCATAGGGTCTCTAAGAGTTGGACACAACTGAAGCGAAGCAACTGAGGACACATGCATATATCCTCTAAGAAAATGTTTTAAGTTATCAATTTGTGTGTATTTTATGGAGAAGGGCATGCCAACCCACTCCACTATTCTCACATGGAGAATCTCAAGAACAGAGGAGTTTGGAGTATGACAGTCCATGGGGTCGCAAAGTGTCAGACACGACTGAAGCGTCTTAGCACATGCGTTTATATTTTAACACTGTTTCCTATACTCATGCTATTTTAATTGATTCCTTCATCACCATGGCATCTCCCCTCACAACCATACCCCCTCAATAAAGCAATACACTGCTATACTGTGGGTTTTATACTAATCTTATACCCCGGTGGGGTAATAAGGTCGATGAACCCTGGCCTTAATTTTATTTTAAGGTCAAGGGAGTTTGGCATTTTTCATTATCATGAACTCTTTTCGAATAAGCTAGTGCTGATTAGCAAAGACAAAGTTTGATACTAGGGAATATTGGCAGAGATGTATGGACACTGTATGCCATTCAGTGTCCCCTTTTAAATTAAATTAGCTTCTCATGAGTACCATGCCTTTATTAACTTGCTAAGGCTTCCCTAGTGACTCAGCAGTGAGGAATCCACCTGCAATGCAGGAGATGCAGATTTAATCCCTGGGTCAGGAAGATCCCCTGGAGAAGGAAATGGCAACCCATTCCAGTATTCTTGCCTGGGAAATACCAGGGACAGAGGAGTGTGGTAGGCTACAGTCCATGGGAACACAAAAGAGTTGGACATGACTTAGCTTCTAAACAACAACAACATATATTAAAATTAGCTTTAAGAACAATATATTAAAAAAAATCATTTCATAATTGTTTGTATTTGTAAAATCTTCAAAATTAAATATTTTGTCATATTTTCACTAGATATATTACTATATTATATGCCTATATAAAGGCTTTATGTTTCATAAATATCAGTATATATTTGTATATTTATGTTTTTTATTTTATATCAAATATTAATATTATATATCTCTATTCAATTTGTTAGTGTAGCTGTGATAGTTAATTTTATATGTCGACTTGATTGAGCCATGGATGCCTGATTAAACATTGTTTCTATAAATGTCTGTGAAAGTGTTTCTTGATGAGATTAATATTTGAGTAGGCAGACTCGATGGTCTTCCCAGGTGACCCTAATGGTAAAGAACCTCTCTGCCAATGCAGGAGACTCAAGAGACGTGGGTTCAATCTCTGGGTCAGGAAGATCCACTGGAGAAGTGCACAGCAATCCATTCCAGTATTCTTGCCTGGAGAACCCCATGGGCAGAGGGGCCTGGCAAGCTACAATCCATAAAGTCACAGAGTCAGACATGACTGAAGAGACTTAATATGCACGCATACAGGTAGATCCCATAAATTGCCCTCCCTGTTGTAGCTGCACATCTGCATCCTCAACCCATTGAAAGCCTGAATAGAACAAAATGCAGAGGAAAGAGGAATTGATCCCCATTTTCCTGCCTCATTGATGGAAACGAAACATCTCATATTCTCTTTTGTTCTCCAACAGTTCCCCTGATTCTCAGATCTCTTGACTCAGACTGAATGACACCACTGACTTTCCTGTGTCTCCAGTTTCCATACCACAGATTACTGATTTTGTTTCTCTGGAGAAGCCTAACAGAACAACCAGTCAAGAACTAATACAGTCCAGTCATGGCATAATTCATAGAGAACTTAAAGAGAAATAGGACCACCTTTCTCCTTAAGGAAGTTTCAAACTTTTAATTTCTTTTTAAGTAATTGACTTCTCAAACTTATCCATAGGTCATAAGTATGCTGCAATAGTGATGGTGTGAACAAAAATAACAAATATTTAAGAAATAACAATAATAATACTTTGAATTTTCATTAAGGCTGTATATTTCTCAAAATGATTCTGAATACACTTTCTAATTTCTTATTTTGATGTATGAATTAATGCTAAAATGTAGAAAATTTGTGTATTTTTATATACAACAAAAATTAAATCAATGGTATTTCATAAATAATATTATTTGTATATTTAAATTATGTTCAATTAAATTTGAATATTAAGTTTAAAGATTTTCTTACACAATTAAATTATATGATTTTCCCTTAAAAAATATTTCTAAAGTTTGAAATAAAAATATGGTTTTCTATTTGCCCATGAGATACTAAACTGGCTGAAGTTTCTAAGCATAAGCACCGGTGTGAAACATTGTTTATTCTTCTGCATTCCTTCAGGATCTAATTTATGTGTTTTCTTTTGTGATACACTATTCCCAAAGCAGAAAGTATTACTTTCTTGTATATGCTCCAACAGCATAATTCTTAATTCTACCTCAGAAAATGTGTACTACATAAACAGTTTCCAGATATTCTCAGACATAAGTCATTTTATTTGGACCTGAGAGGAATAGAGATTCTGAAATGTTTAAGAGCCTGAAGACACCTCAGTTACACTTTTCTAGGCAAACTCACTTGTATATATTCAAAATTCTGGATGGCATTTGGGATTTTGGGTCTTCTGATGTGGGTTTCCCCAATGTCAAAAGAGGAAAAACAAATAATTATTGAACCAGACAAGTGTGTCATAATCTCTGAATGTGGGAAACTTCTGGTATCCTTGGATGATGTTAAGGCAGGAACACCTATAATAAAGCCCCTGTTTCCACAGCTTCAACATGAGTGTAAGGAATGTCAATCTCAAGTACACCCAAAAGAGCGGTGAAAGGCTTGGAAGAAAGGCATGGAAAACTAGTCAAAATGAGTTTGCAAGTAAGGGCACAGATAATCCTACAAGGTGTTATGACACTGGGATGTCCCAAATTATTAATCATTATTGTCCCAAATTGTGGCATGAGGACAAGTCTTGCACATCCTTATATCAGCCAGTTGATGTGGTTCAGGACATGCTATCCTAAACTGGGCTTGTTGAAAATATCACACTGAAGGAGTTTGAGCAAAGGCAGAAGCAGGAAGTTCACTCTGACCTTCCTCAACTCTTACCCATCTTTCCTGAATGCAGGAGACAGTCTTCCATACAAAAGATAGACTTCCAGTATCAAAAAGAAGGAAACATTCTTTTCATCACAGATAGGGAGTTTGGGGCCAAGATATCTGTAAAACCAAATCTTTTAAAACTATCTCATCCTTCTAGTTGCTTCTTCACCATTTACTACTCTCTGCCCAAATCCTTCTGTCTTGCCAGTTTATGTCAAATGTAATTTTATTTTATTTCATTTTATCTAAAAGGTATAAACACTTCCTTCTTTGTTCACTTCAGGTTTTCATTCTGTTGGGAAAGTTCCCATGTACATGTAAAAATTCAGTATAATATGTATGCTTTTGTTCTATTAATCTATCATTGTAACTAAATTTAAACCTAGCCAGGGCCTAAAGAGAGTCAAGGAAAACTTTTTTTTTTTCTCTCCTCCACAGCTGGGGAGACATTTCTCTGTGGTCTGGGTCAAGTCTCAGTGAGAGATACCTGTAAACATTCAACTGCTGATATTTTTTAACAACAAGTGAAATTGATGTGTTTGTTCTGAAGGGGGCATCCAGGCAGATAGCCATGCTATTCATAACAGTAATCTCTTGAAGACTGAATGATTCCCATCTGTATGTCTTATTTGGAGAAATGTCTCTTTAGAGACACATGAACAGATGCTCAGCATTGCTAACTGTTGAGAGAAATGCAAATCAAAACTACAATGATATCACCTCACACCAAGCAGAACAACCATCATCAAAAAGTCAAACAATAAATGCTGGAGAGGGTGTGAAGAAAAAGGAACTCTACTGTGCTGGTGGTGGGAATGTAAATTGGTATAGCCTCATGGAGAACAGTATAGGGTGTGTGTGCTCAGTTGTATCTGACAGTGTGAGACTCCATGGATGGTAGCCTGCCAAGCTCCTCTGTCCATGGGATTCTCCAGGCAAGAATACTGAAGTGGATTATTATTTTCTTCTCCAAGGAATCTTACCAGCTCAGGGATCAAACTTGTGTCTCCTGCATCTCCTTGCATTAGGAGGCAGATTTTTTTTTTTTAATCACTGAGAAACTTGGGAAGTACCAGAGAAGAGGGTGGAGGTTTCTTGAAAATTAAAAAAAAAAATTGAGCTACCATAAAATCTAGCAATCCCACTCTTGGGCATATAATTCAGAGACAAACATGGTTTGAAAGGATACATGCACCTCAATGTTCACTGCAGCACTGTTTACAATAACCAAGACATGGAAGCAGCCTTAATGTCCATAGACAGGTGAATGAGTAAAGAAGATGAGGTACATATATACAATGGAATATTAGTCAGCCATTTAAAAGAATGAAACAATGCTATTTGCAGCAACATGAATGGACCTGGAGATTACCATGTTATGTGGAGTAAATCAGAAAGAAAAGACAAACATAATATAATCTTGCTTACAGGCAGAATCTAAAAAAAAAAAAAAAAAGATACAAATGAACTTATTTACAAAACAGAAACAGACTCACAGACTTAGAAAATGAATTTATAGTTACCAGGGATGAAGTTTCCAAGGGAGGATAGATTGGGAGTTTGAGATTAATATGTACAATCTGCTGTATTTTTAAAAATGCCTTTCCATGAAAAAAATAAAATAAAAAGATTAAATGTTTCCCATTAATAGTAAAATTATTTACGTGTATGCTATAGCTTTGTCACTACTACTAAAGCAAATATTTCTTCTATCATATTTCCTACAAGATTTTTCAGTGAAGGAGAACTGTTAATTTTTCTCTAATAATTACATAACTAACCATTTTACTGAATTAATTCTGATTTTATTATCTTAGCTTCCACAGATATATGATTATACCCACATGCATATCTAGTCTGCTCTGACTTAAAATAGCAATTTGTTCTTGGAAAAACAAAATTAGATCAATTATTATCATTAGAACATTAAGTATAAATGGCATTACAGTGAACTATTTTTTCATAGTCAACAAAAAAAGCAACCATGTGATGACAGTCAATGTAATTGAAACTTTCATGAAAAAAAATACAAAAGAACAGTACAGACAAAGATATCAGTATTAACAAAGCAAACGATGAATGAAATTTCAACTACTCTACACTGACAAAGCTAAAGAGGGCTGAAAGAAAACCTTAACACTATGGTGCCTCTCAGTTCAGTTCAGTCGTTCAGTCTTGTCCGACTTTTTCCGACCCCATGAACCGCAGCACACCAGGCCTCCCTGTCCATCACCAACTCCCCGAGTTTACTCAAACTCATGTCCATCGAGTCAGTGATGCCATCCAACCATCTCACCCTCTGTCGTCCCCTCCTCCTCCTTCCCCCAATCCCTCCCAGCATCAGGGTCTTTTCCAATGAGTCAACTCTTCGCATGATGTGGCCAAAGTATTGGAGTTTCTGCTTCAGCATCAGTCCTTCCAATGAAAACCTAGGACTCATCTCCTTTAGGATGGACTGGTTGGAACTCCTTGCAGTCCAAGGGACTCTCAAGAGCCTTCTCCAACACCACAGTTCAAAAGAATTAATTCTTTGGCACTCAGCTTTCTTCACAGTTCAACTCTCACATCCATACATGACCACTGTAAAAACCATAGCCTTGACTAGATGGACCTTTGTTGGCAAAGTTGTGTCTCTGCTTTCTAATATGATATCTAGGTTGGTCATAACTTTCCTTCCAAGGAGTAAGCGTCTTCTAATTTCATGGCTGCAATCACCATCTGCAGTGATTTTGGAGCCCAAAAAAATAAAGTCTGACACTGCTTCCACTGTTTTCCCCATCTATTTCCCATGAAGTGATGGCACCAGATGCCATTATCTTAATTTTCTGAATGTTGAGCTTTAAGCCAATTTTTCCACTCTCTTCTTTCACTTCTATCAAGAGGCTTTTTAGTTCCTCTTCAATGGTGCCTCTACTCACTTGAAAAAGATAACTGCCTGGCTGCTCTCCCTTCTGTGTTCTGTTGTTCTCAAGTCATGGGGAATACAAATCAGCTCAATCAGACCAAAAAAGACTCCCAGCAGGTTAAAGGATATGGAAAGTAACTCCTTAAAATGCCAATTTCTTTTAAGTCAAATGGACATCTTTTAGGTTTTAACTATTGCCATAATATTTTCATTCTTCTCAATTTTTATAAAACTAAACATTTAAAGAACTGATTGACATTTTAAAAAAGGTTAAATACTATAATAGTCATTATCTTGTCTTGTTCTTTATGTTAATGAGAGGTTCATGTGTTTCACCATTAATTATAATGACATAATTTTTCTCTCACTTTATTGTTTATTTACATACAAATGTAAAAATGAAATATATAATTGCATATATGTATGTGTGTACAGTTATAGATAAATTATTTTAAGAGAATATCTAGTTTTTCTAGTTTATGTTCCAAACTAATTGATATGTTTAGAATTTATTTCTTTCTTTGCTAGTTGTTACAGTTATCATTATTGTATCATTTATTTTTATAGTCTGATTGTTTTTTCTGGTAATTTTTCTCATGGGTATAATTTATTCAGGTTTTTATATTTGAATATCTCTGGAGAAATTTAAGTTTACCCTAATCTTTAACTGTTAAGTCTTTTTTCCTTGTGTGTGCATATTTTCTTTTCTGGATGCTGAGAATTTTTTTTTTTTTACCAAAGATTTATAGTAAAGTTTTTAAAAAGTCTATGTTTATATGAGTCTATTTGAATGATATTTCCCAGGAGTCAATTTGCCTTTTTTCAAATTTTCTTTCATTCAAATTGTTTTCTTCAATGATAGTTTTTCCTTCTCCTGTAGATTTTTAGCTTTATTTCTTCTTGTATCTTTTTCAAAATACCAAGTATATCAACTCATGATATCAATTCATATTTATTGTCTTTGCTCTAATTTTCACTTCTCTTTATTTTTTACCTCATTTTTTTATTTCCAGTCTTTTTCTGTAACTGCATCATATTCCTGATTGGATTATCAGTGGAGTTCTTTTCTTCTTTTATTTATTTATTTAAATTAACCATATGATCCATATGTTTCTTTTCTTTCCTTTTTTGCATTGATTTATTAAGCTCTGAAAGCTCAAGGTTGATCTCTTACTGGTTTTGTAGCATTTCTTCCTTGAGCCATTGAAGATCTGCTGTGAGGTCTTGAAATATTTCAATGCAATTATGTTCTTAGATTTTTGTGGGCAATGGTTTTTCATCAAAGTTTTCCTCTTTTTCAGTGTCATCTTATTAGATTTTTCTCCTATTAAAAATCATCATCATGTTTCCTTTTCCCCATTAGATGTATGCCACTTTTATGTAATTTTCATAATAATTTCATAAATATTATTCATAAATAATGTCATAGTAATTATTTCATAATAATAATTATTATCATTAAACATAATTGAATAGAAAGAGCTCATTTTGGACCAATCATTTCCCAAGAAAAACAGTGATGGAGTCAGAAGATAGGGAAAGTGTTCCTGGCACTTACAGTAGAGAAGATTGATGTTCCATTCTACTGTCTATTATTCATTTCTTGTGACAATCTTGTTTTTAGGTATTACTTTGTGCAAGATAACAAGTATAAATCCTGGAAGCATTCCACAGCTCATTTATGGGAAAATCTGAGTATCTGTAAGCATTACTATCTTTCATTTTCCTTCAATGACAGAGAAAGGCACCTACAGATGTCTTCTTACTAATGTTTTCTCTGTCAGTACACTGCTTTGTGCGAAGATGGCGTATCTGATCATTGTTGTCATATATATATGTATGTATCAGTCAGTCAGTTCAGTCATTCAGTCTTGTCCTACTTATTGCGACCCTGTGGACTGCAGCACGGCTGGGCCTCCCTGTCCGTCACCAACTCCTGGAGTTTATTCAAACTCATATCCATTGAGTCGGTGATGTTATCCAACCATCTCATCCTCTGTCATCCCCTTCTCCTCCCGCCTTCAATCTTCCCAGAATCAGGATCTTTTCCAGTGAGTCAGTTCTTCCCATCAGGTGGCCAAAGTATTGAAGCATCAGCTTCAGCATCAGTCCTTCCAATGAACACCCAGGACTGATCTCCTTTAGGATGGACTGGTTGGATCTCCCTGCAGTCCAAGGGACTCTCAAGAGTCTTCTCCAACACCACAGTTCAAAAGCATCAATTTCTTAATTACTTCATTCCTTCTGCTCTGGGATATCAAACTAAGACCAGGAGGTAGACTTAATTTATATCCAGACCACCCGTATCAATTTGATTGTTTCAAACATAGCATTATTCATTTTTCCTTCCATGGATTCCTATCTGATTAATGAATGAGAAAAATAGGAAAAGAGAGTCTTATTTGAAATTTATAGATAGAACATCAATGTAAGAATTAATATCTTTTAGAGAAGATATTAATCTTGAGAAGAATAAAAATTCAACTAGAGTTAGAAGGGGCAAAATTATAATAGAAATTGAGGACTAAATAAGGGAACAGTATTTTAGTCATTATATATATATATTGCCCTTCTCCCAGATTTGGAACCAAAAATCTTCCAGCTAACAATTTTAGTAAATAAAATGGGCCAATTCAGTAGATGCAGGTTTGAGCCCTGGGCTGGAAAGATCCCCTGGAGAAGCAAATGGCTCCCCACTGCAGTGTTCTTGCCTGGGAAATCTTATGGGCAGATGATCCTGACAGGCTACAGTTCAAGAGTTCCCAAAATAGTCTATCAGGACCTAGTGACTAAACACCACCACCACCTCCACCACCATCAAGAGCAAGAAGGTATGAAATGGTACATACAACACTGTATATATATGGGCAGAACATTTTTAAAAGTCATCATGATCAATTTAACAGCAATAGATTTATCAATTTAGTTTAAGTAGGAACATTTCTTATTCAAAAGATAATGGAAAATAGGAAAGTTTTCTATACATAGTAAAGACTTTGAATCTGATATATTTTACCCTTCTTTTCCTTAAAGAAAGCACTAGTTTAGATTGGAGCTTTTCCCTAAATGTTTAGGAAAAAAAATAATTCCAATCTTATACAATATCTTCCAGAGAATAAAAAAGTGTACCTACTCTCAAATCAATTTTCTAAGGTCAGCATAACTTTGATATTCAAACTTGACAGGGATATTACAAAAAGGGAAAGTTATGGATTGATCTCTCATATAATCATAGATGCAAAACTCTAAAACAAATAGCAACAAATGTTAAAAAGGCAATCAAGTAAGCAGAGCTACAAGATTATTTTTGCATTTAAAAATTGCAATGCAATTAATGATATTAAGTGAAAGAAGTGGAAAAATGATATTTTATTCATAAATACAAAATAACAATTTGTATTAAAAAATTATAAAACCAAAATCATAAAACTCTTTTTGATGCTCAATTTATAAAACACTTGAATATGACAAATTCGAAGCACAATGAGATAACACTATGCATCTATTAGAATGAAAACTATAAATCAAATGCATAAAATTACAAAATAATGACTTGCTATAAAAACACGTAACAATAATATATATATATATATATATATATATATGTATACATATATGTGTATATATTACATTAAAAATACAATGCATCATTAATACCAAGTGCTAGCAAGGAGGCAAGATGATTGTAACTTTCGTTCATTGTTGGCAGGAATACCAAATGGTACAGTCACTCTGCTTGTCACTTTCATATTAAATTAAATATACACTTACCATACAACCCAAAAATCACTGCTAGGTTTTTGACCTGAAGAAATAATATTTTTATTCACATAAAAAGCAGTACTTGAATATTTATAGCAGTACTCGAATAATTTATATGAATATACTCTATTCATAATTGACCAAAATTGGAAACAACCCGTTGTCCATGAATAAACAAGCTAAGCATAGTCATACGATTTAATGTTTCTATGTAAGAACAAAGAACAAACTACTGGTACCCATAATATATGTGTATTTCATATATATTTTAATGAAAGCAAGAAGCCACTCTCAAAAAGTTATATGCTGTATGATTTCATTTACATGGCATTTTAGAAAAGCAAAATTATAGGAACCAAGGACAGATTAGTTGTTGCCAAGGTTTGAGGTGGGAGGAAGTTGTTGACTACAAACAAGAAAAAATAACGAAGATTTCTGGTGTTACATGACTCTTCTGTATCCTGATTATGGTAGTAGTTACATAAATGTATAGAATACCTAAAATCCACAGGACCATACACAAAAATATACAAAGTGTATGGTATGTATAAAAAACAACAACTAATACCATTCATAAATAATGACTGCATATAAAAGGAATCTTCTTTAATCTGATAGAGGAGAAAAAGGTAAAACAAACATGATATTAATTGGAGAATTCATGAAAATCCATCCTGCCAATGAGACAAGAAAATCTGCTTGTAGTACTTCTGCAAAACATTGTCCTAGCAAGTATAAATATTGGAAATAAAATAAAAGTTTTATTTTTGCAGATGACATGACTGTATATATAGAAAATTCAAAGGAGATACTGAGAAAGTCCTACCTCTTAAATGAGTTTATTTTGTATGTTTAATAAAAAGTTGAAAGAAAGAGATGGAGAGAGTTAAAAGAAACAAAGCAATAGCTTGCAGAGAAATCTGAAATAGACTAAAATAATAGCATCTAACAAGTAGATTTCAAACTTGAGTAAATGAAACTATTGGATATCCACACAGGATAAACACGAAGCTAGAAGAAATAGGAATTTTCTCCTTGAGGGAAAATGCAATAATGAAGGATTATATTTTAGTTCATCACACTTACAGTTTATTTCCAAATCTACTTATTAAAACTAAAATCCTGTGTGAAATGAACAAAGCTTTGAAGTGGCCTAGAGAAAAATTTCTCCCTTAACAATTATCTCTAGAAATATTAGGCTACCATGTGACAATAAGAACTGAGAAAATTCTTGTTGATACTGGACAGAACTGAAAGACTGTTCAAGTCAGAGACTGCCCTTATAAAGACTTCTCTCTAAAATTCAGAGCTTAAAAGAGAGAGTATAAGAAATAAAACAAAATACTTTAAGGTAAGGAAAGAATAGTGTGAATAATTTAGCTATGATTATGTGCCAGAGCCTAGTAAAGTATATTTATGATTTTTTAATTCTTCAAATTTAGCTTTGCTTTACATTTTTGCAGCTAAATCATGTTTTCTGAAAGGTGGCATGGTGATCTGAAAGAATATCAACTTATTCTCAATGTTATTATTGAAAAAAAAAATCTTAACTTTTATTCACAATGGTTTTTGACCATTTAATATGAGCCTGACAATGTTGGATAGTATCAGAATCACTTAATGGATCAACACGAGGAAACGCACAAACATACAATATTTTAAAATAAACTTTTATTTAGATAAATACATTTATTAATACATATAGTCAAAGTAAAATATTCTAAATTACACTGTAACCCATTTCTTTCATGTATTAATCAAAGACTTGAGATCTTGAGTCCTTTAATACTCAACAGTGCTTGCTTCCAGAGCACATATACTAACACAGGGGGCCTCAAACTACTGCCCTTGGTCCAAATTTGTCCCCCTACTGACTGCAGAGCCCACAAGCTAAGTTTCATTTTTTAAAAACATTTTTAAATAATTGGGGAAAAAATCAAAGGATGAATATATTCCAAGAAGTGTGAAAAATGTATAAAATTCAAATTCCAATGGCCACAAAAAATGCTTTATTAAAACAAAACAATGCTCATGTGCTTCTGTGTTGCCTATGGCTTCTTCCATTCTGTTCAGCAGAATGGAATAGTTAAGAGAGACTATTTGGCCTACAGTTCTGAAAGTATTCACTCTCTGGCCCTTTACAGAAAAAAAGATTCCCTGACCTAGCTTTTAGGACAGTACATGGCAAAGGAGGTTTCATTGCTTGTCTAAGCATATTCTTCTGACAAGGACTGATATTTGAGTGTCCCAGGTGGCGCTAGTGGTAAAGAAACTGCCTGCTAAGTCAGGAGAAAAAAGAAAACAGGGTGTGATCTCTGGGTTGGAAAGATCTCCTGGAGAAGGGCATGGCAACCCACTCCAGTATTCTTCCCTGGAAGGATACCATAGACAGAGAAGCCTGGTGGTTTACAGTCCATAGAGTTGTAAAGAGTTGGACACAACTGAAGTGACAGCGTGCATTACATGTTTTCTGCTCTTCTACCTTAAATAAAAGTACAGTAAATGACAGAAGGAGATGACAGAAGATGAGATGGTTGGATGGCATCACCGACTGGATGGATATGAGTTTGAGCAAGCTCCGGGAGTTGGTGATGGACAGGGAAGCCTGGTGTGCTGCAGTCCATGGGGTTGCAAAGAGTCAGACATGACTGACTGAATTGATTGAAGCCTTTATGAGGTTACTGCTAGTGGTTTTAAATAATCCTTTATTTAGAAAAACTGGAAATATCAGACAATATAACTCTTTTACAGCATTTTAAATGCAGTTGGGTTGAATGCACATTTTGCATACTGAATGGAATCTCATGGCTGTAATAGTTTTTGCAAGCTCATTTCAGGGCCATTTTAATTGAAAAATTTAAATCATACTTTGCAGCCACAACAAATTTTATTTTATGCAAACATTTCTCTTGTCTTCCCGGTAGCTTTTGTTTAAGTATCCATGATTCCCTTATTCTATGCAGTTAATCATTGATTGTTAGGCCAAATGGAGCCAGTGTGTTGGAAACATAACCAGATTTTTTTTCCCCCAAAGATGTTGGGTTCTGAGACCAGTAAAAAATGGTCCATGTGCATTATTCCCCATGTATATGCTCAGTTATATCAGAAAGAGAGAATGATTCTGACACTCAGAGAGAAGTGCTTAGAGTAGGAAAATAAAAGGGGGAAATGAATAGAGTTGCTTAAATGCCTGGTATGAGATGCTCTTGGAATAGGCAAACATCTGGACATTTAAGTGGTGTGAACCCAATCAATTATTTTGTTTTTATTAATCTAGTTGCAATTTAGATTTTTTTTTATTTTTATATATGATATACTCTTCCTAAAAATTAGTCTAAATTTGAATTTACTTCTTTAGGATTTTCCCCTTTTGCTATTTCCTGGACTTTAAAAAATATATACTCTTTAAAATGTACACCTATCTGTTTCTCAAAAGTGTTTACTTAAAATATGTTTAAAGACTCCTTAGGCTCTAATAAAATGATCAACTAGAAGAAAAACTAGATTTAGTTAACCATCAGCTAGTTGCTATGCTAAACAATTCTGTACAGGTTTATCACATGGCACTAATAGCAGTACATCAAAATGGGAAAGCATGATTAAATTAATAGAAAGATATCAAAGTGTATGTAATGAACTTACAAGATTAATTTGTGTTTTTTTTTAATATGTCCCTAACTCACACTTGTTTCCTTGAAATGACAGACATATTCACACTAATACTATTGCTGTGTCTATCATATAGGTGCTACACTAAATGTAGATACTCAAATAAGTATGGTCACTTTGCTGTCAGAGAATTTTGGCTAAACACCAGGAAGTGGCTTGTATAGTAAAGAAATAACCTTAACCAAAGAGAGGACTGATCTTTGCTGAAACTACCAGGAGGTGATTTCTAGGCTCTTAGACTATCATTCCAGATATCTTTGTCTGGATTCTTTGGCCACTAAACTAACACTTTAATTCATGATGGATGTAATCCATTTGGGCCATGCACTACCAGCTTTACCTCCAGTAGGGAATGAAAACGAAAGGTGTCATTTCCAACCTCAGGGAAGGGCTGAAGATAAAAGATCAGTCAGTCAGGCAGGATGTGATTGTTTCCCCAAATCTCTGAAAACCAAATGTTAAGATGCTTTCTTGGTCGGCAGTATGTACTCCATGTGTATTGTCAACATGAATTCTACAAAAGTAATCCTGTCTTCATTCTACAGGGAGAAGAAGACAGAAGCTCTGCATGTGATCCCTTTCCTGATATCTTCTCTGTGTGCTTCTACTTCTAGCTGATTTTAGTATGTATTTTCATGTAAGAAATTGTGACTGTAAATAGAACAGAAAAAAAAAAAATCTGTTTCCTTAGATTCAAAATTGATTTTAATAAAGAATAAAATTAACACAACATGTTTCCTTTATTTCTGTCATCTCTATTTACAATATAGCAAAAATATATTTCAACTAGTTTCAATTTTTTTTAATGTTTTTGTGAGGCTCTAATAAAAAATCAATGTGAAAACATTTAGAAAAATCAACCAATCAAAGGAGTTGATTGATTCATAGAAGGGTCAATTATTTTGCTCCTACTTTGCTATTTATTTCTATTGTGTATTGTTTTCTAATTTGAAACAGTGTTTAAAAACCATGCTGCATTGATTAATCATTAGAGAAGATGTGGCACTTAAAGGGCATCATAATGCATAGTCAACAACCTGGTTTTAAAATCTCTATGACTTATGATGGAAATTTATTTGGACTTTGGAAAGTAAAAAGAGATAGCTTATTAGTGAACCAAATTAGAATGTTGAAGACCATGAAAATAAAAGCTTGGAGCTAATATGACAGTGTGGTATATCCTTTTTCAGTAATGATCTACTTATTAAGATAGTATATAAGAACTCATGTTTCTTATACAAAGAATAATAAGAAGACTAGAATTTGTCACATTTTTAGTATAGTAATGACATTTATTTCACTGACTCTTGTATTTTAAACAAGAAATAACCAATTCTATGAATAATTGGGCTTCCCAGGTGGCATTAGTGGTAAAGAACCCACCTGCCAATGCAGGAGATAAAAGAGACATAAGAGAGAGATGCGATTTCAATCCTTGGGTCAGGGAGATCCACGGGAGGAGGGCATGGCAATCTGCTTTAGTTATTCTTGCCTGGAAAACCCCATGGACAAAAGAGCCTGGCAGTCTATGGTCCACAGGGTCACAAATAATTGGTCAAGGCTGTATATTGTCACCCTGCTTATTTAACTTATATGCAGAATATCATGAGAAACGCCGGGCTGGAGGAAGCACAAGCTGAAATCAAGATTGCCGGGAGAAATATCAATAGACTCAGATATGCAGATGACACCACCTTTATGGCAGAAAGTGAAGAAGAACTAAAGAGCCTCTTGATGAAAGTGAAAGAGGAGAGTGAAAAAGTTGGCTTAAAGCTCAACACTCAGAAAACTAAGATCATGGCATCCGGTCCCATCACTTTGTGGCACATAGATGGGAAAACAGTGGAAACAGTGGCTAACTTTATTTTTGGGGGCTCCAAAATCACTGCAGATGGTGATTGTAGCCATGAAATTAAAAGCCACTTACTCCTTGGAAGGAAAGTTATGGCCAAACTAGACAGCATATTAAAAAGCAGAGACAAAAACAAAACAAAACAAAACAAAAAAAGCAGAGACATTACTTTGCCAACAAAGTTTCGTCTAGGCGAGGCTATGGTTTTTCCAGTAGTAATGTATGGATATGAGAGTTGAACTATAAAGAAAGCTGAGCACTGAAGAATTGATGCTTTTGAACTGTGGTGTTGGAGAAGACTCTTGAGAGTCCCTTGGACTGCAGGGAGATCCAACCAGTCCATCCTAAAGGAGATCAGTCCTGGGTTTTCATTGGAAGGACTGATGTTGAAGCTGAAACTCCAATACTTTGGCCACCTGATGGGAAGAACTGACTCATTTGAAAAGACCCTGATGCTGGGAAAGATTGAGGGCAGGAGGAAAAGGGGACGATAGAGGATGAGATGGTTGGATGGCGTCACCGACTCAATGGACATGGGTTTGGGTAGACTCTGGGAGTTGGTGATGAACGGTGAGGCCTGGCGTGCTGTGGTTCATGGGGTTGCAAAGAGTCAGACAGGACTGAGTGACTGAACTGGAACTGGAACTGGAAGCGACTTAGCACAAATGATTAATCAAGATCAATTTATTACATATACTTGAGAATTTGTCTCCTAGGAAGATAAATAAACAAAATTACTTAACATGTATAAATTTCATAAAATGGAAAAACACATTTCTTACAGTTTAAATATTCAGAAATCTTTAATTTTATACTATATGGAATAAAAGTAAAACAATTTGAATATATGAAGTAGTTTAGTGACTAAATCCCCATAAAATTGTGTGATAAATTTTCAAATTACTTCTCAGACCAATTGGAATATGAAACATAAAATAGAATAAATTACTTGGAAAGTTTATTTAACTAAATACATGCACATGCACACACAAAAATGATTAAAAGATGACAAACTAGGTGATATAAACAAACGTTAACACTTCATAAAGCAAGAGTATATTCCCAAGGGTCTAGAGAACTGCAACATAGGGCAGAAGGCAGAAGGCTTTCACAGTATTGAAAAATAAGAATAAGGAAGAAGATAATACAAAATATCTGACTAGCAGTGACCACATAGTCATCCTGTTTGGAGTGAGAAAGAACAAGGGAAAAAAATGTAGAGCCCAGAACTGATTCGGTATTGAGGAGGTCGTTTTACTTAAATAAATGATATCTCTGGTCAGGCAAAGTAATTACAGGTACAGAAAGTAGCAATGTCAACCTACTCCATTATCCTTGCTTGGGAAATTCCATGGACAGAGGCACCTGGTGGGCTAGAATCCATGGGGTCGCAAAGCATTAGACATGGCTTATCGACTAAACAAGAAAGTTTTCTAAGCTTTGGTTTGCCAGTGTGGTACCTTGGACAGGAGCAGCACCATCTTGTGCATGGAAATTGTTTCAAAAGTCTTCACTTTGGATCATCCTCTTGACCATTTAAGAGGCTTGATAAAAAGTAAGATTTGGAGTGATTCTCAGTTATCATTGCCTTTTCAGTCTCAGTGTATGTTCACAATAGAGGTTATCAGTCTCACATTATTGAGAATAGGTTAGGTTCTTCTGTACTCTTTTGTTGTTCCAGTCAGAGATAGACCATCTGTTGGTTGGTTGGTCAATGGCTACCATGTACATTTAAAACTTTTCAGAAAAAAGTGTAATGTTGTTGTTTTTGTTGTTGTTGTTCAGTCACCCAGTCATGTCTGACTCTTTGCAACCCCATGGACTGTAGCATGCCAGGCCTCCCTGTCCCTTGCCATCCCCGGAGTTTGCCCAAGTTCATGTCCATTGCAACAGTGATGCCATCCAGCCATCTCATCCTCTGATGCACTCTTTTTCTTATGCTCTCAATCTTTGCCAGCATCAGGGATGCACTTTTCCAGTAAGCCAGCTGTTCACATCAGGTGACCAGAATACTGGAGTTTCAGCTTCTGCATAAGTTCTCCCAATGAGTATTCAGAGTTAATTTTCCTTAAGTTTGACTGGTTTGATCTCCTTGCTGTCCAAGGGACCTTCAGGAGTCTTCTCCAGGACCACAGTTCAAAGGCATCAGTTCTTTGGCATTCTGCCTTCTTTATGGTCCAGCTCTCACAAGCATATGTGAACACTGGGAGGACAATAGCCTTGATTATACAGACTTTGTAGGCAGAGTAATGTCTCTGCTTTTCAACACACTGTCTAGGTTTGTCATAGTTTTCTTTCCAAGAAGCAGTCGTCTTCTGATTTCATGACTGCAGTTACCATCCACAGTGATTTTGGAGGACAAGAAGAGGAAATCTGTCACTATTTCCACCTTTTCCTCTTTTATTTTCCATGAAGCAGTGGAGCCAGTTCCCATGAGCTTAGTCTTTTTTTTTTTTTTTTCCTTAATATTTAGCTTTAAGCTGGCTCTTTCACTCTCCTTCTTCACCTTCTTCAAAAGGCTCTTTAGTTCCTCTTTGTTTTCTGCCATCAGAATGGTATTATCTGTGCATCTGAAGTTTTTGGTATTTCTCCTGCCTGTCTTGATTCCAGCTTGTAACTCATCCAGACTGGCATTTCTCATGATGTGCTCAGCATATAGGTTAAATAAACAGGGTGACAGTAGACAGCCCTGTCATACTCTTTTCTCAATCTTGAACCAATCAGTTTTTCCATACAGGGTTCTAACTGTTGCTTCTTGACCCACATACAGGTTTCTTAGGAGACCTTCTTAGGAGATAAGATGGTCTGGCATCCCTATATTAAAGATTAAGAGCTTGTCACAGCTTGTTATCCACAGAGTCTAAGGCCTTAGTGTAGTCAATGAAAGAGAGGTAGATGCTTTTTCTGGAATTCCCGTGCTTTCTCTATGATCCAGAGAATGTTGGCAACTTGCTTTCTGGTTCCTCTTCCTTGTATAAACCCAGATTGGACTTCTGGAAGTTCTTGGTTCACATAATGGTGAAGCCTAGCATTCAAGATTTTAAGCATGACCTTACTATCATGGAAGATTAGTGCACCTGCCTGATGGTTAGCAAATTCTTTAGTACTACCCTTTTTTTAGAATTGGGATGAGGATTGACCATTTCCAGTTCTGTGGCCACTTCTGGGTCTTCCAGATTTGCTGACATATTGAATGAAACACCTTGATGGGATTAGGGAGATAATAATAATTATTAGCAACATAACAAAGCTCATGCTTTGGAGAGCCAAAGTCCTGAGCCAAAGTCCTCATGACTTAAATCAGCTAAGATTTCCTATGACTGTACTTCTACTTCCCAGAAGTGTTTATGCAACCATTTTGAGGCACTGGAATTCAGGGAGTAGTGAGTGATGAGCAGAAAAAACTAAAGGACCACCAGCACCATAGCAAACATTAACAATCAGTCAAGTCAGATTCCTTTGCAATGGCTTTAGGTAAGTGAACCTTGGTATTATTTTTTTCAAGCCAAGGCAAGGAAAATATGGGGGAAAAAATCATAAAGAGGACTTCTCTGGTGGTGCCATGGCCAAGAATTCACTTGCAATGCAGGGGAACAGATTTGATCCCTCCTTTGTGAAGATTCTACATGTCTCAAAGAAACTAAGCCCAAGGGCCACGATTATTGAGACTGTGTGCTACGGCTACCAAAGCCCACAGGCCTAGAACCTGAGCTCCACAACAAGAGAGCCACTGCAGTGAGAAGCCCACACACCACAATAAAGTGTAGCCCTCATTTGCCACAACTAGAAAAAGTCCGTGCAAAGCAATGAAGACTCAGTACAGCCAAAATATACAAAATTATTTTTAAAAAATCATAAAGACCTTCACAGTTTTAGATTTAGATATAAGATGGTCAGAAAGGGAAGAAAGAATGGAAATAAATGTTCTAGATCAGACATGATGAGAAGAAGCAGCCACTTCAACATCAGCTACTTCTCTTCTGAGTCAATTTGATTTTGAGGTTACTGACCTTATATAGGACCAGATGTCATGTAGAATTATCTTCAATTGTGAAGTGTGTACCCAGTATTTGATACCTTGTAATTTGGCATTGATATCAATGGTCAAGAGAGTTTGGTATGGTCTTTTCTACATATCTCAATTCTGCAAATGTGTAACAGTAAAAGATTTTAAAATGCCCATTGGTAAAAATCTGATGAGAGTTTATTGCAATGGAATTGACAAAGATATTTGGTTATTTCTATGACATACAACATTTTAAGATGATAGCTGAAATTATGACTCATAGGCTTATCCCAGGACATATCAGATTTGTAGGAATTTTATACAATTTCTGGAATACTTACATTAATAAAATATACCATACAAATAAAACTTAAGAAGGCCAAATGCATATTCTTATTGGACAAGGCTTCCTTTATAATTTAAACTATCAGATAATCCTAAATAATTTAACAGTACTACTTGTAAGTAGGCATATCATAAAGCATAATTACTGTTGAAAATTTATAGACTCTTGTGTTACTTATATCACTTTAACTTATTTGTTTCAGAAATTATGCTTAGATTATACACGAAAGTTTTGTGAGTCATTAAATGGCTAACCATCATCTTAACCTACCTTTCTTGCTGATAAATTCTTTAACAGAGATAACATATGAATTTATTTGACTCAGTAAACTTTGGTAGAATAGCTGCTATAGATCTGCATTATATTTAATATTGATAATGCTAAAATCATGCCTGCTTTAATTAAGGACACAAACTGAAACTAATTTTTTCTCCACCTAATTACCATAGATTATATGAACTTGAAAAACACTTGGGTTATTTTCTATATTTTTGGGAAAATATGTGATTTATATGAACACTTAATTTTCTTCTTCTTTTTTTTTTTTTCTGGCTCGTGGAAATCATACTTCCTCAGAGACTGAACCCAGGCTCTGGGCAGTGAAAGCACAGAGGTACTAACCACTGGACAACCAGGAAGCTCCCTATAAAAGCTTTATATAGTGCAAAGGTAGAAAAAAACACACATTATTAATCATACATATGTGCATAAGTGCACACATATATATATATATACATATACAGACAGATACAGAGATCTTAGCTTACCTTTTAAATTTTTAGCTATGAGATTGGAGTGATACTAAACTCATTATCTTACAAAAGAATAGGTGGATCCAAATTGTGCTGTGGCAGATGGAATAAATTAAGGTTACAACCTCTATAATCTACCCCTCCACCTTGTTTGGTTTGTTTTCTTTCTTTTGATAAAATTGCGTCTCTGAAGTTTGTATTTCAAGCAGATGACCTCTAGTTCCCGGAAAAGACTTGGAGGAGCACTTGTATTCTGTTGACACAGATAAAGAAGGCAAGTTCCCCCAAGAAATACCTTTGTGTACTAAGTCCAGAATTTTTACAGCAACTATGAGTCTTTTGAGAAAATAGAGAAGTTTGTGGATTGTCAAAATCGATGAGTAGGCTTTCTCTATTCTTGTGTATACTCAAATTGTAAGATAATTTGTCCATGTTATCCTCATTCATAGGACAATTATTGTTAATTCCCAAAAATTGGGTTGCAATCTAAAAGAAGTGACGGGAAGGACTCACTCATCTAACCTCATTATCTTTAGTTTACTTCTTTAGATCAGGGAGAACTTCATTTAAAATAGATATCATAAGATTTCTATATTCTGAATTTAGAGTCCTTTTTCTTAGAATATTCCTCTGGATACATAGTTTTATTAAGCCAATGGGAGAAATCTTTAAAAAGACAATCAACCAATCAAACAGAGACAAACAGTTTCTACTGGCTTTAAATATCTGATTTCTTTGTCCATATAATTACTTTTAAAAAATCCTTAAAAATATATTGTCAGGTTTTAGCCAGGACAAATAAATATTACTGGCAGAAACCCCACAGACACAAAAGGCAACCCCATACAGGGTGCAAAGGATACTCCCCTCCCATATTTCAGCTTCTCCCAAAGAGAGTCAAAAGAATTATAGACTTCTCCTGAGAGCTGCAATCATTCATAGGACCTTATCTACAAATGGAGTGCAATCTATATTTTTGTCTGGCCTTATCTAGTCAAAAGATTTCCCCTGGTAGCTCAATCAGTAAGAAATCCATAAGCAATTCAGGAGACTTTGGTTAAGGAAGATCACCTGAAAAGGGAATTGGCAATCTGCAGCAGTATTCTTGCCTGGAAAATTCTATGGACAGAGGCACATGCCAGGTTAGAGTCTAATGGGCCACAAAGAGTCAGATACAGTTGAGTAGCTAAGTACAGTTTAATTCAGTTCAGTTGCTCAGCAGTGTCCAACTCTTTGTGACCCCATGGACTGCGACACACCAGGCTACCATGATCATCACCAACTACTGGAATTTTCTCAAACTCACGTCCATCAAGTCAGTGATGCAATCCAACCATATGATTCTCTGTCATACCCATCTCCTTCTGCCTTCAATCTTTCCCAGCATCAGGGTCTTTTCCAATGATTCATTTCTTCACATCAGGTAGCCAAAGTATTGGAACTTTGGCTTCAGCATCAGTCCTTCCAATTAATATTCAGGACTGATTTCCTTTAGGATTGACTTGTTGGATCTCCTTGCAGTCCAAGGGACTCTCAAGAGTCTTGTCCAACACCACAGCTCAAAAGCATCAATTCTTTGGCACTCAACTTTCTTTATAGTCCAACTCTCACATCCATACATTACTACTGGAAAAGCCACAGTTTTGACTAGATGGACCTTTGTTGGTAAAGTAATGTCTCTGCTTTTTAACATGCTCTCTATGTTGGTCATAGCTTTTCTTCCAAAGAACAAAATTTCAAGGTTGCTGTCACTATTTGCAGTGATTTTGGAGTCCAAGAAAATAAAGTCTGTCCCTGTTTCCATTTTTTCCCCATCTTTTTGCCATGAAGTGATGGAACTGGAAGCCATGATCTTCGTTTTTCAAAGTTCAGTTTTAAGCCATTTGTGTTACATAAGTAACATTACTTATGTGTTACATAAGTAATCTGTCACTATCATCAAGAGGCTCTTTAGTTCCTTTTCACTTTCTGCTAAAAGAGGGGTGCCATCTGCATATCCAAAATTATTTATATTTCCCCCAGCAATCTTGATTCCAGCTTGTGCTTCATCCAGCCTGGCATTTCACATAATGTAGTCTACACATAAGTTAAATAAGCAGAAAAACAATACTCAGCCTTGAAGCGATCCTTTCCGAGTTATGAACCAGTCCACTGTTCCATGTTCAGTTCTACCTGTCGCTTCTTGATCTGCATACAGATTTCTCAGAAGACAGGTAAGGTGGTCCGATATTCCCATCTCTTTAAGAATTTTCCACAGTTTGTTGTGATCCACACAGTCAAAGGCTTTAGCATAGTCAATGAAGCAGAAACAGTTTTTTCTAGAATTCTCTTGCCTTTTCTATGATCCAACATAGGTTGGCAATTTGATCTCTGGTTTCTCTGCCTTTTCTAAATCCAGCTTGTACATCTGGAATTTCTAAGTTCACATGCTATTGAAGCCTAGCTTGGAGACTTTTAAGCATTACTTTGCCAGCATGTGAGATGAGCGCAATTGTGTGGCAGTTTGAACATTCTTTGACATTGACTTTCTTTGGGATCGGAAGGAAAACTGACCTTTGCCAGTCCTGTGGCTATTGCTGAGTTTTCCAAATTTGGTGTCATACTGAGTGCAGCACTTTAACAGCAAATCTTTTAGAATTTGAAACAGCTTAGCTGGAATTCCATCACCTCCACTAGCTCTGTTCATAGTGATGCTTCCTAAGGACTATTTGACTTTGCACTCCAGGATGTCTGAAACTATGTGAGTGAACACACCATCATGCTTATCTGGGTCATTAAGATCTTTTTTGGTATAGTTCTGTGTATTTTTGGCACCTCTTCTTAATATATTCTGCTTCTGTTAGGTCCATACCATTTTTGTCCATAATTGTGCCCATCTTTGAATGAAATGTTTCCTTGATATCTCTAATTTCTTGAAGAGATCTCTGTCTTTCCCATTCTATTGTTTTCCTTTATTTCTTTGCATTGAGAGGAAGGCTTTCTCATCTCTTCTTGCTATTCTTTGCAACTCTGCATTCAGATGGATATATCTTTCCTTTTCTTCTTTGTCTTTCATTTCTCTTCTCTGCTTAGCTATTTGTAAGGCCTCTTCAGACAATTTTGCCTTTTGGCATTTATTTTTCTTGGGAATGGTTTTTATCACCACCTCCTGTACAATGTTAGAACCTCTGTCCATAGTTCTTCAGGCACTCTGTCTATCAGATCTAAACCCTTGAATCTATTTGTCAGGTCCACTGTATAATCATAAGAGATTTGACTTAAGTCATACCTGAATGGCCTAGTGGTTTTTCCTACTTTCTTCAATTTAAGTATGAATTTTGCAATAAAGAGTTCATGATCTGAGCCACAGTCAGCTCCCAGTCCTTTTTTTACTGACTGTATAGAGCTTCTCAATCTTTGGCTGTAAAGAATACAGTGATCCGATTTTGGTTTTGACCATCTGGTGATGTCCATGTGTAGAGTCTCCTCTTGTGTTGTTGGAAGAGGGTGTTTGCTATGACCAGTGTGTTATCTTGGAAAAACTCTGTTAACCTTTACACTGTTTCATTATGTACTCCAAGGCCAAATTTGCCTGTTATCCAGGTATTTCTTAACTTCCTACTTTTGAATTTCCAGTGCCCCATAATGAAATGGCCATCTTTTTGGGTATTAGTTCTAGAACTTGTAGATTTTCATAGAACCATTCAACTTCAGCTTCTTCAGCATTACTGGTCAGGGCATAGACTTGGATTACTGTGATATCAAGTGGTTTGCCTTGGAAATAAACAGAGATCATTCTGTCATTACATGCAAGTACTGCACTTTGGATTCTTTTCTTGTCTATGATGGCTACTCCATTTCTTCTAAGGGATTCTTGCCTTCAGTAGTAGATATAAAGGTAGTCTGAATTTAATGTGCCCATTCCAGTCAGTTTTAGTTCATTGATTGCTAAAATGTTGATGCTTATTCTTGCCATCTCCTGTTTGACCACTACCAATTCACTTTGATTCGTGGACGAGAATCAAGTTTCATATGGTTCATGAACTTGATTCATTCCAGTTTCCTATGCAATATTCTTTCCAGCATCTGACTTTACTTCAATCACCAGTCACATCCACAACTGGGCATTGTTTTCTCTTTGGCTCCATCTCCTTATTCTTTCTACAGTTGTATGAGCACAGTACATAGCAATTTACCAGAGAATCCTTAGGTCCCATCAACCTTTGTAAGGGTCTTTCTTTGAGGATGATTATGGAGGCATTGCAGTTTTTGTGATAGGATTGGACAAATTCCTTGAGAACATTTTTTTTTTTTTTCCAGTGTCCTGGTTGATTGCAAATGAGTCACTGATTACTTGACCACTGTTCTGATGTTGGAGCTTTGAGAATAATGGACCCGAGGAGGCCTGGGTGTTTTCTTAGGGCTCTAACTTCGGAGGTATTGCAGTTGCTATCCAATAACTTGGTGGATTCTTAATGGTCTATGGTTTCTTCAGAGTGGAAAAGCAATTCAGATACAGGATAATTAGACTGAGAGTACTGGGAATCTGTCTTAGAGTCTTTTATTTTAGGTACCTCTTGTGTCTATTTTAGATACCTCTCGTGTCAGTTCATGAACTCAATATTGCAAAATTCAGACTTAAACTAAAGAAAATACAAAAAACCACTAGACCATTCAGGTATGACCTAAATCAAATCCTTTATGATTATACAGTAGAAGTGACAAATAGATTCAAGGGATTAGATCTGATAGAGTGCCTGAAGAATTATGGATGGAGGTTTGTGACATTACACAGGAGGCAGTGATCAAATCATCTCCAAGAAAAAGAAATGCAAAAAGGCAAAATGGCTGTCTGAGGAGGCCTCACAAATAGCTGAAAAGAAGAGAAGCAAAAAGCAAAGGAGATTCAAGAAAATTAGAGATACCAAGGGAACATTTCATGCAATAGGCACAATAAAGCAGAAATGGTATGGACCTAACAGAAGCAGAAGATATTAAGAAGAGGTGGCAAGAATACACAGAACTATACAAAAAAGATCTTAATGACACAAATAGGCATGATGGTGTGATCACACACCTAGAGCCAAACATCCTGGAATGCAAAGTCAAGTGGATCTCAGGAAGCATCACTACAAATAAATCTAAGGGAGGTGATGGAATTCCAATTGCTGCTACTGCTGAGTCACTTCAGTCGTGTCCAACTCTGTGCGACCCCATAGATGGCAGCCCACCAGGCTCCCCTGTCCCTGGGATTCTCCAGGAAAGAACACTGCAGTGGGTTGCCATTTCCTTCTCCAATGCATGAAAGTGAAAAGTGAAAGTGAAGTCACTCAGTCATGTCTGACTCTTCACGACCCCATGGACTGTAGCCTACCAGGCTCCTCCATCCATGGGATTTTCCAGGCAAGAGTACTGGAGTGGGTTGCTATTTCCTTCTCTGGAATTCCAGTTGAGCTATTTTAAATCCTAAAAGATGATGCCATTAAAGTGCTGCACTCAATATTCCAGCACATTTGGAAAACACAGCAGTGGTCACAGGACTGGAAAAGGTCAGTTTTCAATCCAATCCCAAAGAAAGGCAATGCCAAAGAATGTTTAAACTACCCCACAATTGCACCCATTTCACACAGTAGCAAAGTAATGCTCAAAATTCTACAAGCCAGAAATTTCATGTTCAACAATACGTGAACTGTGAACTTCCAGATAATTAAGGTGGATTTAGAAAAAGCAGAGGAACCAGAGATCGAATTGCCAATATCCATTGGATCATCAAAAAAGCAAGAGCATTCCAGAAAAAATTTACTTCTGCTTCAAAACCTTTGACTATGTGGATCACAACAAAGTGGAAGATTCTTCAAGAGATGGGAAAATCAGACCACCTTACCTGCCTCCTGAGCAATCTTTATGCAGATCAAGAAGCAATAGTTAGAACTGAACATGGAACTACAGACTGGTTCCAAATCAGGAAAGGAGTATGTCAAGGTTGTATTTTGTCACCCTGCTTATTTAATTTATATGCAGAGTACATCATGCAAAATGCAGGGCTGAATGAATCACAAGCTGGAGTCATGATTGCCAGGAGAAATATCAATAACCTCAGATGTGCAGATGACACCACCGTTATGGCAGAAAGTGAAGAAGAACTAAGGAGCCTCTTGATAAAGTGAAAGAGGAGAGTGAAAAAGTTGACTTAAAACAGCATTTAAAAAAAACAAAGATCATTAAATGAAGACCCACCACTTCATGGCTAATAGATTTGAAAATAATGGAAACAAGGACAGATTTAATTATTTTGGGCTCCAACATCACAGCAAATGGTGACTTCAGCCATGTAATCAAAAATTGCTTGCTCCTTGGAAGAAAAGCTATGACCAACCTAGACAGCATATTAAAAAGCAGAGACATTACTTTGCCAACAAATGTCCATCTAGTCAAAGCTACGATTTTTCCAGTAGTCCTGTATGGATGTGAGATTTGGACCATAAAGAAAGCCGAACAGTGAAGAATTGCTGCTTTTGAACTGTAGTGTTGGTGAAGACTCTTGAGAGTCCCTTGGACTGCAAGAAAAGCCAAATAGTCCATCCTAAAGGAAATCAGTCTTGAATATTCTTTGGAAGGATGATGGTGAAAGTGAAACTCCAATACTTCGACCACCTTATACGAAGAAGTGACTCACTGGAAAATACCCTGATGCTGGGAAAGTTTAAAGGCAGGAGGAGAAGGGGACAACAGAGGATTAGATAGTTGCATGGCATCACTGACTCAATGGACATGAGTTTGAGTTGTTTCTGGGTGTTGATGGTGGACAGGAAAGCCTGGCGTGCTGCATTCCATGGGGTTGCAAAGAATCAGACATGACTGAGCAACTGAACTGAACTATGTCTTTAATTTTTCATTAGCATTTTTCAATGCATCTTTCAATAAAGCTATATTGAAAACTTGAAGCCTTTTGTAATGTTCAGCATAAAAATTAAAATAAGTATCCTATTCTGTTTATTTGGCCTGGGAATCCTTGCTTTTAATTAAAATTTAATGGATAATCTTGTCTAATTAGAACCTAAGATTTTGCTACTTTTATAGATATTTATAGCTTTCAGGACCACAGTTTTTAGACATAAAATAAATAGCATGTGTCAAAAGATGATGGACTTAATTCTTTAAAGCTTCAGGCTTTTTTTTTTTAGCTTTGTGTTTCTCAAGATCGAACTAATACCTAAGAGGATCTGCCATTTAGTTGACTTTGTTGAGGGTTTGTGGTATTTTAGAGTGTATCTCATTACATGAAAACTTTCTTGAGATTGTCAGGTGACCTAGTTTTAATTTAACTCATTCTATGAGCAAGTTATTATGGCCTTGGAGACTTTGAGTTAAGTCTAATATGTCACATTATTTTGAAACATTATATAATATGTTATTTATAATGTTATATAGCATATTATCATTATTTATATATTATATAACATTATATATGTAATATATAACATTTTAAAATCAATTTTGCTTGAAATGAAAGTGTGGATGCAAGGGGAGTGAAGCTCAGTTATGAGAATGGCTATAGCCACTCTCAATATGAAAAAAAAAAGAGTGAACTCAGAGAAGTACCAGGTACATTGTCTGTGCTTCTTTTTGTTCCCCAGGCCACAATGATCAGCTTTCTATCTCATCTCATCCTCACCACAGTAACTGTCAAAAATGAGTAAAGAAGACAATTTAGGTGATGTCAACAAACTTATTTAGCACCTCATGAAGAAGACAGTTTCTGTTATCAAGGAACTAGAGAACTGAAAATGTAGCAGAAAGAGAGATGCTGTACAGAGTAAAGTGTAAAGAGAGAAAAAAAAAGATAAAAGTAGAGAATATGTGACTGGCTGAGGCCACAAAGTCAGTCTCTTTTAGGGGAAAAAAAAGGAACAAGAAAAATGTTTAGACATATCTGACTCCACATTTGGGGATTGGCAGACTGGATAGACTGTATTTCTGGTCCAGGGGAGCACTTACAGGGACAAAAAATTATCTAAGTTAAGAGAAGTGGGTGACAGACAATGAGATGGTTGGATGACATCATTGACTCAATGGACCTGAGTATGGGCAAGTTCTGGAAGATAATGAAGGACAAGGAAGTCTGGTGTGCTGCAGTTCACGGAGTCACAGAGAGTCAGATACATCTGAGTGAGCAACAACAAAGAAAGCAATTTCATCAAATGTGCACACATATGTCTTCACACACTTTGCTTTTGAAAGAGAACTAAAAGAGTGAGTCAAGAGTTCAATTTAGTTATAGGTAGTAAGAAATAATTCTTTTATATTACATGAACCAGGCAATATATCAGGAAAATAGAAAAATCAATGATCTACTTTATATGTATATAGTTAGTGAAATCAATTCAATATTGTTAGTTAAATATGACAATATTTGAAAATATGCAACCTATATATTTCATTGACAGGGATAATCAAAATCTTAAGACAAGTAGATATAGAGCAAGACTTAAACAAAATTTGAAATAGCATAGCATAGTATTTATGTAAGGGAGAGAGACAGGAAAATAGGGACTGCAAGAATTGACAAGACACTTGATTTTTTTCTTTCCTGGCAGCACGATCTAAGACAGAAAGTTAAAATCAGATTTCTTTTTTTCAATCTCAGTTTTGGTCAATGCCTCAAAAGTCAAGGAAAATTTAACAAATGCAAAGTACCCTCAGACCCCAAAGTAAAGAAATTTCTGTGTACTAAAGGCATATTTAGTTGTGAAGTGGGTTCTGTGACTTCTGGTCTGCATAAGAATTGGAAGTTGAAAAATCCATTTGGGAGAAAGGATTTCAGATTCTGTACTTCAGGCTTCAGTACGCTTCTTGGAATGGAGAAAGGTGCTTCCTCTTTCCCAGGTGGCTCATAGGTAAGGGATCCGCCTGTGTGGGTTCGATCCTTGGGTTGGGAAGATTCCCTGGAGAAGGAAATGACACCAGCTCCAGTATTCTTGCCTGGGAAATCCCATGGAAGAGGAACCTGGTGTCACAAAAGAGTCAAACATGAATTTGTGACTAACCAAAAACAATCTTTAAAAAAAAAAAATAAGGAAGTTAAAGTTTTAAGATATCCACATAGTTTGCTATGTGTTTCCTGAAGTTCAAAGGAAACTATGATACTATTTGACTCCTGTGAAGAGAAGTCTTACTACAAAAGCTGTAGATGGGGCTGCCTTTTTCTGGCAATGGAGAGAAGACCCTAAGGATGCTAAATCGTATTCTATAACAAGTATATTTCTTGGGGACTACACAAAATTGAACAAGTATATCTTTCTAGGATCAGCCTAAAGGAGATCTAAAGGACTTCTCAGTTTTAAAGAGGGACAGATTTCTAGAGGTCTGAGGGATGAAGGGTTAGCAGAAAGTTGTCAGCCACAGGAAGCATTGTGCTATAATATCAAGGGATTTACCATTCATTCAAAATTGAAAAGCACAACTAATATATTTGCCATGAAGAGGGTACCAGCACCAAAAGACATATCCATCATTCAGATGATAACTGTCCAGCATATATTGTTCCTTGCTCTCCCAAACTCCATCTGTTTTCAGTCCAGAGGAGTCCAAAATAACAGACACAGATTTGGCTAGGAGAAGATGAGAAGAAGGGAAAAGAGACAACCTTTCCCAAATGTAAGCTTTATGACCAGAAGCAGAACTGAATTGGAATTGGGAAGAAACTTTAAATTGAATTTTAAAATAAAGTTTTAACACTAAAAATGGATTATTTAATTACCAGAGTAAAATTCTGCTTGTGATTGACATGGACTAGAAAAACAATGAGACCTGATCAAGATTTCATTGAAAGGCCCAAAAGGGGTGGGGGTGGGGAAGAGTCTAGAACATAGACTTAAATGTACATAAATGTATGTACATGTAAGTGTTAGGTAAAGACAAGTAGGAACATTTCAAGAGAACTTATTGTCTGTGTGAAATCACTTAGAGAAAAGAACCAGAAGCTTCAGGAAAATTATTATGGATGAAGCAAGTGCAGAAAGGGTGAAAAAAAGTGACACAAGATGATGGAGAATTAAAATGTAAGAAAGAGTCAAACCATTAAAGATGTGTAGGTCAAGATAAAGATCCTAAAATTTATGCTAAGTGCAAAAGATGACAACCATTGAAGAGTTTTAAACTGCTGAGTGAAATGATCAATCAATGTCACATTTACTGATTTGAATTCAGTAATATCTCTCAGAGTGGTTCTATATTCTCCCTTCCTGTGGCCACTACTCCCACAGTTCTAATAAATTCACTAATCCCAGAACCTATTACTTCTCACCTGAACCATTATAGGAGACTTTTAAAAGACCTCTCAAATTTATATTCTTGTTAAAGTATAACTTTGATCATCTCTATTTCCTAGTAACGCTTCATTAGCTAAAGGATGTGTTACCCTATTCTTTGACTTGACATTCAAAGCTCTCTATTTTGGGTTCCTGTCTCGTTTTACATCACAACTTAGCTACCAACTTGAACTCTTCCACATTTACTATATTCTTGCAATTATTCCTTCCCATCATTTTCTTCAAGCAGTTTCCTGTTGTCTTACACTATTCTTCCTCTCTGTGGGGTCAAATTCTCTCTATGCACAAAAATGTAATCCTAATACCCCTTCTAGTGTCCACAAAATCTTCTTTGACCAACTCAAGCCAGATTCTGTGTCCTTTCCCCTCCTTGTGTTATAATTTAATCAGTGAATCAGGCAAACGTGTATACAGAGTTGTCAAATAGAATGCCTTCTGCTAGGCATCTCTCTCTTTCTCTCATTTTTAAAAGTAAGATACACTAGACAAGTTTTGGCACATGTGGCACTGAAAAAACATAATGCTTTATCCAAATGAAAGATGTATCATGCAATGGTGTAACTTGAGAATCCCTACCGCAGAATTTTATACTGTCTGTGTGACCTCACAAGGCAAATTGTAAGTATGTCCTAGAGGGATCAGAGATGGCTTTACCAAGGCAGTATGCCTAGGATTTGATGAAGATAAGAGTTCTTAGACTAAATGGGGTCAAAGGCATTTCAGACAGAAAGAATGTCTGTTTTTGCCTTAGCACCTGTGGGATACATATTCCTGATAGTGGAAGCTGGGTCTAACTCTTTACATTTTCAGTTTCCTAGTTTCCTATCCTACACAGAATAAGCAACAACATCTTTCCTGTCCAACCCCTTCAACTACAGACAGTGAAAACTGGGCAGCTCACAGAGCCTTCCCTGACATGACCTATCATATATCCTTAGGTAACTGTCACAATCATGGTTCCAAACAAGGTTCATCATTGTCCTCATAAAACCCTCAGCACACAATTTTCCAAAACAGAGAAGATATTGAGGGAAACACTTCCTCCACCCCTGATATTTTCCTCCCTGGGCAGAGTCACACTTCATTTTATTTTATTTTATTTTTCCTTTTTTTTTTTTTTTAGTTGGAGGCTAATTACTTCACAACATTTCAGTGGGTTTTGTCATACATTGATATGAATCAGCCATAGAGTTACATGTATTCCCCATCCCAATCCCCCCTCCCACCTCCCTCTCCACCCGATTCCTCTGGGTCTTCCCAGTGCACCAGGCCGGAGCACTTGTCTCATGCATCCCACCTGGGCTGGTGATCTGTTTCACCATAGATAATATACATGTTGTTCTTTTGAAACATCCCACCCTCACCTTCTCCCACAGAGTTCAAAAGTCTGTTCTGTACTTCTGTATCTCTTTTTCTGTTTTGCATATAGGGTTATCGTTACCATCTTTCTAAATTCCATATATATGTGTTAGTATGCTGTAATGTTCTTTATCTTTCTGGCTTACTTCACTCTGTGTAATGGGCTCCAGTTTCATCCATCTCATTAGAACTGATTCAAATGAATTCTTTTTAAAGGCTGAGTAATATTCCATGGTGTATATGTACCACAGCTTCTTTATCCATTCATCTGCTGATGGGCATCTAGGTTGCTTCCATGTCCTGGCTATTATAAACAGTGCTGCGATGAACATTGGGGTGCACGTGTCTCTTTCAGATCTGGTTTCCTCAGTGTGTATGCCCAGAAGTGGGATTGCTGGGTCATATGGCAGTTCTATTTCCAGTTTTTTAAGAAATCTCCACACTGTTTTCCATAGCGGCTGTACTAGTTTGCATTCCCACCAACAGTGTAAGAGGGTTCCCTTTTCTCCACAGCCTCTCCAGCATTTATTGCTTGTAGACTTTTGGATAGCAGCCATCCTGACTGGTGTGTAATGGTACCTCATTGTGGTTTTGATTTGCATTTCTCTAATAATGAGTGATGTTGAGCATCTTTTCATACGTTTGTTAGCCATCTGTATGTCTTCTTTGGAGAAATGTCTGTTTAGTTCTTTGGCCCATTTTTTGATTGGGTCATTTATTTTTCTGGAATTGAGCTTCAGGAGTTGCTTGTATATTTTTGAGATTAATCCTTAGTTTGTTTCTTCATTTGCTATTATTTTCTCCCAATCTGAGGGCTGTCTTTTCACCTTGCTTATAGTTTCCTTTGTAGTGCAAAAGCTTTTAAGTTTCATTAGGTCCCATTTGTTTAGTTTTGCTTTTATTTCCAATATTCTGGGAGGTGGGTCATAGAGGATCTTGCTGTGATTTATGTCGGAGAGTGTTTTGCCTATGTTCTCCTCTAGGAGTTTTATAGTTTCTGGTCTTACATTTAGATCTTTAATCCATTTTGAGTTTATTTTTGTGTATGGTGTTAGAAAGTGTTCTAGTTTCATTCTTTTACAAGTGGTTGACCAGTTTTCCCAGCGCCACTTGTTAAAGAGGTTGTCTTTTTTCCATTGTATATCCTTGCCTCCTCTGTCAAAGATAAGGTGTCCATAGGTTCGTGGATTTATCTCTGGGCTTTCTATTCTGTTCCATTGATCTATATTTCTGTCTTTGTGCCAGTACCACACTGTCTTGATGACTGTGGCTTTGTAGTAGAGTCTGAAGTCAGGCAGGTTGATTCCTCCAGTTCCATTCTTCTTTCTCAAGATTACTTTGGCTATTCAAGGTTTTTTGTATTTCCATACAAATTGTGAAATTATTTGTTCTAGTTCTGTGAAAAATACCATTGGTAGCTTGATAGGGATTGCATTGAATCTATAGATTGCTTTGGGTAGAATAGCTATTTTGACAATATTGATTCTTCCAATCCATGAACACGGTATGTTTCTCCACCTGTTTGTGTCCCCTTTGATTTCTTTCATCAGTGTTTTATAGTTTTCTATGTATAGGTCTTTTGTTTCTTTAGGTAGATATACTCCTAAGTATTTTATTCTTTTTGTTGCAATGGTGAATGGTATTGTTTCCTTAATTTCTCTTTCTGTTTTCTCATTGTTAGTATATAGGAATGCAAGGGATTTCTGTGTGTTAATTTTATATCCTGCAACTTTACTATATTCATTGATTAGCTCTAGTCATTTTCTGGTCGAGTCTTTAGGGTTTTCTATGTAGAGGATCATGTCATCTGCAAACAGTGAGAGTTTCACTTCTTCTTTTCCTATCTGGATTCCTTTTACTTCTTTTTCTGCTCTGATTGCTGTGGCCAAAACTTCCAACACTATGTTGAATAGTAGTGGTGAGAGTGGGCACCCTTGTCTTGTTCCTGATTTCAGGGGAAATGCTTTCAATTTTTCACCATTGAGGGTGTTGTTTGCTGTGGGTTTGTCATATATAGCTTTTATTATGTTGAGGTATGTTCCTTCTATTCCTGCTTTCTGGAGAGTTTTAATCATAAATGAGTGTTGAATTTTGTCAAAGGCTTTCTCTGCATATATTGAGATAATCATATGGTTTTTATCTTTCAATTTGTTAATGTGGTGTATTACATTGATTGACTTGCGGATATTAAAGAATCCTTGCATTCCTGGGATAAAGCCCACTTGGTCATGGTGTATGATTTTTTCAATATGTTGTTGGATTCTGTTTGCTAGAATTTTGTTAAGGATTTTTGCATCTATGTTCATCAGTGATATTGGCCTGTAGTTTTCTTTTTTTGTGGCATCTTTGTCTGGTTTTGGAATTAGGGTGATGGTGGCCTCATAGAATGAGTTTGGAAGTTTACCTTCATCTGCAATTTTCTGGAAGAGTTTGAGTAAGATAGGTGTTAGCTCTTCTCTAAATTTTTGATAGAATTCAGCTGTGAAGCCATCTGGTCCTGGGCTTTTGTTTGCTGGAAGATTTCTGATTACAGTTTTGATTTCCTTGCTTGTGATGGGTCTGTTAAGATCTTCTATTTCTTCCTGGTTCAGTTTTGGAAAGTTATACTTTTCTAAGAATTTGTCCATTTCATCCAAGTTGTCCATTTTATTGGCATAGAGCTGCTGGTAGTAGTCTCTTATGATCCTTTGTATTTCAGTGTTGTCTGTTGCGATCTCTCCATTTTCATTTCTAATTTTGTTGATTTGGTTCTTCTCTCTTTGTTTCTTAATGAGTCTTGCTAATGGTTTATCAATTTTGTTTATTTTTTCAAAAAACCAGCTTTTAGCTTTGTTGATTTTTGCTATGGTCTCTTTAGTTTCTTTTGCATTTATTTCTGCCCTGATTTTTAAGATTTCTTTCCTTCTGCTAACCCTGGGATTCTTCATTTCTTCCTTTTCCATATGCTTTAATTGTGATAAATAGCCTGGAGACAAAGATTGAAAAGATGCAAGAAATGTTTAGTAAAGACCTACAAGAAATAAAAAAGAGTCAATTAGAAATGAATAATGCAATGAATGAGATCAAAAACACTCTGGAGGGAACCAAGAGTAGAATAACGGAGACAGAAGATAGGATAAGTGAGGTAGAAGATAAAATGGTGGAAATAAATGAAGCAGAGAGGAAAAAAGAAAAAAGGATCAAAAGAAATGAGGACAACCTCAGGGACCTCTGGGACAATGTGAAACGCCCCAACATTCGAATCATAGGAGTCCCAGAAGAAGAAGACAAAAAGAAAGGTCATGAGAAAATACTCGAGGAGATAATAGCTGAAAACTTCCCTAAAATGGGGAAGGAAATAGCCACCCAAGTCCAAGAAACCCAGAGAGTCCCAAACAGGATAAACCCAAGGCAAAACACCCCAAGACACATATTAATCAAATTAACAAAGATCAAACACAAAGAACAAATATTAAAAGCAGCAAGGGAGAAACAACAAATAACACACAAAGGGATTCCCATAAGGATAACAGCTGATCTATCAATAGAAACCCTCCAGGCCAGAAGGGAATGGCAGGACATATTGAAAGTAATGAAAGAGAATAACCTACAACCTAGATTACTGTACCCAGCAAGGATCTCATTCAGATATGAAGGAGAATTCAAAAGCTTTGCAGACAAGCAAAAGCTGAGAGAATTCAGCACCACCAAACCAGCTCTTCAACAAATGCTAAAGGATCTTCTCTAGATAGGAAATGCAGAAAGGTTGTATAAAAGTGAACCCAAATGATAACAAAGTAAATGGCAACGGGACCACACCTATCAATAATTACCTTAAATGTAAATGGGTTGAATGCCCCAACCAAAAGACAAAGATTGGCTGAATGGATACAAAAACAAGACCCCTATATATGCTGTCTACAAGAGACCCACCTCAAAACAAGAGACACATACATACTAAAAGTGAAGGGCTGGAAAAAATATTTCATGCAAACGGAGACCAAAAGAAAGCAGGAGTTGCAATACTCATATCAGATAAAATAGACTTTCAAATAAAGGATGTGAAAAGAGACAAAGAAGGACACTACATAATGATCAAAGGATCAATCCAAGAAGAAGATATGACAATTATAAATATATATGCACCCAACATAGGAGCACTGCAATATGTATGGCAAACGCTAACAAGTATGAAAGAGGAAATTAATAGTAACACAATAATAGTGGGAGACTTTAATACCCCACTCACAACTATGGATAGATCAACTAAACAGAAAATTAACAAGGAAACACAAACCTTAAATGACACAATGGACCAGCTAGACCTAGTTGATATCTATAGGACATTTCACCCCAAAACAATCAACTTCACCTTTTTCTCAAGTGCACACAGAACCTTCTCCAGAATAGATCACATCCTGGGCCATAAATCTGGTCTTGGAAAATTCAAAAAAATTGAAATCATTCCAGTCATCTTTTCTGACCACAGTGCAGTAAGATTAGATCTCAATTACAGGAAAAAAAATTGTTAAAAATTCAAACATATGGAGGCTAAATAACACGCTTCTGAATAACCAACAAATCATAGAAGAAATAAAAAAAGAAATCAAAATATGTATAGAAACGAATGAAAATGAAAACACAACAACCCAAAACCTATGGGACACTGTAAAAGCAGTGCTAAGGGAAAGGTTCATAGCATTACAGGCTTACATCAAGAAACAAGAAAAAAGCCAAATAAATAACCTAACTCTACACCTAGAGTCACACTTTAAGATTGTAGTCTGACCCTTGTCTGTCAGCTCTTTTACTCACTGCATGTGAAAGTGTTAGTCACTCTGTCATGTCTGACTCTTTGTGGCCCCATGAAGTATAGCATTCCAGTCTCCTCTATCATGGAATTCTCCTCGCAAAAATACTAGAGGGGGTAGCCATTTCCTTCTTCCTGACCCAAGGATCAAATCTGGGTCTCCTGCATAATAGGCAGATTCTTAACCATCTGATCCATGAGGGAAGCCCGAACAGTGGTTAGATGCCACAAAGTAGTTGGCAAAGTCTTAACTGTAAGCATGTTGTCGGGCCTGAGAGCCTCGTCCATCCTTGTCAAGGGGAGTGATAACATTCTCTCCTTTCATATAACCCTCATGACATAGCAGGAGTGAATTTACTATAGTTGAGTCTGGGAAAAGAAGCCAGGCAGTATGACTCTGCACTTTCAACTCTTCTTTTTCTTCGGAACTTATCTGAGCATGCTAAAATTCATTCCTCTCTGTTCCTTTACATCAAGGGAAGACAAGGGAGCCCCAGAAAGCTGCCTATGAGTGGGTGAAAAAGTTGATTTAATTCAGGAATTCTAAATCAGTAAGTCTGTTTCTTTCTTTCTCCTTTTCTTCTTTCCTTCCATCCTTCCATGCTTCTTCCCTTTCTTTTCTGCCTTTCTGTTTTTATCACTCACATATGTAAAATTCTCCCAAAGCTCCCCCTCCTCAAGTGTCTTATTTTTAATGTGCCCTGCTGCTAAGTCACTTCAGTTGTGTCCGCCTCTGTGTGACCCCATAGACGGCAGCCCACCAGGCTCCCCGGTCCCTGGGATTCTCCAGGCAAGAACACAGGAATGGGTTGCCATTTCCTTCTCCAATGAGTGAAAATGAAAAGTGAAAGTGAAGTCGCTTAGTCGTGTCCGACTCTTAGAGACCCCGTGGACTGCAGCCCACCAGGCTCCTCCATCCACGGGATTTTCCAGGCAAGAGTACTGGAGTGGGGTGCCATTGCCTTCTCCTTAATGTGCCCTAGACCTTCACAAATACCCACAATGATTGTTTTCATTGAAATAAATGTTTCCTGTGTGCCAATTTAGTGAGATAATATCTCCCAGTTTTAGAAGAAAGTTTCAGTCTTTTCCCAAATGGCATGTATATGATCCTAGAATGTCTATGGATAATCTATTATGGGTTATGATGATAGTGGCATAGTAAATATCTATTTCAAGTGAATGTCTCCTGGCTGTTAGGCTATAATTATGACAAGTTGGTGAAATCAATATTTCTATAGATATTGTTTTATTATGTATAAACAAAAGATGCTAGGAAAAAATTTCTTCTTTAATCCTGCTTTATTGATTTTAGTTTCTATGTTTAATGTTCATTAGTACCAATGTCTAATGAAGCATAATTTAATGATAAGCAATTTCACCAAAGTTGTATTTAATGCAAAGATTCAAAATAAGAATATAATTTAATGTTATCACAATACCTATACTGCTGCTGTTTAGTCGCTAAGTCTTGTCTGACTCTTTGCAGACTTCATGGACTTCTCTGTCCATGGGATTTCAGGCAAGAATACTGGAGTGGTTTGCCACTTCATTCTCCTGGGAATCTTTCTGACCCAGGGATTGAATCTGCATCTTTGCTTAGCAGGCAGATTCTTTACCACTGAGCCACTGGGAAGCCTGTCCCAATATATTTTTAGATGAAATGTAATGATTTTTAAATTTTTTAAATTATTACAAACCATTGATATTAAATTCCACTGAATTATTCATTCAGTGACATAGAGATTAAGTGAAATGTCTCTTCTTCAGATATATAAATAGTGTGAGGATTTTTTATATTTTTGAAGGAACATATCTGATGAAAATGTGTTTATGAGTTGAGATGAACATTTTACAGCTTACATTGTTTCTATCAAAAACAAGATTCCAATCTGTGTAATTCTGAGACAGAAATTCTAGAACTGTACCCTATAATGTCTTCAACAAAATCAGTTCTGCTTAAAGTCACTTTTAAGTTAAATTTAAAAAATAAATGCCTAAAACATCTTAAAAATTCAAACTATGCACCAAGTATGATAAATATGTCTAAAGTCTCACAAACAATCAAACTTGGTGTAACAAAAATTAATCACTTTAGTTTCATCTTTTTATAAATTTTCTACATATGTACAATCACATGTAGATAACACATATGTATCTGATACAATTCACTTAAAGATATTTCTATATTAGCATTAAATATATATTTTTGCTATGCATATTTTATAGGATTTTTTGAAACTATTTTCTCTATTCATATAATTAAATGTTACACAGGCACTCTGTGTGTGTGTGTGTGTGTGTGTGTGTGTGTGTGTGTGTGTGCGCTCAGTTGTATCTGACACTTGGTGACCCTATGGACTATAGCCCACCAGCTTCCTCTATCCGTGGAATTTTCCAGGCAAGAATGCTGGAGTAGGTTACCATTTCCTACTTCAGGGAAGCTTCCTGACCCAGAGATGGAACCTACTTCTCCTGCATTGGCAGGCAGATTTATTTTACCACTGTGCCACCTGGGAAGCCCACATAGGCAATTTAGAAAATCACATATTTTATTTCACATTTTTAATAATAAAATTATGTACAGATTCTTGGAGATTGAAGCTGCTTATCTAGAAAATTCTCCTAAAATGTCAATTTAAGTTTCAAAATCTTGACTATAAAATTTCAAATTATAAAACTAAAAGAAAATAATTTTAAAAGAGGGGAAATAATTAGTAATTAATTTCACTGAAATTTAATATATTGCTATATTTAAAATCAAGATCAGTGATATCTCTGTGTTTGAAACATAAGGAAGAATAAATAAGAGATTCTGTTTTATTCAAATGTATGGACACTGTCTACACAATTTCTTTTCTCCTAACTGGAAATTCATTCAGCCCAATTTTTGTCACTCATGAGATGTAAAGCAGGAATGGCAAGAAGACAACATTGGGGGAAGTATCATATGTTCTGTCTATATCATGAACATGGTTAAGCCAATATAATTGGGTTGAATTATATTTTCCAACAGACTCAAAATTTGTCACCCTTTATCCAGATTTAGAACTTGGGGGGTAGGGTGGAGGTGTGGAAAACAACTTAAAAAATCCAATTAGTCCGTCATTTCAAATTATGCTTCTTTTTTCTAAGATTCTGACATTTCTTCTTAATTTCTTGTCACTTGGAGTTTAATTAGTAAACTAATATTAGTTTTAAAACATTGAATAATATTTTTTTCTAGACCTAAAATATTTTTTGGAAATCAGGTGTCAGTATAGCCTCCACATTATTTTCATCTGTTCATTTTTACTCTTTTGGACTCCCTTTGTAGGTAGATAGCAATTCAATTCTATTTGGTAAATCATTGGAAAGACCATGTTTCAGATATAATAAAAATGTCTTACTAATGTAAAGATAAATCATGTCTATTGCTTTTTTTTAAACAAGGTGTGGCAATTTGACATGGAAAGAGTTAGATCAGACAAAAAATAAGGTTTGCTTATTGTTTAGTTTTGCTTTCTTTTGTTTTACAAAACTACATAAGGAAAACAAACACAATATTATATAGTCTACAGTAGACTTGCACATTGATTTTGTGGGGTTTAAATCTCCATTGATTTTCAGAAAAATAAAAGGAAATTTGTAGTTTACTCTAAGTATACAAGGCAATCCTTTTTAAATACAGTTACTCTAAACTACATGATAAAATGGTTATCCTAGACTACACAATTAAAAACTAAGTATATTTACTTCAAGGTAATAACACTAATTTTAATTCAGGAGACATGGAAATATGTTTGAGGTATACTTTGCAAAGACCAACTACCACCTTCAGATAATTATGTTGTTCTTGGGTTACTGTTTTCTTTGTAGACCAGAGAGAGTACTAATACAGTTTCTAACTAATAGACATATTTCCTCCAAATTTTTTTTTGTGTCTACTAAAGGAATTTCACTGAATATTAAGGATATAATTATTTGCATATATCTATATTTATATATCTATATCTATCTGTTTATCTATATATAGCATTTATATTTTTAAAACTCATAGTTATATTGGAACATTTTGAAAGCAAACCTAAAAATATAATAATGTCAAATGTCCAAAAGTCAATAGTTACTGAAGATTTGGTTCCAAAGACACAGTAATAAAAGGTTTCAGAGACTATATAATTCAGAAAACTTATACTTGGCTATTATTTCTTAAGGCCAGACATTCTTCAGCACCAGTGTACATTTTGTAATTCAGTATTTGTATTTGAAAGCATGACAGGAAAAAGAAGAACTTCTTTATTACATAATTGAAAGTAGAATGGATGGGGCAAGAAGATTCATCTATTTGCACATAACTATAAAATACTAAACAAAGAGTACTTTCTCTCAGTCAGGCAACAAACCCTTTCATTTTCTTTTTTTTTTTTTTTTAACCCTTTCATTTTCAAGTCAACCTTTTACATGAAAGTATTATTAGTTATCATCATTATCATCTGTACTTTATGAATGAGAAAACAGATGAACAGTTTGCTGGGTAATTTCTTGAAGGTCACTCAGTACATCCCAGGACGGAGATATGAATCCAGACTATCTGATTCTATTGTCTATGGCCTTGATCACTATGTTACATTGCCTGTGAAGCTTCACTGAAAAAGATTGAGCAATCTGACAAATAATCAAGTTTTAACTGAAATATTTGTAAAGGAAATAATCCATTCTAATCAAATACTGAAAATAAGATTGTTTGACATTTAATGTTTGAACATGTTATAAATCAAATGTCATAGGCAGGCCCAAAATTATTTTAAGATCATTCATCATTTCTGAGGACAGCTTCCTGCCAATTTCTTTAACTTGGAAATCTTTATTTTCAAACCTATATAAAATGCTTCATGTGTTATTTATATTATATATTGTATTTTAGGTAAAATATCCAGAAACAAGAATGTGATTGTAAACAAGGAGCTAAGAAAAAAAAGAAAAAACTTATATGAAGTATGAACATATATTTGGATATTTCCATAATATATTTCCAAAATTTGTCTATCTTGAAATGTACCAAATTATATCTGTCTAAACTTTGTTAAAGATGTTGAGGTCACATAAATTATACATTTCTCTTCTGTAAATGCAGCATTAGACACCTATGCATTTACTTAGAATATCTAACTGTAAACTACAGTCTCCCAAACAACCCTGAACACTCCTGGCTTTAGCACTGAAAGTCCCATGACCCAGGATCTTCCCATTCAGGCAAACCGAGATAGTTGATTATCCTTTTTATTTGATAAACCTAGAAAGTAGAAGCAAGGAAAAAAGAATGTAGAACTCCAGTAGCTTTCCCATTTCAATGATCCTTTAATCCACCTGCAATAAAGGAGATGTAGTTTCAGTCTCTATGTTGGGAAGATTCCCTGGAGGAGGAAATGGTAAAACACTCCGCTAGTTTTGGCTGAAAAATCCCACAGACAGAGCAGTCTGACAGGCTACAGTCCAAAGGGCTGCAAAGAGTCTGACACAACTGGGCAACTGATCATGCACTATATCACCACTTACTTTGACTTTAATATGCGGAAAGATTTTAATTGTACACTGTTTTATTCAATAACTGGTTGCATTCAATAATTGCTCATTATGAGAACATTGCATATCAAATTCTACATCATGTTTTTGGCTATGAAAATAAATAGATATATTGAATCCTCTCTTAGGAGGAAAAATTAGAGGAATAATTACTTAATTAAGTTGTTATGACACAAAATAGCCTTATATACAGTGTTATAGAAGTTCACAAAAAGAATGATGGGATGTTAAAAACCACACAAAGAAACTAGATTCCTAGGTGACCAACAGACATAAAATAGAAGGTAGCCACTGATAGTTCAGTTGGGAAAGAATCCACCTGCAGTGCAGGAGACCCCAGTTGGATTGCTGGGTCGGGAAGATCCACTGGAAAAGGGATAGGCTATCCACTCCAATATTCTTGGGCTTCCTTGTTGCTCAGCTGGTAAAGAATCTGCCTGCAATGTGGGAGACCTGAGTTCAATCCCTGGGTTGGGAAGATCCACTGGAAAAGGGATAGGCTACCCACTCCAGTATTTTGGCCTGGAGAATTCCACGGACTGTGTAGTCCATGGGTTGCAAAGAGTTGGACACTACTGGGTGACTTTCACTCACTGGAAATGTAACCATGTGGAGAAAATCATACTTTCTAAAGGGTAGTACAAATATAAGCCACTTTGACAATGGAAAGGGGAAAAAGTGAAAATAAAAATAAACTGCTCTCACTTGTGTATGTATGTGTGTGTTTGTGTGTTAATCGCTCAGTCATGTCTGACTCTTTGCAACCCCATGACTGTACTTGGCCAGGCTCCCCTGTCCATGAAATTCTCCAGGCAAGTATACTGGAGTGGGATGCCATTTATTTCTCCAAAAGAAACCAAACAAATATTTCTGGGTTATAAAAATATGAATAATAAACATGAACACTGATCAAGTTTTTATTTTTTGCTAGGCCCCAATTTATGTCCATAATACCATTCTGGGCCTATTTTATTTCCTTACAAGAACCAGTGGAGACAGAATCAAGTGACCTAAACTTTTATTTTACATCCCAATTTGCTGCACATAAAGGCAGGATTGAGGAGCAAGAATTATTTTAATCTTTCAATATATCATTAAATTTCAAAGACAGCTATTAAAGATTTGTGTCACCATACTATGTAAAGTAACTAATTTCAAGTACTATCAAATTTAATTAGAAAACTTCATATACATAAACTTACTTTTAGAGATATCTCACACTTAAAACCTCAGATATGTAGATGATACCACTCTAATGGCAGAAAGCAAAGGAGGAACTAAAGAGCCTCTTGATGGGAGTGAAGGAGGAGAATGAAAGGACTTGTTTAAAACTAAATATTAAAAAAATCTAAGATCATGGCATCTGGACCCATTACTTCATTGCAAATAGAGGGGGAAAAGGTGAAAATAGTGACAGATTTCTTCTTCTTGGGCTCTGAAATCACTGCATATGGTGACTATAGCCTTGAAATCTGAATACATTTTCTTCTTGGCAGGAAAGTTATGACAAACCTAGACAGTGTGTTGTGAAGCAGAGACATTACTCTGCTGACAAATGTTCATATTGTCAAGGCTATGGTCTTCCCACTGGTCACATACAGTTGTGAGAGCTGGACAGTAAAGAAGGTGGACCACTGAAGAATTGACACCTTTGAACTGTGGTGCTGGAGAAGACTCCTGAAATTCCCTTGGACAGGGACAGCAAGAAGGTCAAACCAGTCAATCCAAAGGGAAATCAACCCTGAATACTCATTGGAAGAACTGATGCTAAAGCTGAAACTCCAGTATTTTGGTCATCTGATATGAACAGTTGACTCATTGGAAAGGTCGCTGATGCTGGAAAAGATTGAAGGCAGAAGGAAAAGAGTGCATCAGAGGATGAAATGGCTGGATAGCATCACCAATGAAATGGACAGGACCTTGGACAAACTTTGGGAGATGATGAGGGACAGGGAGGCCAGGCATGCTGCAGTCCTTGGGGTGCAGAGTTGAACATGACTGGGTGACCGAATAACAACTGCACTTAAAAGGGCTTCCCAGGTGGCTCTAGTGATAAAGAACCTGCCTGCCAATGCAGGAGACGCAGGTTCCATCCCTGGTTGGCAAAATCCCCTGGAGGAGGGCATGGCAACCCACTCCAGTATTCTTACCAGTAGAATCCATGGACAGAGGAGCCAGGCAGGTGACAGTCCGTGGGATCACAGAGTCGGACAAGAATGAAGCGACTTAACATGCATGCTCACACAACACCCAAAATTAATTTCTGTTGTGAAAAAATCTTTATAGATTCCCAAGCATGTCTGTTTGGCATATTTTCTGCAATATGAAGCCCAAAACGTGTCCCTAGAAGAAAAAATGCAGGTATGAGGTACTGCAAAGCTTAACCTGAATTCGCTATGTCTAGGCTATGCATACATTGGACTCAAGAGGAGGAAATTCACCACACTTATCCACAAACTAATTTTAAGTTTTCAGGAAGCATAAGGCATGGACATTGAAAAAAAAATTTTTTTTTCATTTGGCTTAAACACAGGACACAAAGCAGAGATAAGAAAAATAAGCTTATAATTATTAGTTAATTGAAACAAATACACTGCCTTTGCTGTTTCACATTTATTGTTGACGCTTTGAATTTAAAAAGAATCTCAAGGGCAGTAGGCAAAGCCCTCTGGGTTATGCCTGAGAGCTGCAAATACTCCAGAGAGAGGAAGAACTAGGGACAGAGGGAGAAAGAAAGAATGAGACACAGGGACCACCTTTGAAACTTATCAAGTAGCATTAAAAAGAAGCATGTAAATAGAAAGCCCGGGTCTAATCTTTCAAATGTTAATGACTTTAATCACTACTTCTCAAATTGGCAAATTATCTTTTGAGATTGAATTAGATAGAGTAACATGAAAAACACTCTACATATTGGAAGTTACCATATAAATGTATTCATTTATATTGCAGTATAGTATTGCTTCATATTTATGCCCTTTAAAAATGAAAGCATGATATCATGATCATTTAAAAGGCATAAATTGGGAAGACTGGTCCAGATTGCTAACAGACCTCCTTTTCTCTTGAGGGCTATGCTATCTAACTAGTCAACAGCACTCACTGTCTAGTGGTGGTTACCCCCGAATGCAGAGATAAAGTCATGAAGGTACAAACAAGATTTGAAGCTCATATAAAATAATAAAACACCTTTGTATGCAATGACTAAAGCTTGACTCTAATGAGGATGCCACAAAGAAAATCTTCCAGATCCTTCTCCCTGAAGAACAGATTTTGAATTGACTAAATTCAATAGTATAAGAAGAGTGTGACATGAACTTCTCTTTAAAGATAAAAAATCAAAATCATTAAATGGAAATTAAATAAGAACTGTGGAAGGGAAGATTTTAGCCCCAAGCCCAGTGAACACATAACCCTAAGTTATAAACAAATTAACTTAACCATAAGATTTTCTTCAGATTTCTTCTGTACACATACATACATACTATTCCTATGCAAACATCTGTATTCTGCAGATGCTAAATTAAATTTTAAATAATTAAAAATAAAAGACTCTCAACACTGCTAAGGATTTAGATACACTGATCCTCTGAAATATCCCATTTGTATATAGTTAAAAACCAATACTTCCCATAAAAAGAATAAACTTTTCATAAGACTTCTCAACTCCAAGGCCTCTAGGCTCAGCTTACAGAACATTTCCTGACATCTAACTCCTTGAACTGACCAATCCAAAATTTTGGTACTACATATGATAATACTTTCTATAGTTGTTTTGACAGTTACTACACAATGGAATTATTTAGAAATTTTCAAATTTATTTGTTTTTATTTTCTTCCATAAGATAATAACCTTCATGAGAGAAGAGAGTGTGCCTAATATTTTTACCACTGTATTTCCAACATCTACAGCAATCCTTGGAACATAATGCAAGCTATTTTGGTGAATGAATGAAAATATCATAGCCAATTTTCTGTTTGGGGTAAAATAAAATATTATAATGTTAAGAGTGGTATATATATATTATATATACAGATATACATATACATATATATAATATATATAATGATGTTTAAAGTATATACAAAGGCACGTAATATGTGTATTTTTTTTTTCCAGAATGGCTTAAGATATTACAATTTTCTTTGTTTAAGAAACATTGCATTCTCTTGTATTCTGCTAAAAATTAGTTCCATATAGTTAAAAATAATACAGCTTCAAGAAAAAATTTGAGAGAGTAAAATATTTTTCAGTTATAAACATTTTTATAATACCAAATATCATATAAGTTAAAAACATATGGTAAAAATCTTTATAGCTGCCAAATATAGTTGAGGAAGTTGCAATGTACACAACATGTAAAAAGGTGCCATTCACACCAATTATTCTAGGAACCAGGTAAGATGATACTTAATGTAAAAATAAAGAGGGGCATTTTAGTCTTGTAACTTGGTGAAAAATATAACTTTAAAATGGAGATGACAATTTCAAAACAACTAATATAGAGTTTGTTATGTCAACACAATGGATGTTTGTGTGTAGTATGTAATATAGATTCAATATGCACTTAATAGAGGAAAACAATAGAATAGTAAAGCCTAGAGATCTTGTCATGAAAATCAGAGAATTTTGGGAACCAAGAGAACATTGGAGACTCTTGGAGGGCAAACAAAACTGTGTGCACCAGGACCCAGGAGAAAGAAGCAGTGACCCCAACAAGAGATTGAGCCAGACTTGCCTGTGAGTGTCCTGAGGTCTCTGGCAGAGGCATAGGTCAAGAGTGGCCTACTGTGAGGTCAGGGACACTGAATACAACATTCCTGACATGTCTTTTTGAAGGAAGTCACACATAACAGCCATTACCCCTACTATAGTTTGGTCTCAGACCAAACTACAGGGAGGCAACACAACCCCACTCATCAACAAAAAATTGGATTAAAGATTTACTGAATATGGCTCTGGGCATTAAACCAAGACCCAGAGTCCCCTACAGCCAGATCCTCCCATCAGGAAGCTTCCACAAACCTCTTATCCTTATCCATTAGAGGGCAGAGAGAATAGAAACCACAATTACAGAAAAATAACCAAACTGATCACTTGAACTGAGGTCTTGACTAACTCCATGAAACTATGAGCCACCTTGTAGAGCCAACCAAGAAGAACAGGTCATGGTGGAGAGTTCTGACAAAATTTGGTCCACTGGAGAAGGGAATGGAAAAACCACTTTGTATTCTAGCCTTGAGAACCCAATGAACAGCATAAAAAGACAAAAAGATATGACATTGAAAGATGAACTCCCCAGGTCAGTTGGTACCCAATATGTTACTGGAGAAAAGTAGACAAATAGCTCCAGAGAAAATGAAGAGGCTGAGCCAAAGTGAAAATGACATCCAGCTGAGAATGTAAAGTCCAATACTGTAAAGGACGATACTGCATAGGAAGCTGTATGTTAGGTACATGAACCAAAGCAAATTGAAAGTGGCCAAACAGGAGATGGCAAGAGTGAATATCGACATTTTAGGAATCAGTGAACTAAAATGGACCTGAATGGGGAAATTAAATTCAGGCAACCATTGTATCCACTCTGTGGGCAAGAATCTTTTAGAAGAAATGAAGTTTTTCTCATAGTCAAGAAGAGAGTCAAAAATGCAGAATTTGGATGCAATCTCAAAAACAGTAGAATGATCCTTGTATGTTTCCAAGGCAAACAGTTCAATATCACAGTAATACAAGTCTATGCCTCAAACACTAATGCAGAAGAAGCTGAAGTTGAATGGTTCTATGATGACGTACAAGAACTTCTAGAGCTAACACCAAAAAAAGGATCTCCTTTTCATCATAGGTGAATGGAATGAAAGTAGGAAGTAAAGACATATCTCGAGTAACAGGGAGGTTTGGCCTTGGAGTGCAAAATGAGGCAGGGTAGGAGCTAATAGAGTTGTGCCAAAAGAATGCACTGATCATAGTGGCTACCCTCTTCCAACAACATGAGACAACTCTATACATGGACATCACCAGACGGTCAACACCAAAGTTAGACTGATTATATTCTTTGCAGCCAAATATGGAGAAACTCTATACAGTCGGGAAAAACAAGACCAGGAGCTGACTGTGGCTCAGATCATGAACTCTTTATTGCAAAATTCAGATTTAAATTGATGAATGTAGGAAAAGCCACTAGACCATTCAGGTATGACTTAAATCAAATCCATGACAGTGGATGTGACAAATAAATTCAAGGGATTAGATTTGATAGAGTGCTTGATAAACTATGGATAGAGGTTCATAACATTATAAAGGAGGGAGTGATCAAAACCACCCCCAAGAAAAAGAAATGCAAAAAAAAAAAAAAAAAAAGATTGTCTGAGGAAGCCTTACAAATAGCTGAGAAAAGAAGACAAGTGAAAAATAGAGAAAAGGAAAGATATATCCACCTAAATGCAGAGTTCCAAAGAATGGCAAGGAGAGATATGAAAGCCTTTCTAAGCGATCAATGCAAATAATGGAGGAAAACAATAGAATGGGGAATACAGAGGTTTCTTCAAGAAAATTAGAGACACCAAAGGAATATTTCATGCAAAGATGGGCACAATTAAGAACAGGAACAGCAAGGACCTAATAGAAACAGAAGATGTTAAGAAGTTGTGGCACGCATACCCAGAAGAACTATACAGAAAAAATCTTAATGACACAGATAATCATGATGGTGTGATCACTTACCTAGAGCCAAACATCCTGGAATGTGAAGTCAAATGTGCTTTAGGAAGCATTACCATGAACAAAGCTAGTGGAGATGATGGAATTCCATCTGAGCTATTTCAAATTTTGAAAGATGATGCTGTTAAAGTGCTGCACTCACTTTGCTAGCAAATTTGGAAAACTCAGCAGTGCCCACCATACTGGAGAGGGTCAGCATTCATTCCAATCCCAAAGAAAGGCAATGCCAAAGAATGTTTACACTACGGCACAGTTGCACTCATCTCACATGCTACCAAAGTAATGCTCAAAATTCTCTAAGTGAGGTTTCAACAGTATATGAACTAATAACTTAAAGATACTCAAACTTGATTTAGAAAGTGCAAAGGAACCAGAAATCAAACTATGAATATCCTTGGATGATAGAAAAAGCAAGAGAATTACAGAAAAACACCCACTTCTGCTTCATTGCCCTTGCTAAATCCTTTGTATGGATCACAACAAACTGTGGAAAATTCTTAAAGGGATTAGACTCCTAGACCACCTTACCTGCCTCCTATGAAACCTGTAGGCAGGTCAAGAAGCATCAGTTAGAAGCGGACATGGCACAATGGACTGGTTCCAAATTGGGAAAGGAGTATATCAAGGCTTAATATTGTCATCTTGCTTATTTAACTTATATGTAGTTATATCAAGCAAAATGCTGGCCTGGATGAAGCAGAAAATGGAATAAAGATTCCTGGGAAAAAATATCAATAACCTCAGATAGGTGGATGAAGCCATGCTTATGGCAGAAAACAAAGAAGAACAAAAGAGCCTCTTGATGAAAGTGAAAGAGTGGAGTGAAAAACCTGGTTTAAAACTCAACATTCAAAAAATTAAGATCTTGGCATGTGATCCCATCACTTCATGGAAAATAAATGAGGAAACAATAGAAACAGTGTCAGACTTTATTTTCTTGGGCTTCAAAATCATTACACCTGGTCACTGCAGCCATGAAATTGAAAGATGCTTGCTCCTTGGAATAAAAGCTATGACAAAATTAGACAATATATTAAAAAGCAAAGATATTACTTTACCATAAAAGGTTTGTCTAGTAAATGCTGTGGGTTTTCCAGTAGTCATGTATGGATAAGAGTGCTGGACCATAAAGAAAGCTGAGCACCAAAGAACTGATACTTTTGAACTGTGGTATTGTAGAAGACTCTCAAGAGTCCCTTGGACTATAAGGAGATCAGACGAGTCAATCTTTTTTTTTTTTTTTTTAAAGACTGATATAAGAATTTTATTTTTCATTCAGTCAGTTACCAAAGATTGATTTAAGAGTCAAAAATAAGTTAAATACACTTGAAGAATCAGAACCTGATATTATATAATTATATACATATAGTCCATTCAATTCAATTAATTTTGAACTTACATTTAAGACCTATATTCTGTATTCTTTCTCAGTTTTTCTATATTATCATGTCTGTGTTGGATAGTAGCCCTTTTTATTGGGTACCAAATAATTAGTAGGTCATTAATAAAACCAAATTTTTTCCCATTTTTTATTCATTAAAAATTCTCTGTTCTCCTTCTATCTTTCACAATCCTCTGTTCTACCTCTCCCACCTTGCTTCTTATTTAACAAAACAATATACTTTGTGATTCTTGAGATAATAGTCATTTTAAAGTGGGATAGAGAAACATTTTGCTAAAATTAGATTTTTTTTTTTAATTTTTTTATTAGTTGGAGGCTAATTACTTCACAACATTTCAGTGGGTTTTGTCATACATTGATATGAATCAGCCATAGATTTACACTTATTCCCCATCCCGATCCCCGCTCCCATCTCCCTCTCCACCCGATTCCTCTGGGTCTTCCCAGTGCACCAGGCCGGAGCACTTGTCTCATGCATCCCACCTGGGCTGGTGATCTGTTTCACCATAGATAGTATACATGCTGTTCTTTTGAAACATCCCACCCTCACCTTCTCCCACAGAGTTCAAAAGTCTGTTCTGTATTTCTGTGTCTCTTTTTCTGTTTTGCATATAGGGTTATCGTTACCATCTTTCTAAATTCCATATATATGTGTTAGTATGCTGTAATGTTCTTTATCTTTCTGGCTTACTTCACTCTGTATAAGGGGCTCCAGCTTCATCCATCTCATTAGGACTGGTTCAAATGAATTCTTTTTGACGGCTGAGTAAAATTCCATGGTGTATATGTACCACAGCTTCCTTATCCATTCATCTGCTGATGGGCATCTAGGTTGCTTCCATGTCCTGGCTATTATAAACAGTGCTGCGATGAACATTGGGGTGCATGTGTCTCTTTCAGATCTGGTTTCCTCAGTGTGTTGGGGGTATAGCTCAGTGGTAGAGCATTTGACTGCAGACGAGTCAATCTTAAAGGAAGTCAGTCTTGAATGTTCATTGGAAGGACTAATGCTGAGGCTGAAACCTCAATACTTTAGCCACACGATGCGAAGAACTGACTCATTGGAAAAGACCCTGATGCTGGGAAAGATTGAAGGCAGGAGGAGAAGGGGACAACAGAGGATGAGATGGCTGAATGGCAACACCAACTTGATGGACAAAGAGTTTGAGCAAATTCCGGGAGTTGGTTATGGACAGGAAATCCTGGAGTGCTATAGTCCATGGGTTTGCAAAGAGTTCGACACAACTGAGTGACTGAACTGAACTGAAGTCAACATTTTGTGCAAAGAAAGCACAGTAAAGGACTGAAACAGTATGGACCTAACAGAAGCAGAAGATATTAAAAGGTAGCAAGAATACTCTTGCTATACAAAAAATATCTTAATGACCCAGATAACCACGATGGTGTGATCACTCACCTAGAGCCAGACATCCTAACATGCCAAGTCAAGTGGGCCTCAGGAAGCATCACCATAAACAAAGCTAGCAGAGATGATTGAATTCCAGTTGAGCTATTTCAAATCATAAAAGATGATACTGTTAAAGTGCTGCACTCAATATGACAGCAAATTTGGAAAATTAAGCAATGGCCACAGGACTGAAAAAGGTCAGTTTTCACTCCAATCCCAAAGAAAGGAAATGTCAAAGAGTGTTCAGTTCAGTCACTCAGTCGTGTCCAACTGTTTGCGCCCCCATGGACTGCAGCGCGCCAGACTTCCCTGCCCTTAACCAACTCCTGGAGTTTACTCAAACTCATATCCATTAAGTTGGTGATGCCTTCCAACCATCTCATCCTCTGTTGTCCCCTTCTCCTCCTGCTTTCAATATTTCCCAGCATCAGGATCTTTTCCAATGAGTCAGTTCTTCATGTCATGTGGCCAATGTTCAAACTACCACAAAATTGCACTCACTTCACATGCTAGCAATGTAATACTCAAAATTCTCCAGGCCATGCTTCAACAGTATATGAACCAATAAATCCCAGGTGTACAAGCTGGATTTTAAAAGGCGGAAGAAACAAAGACAAATTTCCAACATCTGTTGGATCATAGAAAAGGCAAGGGAATTTCAGAAAAACATCTACTTCTGCTTCATTGACTATGCTAAATTATTTTACTGTGTGGCTCACAACATGCTGTGGAAATTTTTTAAAGTGATGGGAATACCAGACCATCTTACCTACCTCCTGAAAAACATCTATGCAGGTCAAGAAGCAACAGTTAGAACCAGACATGGAACAATAAACTGTGAAGATAGGGAAAGGGATATGTCGATGTTGTATATTGTCAATCTGTTTAAGTGATATGCAAGAGTACGTCATGCAAAATGCTGGGCTGGATGAAGTACAAGTCCACCATTATGGCAGAAAGTGAAGAGGAACTAAAGAGCCTGGTGATGAATGTGAAAGAGAAGAGTTAAAAAACTGTCTTAAAACTCAACATTCAAAAAAACTGAGATCATGGCATGTGGTCCCATCACTTCACAGACTTTATTCTCTTGTGCTCCAAAATCACTGCAGATGGTGACTGCAACCATGAAATTGAAAGATGCTTGCTCCTTGGAAGAAAAGTTATGACAAACCTGGACAGCATATTTAAAAAGCAGAGGCATAACTTTGCTGACAAAACTCCATATAGTCAAAGCTATGGCTTTTCCAGTAGTCAGGTATGGATATGAGAGTTGGACCATAAAGAAGGCTGAGCACAAAACAACTGATGCTTTTGAACTGTGATGTTCACAGTTCAAAAACTGAGAGTCCCTTGGACTGCAAGGAGATCAAACCAGTCAATCTTAAAGGAAATCAACCCTGAATATTTATTGGAAGGACTGATGCTGAAGCTGAAGCTCCAATACTTTGGCCACCTGTTGCAAAGAGTTGACTCATTAGAAAAGACCATAGCTGGAAAGATTGAAGGCAGGAGAAGGGCATGACAGAGTATAAGATGGTTGGATGGCATCACTGACTCAATGGACATGAGTTTGAGCAAGTTCTGGGAAATGGTGAAGGACAGGGAAGCCTGGTGTGATGCACTCCATGAGGTCCCAAAGAATTGGACATGACTGAGTGACCAAGCAACCACAATATACTAATTTGTCAATTTCTACTACTTTCAGTTCAAAGTAATAATTAGATGCTATGATTTAATTTAGGCATTAAAAATACTATGTATGAAAAACACTGCTAGGTATGTAGCTCACATTTTGAACATGTAACTAGCAAAATCAACATGGATTTCATGAATGTCATTACTTTGGAAGAGAGTAAGGTATGTAATCATGGCAGAGCCACTAAATTACAGTTATGGATCCCCATAAATCTTTCAAAACTTCAATAAGTGACTCTTCCACTATAATGGCTAGGTAAAAATTATATACAGTCTTCCCAGGTGATTCAGTGGGAAATAATACACCTGCCAATGGAGGAGATGTGGGTTCAGTCCCTGCATGGGGAAGATACCCTGGAGAAGGAAATGGCAACCATGCCAGTATTCTTGCCTGGGAAATTCCATGAACAGAGGACCCTGGGGGTTACAGTCCATGGGGTCGCAAAGAATCAAGCTCGACTTACCAACTGAGCACACATGCATCAGTAATATAAATTACTAATAAAAATTCAAATTATGTTATTTTCAATACAATTCAAAATATTATTTCTATAAGTAACAGTTGTGCAAAATGTATATAAGTGTGCGAAGTGTGAATTGGTATTGAAATAAAATCTGAGCTATATCTATTTACTTTCCACTCTCTCCTCTAACTCTTGAATTCATAATATATTAACAATCAATTTTTAAATATTTAAATAGTGTGTATTGTGTACTGGAAAAATCTGTCAAATATTTGCCTCTGTTGTGTTTTTTGATGAATCGCTAAAACCTAGAGCTATGCCTGGACACTCAGTAAATGTTTTCTGAATGAATAATGTCATCCTGTAAGTTTATAGAATCCATATTAAAAGAAATAAAAAGCAGAAAATGTATTTTAGAGTTGCAAAATTTCCAGCTTCAAATGGAAAATCATCACACAAACACGAGAACAATTTAAAATATTAAATTTAGATTTAATGGCTTGATGATGAAAACAAACTTGAATCTGATCATATATTCTGAATCAGAGCTATCCAATCTGAAACACCAGTTTAAAGCACAACAAACAACTTGACTGGTAGAGCAAATCGGAAAATTTCAGTAGTCCTAAAGACCATGTAGTATAATAGGAAGACTGCAAAATTTAAGGTAGATATTTTATAATATTTAATTGCAAACACCACAACTATTGAACTAATTCTCAGGGGCCTCATTAAACCTGCTTCAAAACGAATAATGAATACTCCAATCCTGGAACTGAATTAGCAGTGTCATTCATGACATACTTCTTCATTTCAGAATTAACAGTATTTTCAGAAGATGTAAATCACACAGAGTAGCACAAATTCAAAAAAATTTTCTACAAATAGGCAAATTTTAATTATGTCTGTTCACCTGATTTTGTCATTTATTAAATACAAAATAAATTTAAAAGTTCATTTAACTTTGCCAAACTAGAAGAACCTGTATGAAAGATAAAAAAAAAAAAGCTTTAAAAATGTACCCATGCCTTGATAACAAATAATGACATAAAATATAACTAGTTTATTAGAATAAACTGAACCAATATGCAATATTTTATATAGACACACTGTGGCATTTTATGCAAAATATAGTCATGATTGTGGCACTTGATCCTGGAAATGCATAAGTGTTAAGACAGATACTGCAAATGAATCTGCTCAATGTATTCATTGCACTAGCAGAGATCCACTGAATTCCATTTTTTAAAATCAGATTTAAAAAAAAATCTGCCAGTGAATACTAAGTATTACTGTTTTGTACTGACTGACATTTGCTAGTTATCATGTGGAAAATGTTCTGGGTATTCTAAATTACAAGAGCTTCGAATTTGGCTTAATGAATTCTTCAAGCTACAATACCTGATTGATAGTGGATTTATGGATTGTTGTTCAGTTGTTCAGTCGTATCGAACTCTCTGCAACCCCACCGACTGCCGCTTGTCAGGCTTCCCTTTCCTTCACCATCTCCTGGAGCTCTCTCAAACCCGTGTCCATTGCATTGGTGATGCCATCTCACTGTCTCCTCCTCTGTAATCCCCTTCTCCTCCTGCCTTCAGTTTTTCCCAACATCCAGACTTTTCCAATGAGTCGGCTCTTCACAAGTTGACCAGCCTATTGGAGCTTCAGCTTCAGCATCAGTCCTTCCGATACATATTCAGGGCTGATTTCCTTAGGATTGACTGCTTTGATTTCCTTGCAGTCCAAGAGACCCTCAAGAGTCTTCTCTGACACCACAGTTCGAAAGCCTCAATTCTTCAGTTCTCAGCCTTCTTTATGGCCCAACTCTCACATCCATACAGGACTCCTGGAAAAGCCATAGCTCTGACTATACGAACTTTCGTCAGCAAAGTAATGTCTCTGATTTTTAATGCTCTGTATAAGTTTGTCAGTGATCACATCTCAAATGGGTTCTTGCTTCTAGCCGATGTCACTACTAGAACATCCTTGTTTGTCTTAATTAGAACAAAATCTAGTCAAGTAGCTTGTGGTTTTGATTTCTTAAATAGTTCTACTCCAATTTCACTGCAAATGGTGATTGCAGCCATGAAATTGAAAGATGCCTATTCCTTGGAAGGAAGGTTATGACCAACTTAGACAGCATATTAAAAAGCAGAGACATTACTTTGAAAACAAAGGTTCGACTAGTCAAAGCTATGTTTTTTCCACTGGTTATGTATGGATGTGAGAGTTGGACTATAAAGGAAACTGAGCACTGAAGAATTGATGCTTTTGAACTGTGGTATTGGAGAAGACTCTTGAGAGTCCCTTGGACTGCAAGGAGATCCAACCAGTCCATCCTGAAAGAGATCAGTCCTGGGTGTTCATTGGAAGGACTGATGCTGAAGCTGAAACTCCAATACTTTGGCCACCTGATGCGAAGAGCTGACTCATTTGAAAAGACCCTGATGCTGGGAAAAATTGAAGGCAGGAGGAGAAGGGGACAACAGAGGATGAGATGGTTGGATGGCATCACTGACTCAGTGGACCTGGGTTTGGGTGGACTTCGGGAGTTGGTGATGGACAGGGAGGCCTGGCGTGCTGCAGTCCGTGGGGTCACAAATTGTCGGACACGACTGAGCGACTGAACTGAACTGAACTGTACAAACTTATCTTTGTACATTGTTGTAACATAAATGATTCTATCTTGTTAACTTTAGTTGAATAATATGATTTGTTGTAAGTAAGTATGGTTTAATCATTGATTAGAATTAAGACTACAAGCAAAAGAAACAGTCAAGATAACTTTGGTTTGAAAAAAATAAAACTTTCTCTGTTCCTGACAATAGGAGTCTACAGATAGAAGGTCTTGGGTTGTAAGGTCTTGCTGTGGTCTTATTGATTTTCTTAATATGAAGTGATTAGGGAAAAGGGGCTTCCCAGGCAGCGCAGTGGTAAAGAATCTGCCTGCTAATGCAGGAAACACAAGAGACACAGGTTTGACACCTGCATTGAGAAGATCCCCTGGAGTAGGAAATGACAACTCAATTCAGTATTCCTGCCTGGAAAATTCTATGGACAGAGGAGCATGGCAGGCTGCAGTCCAGTTGTAAAGAGTGAGATACAACTGAATAAACACACACACACACACACACACACGCACGCACACACACAGGGTAAAGAAAGAACTAGAATGATAAGGTTTAACCTAGGCAGTTGAGTTGTATGACCTCTTTTAAGTAAAACAGTAAAGAAATAATGGGTTGCAATCTGGATATAATGTGGTAAAGCTATAGATATAAAATTTAAAATTTGTATCTGGAGTTTGGAAGACAGTTTTTAAGTGTAATGCAGTATTTGTGAGTCATCTATTTATCCTTTGTAGTTTTGTTTGCTATGTTTTGCTATTGAGAAGATTAATTCAATTTGTCTTGCATTATATATAGTATCTACTGAGTAAGTATAAATTTATCATAAAAAATAAGTAGCAGAAAAATCCTAACAGTAGGACACCCATGAGAGTAACAAAGATGATTTTGTCCTGAATAGTTTTTAGTTTTAGTTTTAGTTTTTATATAGTGTATATCAAAATCATGTTATGAAGACTAGAATATATAAGGGGAGACATAAGCAACGTTGCAATTAAAATGTTGATAAATTAGAGGTGTCCCCAGAACTTCTCAGTAGAAAAAGGAAGCAGTAGTCCACAGGGAAGAAGATGCTAATAGAAATGGAACTGTAGTTGCAATCAATTCATTTGGCAGATCAAGCTATAAAATAGACAGCTTCATGAAAAAGGAGGATGTAGAGTAAGAAGCTAAAATCACAAGGAGAGAGCCATTTAAGTAAAAGGCACAATAATCAATTAGAAGAACATTAACTATGTTGTCAGTCAGATAGGGAGAAAAATCTGGTGTCATAGAAACCAAAATGGGAGTTTATAAAAGAATTTGGGAAATAGTGTTGACAAATCTGAACCAAAGACCTGATGCGATACATAGGATTATGGAAAAGGAGGGGCCAACTTCTTTCCTCTGGACTTCTGCAACTTTCATAGAAGCACTGATTTACGGTGAATTTCCAGAGTACTTGAACTAGAATAAAGGAGAGATCTGACAAAGGAAAGGAGAATGAGAATGAGTGGATTGTGTGAATCTGTAGCCTCTGCTTGGTTCCCTGGTCTATATTCCTTTCTATGAAGACCAAAATACATGTGCTCAATTCTGTACCTGTCTGTGAGCACCCAGGCCTACAAAGATCACCTTCTCCAAGGGACTGAGACATCAGTGTTCCATTCTTTGACCAGCCATCTATCACCCCTGAACACAATTTTTTTTTTTTATGTGTTACCCAGTTTTCTTCTACATAGGAAAAATACTAGGATTGCTCTTCTTGTATGCAAGATGAGAACAAATAACATTTTCTTAACTAGAGTTTGTCCAATAATTTCAAGTAGAAAAAAAATGGAAAATAGTAAAGGGGTTAGAGGTAAGTTTCCTAAGTTTTAGGACATTGTTTGGAAAGAAACTATATTTCAGTGCTTTCAGGAATAAAATTTTGTTTCTGAAGTTACCCAAAGCATGAGGAATTTGGGATATGTTAAGTACCAAGAGAAGGAGAAACTAGTGTATTCACATAGGCAACGAGTAAACTGAAGAATATTATTTATTATTGAGGATAATGCATTAAGAGGGAAAAAAAAGGCTGGAGTGGGAGGGACTGCAACAAGAGAAGGGACATTACCAGAGGCAAATCCACACTATTTGTGAAGTAAAATGTGGAGTTGCTTAATATAGTAAGGAAGACAAAGTATGTGACTATAAAGATGGAAACCAATATTTACCATGAAGATCCCTTTGAATCTTTAATGTCTCATTTGACCCCTAGCTCTATCACCTATGTTTTGCAGAACTCACATAGTTAGGTAAAATAGATAGCTGACAGCCAAAAGTTATTCATTTGTTGCTCCACTCCAATATATAAGCTTTTGTTAATTAACTCATACCCTAAATGGCCACAATCCTGATGTTTAGTTCATTCTTTTTAAATGTCAGACAAAAGACAAATGTTCCTGTTATTGTTCTGCAAATATCTAGAACAGCAAAGAAATCAGCCAGATTTATCTTGAGTCCAATAAGTAAAATGTGATCTCACCTCATATGCTAATTTGTTTTATTTTTTTTAATATGATTAGCTTTCAACTTTATTCTTCCTTTTCTCTTTAACAAAAATCTCTTAGTCCTGACGTAACAAAGAACCATAAACTGGGTGACTTAAAACAAGGTAAATGTACGGTCTTTAAGTTGTAGAAGTTAGTTGCCCAGAATCAAAGTGTTAGCATGACCATGCTTCTTTCTAAAACTCTAGATGAGGAAACTTCCTTGTCTTTTCCAACTTCTGATAGCTCAGGTATCCCTTGGTTTATGACAGCATCACTTCAATCTCTGCCTCATCTTCATAGGGCCGTCTTTGCTCCCTGATGTTTGTCTAACTTTCCATGGTCTTCTTCTTGTGTCTCTGCTTTCTCTTCTTTTAGGCCGCCAGTTGCATTGGACTAGGACCTACCTTAATTCCCTAAGACATCATCTTAACTTCATTATCTGCAAAGACCTATTTCAAAGTTTTATCACATTCCCAGGTGCTGGGGGTTAGGACTTCAAGTTTCTTTGGTGAGACACAATTTATACTATAATAACTGCAATTAAAAAGACAAGACTTACTATTTTGCAACTTATATTCCTCCTTTCCATTTCTAAAACATCTGGAAACTACATATCCCAGCTTTTTTTGCATGAGCCTCAGCTAGGGGATTGAGTGAGACTCAGCTAGGTCAGTGGACTGATAGCCAAAGAGCTACATACAAATCCCATCCCTGTCTGTGGAGATTTTAGAGGCAACATTTGAATATGTGGTTTCTACACAAGGGAATTCACTTGGGTCACTGAGTCACATTCAGAGGAGAGCTTCCACAAATCTCAACACAGGAATTTGCACACATGAAAAATAATTTTTTATTGTTAAGTCAATGAGTTGTAGAGAGACTACCTTAACAGATATATGTACATTAAGAAAAGGTTCTACTGTCAATGTTATTACTGGATCATCTAATATTATGTCTAACAAAAAAGGACAAAAATATATAATATGTATCAGTTCAGTTCAGTTCAGTTCAGCCGCTCAGTCGTGTCTGACTCTTTGCGACCCCATGAATTGCAGCACGCCAGGCCTCCCTGTCCATCCCCAACTCCCAGAGTTTACTCAAACTCATGTCCATCAAGTCGGTGATGCCATACAGCCATCTCATCCTCTGTTGTCCCCTTCTCCTCCTGCCCCCAATCCCTCCCAGCATCAGGGTCTTTTCCAATGAGTTAACTCTTTGCACCAGGTGACCAAAGTATCAGAGTTTCAGCTTCAGCATCAGTCCTGCCAATGAACACCCAGGACTGATCTCCTTTAGGATGGACTGGTTGGATTTCCTTACAGTCCAAGGGACTCTCAAGAGTCTTCTCCAACACCACAGTTCAAAAGCATCAATTTTTCAGTGCTCAGCTTTCTTTATAGTCCAACTCTCACATCCATACATGACCACTGGAAAAACCTTAATAATATGTATAAAAACCTCTTAATCCACAATGCAGTGTTGTTGTTATCTTCATGTAGCTCATCTTCTCTCAAAACTTAGTATATACTATCAGTTTCATTAGACAATATTTTTAAGGTGAAAAAACTCACAATTAATGATTAAGTCCCAAATGTTTTCAATGCACAAAAAAAAAATGACATCATTTTTATGGTATCTCTGAGTCAATGGACATGAGTTTGAGCAAACTCAGGGATATAATGAGGAACAGGGAAGTCTGGTATTCTGCAGTCCATGGGGTCACAAAGAGTTGGACAATACTGAGTGACTGAACAACAATGACAATAAAAATAACCAAGTTTACAGATTTCTTAAGATGACTGATAGTCAAATATCTTAAAAACAAAATAATTGCAAGACATTGTCTGGCAAAGGTTAATTATCATTCTACAGATTATTTGATGGGAAATCCTACAAATGTATGTTTTGTAGAAACATGTTTAGACCAGCAAATTTATTTTAATGTGTTCATTCAATTATGCATTCACACAATGCTTTGGTGCCTATGTTTAATACTCTCTGCTTGGATTTAGGTGTAGCATAGTGAAGCAAATAGGCAGGTTTCAGCTTGCACTGAGTTTACAGAACATGGGAGGAAATAATAAATGATGATACAGGTGTATAATTACATACTGCCAGAGTGTTATGAATGAAATGCAGAGGCAGATATAAAAAACACAGACTAAGAAATGTGATCTAGCCTGTATTGAGCTGAGAATGTTCCCATAAGAAAGTGACATCTGTCACTGAGTGTCTAATATTCAGTAAGAATTAACTGAAATAAAAAGTGACTGGTGGAAAGTGGTTTATGCAGAGGCAACAAGAGGTCCAAAGGTCCTGGGGAAAAAAAGATTAATTCTAGGAGTGTAGAGAGCTTGTGAAAAATGTGTGAAATGAGAAGAAAAGTAAGGGACAGAAGTGGCAGGAAGCTGCAAGCTATGTTAAGGATTTTGTTTTCCATACTAAAGAAAAAAATTATGGTCATATTTGCAGAATGAAAATATAATTCTGCCTGCAATTTGTAGAGAGAAAAAATGATCGGGGGAAAATAATTTCAGAGACAGCTATAGTATTTCAGTTTTCAATCTTAGACTAGCGGTTTTGGAAAATGAGAGAAGTCAATAATTTGAGAAATATTTAGGATGTGCTGCATACAAATCATAGAATATAGACATGCAAAAGCATTTTACTATTTCCTCTACTATATATTTCCTTTCTTTAAAACACCATTCTTGCTTATGGCATATCTGTGCCTGTGCCTTTCTGGGGAAAGTAAGAGATGATATGGATTAGGGATAAGAGAAAACTTATCAGTGAATATCCATTACAACTTAGTTTCACCTCCTAATTATTTGGAGGGAAATTCAATCAATTCACATCCAACTCTGCTACTTCCCCTCTGTCAGTATGTATTCTCTTCCCTTCTCCTCTCCATTGTTGAAATGTGAAGGCTAGATCCACTCTCTCTGGTGAGGGAAGAACCATTTTGTGCTTTGCCATTTTCCTATGTTTTCAACAAGTTGTCCTTCACTCTGCCTGGTCACTGAAATACCAAGAGTGTACTCTGAGGTGAAGCCTGTTTTAGTATTGTGGAAATAGAACACTTGATGGCAGTAGTCTTGGTTACCCCCAAATCTATCTAACCATTTTTTTTTTTAATTGGAGGATACTTGTTTTACAATATTTGCTGGTTTCTGTTGTACAGTCACATGAATCAGCCATAAGGATACATATTCCCTGGTATCTCAGGCTGTAAAGAATCCGCCTGCAGTATAGGAGACTTAAGTTCAATCCCTGGGTTGGGAGGATTCCCCTGGAGAAGGGAATGGCAATCCACTCCAGTATTCTGGCCTGGAGAATTCCATAGATATAGGAGCCTGGTGGGCTACAGTTCATGGAGTCACAAAGAGTTGAACTTGACTGAGTGACTAACACTCACATACATATGTCACCTCCCTTTTGAGCCTCCCTCCCACCCCCATCCCACCCCTTGAGTTTGTCACAGAGAATCAGGCTGAACTCCCTGTATTATATAGCAGTGTCCCACTATCTATTTTACACATGGTAATGATACATATTTTAATGATATTCTTTGAGTAGCAAATAGGAAGCCTCAAAATTTGCTTCTCCACATCTTTTACCCATCTCTCCCCCAACTCATATCATCCTCAGTATCTCAATACTGCTTCCTCTTTTTTGTGAGGAGGGACTTTCCTTGTACCATACCATGTATTTCTTTATTATATATATATATTATATATAATATATATATATCTCAATCCTGCAAAAGACTCTGTCAGAATAAACTTTATATTTTGTTCCTGCAAAAGTACTTTATTCTCCCAAAGCCTTGTTCTTGGTATGCAAACAAAACAAACAAACAACAACAACAACAACAAAAACTTTCGGCATTTGAAGGTTTTTGCTTATTTCTATAAAACCGGAATTTCAACATTAATATTTCCACATACACACAAACTAAATTCTAATTTGAAAGTCAAGTTGAGCAAAGACTTGTTTGTTCTTGACTGTTCTCCCCAAACCATAGTAATGATTCAAAGCTGGGAAAAGTGAGAGTCTAAACCATATTTAGAATTACATGTAATAAAAAAAAAAGAAAAACATGTTTAGTGGACATTCACAGCTGTTTATAACTTTTTCCCTTTAAGAATGCCTTTTTTCTTCACAAAATGATATCTGGGTACTAAGTGAAGTTTGGATATCTTTAAGCAAATTGAGAAGAAATCCGTGGTTCATACACAGAACTTAAGTGCTAAGTTATAAATGTACTTTTCCTGCACATTCTAGATCTGATCACTGCTCATGAATCAAAGATATGTGATTAATCCACTGTATCTTTCTTTTTATTCTTCTTCAAGCATGCATTAATGATATTGTACCTTGCCATTACATCTGAGCTCAATATCTTAATGTCCTTACTTTGTTCCCAGCTTGATTCTTATTCACTCTACTCTCAGCACTTTAACCATTAATACACACATCTGTCTAGGACTTTCGGCATTGATTGGGTGGTTAAAAAGCTGCCATGATTAAAGTGGAGAGAAAGTTCTGGGAAGACATAAAGAGACACATAGAAAATATTTTGCCAGTCTCATTATATGGCTAAAGATGATTCTAATAATAAGAACACTCTAAATGTACTTTAAAAATCAAATGCCTGTGTGTGCTATTAACTTGTGAAATAGTAGTCCTATCACTTCATGGGAAATAGATGGGGAAACAGTGTCAGACTTTATTTTTCTGAGCTCCAAAATCACTGCAGATGGTGACTGCAGCCATGAAATTAAAAGACGCTTACTCCTTGGAAGGAAAGTTATGACCAACCTAGATAGCATATTAAAAAGCAGAGACATTACTTTGCCAACAAAGGTCCATCTAGTCAAGGCTATGGTTTTTCCAGTGGTCATGTATGGATGTGAGAGTTGGACTGTGAAGAAAGCTGAGCACCGAAGAACTGATGCTTTTGAACTGTGATGTTGGAGAAGACTCTTGAGAGTCCCTTGGACTGCAAGGAGATCCAACCAGTCCATCCTAAAGGAGATCAGTCCTGGGTGTTCATTGGAAGGACTGATGCTGAAGCAGAAACTCCAATACTTTGGCCACGTCATGTGAAGAGTTGACTCATTGGAAAAGACCCTGATGCTGGGAGGGATTGGGGGCAGGAGGAGAAGGGGACGACAGAGGATGAGATGGATGGATGGCAACACCGACTCGATGGACATGGGTTTGAGTAAACTCCAGGAGTTGGGGATGGACAGGGAGGCCTGGCGTGCTGCGATTCATGCGGTCGCAAACAATCGGACACGACTGAGTGACTGAACTGAACTGAACTGAATATGATTATAGGTTTTCTCAGATAAACGAATTTGGAAAAGCTAAATCCTATCAATTAAAGTTATATTCTGTTAATTTATATTAGACACATTTAGTAAAGGAAAAAACCGTTTTGCATACAGGAAATAGTGTCAGAAAGAAACATCCAATTGTACCTAAGAAAGAAACGCTGGCAAGCTTCCCAGTTTAGTAAAAGTGCATTACACACACACACACATACACACACAAAGTATATACACATTCATACACCCAAAGTAAGTCACAAATATTAATTTTATTTTTTAATATAACAATTTGTAATCCAAGTGTGATAAATATTTTAATGTTAACAATATACTTATCCCTCAAGCAAACCTTTATTTTGGAAAGCTCTAATACATTTTAAATAAATAATACATGGCAATTATGTTGACATAATCAATGCATTTGGCTTTCTAAAACATATCCTGATTCAGGGAAAAGAATAATCTAAATATGTCTAAGGAATTGGGGGAGCCAAATCTGCCATTTAGAGCAGTATTTCAAACATAAATGCCCTTTGTTGTTGTTCAGTATTTAAATAATATTCAACTCTTTTGCAACCCCATGGACTGTAGCCTGCTAGGCTTCTCTGACCATGCAATTTCCCAAGTAAGAATACAGGAGTGTGTTGCCATTTCCTTCTTCAGGGTGTCTTCCAGACCCAGGGATCAAACCATGTCTCCTGCATAGGCAGGCAGATTCTGGGAAGCCCTTGGAAATGTCCTATATACATGGAAAAATAATATATATATGTATGTCTGTATATATATATGTGTGTGTCCATATGTATATGCGGACATTGGGAAAGAAAATCTTTATAGTACAGTGAAGAAACAATACTCACAACAGTAAACTTTTACATCATGGAAAACAACATGCCAATGGTTAACACGTTGTATTGTATAAATGTTAGCCATTTGAGTTATGAATTACTATTGAGTCAATAGTTCTGAACCTTTGAAATTTATTACTAAGATTCTTGCTTTTTTGTGTCAATACAGATTCAGTGGGCCCATAAATCGTATTTTTACTTCTAAAGTGAGTTGTTTCTCCTCCCTACCATCACCCCCCAGTATAAAGACTTAGCATAAAGCTTAAGTCATACTGTTCCTTCAATAGTGGAGTGAAAGAAGTAAATGAATTACATTGTAAAAGACAGTTATGGAGCCCTAAGGTTCAGAGAGAACAGTGGGTGTGAGTATCACGTAGCTTTCCAACTACTAAAAAGGATCTTGATAAAGTGAACCCCAGCTGTGTTACTCCAGATGCGTGCTTTCTCTTAATGACCATTAGAACAGGCAACAAAGCAATTAATGGTCTATCTGCTTAAAAAAAAAACTGTCAGATAACTTCTAAATAAAAATAGGATAAACTGCAATTTCTCAATATAAACCTCATGTAAACATTTTACTATGATCTTGCCCAGAGGGTAATTTATATGTAATTAGTCAACTATGCTGCTCCTGCCAAGTCGCTTCAGTCGTGTCCGACTCTGTGCGACCCCATAGACGGCAGCCCACCAGGCTCCCCCGTCCCTGGGATTCTCCAGGCAAGAACACTGGAGTGGGTTGCCATTTCCTTCTCCAATGCATGAAACTGAAAAGTGAAAGTGAAGTCGCTCAGTCGTGTCCGACTCTTAAGGACCCCATGGACTGCAGCCCACCAGGGTCGCCCATCCGTGGGATTTGCCAGGCAAGAGTACTGGAGTGGGTTGCCATTGCCTTATAAAAATCAAAGTGTCTCAGAACAGGTAGAGTTATTAGTGACAATTACTAAATACCTCCCTAAGTAAGATTTCTATCTACAGTTATGCAAACTGGTGACTGTTTAGCCTCTGCTTGGATGATTCTGAAAACCAAAATTCACACTTAATAAAAAAGATTTCCTTATTAGACAGTCTTGCTTCTAATGAGTTCTTGATATTAATAATGAGTTCCTGTTATTAATTACTTGAAGTGTGCACTCTTTACACACTTTCACAAAAATTCAACTTACTCTTTGAAACAAGGCAACTGTCATATTGATATTTTATATGACAGGGTCTAGATATTTAGTGCAAGAATGTGTTTGGGAGAGATGATGTCAGAGCTTTCTCCTTTTCATCAGTTTTCTAATGTAAATATTTATAATGATTCAAAGCATTCCTTTTATGAAATGAATGATAGTAGAAATCATGCTCATAACTTTTAATAGCCATATACTTCTGTGCATGTTTATTTCTAGAATATGAAGCTAATTTATTATAACTATTTACATTTACAGTGTAATATGTGCCTTTGTGCATGATAATTTAATAATTAAGACTGGATTAAAATATATCAATTTTTTTACTGTAACTTGAAACCTTCACACTAAGAGTTTAGACTTCACTTATTAAAGAGCAGTTGGCAAATATCTCACTTAAATGACAAAGTTAATATAATCTATATTTCCTACTTTTAACAATTTTTGTCTCATCAGATCATCACTATGTTAAGGGTCAATACATAAATAATTGATAGAATTAAGTAAAAAATAAATAAATTATTAAAGTATTATATAATTGTGATTACTTTTTCTTTCTAATTTCAGCGTTGGATCTTAAACTTGCTTTCTCTATAGATAGAGTATATAGATTATTTGTTCAGTAATTATATAAATATGCATGCCTGTGTGAAGTCGCTTCAGTCATGTCTGACTCTTTGTGACTCCATAGCTCACCAGGCTCCTCTGTCCATAGGATTCTCCAGGCAAGAATACTGGAGTGTGTTGTCATGCCCTCTTCCAATTGTATAAATGTACATCTGTATAATTTATAGAGTATATATTTATATAATTTAGTGTAACAATGCAGTTTAAGGCTAGAAATAATTGAACAATGTATTGAATTAACATATTAGATTGAGTATTCTGTCTACCATTGGTCCTACCATGAATCAGAAGGAATGTATGTGTGTAAGCCTTCTACTGTGCCATAAGAGAGCAATACAAAATCATATATGTATCAATGCCCTCTTGACAGGAGAAACTAGAAAAAAAGACAAAAAAGCACTAGACACTGGTCTTATCTCTCATTCAGATGGGAGCAACCTCTTCATCCCATAAACCAGCTCAAAGCAGACACTTCTAGCATGTATCCTAAATAATTGGGAAAAATTTGACCCTCAAACCCTACAGAAGAAACACTTGGTCTTTTTCTGCACCAAGGTATGGCCTCAATATAATCTATCTGATGGTGAAAGATGACCCTTTGAGGGCATGCTTAATTAAAACACCATCTTACAGGTAGCTCTTTTTTGTAAACAGGAAGGGAAAATGGTCAGAACTCCCTTATGTAGAGGCTTTCTTTGATTTAAGAGAAGACCCCACATTACATATGAATTATGGGTTCTCTCAATCTGTACTGCTTGTAGTTTCTTCTGAATCTTTAAGTCCAAACTGTTCCCCTTATCTGGGACTGACTAAATCAAATCCTGGGAACGTCACTGGTCCCTATCAACTCCACCTGTGGTTCCTACTCCAAAGCTATACCCGTCTCTTCTTCTGTTACAAGAACTAGCAAATTTGGGGAATGGGGACCAGTATGGGTCCACGTTCCTTTCCCTCTCCAGGATGTATGGCAAATTAAAATAGACCTGGGAATTTTTGCCAATAATCTGGATAAACATGTGGAAGTTTTCCAGGGTCTTAGAAAATTCTTTGACCCAGCCTGGGGAGATGTTATGCTGGTACTAAACCAAACCCTCACTGGAGAGGATAGAAATAAGATAATTAGTGGTTCTCAACAATGGGGCTTCCTGGTGGCTCAGACAGAAAAGATTCTGACTGCAATGCAGGAATCCCAGGTTCAATCCCTGGATCAGGAAAATCCCCTGGAGAAGGGAATGACAACCCACTCCAGTGTTCTTGCCTGGAGAATTCCATGGACAGAGGAGCCTGGCAGGCTAGAGTCCATGGGGTCACAAAGAATGAGACACTAGTGAGTGACTAGCACCACCATCAATAGATGATAAGTAGATTTCTCTCCTGTCATAAGAAAGTGATAGAAAATTATTATGTATCTCTGAATATATCTCTGAAATGTGTCTCTATAATTACGTCTTCATTTTCTTTGAAAAAAGCAGCCATATCTGCACCTACTCTCCCTCCATACCCATGTTCTTTCCCAAAAGTGGAATTTGGGAGTAGGAGATGCAGGGAAAGAATCTCAGTAATTAGTAATGTCTAAGAGGAATGTGGAGACCTGAAACTCATAAGACAGGTCCCCTGAACATGCCTAAAAGCAGCACACTCATCTGACACCACATTAGTGGAGATATTTCTGGATTCAATACCTGCAAGTGATTAACAGGGAGACAAACAGAGATTCTCACACCAAAATAAGCAGAGAACCAGGTATAAACAAACATTTTAGGAAAATGGACAGCATCTAAAAGAAAAAATTCAACTGTAAAACAAATTTTTAAGGAAACAAGATGAGAATAATTGGATTAGTAAGTGGAAGTAATGTCCAACTCTTGTAAAATAAGGACCCTAGAAATTTAAAATAAAAGCATCAATACTTAATATTCAATATGTTATGAATCTTCCTTGAGTGTCAATTCAAATTAAAAAAAAAATCTGGGGACACATGAGTTCATTGGGGAAATTAAAATACTCATTGAAAACTTGGTGGTGTTATGGAATTATTGGGAGTTTTTGCTTGTTAATGGTATTGTGCTCACTTTTTAAACAAAAAGTCCTATTTTTTGAGTTTATGTTAATATATTAGTACATGAAATGATAAAATATCTAGGATTTGCTTCAAAATAATCCAAAGGAGAGTAGATAATTGATGTGGATAGACATGCAGATGAAAAAAGATATATGAATTGACCATGAAATTTGATTATGGGTAGTACATGAAACCTTGCTCTTCTCTCTATTTTTGTATATTCCTTACATCAGCAGAAAAGCAGAGGATAATAAGGTAACAAACAATTTAATGAGTTAGAAAGACAGCTTGAGAAAATTAGGGTAATTTGGCAGACTGTACCCTGATAGTTTAGCTGTGAATGAAACATAATTTACAACTTTCTCTAATTGATGTTCTAAGAGAGGAGAAGAAAATATATGTAGAAACAAATACAACATAGAGCTGAAGAAAAACTCAAAATTTCAGAATACTGAATGCATATGTAGAATGAATGCAAAAAAATAATCTGGAAAAGTCCAATTATTCTACTGTGGAAGAATATTTCATCACAGAGAGTAAATAAGACATTCAAAAATGCCTTAAAGGAAATGAAATAAATTATCAGCTATATAAGTAAAAAAACATGTGTATATACGTATATATATATGAACTTGTTTCATATCTATCTATCTATATACATATATGAACTTGTTTTATCATCAACCAAACTGCATGTTAAAAGCATAGTAACAATAACTCAAGTGAACATTGTTTTAAAGTTAGACCATTATTAGCATCAGATGGTATTTGGCAACCGTATAGTTTCAACCCAACAATGGTAATAAGTCCTGAATGAGATAGTGAGGCTTGAGGAGAGGCAAACTGTAGGGGGGAAACATCCCCACCAACAAAATCAAGCCAAAAACCAAGGAGACTGAGTATTGCTGGAATTTTCTATCACTTGGGGTAACAGTTAATTGAGTCATCAATTTAATTATTTTTCTACCCCATTTATCGTTGCTCTAATATGCCAAACATATGCCTCTGAGCCTTTTCACTTTTTTTTTTTTTTTCCTGCCCCAATGAGTATTGCCCTGGTAATTGCAAGACTCCTTTTCACCCTCCCACTGCTTTATTCAGATCTCTTCTCAAATGTCATTTTATCAGAGAGAATTTCTCTAACCATATTATCTAAAATAATTGCTGCAGCTCCTTCAGAATTCTCTAGGTTTCCCCTTGCTTCATTTTTCTACATAATAATTAAATCCCCATGATGTTATTTACTTATTTATTTGCTTGTTTGTCTTTTCCCACTAGGATGCAAGCTCCACTAAAATATCCAGAACAGGGTTTGACACTAGTATGAAACCAGAAACATTATTAATTATTGAATGCCTTGGAAAAGAAAGAGCTAAGACACCCCACCAATGTTTCTTTGGAAAATGATGGTTACTTGCTAATGTGCAAAAGCAGAAAGTCATAGAGGAGAAATATGTTATTTATCTCTTCTCTAAATGCTAAGGGAAGAATATGAACAAAAATGACATATGAAATTCAATAGCAAATGCTTTCCACTAGATTTAACATTGTCTCTGAATATAATTCTTACAAACAAAATTAACAAAATAAATTCAATTCTGTTTGTATTTTATCAAAGAAAATCTCATTTTCAAAAGCTTACATATTGTCTTTAACATACTCAGATGATATTTCAGCAATTTGCAAATTATGAATAACCTGAGTTATATATCTTTTATATACTATGATCTTAAATAAATACAAGAATTCAATAAAGTGAGATCTTTAGTGACAGCCTGAGGCACTGAGTAAAGTATTGTTAGAAGGATTTTCTAAGTACAAATAACTTTTTTCACTGTAGGCTTCTTTTCTTGATATATATCCCTCATTACTTAATAATAAATTCTTACTGGTTTGACATAATATACTTTAAATTGTTTCCATTACCCAGTGGTTGCTATTTGCTTCCAGATGACAGACCTTGGGAATGGTACCAATCAGTGACATTCTTTAAACCTCCCCTAGTATGGAAGAGTGACATTTGTAGGTGGCCACACCCTCAGTCAGGCCACTGCCTTCCCAGGGTGATTCTTTATGGTGTGGTCATATAAAGTGAATAGAGGGCTGCTTCATTAAAAAAATGGTAATATTTTTAACAGTAAATGGAACTTTGAATATGCCTAACAATCACTCTCTGATAGCTGTGATCAATGAATGAAAATTTTGATAATGTAAATCTCATCACACTTTGTCACCATTAATCCATGTAATAACCTGAAATTGCTATCAAAGACCTTATTACTGAAGTACATGAGTCATTTTTAAAGTAAATGTCAAAAAGTTCTATTTATTCTTTATAATTTATGGGCATCAAAGCATTATGTTAACATTCAAACAGCAACACTTTCTATCTAAATTTCATAACCTATTAACTGAGTTCCATAATTTGCATACTAGCTATGTATTTATTGTTAACCATTTCAGTTTAGAGACAGGATATAGAAAGACAGAGATTGATATTTGTTCAGTAACTTCTATATGCTGGCCCCTATGTTGAAAGATGTAATTTAGTTGTTTGGTTTTTTTTTCTTCAAAACTTTTTGAAACATTATAGCCTCTGTTTTACAGGTTAGGAAACAAAGTCTCTGAGGAGTCTGGAAAATATTTCAAGGTAAAACTGTTAATTAGTACCAGAACTGGAATTCAAATCCAAGTCATTGTACTCAGAGTAAGCCCTATCTATATCATTTTAAAATTTTGAGATTGAAGACTCAGCAATATAATTCTCTTCTTGATGTCTCTCATTGCTTTCTTATTGTTTCAGTTTCTTCTTTCTGGACTTTTTTTACTCAATCCTTTCTTCCAATTCTATTATTTATTTCTGTATACTATTTCTAAGACAGATTTGTTTTGTATGTGCTCAGCCACATCTGAATCTTTGCAACTTCATGGACTAGAGCCCACCAGGCTCCTCTGTCTGTGGAATTTTCCAGGAAAGAATACTGGAGTGGGCTGCCATTTCCTACTTCAGGCGATCTTCCTGACCCAGGGATCAAACCCACATCTCCTAAGTCTCCTGCTTTGGTAGATGGATTATTTACCACTGTGTCATCTGGGAAGCAGAAAGCATAGATATCACAGTTTTATAAAACTGTGCAAATACCTTGTTTTTCATTAGCACATTAAGATGTCATTTTTGACTTATGGAGAGTTTCTATTTCTTCATGATTTTTTCTTTTAGTTAATATAAAAGAAATTTTATATTTCTTTTTCAGAAATAGAGTAGATGATAGTAAATGTTTTATTCACTTAATTTTAAAGAATCCATGGGTATTTACAACATGTTTTATTCAGAACTGTGTAACTCTGAAGTTAAATCATAGGATAAAATAGACCACTAATATTTCAGTGTTAGAAAAATTGAAATTTTGCATTCAGGAAGTTCAAACTGCAGGTTAAATGCAGAATACTAAATGAGCAGGAAACAAGAAAATTGAGTTTATCTTTAGAATAACTGGAGATAGACTGGAGGAAGATTAACATTTAAAGATTATCAAGATGAAATTCCTGGTCTGTATGTCAACTGACCACCTACATTGATAGTAGGTGACTATCACTTCCACTTCCCAGGTAATGCTAGTGGTAAAAAGTCCATGCCAATGTAGGGGACATAAGAAACACTGGTTTGATCCCCTTGAGGGAGGATCCCCTTGAGGAAGAAATGGCAACCCACTCCAGTATTCTTGGCGAGAGAATTTCATGGACAGAGGAGCCTGGTGGACTACAGTTCATGGGGCTGCAGTCAGACACAACTGAAAATGCTGAAGAGTAATAAGAAATTTGTACAGGTTACATCATCGTTTTGATCTTTAGGTTAATAATCTAGAAAAACAAATATTACCTCTCCTGTTTTCAAAAGGATTTCCCACAATATTCACTACACTAAGCTCTTTCCTGACCCAGGATCTTTGTATATAACATTTATTTTTCTTCTAGCTTTTTCTGTGTTCTCCTTACCCATCAAGTCTCTGTTTTGTAATCCATCTCCAGCATCCTGATTTCCCTTTGAGAACCAATACAATTTATAAAGTGAGATAACATATGGCAAAGTGCTTTTAAAAATAAAACCCAGCATTGTAATTTATATCCATTTATTAAATATCAATCCTGATACTAAATCCCTAAATTAAATTAAGATAGCACCTCTATATGAGAGCAAGCATTAATACTACCCAGTTTATTTTTGAAACTTATTATGGAATGATCCTAGGCTAAACTATTGAATTTCCTGATGGAGGAGAAAATATTCCTAATGATGTATTTCTTTTTTTTTGGATACTTGCACTTTTGCAATCTAATTGAGCTAACTTAAAAAAAAAAAGTCTTAAGTGATATATTCAGTTCAGTTCACTTCACTTCAGTTGCTCAGTCATGTCTGACTCTGTGCGACCCCATGTACTACAGCACACCAGACTTCTCTGTATATCACCAACTCCCAGAGTCTACTCAAACTCATGTCCATCTCATCGGTGATGCCATCCAACCATCCCATCTCCTGTCGTCCCCTTCTCGTCCCACCTTCAAACTTACCCAGCATCAGGGTCTTTTACAATGAGTCAGTTCTTTGCATCATGTGGCCAAAGTATTGGAGTTTCAGCTTCAGCATCAGTCCTTCCAATGAATATTCACGACTGATTTCCTTTAGGATGGACTGGTTGGATCTCCTTGCCGTCCAAGGGACTCTCAAGAGTCTTCTCCAACACCACAGTTCAAAAGCATCAATTCTTTGGAGCTCAGCTTTCTTTATAGTCCAACTCTCACATCCATACATAACCACTGGAAAAACCATACCTTTGACTAGATGGACCTTTACTTCACTGCTTAAAACCCTTTAAATTAACTGCTTAATTTTCCATCGTAGATACAATTTTTAAAAAGAACTCTATCCTGCAAATTACGGAATGATGTCATCTCAGCCTTCTCCTTACGTAATGCCTGAGTGGCCTTTGTATTCTTCCAATATACTATGCTCTTTGCTAAATGGCTTCCAGTGGCCATTTTTTGTTCTTTCTCCTGCTCTTGTGCTGATTGTTTTATTTTATTTTTGTATTTTATCTCCTTCTTCTCATCTCTTTATCCATCTGTTTTCTACACACACACACACATTGCTATCTTTCAGATGGGTTCTAAGATCAATTTTACAGAGTACACTTTTCTAAGGATTCTACATAAAATGGAAAACTGTGAAGTGCCTTCTACTATCTCATCTCTTAGCACTTCGTAACACCAAAATGTTTGGGTTTATTTTTGGTTTGTTTAGATGTTTTCTAGCTTTTCTCCCCATAGAAAATGTCAGTTCTCTGTGGATAATGAGAAGCCCCCCCCTCCTTTTCTTTTCATGTTATTAGTACATAACAAGGATCCAGTCACTCAGAAATAGATATTTGTTCTATGATTGAACAGATTTCAACAATTTTATGACATCAAGTCCAACAGTTAATCATTTCTACCTAACCATCTAAATCATTATTAGGAAATCAGATATTTCAATATTGGACTGGCTTTTTCTAACTAAATAGCAGATTAGTTAAAAATGCTTATTTTATTGAAGATAATAAATAAGTCTTTCCTTACTGATAAATTCATTTTTTAATTCTGCAATTCTCCTAGATCTTTCTGATTTTTGAAAACAATTACCAGTGTCATTGTAAAATTCCCTTCTCCACTGTCTTCTCTTGGAATACATTACTGAAAGGAGACATAGTAGAGGTTTTATGTTCAATGACATGCCAAGAATGACAGACTCTAGGTAGCAATAATAAAAAGGCAATTAAAATATTGCAGCTGTGTGGAATTCAATATCTTCTGTGAACTGTCTCCATTTAAAGTTTTGAAAATGCTTTTTAATATCCAGGAAATGATATCTACCACATAAACTGAATTAATCTCTTTCAAGAAGAAACAAATGTCAACTTATTTGTTTCTCCTTTACTGTTGTTGACTGTATTGTTCCCTATGATTTGATTTCCTTTCAAACTTTATGTATGTGCATGTGCATATAAATTTACATATACCCACAAATGCATATGCATAAAATGTATCAGAATAGAAAACAATACATTCATACTGCACTGTTTTATTCTATGGTCTTAACTGGAGAATGATACCCACAGCAAAGGAAAAGAGGTTTTCAAAAGGTTAGTGAAGCACAATCTTTTGTAAAGAATTATATGATGTTAGGAGTTATGTTACATATGAAAATTAAAACTTTGCATTTCAAAGTTCTCTTGTTAACCAAAGAAATAGACTCAGGAGTGGTTGATTAGGTCTGTAGTGCTCTGTGATTGGTACTTTGGCTTCTCCATGCTTCATATTTGCATCTTTGGGAAACAGACATGAGAAATAGTTACGAAAAATCACCTGCAAAAGCTGTATGTAAGAATTAGAAAAATTCTCAATCTAATAAGAATTAGAATTATTAGAAAATGATTTTCTAATAAGAATTAGAAAAGTATTCAAAACATTGTATGGTGTGGGTTAGTCATAATTTAAAATCTTTTTGTTTGTATATGTTATGTACCAGAATAGGTCCCTATTTTCCTAACAGCACAAGACTGAGAACACAGATAATTCTCAATACTAAATTGATTGATTGAAATCTGCTGTGGTTTCAAATAGCTCTGCATGGCTTGACATTTTTGTGAGTCAGAAATCCATAGTCTGGGTTTTCAATGCTTACACAGAAGTATAGATTTGTGGCAGGAGATCAGAAATAATGAATGAACCTTCTAGAAAGCTCATTCTATTTGATGGAAGTGTCAATCTTAGATTCTCTAGTCAGGAATCTGGAAGGAGAAAATTTAAGGTCTATCCTGTAGTATAACTTGTTCTAGTAGTCTATTATATTCAAAAAATCAGCATTAGTAAATGGAGACATATTCAATTACTGAGAATTTGTTTTTACAATGCAAATTAAAATTTTAAAATTTTTGACAAAATATAGCTAATAAAAAAAGACTCAACATTGAGAAAACTAAGATCATGGCATCTGGTCCCATCACTTCACTGCAAATAGGTGGGTAAACAGTGACAGACTTTATTTTTGGGGGCTCCAAAATCACTGCAGATGGTGACTGCAGCCTTGAAATTAAAAGACGCTTGCTCCTTGGAAGAAAAGTTGTGACCAATCTAGACAGCATATTAAAAAGCAGAGACATTACTTTGCCAATAAAGGTCCGTCTAGTCAAAGCTATGGTTTTTCCCGTAGCCATGTATGGATGTGAGATTTGGACCATAAAGAAAGCCAAGCACTGAAGAATTGATGCTTTTGAACTGTGGTGTTGGAGAAGACTCTTGAGAGTTCCTTGGACTGCAAGGAGATCCAAGCAGTCCATCGTAAAGGAAATCAGTCGTGAATATTTATTGAAAGTACTGATGCTGAAGCTGAAACTCTGATACTTCGGCCACCTGATGTGAAGAACTGACCCATTTGAAGAGACGCTGATGCTGGGAAAGATTGAAGGCAGGAGGAGAAGGGGATGACAGAGGGTGAGGTGGTTGGATGGCATCACTGACTCAATGGACATGAATTTGAGTAAACTCCGGGAGTTGGTGATGGACAGGGAGGCCTGGCATGCTGCAGTCCATGGGGTAACAAAGAGTTGGACATGACTGAGCAACTGAACTGAACTGAACTGAGCTAATATTTCTATGCAAAGCCAGAATGTTGACTAGCAAACAACTGTCTACAGTTAGCTAAATTCCTACTACAAATGGGTTTCCCTGGTGGCATAGACAGTAAAAAATCTGCCTGTAATGCAGGAGACCTGGGTTTGATATCTGGGTCAGGGAGATCTTTTGGAGAAGGGAATGGCTACCCACTCCAGTATTCTTGCCTGGAAAATTGCATGGACAGAAGAGCCTATCAAGCTACAGTTCATGAGGTTGCAAAGTGGTAGACACAACCGAGCAACTTTGACTTTCAGTAACATCAGGTAACATGGTGAAAGAGATTAAAACAATAAAAGGATCCATTCAACTCAGAAATAACTCATATTTTGTTCTGCTAACAGGCCTGGAATTTCCTAAATTAAACATTCAAATTCAGATTATGATAGTTGTTTTACAAAATAATTTTGAATAGTAGAAGCTATTTATTACCTAGATTCATGCAGAAGCCCAGTTTATAAAACAGATATAAAAAAGATTGTCTTTATCCAAGCTGGGCAGCCCACCCTAGGCTGTGATTGCAGGTGCTGCCCTTAACATTTTGGGCAATCCCTAAGGAATGATAAAGAACTTTGAATATCTCTTGGTTTAAAATGTCATTTACTAAATCTTGGTGAAATATAAATTATTTTGTTGGCTGAAATTACAAATTAATACCTGAGCATAACTTAAGTTATGTGAGTATCTGACATCAATGAACAGGACCAAAAACAAAACAAAAAAAAAAAATGGAGAAAGAGATTACCTTTGGGAAACAAAAACAGGATTAGACTTTATTGAATACTGATGGTATAGAGGGGAAAGAAAAAGGCCGTGAGCTTGAAAAATCTATTCCCTAGAAATGCTACACCTTCCAAATCTTTTGGCACATACTTCTATCATCTTTTATCTCTTTTATTACCATAGCATTCTAATGTTTTCTTGTCCCTACCTTGCTTTCTTCTGTTTATTTTTAACCTGGCAGCCAAGATGTTCTTAGAAAATTAAAGTCAGATGCCATCACACCAATGCTCGACACACTCCAATGGCTTCTCATCTGATTCAGAATAAAAGCAAACCTTTCTATCCACTCACCTGAAGATCCTTTAAGCCACCTGGTCCTTACTGACCCTCGCCCCACCCTGAGTTACCTCGTAGCTCAGTTGGTAAAGAATCTGCCTGCAATGCAGGCAACCCAGGTTCAATTCCTGGGCTGGGAAGATCTCCTGGAGAAAAGAATGGCAACCCATTCCAGTATTCTTGCCTGGAGGATCCAATGGACAGAGGAGCCTGGCAGGATACAGTCCATGGGGTTGCAAGAGTCAGACGCGACTGAACCGCCCGCCTTCCCCCAACGAGTTCATCTTCAGCTAGGTTTCCCTTCGCTGACTCAGCTCTAGTTGATATGACTCCTTAAATTTTCCAAAATGTATCATTTCCCAGGGTCCTTGCTTGTCTAGTCGATCTGTTTGGGGTACTATCCCATTTACATGAACAAAATCTGCTTTCACTTCCTTCTGGACACAGCTGAAGTGTCCATCTCCCAGTGGGATTTGGTCTTTCAGACTACTTAAACTTGAACTATTTCCCTTCAAAACTTTCTACCTTCTTTCTTTGATACTATCTCCATAGACATCTTCATAATATGGTATTTATTTATTTGTTGACCTTTAATTTATATCACTCACTTCAAAGATGTAAGTTCAATGAGGGCATGTATTTTGGTTTACCTTTTTTCTTAATTGCTTCATTCCTATCACTTTAAATAGGGCCTGGCACATAGTAGAAACTCAATAAAAAAGAAATGTGTTTAAATACATGCAGTAATGCATGAGTTAATTAAATATGTGTTTCTAATGTAACTAAAGTTTATAAATTTAAATGTAAAGACTTTAAAAATTTTAATATTAACAATGAAAAAAATTGTCTATATACATTACACATTGCATTGCCTCTTTCTAGAAAGAAACACAGAATATAAGCTGATTTTTTAAAATGTTTTAAAATTTAGTACTATGACTGAAGTATTCCAGAAACCACTCTTTTATAATTATATTTGATCTTACACAAAATAACTCCAGACGCAATGTTTTATAGTACTTCTGTTTACTTTTTTTATCCCCCTGCTCTTTCCTACAGGAGTCCATTCTACCCCATCCCCCAAACTGATCACTATTATTAAGTCAAAAATTATATATTAATTTATCATGCCATGATAGGCACTGTATTGCTGTTGTTGTGTGGTTGCTTAGTCATGCCAGGCTCTTTTGTGACTCCATGAACTATAGCCCGCCAACCTCCTCTGTCCACAGGATTTCCCAGGGGAGACTACAGCAGTGGGTTGCCATTTCCTTCTGCAGGGGATCTTCCCAACCCAGGGATCAAACCTGAGTCTCCTGCATTCGCAGGCAGCTTCTTTACCTCTGATCCACCAGGAAAGCTGTGCTAGGCACTGTGAATTCAATATTTAAGAAGGTATGTTCTCTGCCCTCTAGAACCATTCTAGCATAGTAGAATAATCTCTGTTTTTTCCAGAAATTATTGTCTCAAAGGAGATACTATTTTTGCTCTTGTCTAAACACACACATGTGGGTGCGCACAAACACACACAAGCAAATACACACTAATATTGAAAAGCTCACTTTTGAAAATGCTAAAAATATCTCTTTTATTAGAGCAGAGCAAATGTATAGATAATTATGAACCTCCAAACTCGAATCAGACAATTTATGAAAGGATATTGAAGTGTCATAAGAAGTGTGTCTTTTTTAAAAAAATGCACTCTTGTACTTAAAAGGAGGGAAAATATACCTGTGGAAAACTGTCTGAGATAGATAATAAAAGAAAATACCTGTGATGTGGCAAGTGGAGTTTAAAATTTATTTTTCTTATACTAAGTCTTTTATAAAGTCTAGTTAGTAAGATTTTTATAAAGATTAAATGAAATAGTTGTCTGGCATTTAGAAAGGTGTTATAAAATTATACTTCCCATTTTAGTTGTCCAGATCACTATATAAGAATAAGTATAATATCATTATAAATTTTTATAACTTTAACCTTGGAGAAAAGGTTCCATATTTAATCTGAGAGTCTATCTAGTATGAATAGATTTAAAGAATGTAGTATAATCTACAATTGTATCTGTTTCCCACTGTCATCTTTATTTATAATGTTGTTTTAGAAAAGTGAAAGTGTTAATCTCTCAGTTGTGTCCAACTTTTTGCGATCCCATGGACGGTAACCCACCAGGCTCCTCTGTCCATGAAGGTCTCCAAGCAAGCATACCGGAGTGGGTTGCCATTTCCTTCTCTAGGGGATTTTTCCAACCCAGGAATTGAACCTGAGTCTCTCATGTCTCCTGCATTGAATGCAGACTCTTTACTACTGAGCCACCAGGGAAGCCCAAACTCTACACAAAACTTAAGTAGGCTAAAATCTCATAAAAATTTATGTGGTGTTATGATTTTCAGATTTATCACTCTATTTTTCATCCTTCATAGTATGCTTGTGTTCAACACATGTCATATGTCCTCTGTTCTATAGAGGAGAGCCTTCCCTATAGAACCTTCCCATCTTTCATTTTGGCTAATAATTAGTGTAGCATAAGAAGAGAAAGGTCCCTGTAGCTACAGGAGACAAATATTCAGATTAGAGATTCATTAGTTAGCCTCCTACAAGGCTGACAAGTAATCTTCTTTCGGACGGGGGACCAAAAGACATCTTGATTGGTAGTAAAAGTCATGAAAATATAATAAATACCTCAAACTTATTCAAATTAAAAATTAGAAACCTATTGACTTGTATTAACAATGCTCAAAGGAATTTGATTTCTCAGAATAAACTTCTTGAAGCTCTTTGAATATACAATTTACTTGAAATAATGTTATAGTATTATTTCTAAAACAGATTATGCATGAAATGTTGCTCTGAATTCTTATATGTTCACAAGTTACTTAACACATGGACTTCTGGGAAAAGGAATATTTATAAACCATCTGTAATTTATGTTATATACCTCGTCAAAATTGTGATAAGACAAATGGAATCTTAGCTTCTTAAAACAGGCCTTTTGATTCTAGATTTTTAACAGATCTGATAACAATGCAGATGAAAGCAAATATAAAAACTTGGCAGATGTTCCTCCAGGTAGAAAGATGGAGGTACAGAAATCTGACATGAGAAAATCTTATAAAAATTTTCTTTTTTTTTATTATTTAGATTATTTATTTATTTTACTTTACAACATTGTATTGGTTTTGTCATACATTGACTTGAATCCACCATGGGTGTGCATGTTTTCCCCCTCCTGAACCCCCCTCCCAACTCCCTCCCCATCCCATCCTTCTGGGTCGTCAAGAGCCCATGTCCATATGAGACACGAGACAATAAAATATCATCCACAAAGTCCATTCTGGGTTGGCTTCAACTTTCAGGTCTCCTAAGAAGGAAAAGGTAATTGCAACCATGTTGAAGCTAATATTTAAATTTTGTGTTATTATTTTCTTATTTATATTGACATCATAAACTCTATAAGTTCTAAGTCTGTATTGTATATACTATAATCCTATTATTTTATTTTGTCCTTAATGGTAAAAATTTCAGAGGACGCACAGGTTACCTCACAGTGATAATGAGAAATTTAAATATGACATGCAAAATAATGAAATTACTTTATTCCATGTAAATTTTAACACTTTTGGAAATATAAAGTATTAGTGAAGCAGTTTTCTCTTTATCTATGTTAATATACCTGTCTATATATTTATATATTTTTAGAAATATTTCCATAAAATAAGTAAGGGTTTCTTTAATCATATCATATTGTTCTGAGTAGTGTGATTATAACTAGAGCACCTACTTCAAATGTCAAAATAGTGAATTTTCACCTTGGACATTCTGCACACATTTTTGAGAATAAAAAGATAATTAAATGAAACCTAGGCCATCATTAATATGAATGCACTCTTTTAGTGTCATTTTGAATTCCTACACTCATGCAGTTAACTCAGAAATATATGTATAAGAACTTCTCAAGCATATACATTTATTGCCTGATTCAAATCAAAAAGGTCAAATAAACCAAAGAGGTAGAGTGGATTAAAATGGCCTCTAAGGATCAATTAACACCTACAAATGTTTAGTAAGCAGTCATTTAATTGCTGCTTAACTAAACTATACATACACTGTAATGAAGATTAATAGACTTTGAACAGGTTATGTTTTTTTGCTTTAAGAAGTATAAGCCCTTGATACTATATATGAACTCACTTAATATTAGTGCTATATGGCATTGTTTCATTCATTTTCAGGAAGAGAATTATCATTACAGAACTATTTTAATTTCCACTTCCACTCATTTTAAATATTTTCTAGTGATGTCCATAGATATATTTCATTAAAATAAAACAAATATGAATAAAAAACAAACTAAAATACAGGAATCTTTAAGGTCTGAACTTTCAAATTGGATAATAATTAGCTGTTCAAATGCTTTTGTTGAGTATTATTATGTAGATGCAAATTACTAGACATTGTAGAAGTACTGTCTAAAAGATTCAGGAGGATCCAAATTCACTTGGAGCAAATATACATTTACTTGAATGTGTTTAGAAAATGATTGCTAAAAGAAAAAATTTTCCACCAAGAAAATGCTTGGATTCACATTCAATTTTGTCTTTTGGTTAAATGTTTGAGTTGTAGGACTTTCAGTTAGGTGTATTTAATATTCATATTGAATTTAATTATTATGTGAAAAGTTTTATACATGTGTATAGAAGTAAATGTTTGAGCATCCTCTGGATTTTTTGCTAAAGTTTTGTCAGGAAACTATTTCAATACTATGAACGTTCATTTGAAAGACCCTGGTTAAAATGACAGTTCAATTTAATTAAACAATAGGATTAGAAAAATTGACTTGCTATTCTTGTTTAAAGGAAAGTGTAATGTGATTTTTGGAATTCTTCAAAAGTGTCTATTATGTCTATGTCCTCTTCCTTATAAACTTGGTTATCTTTAACCTTAATTTAGTGGACTCGAAAGTAGATTGCAATTGATAATTATAAAGTAAAGATAGTTATAATTTATAACTGGTTAAGTAATCATTCTTTGTTAGCGCTTATAGCCAGTTTCTAGGAACTTAATTCTTTCATATTTGCTACTTCCTGGCATTGAACCTAATGCGTTGTAAGTGCAAAATTAATTTTTGTTTTTTCAGTTTGAATACTGGATATTTCACAAGGCATATCTTTTTCAAAGAATTTTCTAATATATAAATGTAAGTCATGATATCTTAGTAAATTTATTTTTTCATTTCCTCCCTCCTTTTCTTTCCTTCTTTTTCTCTTTCTTTCTGACTTTCTTTCTCACTCATTTTCCTTTCTCTCCTCCTTCCTTCTCTTATTGCTTCATATTTTCCCTGATTCCTTCTTCTACTTCAATAATAAAACATAACACTAAAGCTAAATAAATATAATCAATATCTACTTAAGAATTTAATATTTCTTTATACTAAAACTCAAATTACATTAATTTGGGTCATATAAATTTGAGCAGATAACTTTTAAGCTGCATAATCATCATATTGGTATTGCAAAGTAAAAATGGAATACAAAATGGAATTTCAAAATAGCAATGTAAATGAGTACTGAATTACAGTTTTGAATGTTTCAGATATGAAGAAGGAAACTATAGCAAACCTTATTTGTATTATTTTATATTATGCATTTTATATTATTTAAGTTTAAATTAAATCAAGTTAGAAAATCCATGACGCAATCAATTTCTTAAAAAGTCAGTTAGTTATATGCACTTCATATTTCTGTTTTACCTCTGATGGAAAGTTTTCTGTCTTGCTTGTGATGTGTGATTTCATACACTGCTTTCTTCCCAAAGGGAAATACTTGATTCGGTTCTTGGATAAAAATGATCTGTCACCATTGTTTGCTTTAAAGGGCTTTTTTCTTTTCTTTTCTTTTTTTTAACTCTGAATACTGAAAGGAAAAAAAAAATCAAGGCACAGGGGATTGTAGTCCAGCTGTTATGGAATAAATCAATATTTAAATGTGCAATAGTGATTTTTCTTCTTCGGAAAGTAGGGACTTTGTGTGCTTAATTTCTTGTTTTATTAATACATCCAACTTTGTCTAGGAAAGACTTCAAATTCAGCTTCAGTTTCTATTTAACTTTACTGCTCAACAATGGGGTAACAGAATAGTAATATAACTGTGCTTTAATCTTTGATTCCTGTATTCTGTTGGGGGTTGATGAAGCTATGACTTTCATAAATCTCTATGAATTTCATTTAATTAAACAACCATATTCCTTGTTGAGTTAGGGAAACTGCAACTTCTCTGATCTGTTTGATGTTGGCAAAAATGATTTCGGTTCTATTTTAAAGGCTCATTAAAGGAAAAGCTGAAAAATTTCTAAGTGGTCATAGCTATCAAGGGATCATAAATCTCCTCATTCTAAATATAAGGAAAACCACATCTTTTCTTCTTCAAGCAAGAGATTTCTGCAGAATAATAGCCTTTGGGTATACTCGTTTTTTCCCCCTAACCTCTTCCATACATTTTATATCATGATTTTTGTATTAGACGGTTATGCCTTGAAATTATGTTTTATCATTTTATTCCATTTCTTGGTTTACACTGAGAACAGCTTTCATTCTCTGGCAACTCATTAAATGCACTGATTTTGCAAAACTCGTCCCCTGCGCTCAGATGCCCATCTTCAAATTTCTACCGTGTGCCTCCGGCCCCCAGGGTGAAGCACTGCCTGAGTGTGTTAATGGCAGAATCACAATGTAATTGTCAGAATGGTGGCATCGTCACACTTTGACGCCAGCATCCTGTTTCTTTCTTCTCACTACAGAGAAACTAAGGCTAAAGGTTAAAGGATGCGGTTTATTAAATAATTCAAGCCATTAACCTGCAACCTGCAAAGCGATGGCAGCCTATTAAGTTTACGCTGCCATGATTCACGTTTGGTGTTTACTAATGCTAAAGCATATTGCCTGTTGGCTTTACTTTTATTGCTACATAGTAATGTAGTGAGGAAGGAGAATAAAAAAGGTGACAGGACCCACACAAGGGGACAATAAGAGCGGCAGACTCACTTGCATAAAGAAGATTGCAGCCTTCCCTCCCTCCCTCCGTCTCTCGGTATAGGCCCCAGTGCAAATCTGCGTCACTTACAAGGGAGGAGGAGGCGCCGAGGCAAAGAGAAAATTGTACCGTGAGGACCTTGACAGCTTCACGGCGCGGGCTTTTCCTTTTGCCCTCCTGTATTTGCTGGATTTTTCTCTCTCTCTCTCTCTTTTACAAACTGACTAGATAAAGCCACCCCTTCTCGCCTTGCAGAAGGCATTTGACTTTCTCAGAGACACCCGCAGCTCTCAGAGCATCTTCCTAGAGAGCAGGGACAGGGGCGCAGGTGCATAGAGAAGGCTGGGGGGGAGTGTGCTTCTTCCGCGACTTGGGGCTCTTTCTCTCTGCAATCTCCAGGCACTGAACTCTAAGCTGCAGGGATAGGGGAGCCGACAGCTTCTCGACTGAGGCTCTGCCACCCGTGCATGCTAGGGAGGTGTATCCAGCTGCCTTCGCCTCCAGAGCTCCGAGCGCGCAGACCTCCCTCCCTCGCGCGTCTCCGGCACCAGGGCCGTCCCTCACCGCGGTCACCGCCGGGACCCCGCAAGGAGATCGGGGATTCTCAGCCCTCTGCGTCCTGTTCCTGCCTGTGCACCCGGCCGTTGAGTTCCCCACGCGCGGGTCCTGAGGTCCTGACCGCAGCTGAGCCGCACGGCTCTGCTGTCCGCGCTCCGGTCGTCGCCTGGCAGGGCGCGCCGCCGCCGGGTCCCATCTGTTCCCGGGGTGCAGAGGGCGCCTCCCGCCCCCTACTCCAACCCGGGGCTCCGCTGGCCTGCCTCCCCAACCCGTCTACTCCTGCGTCAGCTGAGGTCCCTTCGCCTTCCTTGCGTCAAGCATGTCAGGCTCTGGGCGAAAAGACTTCGATGTGAAGCACATCCTGCGACTCCGCTGGAAACTCTTCAGCCACCCGTCGCCGTCGGCCGGCGGCCCGGCCGCGGGCAGCTGCCTGCAGCAGGACGGCAGCGGCAGCTTCGAGCACTGGGGACCCAGCCAGAGCCGCCTGCTCAAAAGCCAAGAGAAGGGCGGAGTGAGCACTTTCTGGAAGAAGCCTTCCTCTTCTGCCTCCTCTTCTTCGTCTGCCTCCCCGTCCTCTTCTGCCTCTTCCTTCAGCCCTCTGAATGGCACGCTCCTGCCAGTGGCTACGAGGCTGCAGCCAGGGGCGCCCGGGCAGGGCATCCCCCAGCCCGCCAGGACTCTCTTCTACGTGGAGTCCCTAGAGGAGGAGGAGGTGCCCGGAATGGACTTTCCTGGACCACACGACAAAGGGCTTGTCCCGCAGGAGTTCAAAGCGGAGCCAGCCAACTCGAGCCAAGCAACAGGTGAAGGGTGTGGACACAGGTACAGTAAGACCCCATGGGACAGCCAAGCAGCCCTCAATTTCCACTCGTTCCCGTCCCACCGGTGTGCTCTGGTAGTTACCAAGTCTAAAATGCTTCAGGTTGAAAATTTTGATTAAGAGATGCCAGCCTGGTTTTTATTACTCAAGTTGTAATCTCATTAAAAGTTCCCTCGTTAATTTCTATTGGCTCCTACATATTGCTTTTCTTTTGGAGTTGAAATCACAAATTGAATATATATGCATTTTGCTAACTCTCCAGGTAGAGTGAGTCTCATATTTCTGAAGTTATAGTGTTTTTCTGTCGTCTTCTGTCGTTAAATGATATATGTGAATCTCCCAGTTATCTAATGTGAGGAGAAACTTCACTATTCAAATGCAACTCATATACTGGCCTAGTAACTGGCTTGGCAGATTATCTAGGATCCTTGTGGTTTGAATCTATATTCCAGAAGTGATGAGGTGGACAGAAGGAGGCTCTGGACAACAACATTATCTTCTCTCTTTTTCCTCCATGAAAGACAGTGTTACTATATTCTATCCCAACTTGCTTTTTTATCCTACTTCTTGATCACCTTTGCTTTGTTCGACGTCTTAGAATTAAACTCTTACTAATGCCCTTTGCATTAGTCTGTCCTGATTCATTGGCTCAGTATGGACTGTGTATTCTTAGTAAGCAGGTCAATGTCTATTTCTTGTTTATTTCTAATATTACATCTTTGAGTACAGTTTTTCTACTGTCAAGACATAGAAAAACTCTTATACATGACCTCATTCTAAGTTTGATATTTTCAGAGAATTGACTCATTCTACACTAGATCATTACTACTTTAGGCATATAGTGAAGGGATGTGAAAAGGTTTGCATTTTAATTCATATATGAGAATATAATATATTATGAAGAAGAAGTACAGGGCAGCCATAGGAAAATTATGATGAAACAGTCAATAAAATTTACCTTTCAGTAAATAAATTAGAAACAGAAGCAATTTTTTAAACTTCTACTTCATTGAATCAACATTTCATAAAGTTGTCATGAAAGAACACATAAAACAAAATACTATAGATATTCTTTATGCTGACAAATGTGAAGTTAAAGATACAAAAATCATCCTTAAAATTTTCAATTATATGGATTATGTGGATTTGAATTTGAATTTTAAGAATGTTGAGCATAATCTTATATGCAAAGATAATATAATGGAAGTTTATTATTTTACAAAAAGAGGTTTAATTTACTCTTTGCAACTATGAGAAAGTTTTTTCTATCTATAGGAGACCTAAAATATAAATTTATGTATTACTCAGTTTAATTAAGATACTTTACAAAAATAGTCATAACTTTGAGTATCACTACTACTGTGAAGTTATTTATGTATTCACTGGTGACCTACAGTTATAGATTTTTTAAAAAAATAAAATATGTTGGGCTTTAGCCCCTTTAATTGAGCAATTTTAATTTTTTGTTTGTTTTTATTTTTGGGTAATCATTTATAAAGATCTAGTATTTCACCTTATATGTTTAAAAGAAACCAATTAGGTTAAATATATACCAATTACTGTTACATTGAAACTGGTACTTACATGTCTCAGACAGTTCAGGAAAAAAAATAGATTTTTTTCCAGTTTTGTAAAGTCTTCTCATCAACTCAACACCTGACCTTCTGGAAATATTTATGTTTGATAGTTTTAAAAACCAATTTGCTTTTTAAAAATACATCTTAAGTATTTAAGGCATATTTGGCATAAGTAATTTCAGAAGATTTTTATGTAAGTTGGGGAATTTGGAAATACTTGTGGAATATTGGCTTAAGAAATTATAATAAATTAAAGAAATAAAACCAATAACTAATAGTCTAGGTTAAAGATAAAAACACCCATCAGATTTACTTCCAGTCCCTCACTTTTGAATATACATCAGTGTTTTTACTCATTAAGAGTCGTATATGAAAACAATTCTGAAAACAAGTCAAGTGCCACCCCAAATCATCTTTACTTTTGACATGAAGGTTTCTTATGAGAGTTTGCATGTGTAAAATATTGAAATTAAGGTCTCATTTTATTTTAAAATTCTTATGCTTAAATCCTTTAGTTAAATTTTAATTTCTTGTTGGACAAATTAGTCAGCTCTGATAGTATTCTTGTGGATTTTATATGTTCCTAAACATTCATAGACTACTGGTTCTGTGTTCATGGTTGATTGACAGCAAGCTACTAAACTTAGCAATTAGTCGTTATCAATATATATTATTATAATATGTGGTAAGAATAATGTCCATTTCCCAGGAAGGACAACATTTCCAATATATTAAATACAAAATGGAAAACAATATGTAAGATCATTCTGTAATATGGATTTGCTTTGGTTTCTATTATAACCCATTCAGGAAATCTACATGGGGTTCATAATGACCAATGGACACATAAACCATATAAACCTGCATGATCATTTTGATTACTTGAGTCATTATTACTATTCTATGCTGTCACATTTGATATTTAACATTTTGCTTCATCAATTCTGAGCACTATACTAAGCTAATCTACATGTGTAAAAAAAGAGTTGGCCCTTTTTCTCTTTCTTCATTTTTCTTTATTTACTTAGTCTTATACTAGTTAAGCACATTGCTTTATGTAAGTGGCTCAGTTTTATTTGTTATTCAAACAGCAGCTGGAAGTTGCTCAGCAGAAAGCAGCTCATAATCTCAGAATTCTGGAAAGCTCAGTCATCATGGAGTTGAAGCATAAAGATAGCAGAAAGACATAGTAAATTGATTTACTGCTGAAATCCAGTCTTTATCTTATCCCACTTTATCAGACATACATAAACAAATCTCAGTATTCTACCTTACCCGTGACACCACTAAGAATCCTAACTCTTCCATTAATAGGCTCTTGCCCTGTGCTATTATTCATTTATTTTCTCTTTTTTGCTGTCTGAACTTAGTTGTTGGTGAGTGTATCATATCCTAGCCATCAGATCATTACATATTTTTGGTATGCCCAATTTTTTTTTGTACAAGATTCTATATGTAGTAAACTAAAAAAGCAATGACTTATTCTTGCAGTTCATAGTAATGTAAATGGGAGAAAATATGTTGTGTTTAACTGCTTGCTTTTTTAGTTTTTTCAGGTCTCACAAAGTGGAGGCGTCTATTTTCATGGCTTCAGTTGCATATGTACTTAGTTTAGTTGAACTCTGTGACCCCATGGGCTGTAGCCCACCAGGCTCCTTTGCCCATGGCATTTTCTAGGCAAGAAGACTGGAGTGGGTTGCCATCCCTTCTCCAGGAGATCTTCTCAACCCAGGAAGTGAACCTGCATCTCTTGCCTCTCCTGCATTGGCAGGAGGATTCTTTGCCACTGAGCCACCAAACTGCGTTTTAGTTGCATTTCAAAACTCAGACTCTGCCTCCCCACAATCAACCCTCTTCTTTACCCCTACCCTGACCTCTGGTCTCACACATCCATTTGACCTCTCCGGTGGATATCGCAGATACAATATGAATACAACACATACAAAACTGAGCTCATAATCTACCTTCTCTCTTGCTCAATTTCCTTCTCTATCTCAGAGAAGAGCATTCCATGCATTAGGTTGTGCAAGCCAGAAATCCAGGATCATATTTGTCAAAATCCTCTTTCTCTTGATTTTCAATATTCCACCAAGCCCTGTCACTTTTCCTTCAAAACTGTCCTTTCCCCTGTATCTGTCCCACATCTCTCCATCTCTGTCAACTGCACTTCATTTAAAAATACTGTCGTCTTTTATGTCAACTTGTGTAACTCCTATCTGAATTCTCTTCCTTCATTAACCTTGCCACCTGTAATCTTTCTCCATACTAGAGTCAATGAAAATTTATAAAATAAAAATTTACCCTATTTTGCCAGATCCTGATTCTCCTTTTATTTTTCAGAGCATTTCCACCAGTCTTACCACGATCCATTCTGTGGACAGCGAGGCCCTGGAAGAGCTGAATCTTGTCTGCCATCCAGGCCTTTCCCTCACCAGATCCCCATGCTCTTCCCCTGTCTTCTAGGGGCAATGTTCTTCTGTATTGCTTTTCTCTGCCTCTGGGCCTTACAAACTTAATTCCTTTCCTGATTACATAGTGATTCTCCTTCCCTCATTTCACCCTTTTCTGAATTCATTCCTATTCATTATTGAGATGTCTTAAATGAAATCCTTGTAGCTTTCTTGAAGAAGCATTCGTTGATCTTCCAGCAAAAGTCATTTTAAATAATTTAATTTATTTTATCCCCTTATTTTATGTTTTTAGAGTAACTGGTCTCAGTCTTGAGTTTCTTATTACAACTATATATTAATGTATGTGCTACTTTTTAAAATTTATCTAACTCTGTTTGCCTCATGGACGGCATGTTTCTGTTTGCTCATTATCTTATACCTATCATAGAGCACATAGTTACTCAATAAATACTGTTGAATGAATGCATATTTGTCATAATCATAATGAGTGACATTGATTAGGAACTTGCTATTTGCCAGGTAGCATGCTGAATATTTATATTGTGGAATTTAATATTCAGAACAGCTCTTTGATTCTAATATAATTATGGATCCTTTTGTTAAATGATTACATAATCATTTTATGATTATGGGAAGTCTGAGATATAGACGGGTGATTAATTTCCCCCAAATCACAGGACTGTAAGGAGTACAACTGGATTTTTAATCCTGGTTCTCTGACCCCTGACACCATATTCTATGCCACTTTGCCAACTCTTCTCTCAGTCTGCTTAAACAAACAAACAGAACAGAAGAGAAGAGGCTCCAGCCAAGATTATGCTGAAAGAATTCTCTTATTTTTCTGGTGGAAATTATGCTTGTGTCTCAATGTTTAAATAAACTCTTTAAAATGATAGTGATGGACAACTCCTGATAAGGTCCCATCAGAGAAGATGAGCCCAAGTTCAAAAAACATCAAATTATTTTCTGAAGTATTGTTCAGTCAGTGCATTTTACTTTTTAGTTAAATCAAAGTATAAAGAAATAACCTAGACATAAAAAAATCATTTAATTTTTGAGTCCAAACGAGAGCATTATGATAGAAAATCACCTTCTGAAGTACAGAACAACTGATACAGAGATGTGTCACATATGCCATTAGAATCTCATAGAAGTTTGTGGAATTTATTTAGAATGGAAAGAAATCAGCCTTGTTTCAGTCAAAAGGAAAGAAAAATGACACAAAGTGCTATTTCTTCAGGAATGTAGCTCTCAAACCATTCTTATATGGAACACTAAACTAAATAACATTTATATTTTCTCCATGACCTCAATTTTGTAGTAAAAAGGTGTATGGAATGATTTTATTCAATTTTATATCTTCCTGATTAATTTATTCTAGGCTTGGATGTTATACAGCCTATTAGAATTTAAGTCAGAAATAGCAAAAACAATAGTTTGTCTGGAGGAAGTTTTTCTTTTTCTTTACATATTTCAGGATGCATTTATCAATATATTATGTTGTTTGCAAAGAAGTCTACAGTTTCCAGATGCCATCTCCTCTGAGTACATTTGCTTCAGGCAAACCAAGAAGATCATAAAGGAAAAAGTAATACGATCACTAGGTTGGTTTGCAAGCTCAAAACTCCAGAGCTATCTAAGAGAAAGATGTGAATACAAATGCAAGATGAAATAAATAGAACTCTTAATTGTAACAAACCATAAAACCTCTACACTAGTTGAAGAAACATATTCTGGCTTTCTTTGAAATTTCTAATGAATACTTTGTAAACTATATCATTAACCACTTCAAGACATCAGTTTAAATGTTTAAAAAATAAGGAAAATCTCCCTATTTAACACTTGGTTAATATATAATATAATATTGATGTTATTTTAATTTGTTGATTTCTTTTGTAAGTATTGAAAGATAATTTGTATATCTGAAAGATGGTATACTTCTAACATGTACACATTAAGACAAATTTCATTGCTTTTGACAAAGAGCTTTTACAGAATTTACAGAAACTTTAGCTCTGCAGGATATTTTAGAGTTATATCAAGTTTAAGAACATGAAAATGTACTACATTTTAAACAGAGTCTCACAGTAATGAGACTATTGATTTTATTTTAACATCCAAAATAACTGTAGGTATTTTTGTAGTAGCTATAAAAACAAATTCTCTGGAAAGTACATATTAGTTTAGATCAGATAAACTTAATTTATTGTTCTGTATTTAAGATAAGATTATTCAAAACTTTGAGGAAAGCATGATATAGAAACAGATAGTCTGAGCAGAATCAAATATTTGAAAGTATTGTAAATCAAATATAGGTAAAAATTCTGTCCACAATATATAAATAGGTTTGGTGCTACTACCTTGCTCACTTTCTGCCCAGGATTTGGAAACAGATTGGTATAAGAACTTATGAAAGCATTACACAGTTTAGCTTGACTGATAGAATGTGTGGTATGATTTTAAAATCCTGCAAAAAATCTGTTTCGAATGGTAAGCCAAGAAGGCAGGTCAGTTTGACTGAAGATCATGTCACAGAAATAGTACTTGAAAATGATCTGACAGTCTTTGATAAAGGTAAAGAGTGGAATCAGTTGATTTAATTATAAATTCAGATTTCCCCATCCCTTAGGCAGCCTTAATTCAACTTTTATAATTTCTCATAGGAAATCTTTCAGTTTAATTTCATCTCTGGATGAAATTTCTGTTACTGGACAGTAACAACTGTCCCAGTAGATCATTTGGACTCCTTTATTCTTAACGATGTTGATAGGTACTTAGTCATGTAAATCAGCATTTTCATCTTGGCTGGAATGGGATGGGATAGCTTTAAAAATTAAAACATAAAATTGGGGGGGTTTTATACTACAAAAGTAAGAATAATCCAACTATTTTATAGTTTTAAAGAGGTGAATACAAAAATCTTTTTATATCTACAATAATGCGTATGGTTTGGTTTGATTTACTTCTCTAATAGATTCTAATTACATTAAAATGTCTGAGATGTGTCTTTAGGCTAATAGTCACAAGTATCAGAGCTTCAGAATAGACAGAAAAATACTCTTGGAAAGAAAAACTGTCTTGAATTTATATCTTTGAATTTATGGATATAAAAATATCTTGAATTTCTAATCCTAAGATTCAATTTTGAACTCTACAATGTTGAAAATAAGTTGGAGTAGTTTATCATTTATAGTAAAATTTGAATATAATTTCTACTTTTTCAGTTACCCTACCTTTGATGTAATAATATGTAATTTCAGTAGAGAGGTTTACACACATTAGTACCTAGATATTTGGTCTTTGGTGACCTACTGATGATATTTAAACATTTACTTGTGCAATTTTTTCTCAAAAGGCGTGGCATTTTGCATTTTAATTTCTTTATGTCTGTGGTTTGTAGCAGTTTTGGTTAGTGGTTAGCTTGGTTAGTGGTTAGTTATAGTGGTTTTGGTTAGTAAATTCTTATTAGCAATAGGAATATGCCCATATTAATCGGCCAAAGAATAAGAAAATGTTGAAAAGCAGTCAATGTTAAAATAATCCTAGATCAAATAATCAAATCATTTTCTTTAAGTCAGGATAAAAGAAGAACTGAGATTTCTGCTTCTGGCTGAGTTAGAATAAAAGGCACTAGGCTTATGCATGCACCTAAAATAACAGCAAAGAAGGAAAGAAGAAAAGAATATAGAAAAAAAAAAAGAACAGAAAGAAGAAAGGAAAGAAGGAAGTAGGAAAGAAAATAAAGAAAAAGAAAAAAATAAGAAAGAAGACAATACATGAAACAATAGTTTCAAGTCGCTGGACATTAGATACTGAAGGAGAGTAATTCCTGAGATATGAAAAACAAATGGAATGAACACTAATTGTCCAAGCTCCCTGCCTTCAGAGATTCCAGGCACTGATTACAGGGAAGGACAAAAGAAGAAGAGTGTGCAAACCACCCTGATTGAAGAGATGGAGCTAAGTGGTCAGGAAGACCAAAGTAGTGAGACCTCAAATGACAGTGTCATAAAAGAAAGCTACAATAGGTAGAAAGCTCCAGAAGTCTGTGGAGGTGCCACTTAAGTATTCAGTAGGTCAGTAATCTGTAGACTAATGATAGTTGCATGTGTTTAAGGAAACCACCCAAGTTCTGGGAAAGAGCCATGTCAGAATTACAGGGATGGTTGTTGTTGTTCAGTTGCCAAATCGTGTCTGACTCCTTGCAACCCCATGGACTGCAACGACAGGCTTCCCTGTTCCTCACCATCTCCCGGAGTTTGCCCAAATTTATGTCCATTGAATCAGTGATGCCATCTAATCATCTGACCCTCTGTTGTCCCCTTCTCCTTCTGCCTTCAATCTATCCCAGCATCAGGGTCTTTTCCAATGAGTTGGTGCTTCGCATCAGTTGGCCAAGTATTGAAGCTTCAGCTTCAGCATCAGTCCTCCCAATGAGTATTCAGGATTGATTGCCTTTAAGGTTGACTCGTTCGCTCTCCTTGCAGTTTTGGGGACTCTTAAGAGTCTTCTACAGCACTACAGTTTAAAAACATCAATTCTTTGGTGCTCTGCCTTCTTTATGGCCCAGTTCTCACATCTGTACATTGCTACTAGAAGAACCATCAAATGAAGTGAAGTGAAATTCGCTCAGTCCTGTCTGACTCTTTGCGATCCCATGGACTATATACTCTATGGAATTCTCCAGGCCAGAACACTGGAGTGGGTAGCTGTTCCTTTCTCCAGGGGATCTTCCCAACACCGAGATTGAACCCAGATCTCCCACATTACAGGGGGATTCTTTACCAGCTAAGCCATCATGGGACCCCAAGAATACTGGAGTGGGCAGCCTATCCCTTCTCCAGCAGATCTTCCTGACCCAGGGATTGAATTAAGGTCTCCTGCATTGCAGGCTGATTCTTTACTGGCTGAGCTACCAAGGAAGCCCAAAAAGACCATAACCTTGACTATATGTACCTTTGTTTGCAAAGTGATATCTCTGCCTTTTAATGCACTGTCTATGTTTGTCATAGCTTTCCTGCCAAGAAGCAATCATCTTTTAATTACATGGCTGCAGTCACCATCTGCAGTGATTTTAGAGCCCAGCAAAGGATATCTGCCACTGCTTCCGCCTTTTCCTCTTCTATTTGAAATGAAGTGATGGGACCAAAGGCTTTGACTGTGCGGATCACAACAACCTGTGGACAATTCTTAAAGAGATAGGAATACCAGACCACCTCACCTGCCTCCTGAGAAATCTTTATGCAGGTGAAGATGCAACAGTTAGAACTGGACATGGAACAACAGACTGGCTCCAAATCAGGAAAGGAGTACATCAAGGCTATATATTGTCACTCTGCTTACTTAACTTATATGCAGAGTATGTCATCAGAAATGCTGGGCTGGAAGAAGCACAAGCTGGAATCAAGATTGCCAGGAGAAATATCAATAACCTCAGATATGCAGAAAACACCATACTTATGGCAGAAAGTGAAGAACTAAGGAGCCTCTTGATGAAAATAAAAGAGGAAAGTGAAAAAGTCAGCTTAAAGCTTAACATTCTGAAAACGAGGATCATGGCATCTGGTCCCATCACTTCATGGCAAATAGATGGGTAAACAGTGGAAACAGTGGCTGACTTTATTTTCTTGGGCTCCAAAATCACCATAGATGGTGACTGTAGCCGTAAAATTAAAAGACACTTGCTCCTTGGAAGAAAAGTTATGACCAACCTAGACAGCATATTAAAAACAAAGGCATTGTTTTGCCAACAAAGGTCTGTCTAGTCAAAGCTATGGTTTTTCCAGTAGTCATGTATGGATGTGAGAGTTGGACTATGAAGAAAGCTGAGTGCCAAAGAACTGATGCTTTTGGACTGTGGTGTTAGAGAAGACTCTTGAGATTCCCTTAGACAACAAGGAGATCCAACCAGTCCAACCTAAAGGAAATCAGTCCTGAATATTCATTGGAAGGCCTGATACTGAAGCTGAAATTCAAATACTTTGGCCACCTGATGCGAAGAACTTACTCATTTGAAAAGACCCTGATGCTGGGAAAGATTGAAGGTTGAAGGAGAAGGGGACTACAGAGGATGAGATAGTTGGGTGGCATCACCAACTCAGTGGAAATGAGTCTGAGTAAACTCTGGGTGTTGGTGAAAGACAGGGAGGCCTGGTGTGCTATATGTAGTCCATGGGGTTACAAAGAGTCAGACACGTATGAGCGACTGAACTGAACTGATGAGACCATATGCCATGATCTTAGTTGTTTTTAATATTGAATTTTAAGCCAGCTTTTTCACTCTCCTCTTTCACCCTCATTGAGGCTCTTTGTTCCTCTTTGCTTTCTGGCATTAGTGTCATCTGAGTATCTGAGGTTTTTGATATTTTTCTTCACAGGGTTGGTACCTGTTCTTAATAATTAGAGTGGAAAACCTAATGATTCCTGGTACTAGATAAAGCATGTGCAAAGGTATTAACCACTTAGTAATAGGAAGTAACTAGCCCTGGATTAAATACTTCCATGGTTCCATTTAACAAATCTTAACAGGAAACCCCCAAAGCATCAAAGTGCTTCCAAGTAATGTAACTGTGCTCCAGAACAGAGTTGAAGAATAATTCACATAATCAGAAATGTTTAGTACCAAAGAAGGCAAATATTGCAATATCTGACATTGAATTGAAGATAACTAGGCAACAAAGAAGTGGAAACATATGAACTATAATGAGGAGACACATCAATCAACCAAAACTGACCCCAAACTCTAGAAAAGTCTTTAAAGCAGTTACAACAATATTCCGTATGTTCAAATAGCCATGGTAGATATGAAAATATCCATATCAAACCTCTAGACCAAAAGACAACACAATGCCTGAGATGAAAAAAATATATTAAATGAAATTAGTGACAGAGCAGAAAGCAGAAAAACATAATGAATTTGAAAACATAGCAATGAAACTATCCAAAATGAAACAAGGAAAGAAAGATTTGATAATTTTTAAAAGCTAAATAAATATATACTTATAATTCCCAAAGGAAAGAGAAAAATGAAGATATAAAAAAAAGAATGATGGATCATTTTTTTTTCCATTGAAAATGATGCAAGTGAAAGTGGAACATCATCTTTTGAGAGTATAAGGAAAAAAAAAAACAACTACCCATCTGAAATTCTATATATACCCAAAATATTTTTCAAAATGAGAGTGATATGGTATTTTTTCAGACATATAATAGTTGCAAAAATTCATCAGAAGGAGACATGCTCTACAAATATTAAAATTCATTAAAGACAAGGAAAATGAAACCAGTTGGCACAAAGGAATGAAAAACCATCAGAAATGTTAACTGCATAGGTGAAAAGATAAAGATTATTCTTGATTATATAAATCTGGAACATTTGGAACATAAATAGTGGTTAAACGAACAAAAACCACAAAAATGTGAGGCTTTTACCACATGTATAACCTATGCTTATAACTAGTATAGCATTAAGGGAAGAAGTAAAAGTATAATATTGCAAGGTTCTTTGTACTAAATGTGAAGAGGTATATCATTTGGAAGCAACCTCAGAAGTATATTGTAAATCCTAAAACAACCGCTAAAGTAACAAAACAAAATAGCTAGTCATCCAGCAAAGATAAAGTGCTCTTTTAAGAATTATTCGATTAATTGAAAAAAATGAGAGTAAAGATAAGACAAATAGTAAATGCACAGCACTATAATAATCTGAAATCTTACTATATCAAGAATTACATCATACTAATAGCTATATACATCCATAATATAAAGACAGAAATTATCATTCTATAAAAAGCCCTAGAAGAAATACAGTTTAAATATAAACCCAAACATCAGATAAAAAAGAAAAGATAGAAACAATACATAGCATGCTAAGACTAATCAAAAGAAAGCTGAATGAATATATAAAAATATTAGACAAAGTATATCTCAGAAGAAAGAATATCAGTCTGATAAAGAGAATCTATTAAAAATACCCTAGAGGCAACATCAAAATGTTGAAAGATTAAATGTGTTTCCTCTAAGATCTGGAAAAGAATGAGAATGTCTTCTCTCACAACTTTTGCTCAACATTGTATTGGAGATGATAATCAATTCCATAAGGAAACAAAAAGAAATGAAAAGCACCTATATTGGAAAGGAAAAATAAATGTTTTCATTTGTACAAAATAGATCATCATAGAGTAATACGTAAACACTATGGTTTTGTTTGCAGATATGTTTGTTTATTTGAAAAAAAATTATGGAACCTACAAAAAGGTAGAGTTTTCATGGTTTGGGATACAGAATCAGTATATAAAATCCAATTGCATTTTTATATACCATAAAATAATATCTAGAAGCTGAAATTACAAAAATAGTAACATCAGTAAATTTTGAATACTTATAAGTGCATACAACAAAAGATGAGAGAGACATAAGCTCAAAACAATAAAACTAGGTGGAGAGAAATTAAAGACCTAAAAATCATGGTTCAGAAAACTTACTATTACTGAGATGTTGATTCTTCTCCAGTTGATTTATAGATAATATACATCCTCCAAGAAAATCTCTGCTTGATTTTTTTGAACATATTGACAGGTTTATTCTAAAACCCATTGAAATATTCAAAGAAGCTACAGAAAGACAAAACTTGTAATGAATGTACTTTGAATAGTATAGTATCAAGGTCACAATATATAGATTAGTGGGGAATAATTAAAATATTTTTATAACAACCATATTGAGCATGGCTTCCCTGGTGGCTCAGATAGTAAAAAAAATCTTCCTGAAATGCAGGAGATCCGGGTTTGCTCCCTGGGTTGTGAAGATCCCCTGGAGAAGGGCATGGTAACCCACTCCAACATTCTTGCCTGGAGAATACCATGGACAGAAGAGCCTGGCCGGCTACAGTCCATGGGGTCACAGAGTCAGACACAACACAGCCATATAGAGTAATACTTCACACCATAAAAAAGAATAAGCAGCTGATCATTAAACACTTATAATTGAATGAAAAAAATGTTATGATGAGCCAAAGAAACTCAACTGTATGGTATATTTCTTTGAATATTTATGTACTGTAGTCATATATACACTGATTATTCATATTTTGAGTAATAATTTGATCCTAATTTGCCTTGAATCATATATTGGAGTAAAAGACCAACTGAATTTGAATACATGGTTCCAGGAATCATTTATTTATATTTGCCTTGCAGAACTTCATAATGAAATTATTCACATTAAGTTTTTTGCTTCCTTCTTCTTGGCAGTAGATGAGAAAGAAGAGAAGGCTGAATAGTTTTATAGCAGACATTTCTGCAAAGAAAGCTCAGAAATTCTTGCTGTGTGCCCACAAGGACTTTTATCCTGAGACACGGGAACCATCTCCCTTTCTAATACTAGAGGAGCAACAGTACATTTCTGAGCTTTCCCGTAAGGACACAGAAAGGAAATGCTGTGCTGTCCTCATCTCTGATTCTTCTTGTATTTTACCAGATGGTTCGGAAGGATCACTAAACATATTTTCCTACAGAGGAAAAAAAAAAAAAGTTGATTCTTTCTCTATCTCTTGTCCTAACAGATATAAAATATTTACCTGCAATTATTCAATCCCAGGGATGGGGGAGCCTGGTGGGCTGCCGTCTATAGGGTCTCAGAGAGTCGGACACGACTGAAGTGACTTAGCAGCAGCAGCAGCAGCATTGTCCTTAATAATGGCCTGTGACTTTTAAATAGATTTCTTATTAGAAGAAAATGTTTTCAATTGTAAAACTAAATTTGTATTGTTAAAGAGTTTATCAAAGAATACAAAATTATTTCTTTTAAAAAATTGAGGTGTAGTTGATTTACAATGTGTTAATTTCTATTCTGCAGCAAAGTAATTCAGTTATAAATATGTATATATATTCTTTTTTTATATTCTTTTGCATTATCATTTATCATAATGGATAAGAATGTTGAATATAGTCCACTGTGTCGTACAGTATGACCTTATTGTTTATCTAGTCTATATAAAATAATTTGCATCTGCTAACTCCAAACACCCACTCAGTCCTACTCCTCCCTCTTGGCAACTCCAAGACTGTTCTTTGTGTTTGAATCTGTTTCTGTTTCATAGTAGTTCCATTTGTGTTATATTTTAGATTTTGCATATAATTGATATATGGTATTTGTCTTTCTCTTCTGACCTCACAGTATGATAATCTCTAGCTACATACATATCACTGCAAATGGCATTATCTTATTTATATTTTTTAAGCTGAGTAATATTGTATACGGGTGCCACATCTGAGACATTTATGTTGTTTCCATGTCTAGGCTATTGTGAACAGTGCTGCAATGAACACAGGGCTTTATGTATCTTTTTAAATTATAATTTTGACTGGATATATGCCCAGGAGTAGGATTGCTGGATGATATGGTAATTTTATTTTTAATTTTATTTCCCATGCTGTTTTCCATAGTGGCTGCACCAGCTTACATTCCCACCAACAGTATACAAGGGTTCCCTTTTCTCCATACCTTCTCCAGGATTAGTCACTTCAGTTGTGTCTCTTTGTGACCCTATGGACTGTAGCCCATCAAGGCCCTCTCTCCATGGGATTCTTCAGGCAAGAATACTGGAATGGGTTGCCATTTCCTTCTCCAAGGGATCTACTTGACCCAGGGATCGAACTTGCATCTCTTATGTCTCTTGCATTGGCAGGATTGTTCTTTACCACACTAGATTGTTCTAGTGCCACCTAGAAAGCCCTAGACCCAAGTCTAGACCTAGAGACACCCTCTCCAGCATTTGTTATTTGGAGATGTTTTAATGGCCATTCTCACTGCCATGAGGTGGTAGATTATTGCAGTTTTTATTTGCATTACTCTAAAAATTAGCAGTCTTGAGTATTTTTTCATGTGCCTTTAAGCCGTTGTATTTATTTTTTTTTGAGAAATGCCTATTGAGGTATTTAACTTATGGTGACTGTGAAGCAATCAATTTAGTTGATGGGAATCAAACTTTAGAAAATTTTTTCTGTTGTAATATGTGATATGGACTAAAGAAAAATGGATGAAACTAAAAATGGAGGAACATTCAAAAGTTCTGAAATAACAATCTACTGAGAAACTATTACTAATAAAAAGGAACAGAAGAAAGAAAACACATGGGAAAAAATGCCTCAATTGTCCATTAATTTAAGTTTTAGTTGTAAAAGAGAGAGAGGGGTAAGAAGATTCCTACAATTCTGGGTGGGGAAATGAATGAATTTGTTCTTGTTCTACAAAGTGGACAGTGCAGGAGGCTAGAAGGAAGAAAATATTTTTTGTTTGAACAATCTGAGTCCAATAAGCAGCTGACATGACTACTGTAATTTTTTTAGCCCATTTGGAAGAACTGTAGTGGGGTAATGGGGTAAAGGGATTATAAGAATTAAATTTTAAAATATGCTGGGACTTCAGATTTCCCATGAAAAATAGACCTGAATAGTGACAAGATGAAATATATTGTTATGAGAATGAGTAAGTTGAGATAAAGATGTGGAATTCAAGGCACTGGAAGCAGGAGCTATATTGCTTGATGAATCATCTAAAGAAGATTAAATATGTCCAGAAATATAGTTGGATTTGAGGGATCTCAATATCTTCAATGAAGAGAGGCATAAAAAAATCAATATGAGGTATATCAATGGAAGCAACTCAGTTGAGTCCATATATAAATTTTATTTGGTGAAACTTATCATAGATGTAGTTTAATTTGTGAATGTATACAATGGGCTTCCTGGTGGAGCTAGTGGTAAAGAATCTGCCTGCCAGTGCAGGAGACAGAAGAGACTTGGATTTGAGCCCTGGGTCAGGAAAATCCCCTGGAGTAGGAAATGACAACTCAATTCAGTATTCTTGCCTGGAAAATTCCGTGGGCAGAGGAACCTGGCTGGCTATAGTCCATGAGGCCGCAAAGTGTTGGATATGACTGAGCGCGTGCACACACACACACACACACACACACACATTCTCACATGTACATACAAATGTATATATATTGCATACAAATTTATATGCAAAGCAGTTTAATTTACATATAAATTAGTTATATATAAATGTATATGACATATAATATAAAATAAAACTTATAAATGGACAAATACTAAAATATGTTTCTTTTTAATTTATTAATTTGAGGGAACAAGCAACTTCCACAGATAGTAAAGTGCTTCTGAAATAGCTATCATATTATTTCAATGGAAAGAAAAGCTATTGGAACCAAAGAGATAATATCAAATGCTTGGGCCTCTGGGAATTTAAAACTACTTCAAAATAGATTTTCAGTACTCACACACATGCCTATAATTTTTTATGTTGAATTCAATGAATAAAATTTCTATTTCTGGGTTGAGTTTAGGCAAATAAAATTATTCTTATATTCTTTAGGGAAAAAAAGAAATTATGAGTAATTTTATATTTCACACAGCTTTATCCAATGTTCCACTGACCTGGAGAATTGCATTGGCCCAGGAACTAGCACAAAGAGAAGTGTACCAGAGTGAGCTGATGTAATATCACAAACCTATAAACATAAGAATGTCAAAGTAGTATAATTGCTTCTGAAAAATCAGTGATTGCCACAATCTCAGGAAGTTAGCCTTCTTATTAGTCCTTATTGAATACCGTTGTCTTATAGTATGATGTTAAATATAACACCTCTTTTTAGTATTATATTTTATTTAAAAGTATAGATACATTTCATTTAGTACATTAAAGCAAATTGACAGTTATTTGGAGCTTTGATGTCTTTAAACAGAAGAACTTTGGGCAGTCAAAATTCAGAAGGAAGAAAGGATGCAACACTTCAAGCTACAAATGTAGAATTCCAATTCCTTGAAATTATAAAAACATTAGGATGAAAAGGTTAACCTCTCTCAACTAGCAAATATATTGGAAGCAGAAATTGCATCATAATTCTCAAATCACTCTTAATCAGGTAAACGTCTTAAATTTGTATGTTTATGATATTCAGGTAAGAAACAATCAGAAATATTTTATTGTTGATGGGAATGCAATTTGCTGTATTTGGGGGGAAGGGCAATGGGACAATATTTATTGGTGAAAAAATGTAAAAGTCTTTTAATCAGTAATACAAATTTTGAGACTATATCCCTCAAGAATAAAAGCACTATAAGTTAAGAAATACCCATATTCCAAACTTCCTCATTGATAGATGTATGACAAAAAATCATTTTATGTCCTTCATGTAAAATATACATTATAAAATGTATCATGCAAAATATGTCCTCTGTCTCCTTCTTCTCCTTCTCCCTTCAATCTTTCCCAGCATCAGGGTCTCTTCCAGTGAGTTGGAAGAGGGTAACAGGATGAGATGGTTGTATGGCATCACGGATACAATAGACATGAACTTGGGCAAACTTAGGGAGATGGTGAGGGAGAGGGAAGCCTGGCACGTTGAAGTCCATGGAGTTGCAAAGAGTCAGACATGATTTGGCTACTGAACAACAACAACAAAATATACAGAAGCTGAAAAAGAATGAATAAATGTAGAAGGTGTTAGATATGCACTTGGATTCAGTGCATAATTTGTAAACATTTGTGTGAGATGTGTAAAATAGTGTATATGATCACATTATATATTAAAACTAAGAATAAAACATCTCCATATTCATGTATATATGTTTAAATGCCTTTGTAAGATCAGAGAAAATAACATGGTAAGTCAAATACCACATTTTTAGCTTTGTGTCCAGAAAATTATGATTATTTTCTATGTTCTTGATGTGATACATTGAACTTTATTACAATTATATTTTTTAAAAAGATTAAACTAAGAAAAGCTTATAAAATTTTTAATTTAGCAAATATTTGCCTTAGAAATAATGAATATAATTGTGGTCAAAATTTGGTAAATTCCTAGGAGGTGTTAAAAAGCAATATTGCCTTCCACTGGTCATTTATTCAAATTAAAGTGAGATATGTGCATGCCTGCTTGCTGTTGGTTCAGTTGTGTCTGATTCTTTGTGACCCTATGGACTATAGCCTGCCAGGCTCCGCTGTCCATGGATTTCTCCAGGCAAGAATCCATGAGATTCTTCAAATTCAACACACTCCAGTGTGTTGTCATTTCCTTCTCCAGGGGATCTTTCCAACCCAGTGGTTGAACCCACATCTCCTATGTCTCCTACACTAGAAACTTGTTTTTTGTTTTTAACCACTAGTGCCACCTGGGAAGTCCAAAACTATATAATACAATGAACAAATAAGGACATTAAAATATTCTAAGATATCAACATTCACCATGGAATGATTTTTTTTTTTTCTATTCATTGTATTCAGTGTATACCACATTACCAGGGTGATGCTGGCCTCATAAAATGAATTTGAAAGTGTTCTCTTTGATGTTTTCTAATGGTTTCTTTATCATTTTCTTCATGCACTGCTTTACTAATTTAGTTTAGTTGTCTATTTGTTGTTGTATTTCACTGAACTAATTTTAAAATAATCATTCTGATTTCTTTGTCAGACAGTTCAAAAATCTCTATTTCTTTAAGATCAGTTATTGAAACTTTATTGGTTTCTGTTGGTGGTATCATATTTATCCGATTCTTTGTTACTCTTGTTTCTTTGTGTTGGCATCTGCATTTGAGTAAGTGATCTCTCTTCCAGATTTTACACATTCCCTTTGGCAGGGAAAGGCCTCCACTAGTCCAATCAGCTTGGGCACTGGACCAATCAACTGGTATTGATAGACAAGCAGGGCTTACTATCAAGGATCTTGGTTGGGCAAGGCCACAACAGTGCTCTGAGATTGGGAGTGAGGGGTCATCAGCTGATTTCCATAATTGGGTTGGCCTTCTGGTTGGGTTCTACATTCAAGTGGAGCTGCTGGATGGGCCTCCTGGTTGGTTGAATGCATTTTGTGGGCAAGGGGTCAATAGCTGGGCTCTGTGGTCACTTCTGGGTGAATGAGGTCTCAGGTTATGTTCCCTGGCAGAGTGAGGCTACTAATTAGACTCTGTAATTGTACAAGTCTGCAGGCTGAGCTCTGCAACTGCTTCTGGTCAAGTGAGGTACCACTTGTTGTTCAGTTGCCCAGTCATGTCCAACTCTTTGTGACCCCATGGACGGCAGCACGTCAGGCCTCCCTATCCCTCACCATCTCCCAGAGTTTGCCCAAGTTCATGTTTATTGCATTGGTGATGCCATCCAGCCATCTCATGCTCTGATGCCCTCTTCTCCTTCTGCTGTAAATCTTTCCCAGCATCAGGGACCTTCCCAATGAGTCCTCTGTTTGCATCAGATGACCAAAATACTGGAACTTCAGCTTTATCATCAGTATTTTTAGTGAATATTCAGGGATTATTCCCTTAAGATTGACTGGTTTGATCTCCTTGCTGTCCAAGGGACGTTCAGGAGTCCTCTCCAGCATGACGGTTCGAAGGCATCAATTCTTTGACATTCTGCATTCTTTCCAGTCCAGCTCTCACAATCGTACATGACCACTGTTAAGACCATAGCCTTGACTATATGGACCTTTTTCAGCAGAGTAATGTCTTTGCTTTTCAACACACTGTCTAGGATTGTCATCCGCTTCCTGCCAAAATCAATCATCTTCTGATTTCATGGCTGCAGTCACTGTCCACAGTGATTTTTGAGCCCAAGAAGAGGAAGTCTGTCACTATTTTCACCTTTTTCCCTTCTATTTGGCATGCAGTAATGGAACCAGATGCCATGATCATAGTTGTTGTTTTTTTTTTTTAATATTTAGTTTTAAGCCAGATCTTTTACTCTCCTTCTTCACCCTCATCAAGAGGCTCTTTATTTCCTCTTTGCTTTCTGCCAGTATAGTATCATCCACATATCCTAGGTTGTTGATGTTTCTCCTGCCTGTCTTGATTCCAGCTTGTAATTCATTCAGCTTGGCATTTCTCATGATGTGCTCAGCATACAGATTAAACAAACAGGTGACAGCAGAAAGCACTGTCATACTCCTTTCTCAATCTTGAACCAATCAGTTGTTCCATCCAGGGTTCCATCTGTTGCTTCTTGACCTGCATACAGGTTCCTCAGAAGACAAGTGAGATGGTCTGGTATCCCCATCTCTCTAAGAGCTTTCCACAGTTTGTCATGATCCACACAGTCAAAGGCTTTAGCATAGTCAATGAAACAGAGATAGATGTTTTCTTCTGAAATTCCCTTGCTTTCTCTATAATTCAATGAATCTTGGCAATTTGATCTCTAGTTCTTCTTCCTTTTCTAAAGCCAGCTTTGACATCTGGAAGTTCTTGGTTCACATAATGCTGAAGCCTAGCATACAAGATTTTAAGCATGACTTTACTAGCATGAGAGATGAGTGCAATTGTCTGATGGTTAGCACATTCTTTGATATTACCCTCCTTGGGAATTGGAATGAGGATTGACCTTTTCCAGTCTTGTGGCCACTGCTGAGTCTTCCAGATTTGCTGACATAATGAATGCAAAACCTTGATGGCATCATCCTTTAGGGATTTGAATATTTTTGCTGGAATTTCATCACATCCACCGTTAGGTATGCCCTAAAATTAATCAGGTCCATAGAGTGGGCTTGATGATTGGATAGGCCATTGGTTGTGCTTCTCCATGTGTAAGGTCACTATCTGCACTCTCTGGTTGGGCAGGGCCTCCAACTATACTGTACTGAGTACAGTTAGGTGGGGCTGCAGACTGTGTTCTGTTGTGTGGCAGGTCACTGTCTATGCTGTGGGCTCATGGTTGTATGGAACTGCAGTCTGTATTCTCATGGGACCACTAGCTGGGTTCTCTGCTAGTCTATGTCCAGCAATTGAGGGGGCCATAGGCTGGGCTGTGCTGCTTGGTGGAGTTGTAGGCTAGGTGGTGCAGTTAGCCAGGTTACCAGGCTGCCCAGGATCACTCGTTATATTCAACAGTTAAGCAGGGCTTCTGGCTTGGTTCCCACCAGAGCAGGTCTGTAGTGTGGTCTCTAGGTCTACCAGGATTCTCTGGTCAGGCTTCCTGGTGTGTGACACTAGAGCCTATGATCAGCGATTAGTGGGTCTGCAAATTCTAATGGGATACAGAATGTTTTAGCAGTGTAGCAGTTAAGTAGAACTTTGAACTTGCTGACCTGTCCAGAATGGCTTCAAGGACAACTGCAGTCAAGCAGAACTACTAACTGAGCTTCCTGACCAGATGGGGCCATCAGCTCAGCTCTGAAGATGAGGAGAGCTACTGGCTGGATCCTTGCTTGACAACTCCTTTAAGCAGGAACCCAGCTGACCAAGATCTGAGCACTAGTTGCTGGAAGCCCTGGCCCTTCTCTGTCTCTTTGGATTTGCAGTGGTTAAATCTGAAGATTTCCCCTTGTAACCATTTGGAAATGAGGTGTGGGTATCCTCTTTGGCTTTCTTTTCCCACTGAGAAATCATAGACCCAAGGCGGGCCCTCCTGGTGCACTTGTTATGACAGCCTGGGAGATAGGTGATGTTATCTAAGTGAAACTGCTCTTATCCTTCTAATGAGGTCCTTCTCAGTCCTCATGATCCAGGAGGGGGCCTAAACTTTATCCAAAGTTTCTGAGATTTCCACAATTGTTACTTACCTATGGATAGTTGACAGTTGGTCTTCTTGTGGTAGGGACTGAAGTTGGGAACAACATATGTCACCATCTTGATGACTTTGCTCTTTCAAATATAAAAATTTACTTAGATGTTTTTCCAAACTAATAGAAAGAGAATTCAGAGTGTCTACCTCATAAAGTATGGCTTCCCAGGTGGTACAGTGGTAAAGAATCTTCCTGCCAATGCAGGAGACACAGGAGATTCAAATCAACCCCTGGGTTGGGTAGATCCCCTGGAGGAGGAAATGACAACCCTCTTCCAGTATTCTTGCCTGGAGAATCCCAAACAGAGGAGCCTGGCAGGCTACAGTTCTTAGGGTCGCAAAGAGTTGGACACAACTGAGTGATGGTGCATGCACACACCTCATAAAGTATAATAATTTCCACTATTTAATATTATACATGAAAAAAAAAATGACAATCCACTCCAGTATTCTTGCCTGGAAAATCCTATGGACAGAGGAGCCTGGTGGCTACAGTCGATGGGGTCACAAGAGTCAGAAATGACTTAGTGATAAACAATAATGACAATAATATTAAATACAAGTATAATGTTAAAAGAGTATGATCTATATTTCAAATGAAATTGTCTCTTTTAATACGATCACACTTTCAAATCATACAAGCCAAATTTATGGAGTCTAGATTATTAGAAGGAAAAAAAAAAATAGCTGGCTACTCCTAAGTCGGTGCCTTCCTGAGTTGCATGAGGCTTCCATGTCTGCCTTACTCATCTCACATGCATATTTATTGAGGAAATCATGGCTGAGCATCTGAAAGCACTTGGAGACCTTAACACATTACATGATAACAGTCAAGCCAGCAATATCAGTAGTTGGCTCCATAACACTAGACTTAATGAAACTAGATTGAAAACACTTGCAATGTGTCACTTTTTCCCTTTGGGCAAAGCTTTATCTAGGCTTTAATATTACCCTGTGTAATTTGCTAGAGAATTTTTGTATAGAACTTCATTAGTAAAGCATCTAACCTTGAAATCACTATTACATAATAACCTGACAGTGTTCTCCACAATGATTCATGGGCTTTTGTTTTTAAGAAAGAAGGAAGGGAGAAAGGAAAGGAAAAGAAAAACAACTCAAATAAACAGTTGTTCTTTTAAATGATTCTCTGAATGTTTCTCCAAGTTTTTGAAGTACCATATCAATATTTTCAGTCTTTCTCTTTCAGAGAAGCAATATGCTTGCAAGTCTAACTCTGGCTCTGTCTTTCAAAATATCAGCTTGCCATGAAGCTAATAATTATACCTAGAGTATTCTCATTTAGCTAATCATTACTTTAATAATTTGAATGAAGTGTTGTCTTCAGATGAGATAATGTGGCAACTGGTTCTCCTTTTTATTCCATTTCCTTGAAAAGACACTCTTCCATGGTAAATCTACTCTTCTAATCATGCTTCTGTTTTACTTGGAAAGTGAGGTCAAGTTATAGTACACAAAGCAAGGAACTTTTCCTCTGATTTGAAGTTTTACTTCTTTTTTTAAGTCTATTCTCACAGCAAATGATTTTCAGGACTCATATTAGGAAGTAGAAATCATGTATCTACTTGTTAAGTAGAAACCCTTACCAATTCCCAAAGTGGAGTTGTTTGAGAGGTTGTTTAGAATTTTCTCCTAAGGACACCAGTAGGAAGTTGTCAAAATTCCCATAATGTTTGTTAATTACACTAGAACTGAATCACCTCATTGGGAATGTCTTTAAAGTTTCCAGCTTGAAATTATAGAAGAGTATCACTCCCCCTCTCCTCAGTAACATTAATGGCATTGGAATCTGTAAATCTTTGTATACAGCATTAGGAAAATAAATCATTTAAAATATTCCCATAGAGTCAACTTCATGGCATGCAATCTGCCCAGTCTCACAAATCTGTGCTTAGAAGGATCCCACATTTGGTTTAATGCTCTATTATTTCCCTCTTGTGTGTGTGTGTTTAGTCATGTCATATTTTTTTTGTGTGTGTGTGTGACCCTGTAGACTATAGCCTGCCCCTCTCCTCTGTCCATTGGATTTTCCCTGCAAGAATACTGGAATGGGTTGCCACTTCCTCATCCAGGGGATCTTCCCAACCCAAAGATCAAACCTGTGTGTCCTGCGTCTTCTGCATTGCAGGCAGATTCTTTACTGCTGAGCCGCCAGAAAAATTATCTCCCTCTTAAAACTCCTAATGATATTGAATGAGGAACCTTGCACTTTGATTTTCCATTGAGTCTCACAATTATGTCATTCATTTGTGATAGTCCTGAGAATGCAACTAGAACAAGTGCTTCTCTTTCTTGGGTCTTCTGTATCTTTAACTTTCCTCTTGACAAATCTGACAATCACTGTAAAAGATTTTATTTAAAAATTATTGCAATAACCTTTCTCAAAAAGAGTCCCCAAATCCCAGGACCTCCCCAAATTTCACTTAACTACTATAACTGATTCCATTGGCTATGTTGAGTAGATTAATGACTGAAACGATACTTATTATTTGGAAGGGTAGTTAATTTTTGGCATAGTAGTAAAGAACTCTGCCAATGCCAGAGACAGAAGAAATGTGGATTCAGTCCCTGGTTTGGGAAGATCCCCTGAAGAAGGGCATGGAAACCCCACTCCAGTATTCTTGCCTGAAGAATCCCATGGACAGAAGAGCCTGGCAGGCTACAGTCCATAGGATTGCAAAGAGTCAGACATGACTGAAGTGAGTTAGCACACAATCACCCTGTATGTATCAGTCTGCCTGTATCAATGTCATATCAGAGTCAGTGTAACAGAAGCTTGAAAAGCAACATATCTAGGTCTAGACAAAAGGAAGAGACTATTTTTAGTAGAAGTGGGGATTTGGTAGAAGGCATGGTCATTGAGATGTATTCAATTAACTCCATTCCCACATCTCTTCTGATTAATTCTCTTGGATAACTGCATTAAATGGAGATAAAGACATATAACTTCTAACTTTGTTCATCTGGAACAGTATGAAAGGCAAACCAGATTGGATGGTAGGAAAAAAAAAAAAAAAACGGTCTGCAGTTACAGGTTTGCAATGAAAAAGGCAGTGGAGGGTAATGATAGGGATCAAAAGGGTGACCTTAACTCACCTGGTCAGCTAAAGAAGCCACTCAAGTTGTCACATAAATATGGCAATTCTCTAGTGTTTTCCCAGATAAGTCAAAGTGCATTCAGAGTAAAATGGTTCCTTCTGCTTTAGATAGAGAACTGCAGTGTAGCATCTCACAACTTAATTTAAACCTTTCTAAACACAATCTAGAGGAAACAGAGATCAAATTGCCAACATCCATTGGATCATCGAAAAAACAAGAGAGTTCCAGAAAAACAACTATTTCTGCTTTGTTGACTACCAAAGCTTTTGTGTGGGGGACAACAATCTGTGGAAAATTCTTAAAGAGATGGGAATACCAGACCACCTTACCTGCCTCCTGAGAAATCTGTATGCAGGTCAAGAAGCAACAGTTAGAACTGGACATGGAACAACAGACTGGTTGGTTCCAAACTAGGAAAGGAGTATGTCAAGGCTGTATATTGTCACCCTGCTTATTTAACTTATATGCAAAGTGCATCATGAAAAATGCCAGGCTGGATGAAGCACAAGCTGAAATCAAGATTGGAGAAATATCAATAACCTCAGATATGCAAATGACACCACCCTTATGGCAGAAAGGGAAGAAGAACTAAAGAGCCTCTTGTTGAAAGTAAAAGAGGAGAGTGAAAAAGTTGGCTTAAACCTCAACATTCAGAAAACAAAGATCATGGCATCTGGTCTCATCACTTCATGGCATATAGATGGGGAAACAATGGAAACAGTGACAGACTTTATTTTCTTGGGCTCCAAAGTCACTGCAGATGGTGATTGCATCTATGAAAATAAAACATACTTGATCCTTGGAAGAAAAGTTATGGCAAATCTAGACAGAATATCGAAAAGCAGACATTACTTTGCCAACAAAGCTCCATCTAGGCAAAACTATGGCTTTTCCAGTAGCCATGTATGGATGTGTGAGTTGGACTGTGAAGAAAGCTGAGAGCCAAAGAATTGATGCTTTTGAGCTTGAGAGTCCCTTGGACTGCAAGAAGATCAAATCAGTCAATCCTAAAGGGAATCAGTCCTGAAGGACTGATGTTGAAGCTGAAACTCCAATACTTTGGCCACCAGATGTGAAGAACAGACTCCTTGGAAAAGACCCTGATGCTGGGAAAGATTGATGGCAGGAGGAGAAGTTAACTGAACTGAACTGAAACACAGTCTATTCAAAAACTTTCTGATATGAATGAATGAGAATTTTCTATTTTAGTCTATCAGTCAGGTCAGCACATTCACTCAGTGGTGTCTGACTCTTTGCAGCCCAATGAACTGCAGCATGCCAGGCTTCCTTGTCCATCACCAACTCCCAGAGCTTGCTCAAACTCATGTCCATCGAGTCTGTGATGCCATCCAACTATCTGATCCTCTTCTGTTGTCCCCTTCTGTTTCTGCCTTCAATATCTTGCTTAAAGAATCCAATTTTCTCATATTAAAAAGAACCACTGGTAATTTAAAAATAAAATTAGTTTTCATGATTGGTAAAATTAAACATAGCCTTTTCCCATGTTTTAGTAAAATATGTAACTCCAAAATCAGACATGAGTGTTATTCTCAAATAATGTCACAAGAAAAACTCTATTAATTATTCAAGCATATTGAATAACTTCATATATATATATGTATGCATATATATAATCTTGATAAAGTATATATATCCAGTTTACAATATAAACTGCAATTATAATAGTCAGTTATATAAAGCTATATAAAGTTATATAAGCTATATAATAGCTTTTATAACTTATCCTTCATATACCACTCTTTGATCCCTCAAGAATGATCAATCTATTGGCAGCAAAGTACTTTGTGTATGATATAATTGGTTCAAAATCCCATGAGAAAACAAATACTTTGTTAAAATCAGACTAATATTAAGTACAAACTTCAATTTGGAAATTTTAAAAAATATTTAAAAATCTACCAAATTAAGTAATGCCTTCCCACACATATTTTCTGTGTCAAAACATTTTTCTTACAATGAGGCAGATATTTCAGGAGGGAAAAAAATCAGAAGAATAGGACGTTGCTGCTCCATTTTGGGGGCAGGGGCATATAATTGCAGTGCTTAGGGATACCTAGATTTTACACTCCTCCCCCATTTCGTTATCTTTCTGAAAGGTAAAAGCTTTTGGTTATCAAATTGACTTAGAGCTTTAGATCCAGTTATTTCATGTGGTCTTTAGTCATACAATGGTAGAGGATGCACATACTCTTGTGGATGAGCCTATCTAAGCCTGACAGGCAGAATTTATTTTCTCTAACATAATTGTGGGATCAGAAATGTCCTCTGTTACTCCCTTCCTTCACCTCTCCATCTCTGCCTGCTTTCTCTTTCTCATCTCTCTCAGTATTTCTTTCTCTTTCCCCAATCTTATTTTCAATGCATCTAAGGTATTCAATTACAGATAATGATAGAGTTCTTCAAAAGACATATCATATAATTTATTTTTATTTTATTGTACCATGTAGCTTTCTTGTGGAAAAGAGACAAATGTAATTTGATTTAACTTTCTAAGAAGTTTATAGGAGAAACATTCACAGTGCTGACAAAAAAAGGGATTTTTCCTATTTTTATCCATTGACACGAAAAAGTTAGATTTCAAGATTATATTTAAAATGTATTAACATATTTTGGTTATAAAGTCTCATAAATTTTATTCTACAGTTTAAATGTGATGCAGAAACCATTCTATTATTCTATGTATGCAGAGTCCGATGAAAGTGAAAGTGATTGTCACTCAGTCATGTCCAACTCTTTGTGGCCCCATGGACTATACAGTCCATGACAATCTCCAGGCCAGAATATTGGAGTGGGTAGCTTTTCCCTTCTCCAGGGGATCTTCTCAACCCAGGAATCAAACCAGAATCTCCTGCATTGCAGGGAGATTCTTTATTAACTGAGCTATCAAAGAAGAACAGTCTAATATTACAGATATTATCTACACATGACAACTGAGCACTTGAAATGTGGCTAGTCTAAATGGAAAATTGAATCTTAAAATTTGTTTAATTTTAATTATTCTAAATATACATGTAAACAATAGCATGTAGCTAGTTGCTACCATATTGGAATAGCACAGTCTTATCATGAAAAATATGAGCAACTTTTCTATATTTTCAGGGTACTATAAAACCATGGTGGAACTAAGAAAAGGATAATTCAGTTCATAAAGTTAAAGCTTTATGATTGCAACATTTTATACTTATAATCTATTAATGCTTTACGTTCCACAAGTCATTATTTTAACCACCAGTACCATTTTTCATTAATCAAAATTAAAATTATGCAAACTCTATGCTCACAAAAATAGGCAAAATCATTCAGTATTATATGATATATATGTTTATAATTTTGACTATTACACATAAGTGAAGATAAGAATTATTATTTCATTTTAAAGAGGAAGTGAGATTATAGGCAAGGATATACTAGGTAAGCAAAGATTCTAAGTAGAGGAAACAATCTGGACAAAGTCATGTATAGAACAAATGTGAATATAGGAAAAACATTGATTTATAGAGAAATAATAAGTGATAGCTGAACATAACAATAATAGATTTGGACTGAAGAAAAGATTAGAAAGATGTGTTACTTTTTTAATACTTTGTACCAGTTACCACAAAATTAGTAGCTTGAAACAACAAACAATTATTCTTGCTATTTCCATGAGTTAGGAGTAGGTACATAGCTTAGTTGTGTTCTCTGTTGAGCCTCATAAGCCTGAAATCAAAGTAAAAGTTGAATTTCATTCTATCCATAGGTTTGACTGGGGAATATTGTTCCCAGGCTCATTCAGGTCTTTGTCACAATTCTTTTTGTTGTGGTATCTGACTGAAGGCTCCAGCTTCCTACTCACTGTCAATTGGAAGCCACTCTGAGGTTCTGGAGGACGCCCTCTGTTCCCTACAACATTACCTTCTCCATAGACAATTCACATTTTCTATTAGCTTAGTCAAAGCCAAGGGCAAAACTTACCTCTACAATCACCTGCAATGGAGTTTGATATAATGTAACTTAAGATATCTGCATCCTATCTCCTATGTCACATTCTTTTGGTTAAAAGAAAGTCAGGGATTCTACCTGCACTCAAGGAAAGGGGGTTATATTACAGTAAAACTTATTAGGGATCACCTGAGGTGTGTCAAGCACAAAAATCTAATCAGGATTTAGGTATGGTGTGTATTAGACTTAATTGGACATCAAGTATTTTTGAGTTGAACACCATATATTTTGAGTTAAAAAGACGTGCTTTGCAGACATAAGTTATGGTATGCAATGGAGAGACTCATGTTTTCACTAAATTGAGGGAATAAAATCAGAGGGTTTTTTGTTGTTGTTGTTGTTTGTTTACTTTGTTTTGATAGAACTAAATCCAATGGATCAATTATTTAAAAACACCTTGCCTTACTACAGACAGGTATCAGGTAATGAAGCCGTATATTTGAGTGCCAAATTCTGTAGTTTGAGAAAGCCAGTGCATTAACTAAGGAAGCTAAAGGGAATGAGGACACTGATTCTCTTTTTCTTAGAAGTATGAGCAGCAGTACAGGTGTCAGGCGTGTCAACCATCCATCTGTAACTGGAGAGAGGAAAACAGGTTAACAAAGAAAACAGGAATGACAAACAAAATAAACAACATATATTCCCTAAAGTAAAATGTTAAAATATCTATGGTGCAATTTCTTTCAAGATTAAAACATTTTTTTAAGTATTTTATCAATAGTCCCAAGTGCTTAAATGTAAGAAACAGGTTAATGGTTGCCTAGATTTAGAAAATTGGGGAAGGATTTGCTAATGGGTCCAGGTGTCTTTGGGAAAGATAATAAAACTCTCAAAACCTAAATGGCATGATACTTGAACAACTGTGAATATAGGAAAAGCATTGATTTATACACTAAATAGGTAAATTATATGGTGTGTGATTTATATCTTAAACCATTATATAGAAAAAAAAATCTTACTGAAAGAAAATTGTTATTTATAAAACCTTCTCATATATAGATATTTTTCATATTCCTGAAGTTTGAGGTATAAGGATCTTTGGACATAATGAAAGAATGTGTTGATGCCTAGAATAAATATGTATATGTATATATATATACACACACATACATATATAAAATATAAAAGTCATAGCAGTAGATGGAATGAGATAAAATTGTATGAATCATATACAACAATTTATAAGAACATTTGTTCAAAACTACATAGGACAAAGCCAAGGAAAAGTTGAAAAACCACATTAAAATGAACAAAAAAAAGAACTGTAGGCCAGGCCTGGGTGTATCCTACATTCACAGCATACTGGGAAGGTGCTCCCATGGCAGCCATTTTGCCTTATGGACTCCTCTATCGAGAAGACTTTTCCACCTCAGAACTGGCTGAAAGCGTTGACAACTGTGTTGCCAGCATTTTCTTTGGCATATATCAGGACAGGTGGTAGCAACCATCCAAACAAAGCATCATGATTTCATCCATACAATTGTTTTTTTTGAGTAAATAGGCTGGAACCGAAACCCTACCCCATGAAAAAAACACAATTATGTGCAGTGAGACAACAAGAGCATTTGAAAACACCGTCTCAGTAGTGTGTGATCTGTAGAATTATGCACAAATACTTATTCTGACCTTGATGTAAATGGAAAAGGAGATACAATTTCAGATGTCAAAATATTTTTGAAAGATATTAATCAAATGGAGGAGTAGCAGTAAACTCAACAAATAAGCGAACCAGGCCTGCAGAATGGAATATTAAATAGAATTGAGTGCTTGATCAGCAAAATTAGGTACAGGCTCAGGATGTGGAAGCACAAGAAGTATACAGATAGATTTTTTTTCCTACCAGACGGAAGATTGTTCTCTAGAGAAAACACACATTTCCGGAGAAATACCTATAGGTACATGTGAAAAAAAAAAATTATGATGAAATGAGAAAGAAAGAGTATGAATCCTGATTTTATGGAAGTTGACTGTAAGAGATTTTTTTGCAACACTTTTCCAGAGTTTACTTATAGAAGTGTCACAAAGAATTAAGACCAAATTTAAACAATCTTCTGAAACAGTTTGTCTTAGAGGCAAATAATAATAATAATAACTAAAAATTCAGATTCTGACAAATAAATGTGCTACTGAAGCAGATTGAATAGTTGGTTGAATAATTAAGATAATAAGCAGATCAAATAATTAGGATCTAAAAAAAGGTAAAGGAGTCCTAAGGAAATGATGAAATTAGTAAATAGTTTAAAAAAGACAGATATTTCTTAGATCTACACCCTTGATGATTAAAAGCATTGCTGCCTTGTTAAAACAAATAGAAGTTTGTGAAGTGGGAAGTAAGTGGAACTCTTTTTATAGTAGGATATTCTCAATCTGGGCAGAAAACCATTTTTGCAAAAATAATATTTGGATTTTGAAAAACTAGAACTCTTGTGGATTTTTTTTTAATGAATGAAAGAAAAGAAACTTAAAATTCCAGTTATAAAGAGTGATTAAAAATAAGGAGCAAGAACAAGGAGAAAGAGAAAATGATTTGGTGAGAAATATAAACAATGACTGTGGAAAAGAAGATGGACTTACACGGTGGTTCAGTGTTAAAGAATCTGCTTGAAATACAGGAGACACAAATGTGGGTTTGACTCCTGGATTGGGAAGATTCCCTGGAGAAGGGAATAGCAACCCACTCCAGTATTCTTGCCCAGAAAATCCCATGGACAGAGGAGCCTGGTAGGATACAGTCTATAGGGTTGCAAAGAGTCAGACACAACTGAAGTGACTAAGCATACACACATACATGGAAAAGAAGATGAGAGGCAGAAAGAGAAAAAGAAAGGGTTTGTGATGGAGAAATAAGAAAGTTGCTCATGAACTATATACACAAGCTGAACTTCTGAATGAAGAGGCAGCAGATCTCAGAATCACAAAAAAAGATCATGAAGTGGAGCATGAAGGTGAAGCAAATAGAGGAAGAAGCAGATGCCAGAATAGAGGAGAAAAACATGAGTATAGATAACAAGATCAACAAGTTAATATGGAAAGCCATGCAAGCACAGAAACAAAGGTTGGAATAGAGAAAAATAATATCCAAGGATAAAGACAAGAAGAAATCTAGTGATTAAAAGATAAGAAGAAAAATAGATAAATAATGTGAAGTTAGGATTCAATGAGTTGAAAGAAAGCAACACTCAGAATGAGGCCAATGGGATCAGTGAAGGCATTAAATCTAAAGATAACACTCAATTCAATGAAAGCTAATGTGGTAAGACCTCAGAACAAACAGAGGACTATTGTGCGAATATTTTTAGAATAATATTGAATGTGGCACAAAATAGTGACATTCAAATGAAATGAAAGAAAGCTATAATAAAGTAGAAAAAAAGTATCAAGCAGTTCTTTTTAATTAAAAGTTAATGCAGGACTGATTGTGACTACCAGATTTCAGAAAATGTGCTAATATTATATATGCCACTGATAACTGTTCATGGAGTTCTTGTAGCTAGAATACTAATGTGGTTTCCCATTACCATCTCCACTGGACCACATTTTGTCAGAACTTTCCACAGCTGCATGTAAAAAATAAAATTATATATTTTCTCATACCAGATACAAAAGTAAACTCAAAATGGTCTAAAGGGTTAAATGTAAGACCGGAAGTAATGAACGTTTTAAAATAAAAATAATATAGACAGCACACTCTTTGGGATTAGCAATATCGTTTTGAATGTTTCTTCAGGCAGCGGCAAAAAAAAGCAAAACAAGCAAATGCAACCAAGTCAAGCTAAAAACCTTTTTCACAGCCAAGGAGACTATCAACAAAGCAAAAAAGGCAGACTGATGAATATAAGAAGATATTTTCAAACTATTCTGCATTAAGAAAATTTTTGAAATTATATCTCCATTAAGAAGATATTTTCAAAGTATATCTCCATTATATCTTTAATGGAAAATATATAAAGAATCCATACAACTCAATATGAATACCAAATAAGTAAATAAATAAACAAATAATTCCATTAAGATGGGCAGGAGGATTGCTGGAATTTGGGGGACAATGGATACATGTGTATGTATGGTTGAGTCCCTTTGCTTTTCATCTGAGATTATCACAACATTGTTAATCAACTACATCCCAATACAAAACCATTTTTTTTAATGGTCAGGAAAAGATGAAAATAAATTTTTCCAGAGAAGACAAATAGATGGCCAACAGGCACATGAAACACAGTTCAACATTACTAATAGGGAAATGCAAATCGAAACAATGAGCTATCACCTCATATCTGTCAGAACGACTATCATCAAAAAGACAAGGAATAATGAATATTTGCAAAAAATGTGAAGAAAAAGGAACTCTTTAAACTTTGATAGAGTGTAGTTGATATAGTCATTATTGAAAATAGTATAGATGTTCAAAACATTAAAATGTTTCTGATGATCCAGCAATTCCACTCCTGAATATTAATCTGAAGAAAATGAAAACATAGATTTGAAAAGATATATGAACCTCAATATTCATTGCAGAATTATGAGCAATAGCCAAAATACATTGTCATTTATGAAAACGTGTGGACCTAGAGAGGATTATTCTAAGTCAAATAAGACAGAGTAAAACAAAAACTGTATATTTTCACACATATGTATGTCTAAAAAATAAACTAGATAAACAAATATAACAAAACAAAAATAGACTCACAGATACAGAGAACTAGTGTTTGCCAGAAGAGAAGCAGTGAAATGAGAAATGAAATAGTTGAAGGGAATTAAAGGTACAAATTATCAATAATAAAATAAGTAAAGCACATAAAATATTGTCAATAGTATTATAATAACTTATATGGTGCATAATCTATAAAAATATCAATCACTATGGTGTATACTTAAAATTCATATAACAAAGTCAACAGTTAAAAAAACAAAAGCAAAAGCTTTTGTTTTGGTAAATCATGCATTAAATCCATAAAAGTTATATTCATGTGAATACTTTAGGATAATTGATAGACCTATATCACTAGTTTTTTTTATATTTTCTATAGTATGACATATAAGTTATGTATATGTTATATATTATGTTTTACTATTTAGTAATGTACATTAATAATTATTTTATATATGTTAGTCACTACATTTTATGAAGAATCAATAAAATCCAAGTTTAACTTGAAAGTGTTTTCTCCCAGGAGGTCAAGCTATTTTAATGACCCAGAGGTGTGCATTTTATCTTTGCCAATAAGATCAACGTCAAATTGGGTAGGTTGGTCAAACAGTTAGCCCACAATATTTAAGTTTATATTTCTCTTATTAACCTTTTATCAGATATATTTTCTTTATTAATATGCTATATATTCTGTGGAGTACTTCTGGTAATCCATTAAAAACAGCAAGATAATAACAAAAATAAATCTCCTAACAGCAATAGCAAAACCAGTGTCACCTAATGCTTAAGCAGAGCGTATAGAATTAGTATAACAATATGTGCATTGCTAAAATTCAAGAAAAAATTCAGGACAAGCCAAGATGTGAATAGCTACAGGCAGGCTGGATTCAGGAGATGGTTTACAGTACTGCCATGGACCACTGATTCTTTTGTACTTTCCGTTTCCTCCCTTTTTGAACCAGCAATGTATATTATTGCTCTCCTATGCTTGTCAAACCATGATATGTAAGAAGCATTTATGGTAGATATTTTGTCTCTACTTTTACAGATCTGTAGATGAAAAGGAATACTGCAGTAGTCTGTACTAAATAACCAAATAAATAATAAACTAAATAAATAATAACTAAATAAACTACATGCAGGAGTCTCATGTACACATTAACCTAATTTAAATGATGGTATCTTGGGATTTTCAAGCGACAGTGTAACAGGATGAATCTCTTGGAAATTTTGGGAGAAGAGTAAATGTATTTTGCATTTGGGAGGGACATGAGTCAAGGGGTTTAAAAGCTGGACTGTCACAGATAGACTTTAGAATGTGGCCTTGATGTTCACACCTTATATAATATTCTTTGCTCAAGTATGAATGGGGCATGTGACTTCCTTGTAAAATAAAATAAAGATGATGGTATTTAACTCCTATGATTAAGTTAGATTATACTGCAAAGGAAATAAGATGATAGCTGTAAATCTAAATTTATATATGACTCCACCTGCAGTATATACAAAACTCTCAAGATTCTTTCCTTGTTGGCTTAGAGGAAGTGAGACATCATGTTGTGAAAGGACCTATAGAGAAATCCAAATGGCCTATATCTGCTGAAAGACTTTGAGAGTAAGGAGATGAGTTTGGTCAACCACCAGAATAAGTTTGGAAGCACATTCTTCTCCAATTTTCTCTTCCAGATGTAAAAGTAGCTCAGACAACACTTTGATGGCAGGCTTGTGAGTTTTTCATATAGACCCAAGAAAATTGAGAGATAGTGAATATATGTATAGTTTTAAGCTGTGAAAATTGTGAAGAAATATTATACATCAATAGAAAATTACTATACCACTGTCACAGTTACCCAGAACTGACATACTTCCCAAGATACTTCCCATACATCCCATTTTAAATCTGAGACATCCTTGAGCAAGCTGGGGCACACTGGTCTTCCTAAAATGCCTTTATTTTTGGTTGGGTCTAGTGTGCATCTTAAAGTATACTTGGTATAATTTTTGCAAAATTTCTATATAAATAACAAATTTTTCAGGACGTGCTTTGTAGTATTTTTGGAAAAAGAAAGTCCCTGAATATAGTGGTTGAATTAAAATAAGTGTGCTATATTCCTAAAAACAATGTTAAAACCAGTCAGTAATCTTTTAGAATAGTCAAACATTTAAACATTTAACAAAGTCAGTGGCTGAACGAAATCAATTTAAAAAGCAAGTGTATTTCTGCATACTAGTAGCAGTAATCTGAAAGTGAAGTTTTAAAACAATATGATTTACAACGGAATAAAAAATCATCATATACTTAAGAATAAATCTAATGAGAAATGTGCAAGTTTTCCACAATGAAACATACAAAAATTTGTTGAATAAAGATCAGTAAGATCTAAAAAAATGAGTGCATAAATTAGAAGACTTGCTGTCATTCACTTGCCCATTCTATTAAAACTTATCTATAAATTTAATGACTTTGGAACCCAAACCCCAGATAGTTTTGTTGACAAAACTGACAAGTTGATTTTAAAATCTGTGTGGAAATGCAAAAGATATAAAACAACCATAAAATTTTTGAAAAAGATGAATATTTTAGGACCTACACTTTTCTGAGTTCAGGGATTGTCATAAAACTGTAGTAATCAGAATAAAATTATGGTGTCAGTATACAAAATGTAGCAAATAAACCAAGAAAATAGAAAATTCTGAAATAAACTATGACAAATTTATGATCAACTAATAGTCAATCAAGATTCCAAGTCAATGAGGACATAAAAGTTATTTTTAACAAATTGTGCTTAGAGCTACCAAAACTTTGTACAGGGCAAATCAAACCTCAAATTCTATCATACTCTGTGCACAGAAGCTAATTTCACAGAAATCACAGACTTAAAAGCTAAAATCACAAACCTTTCAGAAGAAAATACAGTAAAATATTTTGATTACATTTTTTTGTTGTTGTTTAGTTGCTAAGTCATGTCTGACTCTTTTGCAACCCCATGGACTATATATAGCCCACCAGGCTCCTCTGTCCAAAGAATTTCCCAGGCAAGAATCTTGGAGTGATTGGAGTGAGTTGCCATTTTTTCTCCAGGTGATCTTCCTGACCCAGGGATCCAATCTGTGTCTCATGCATTGGCAGACAGGTTCTCTATCACCGAACCACCAGGAAAGCCCTGATAACATTAATGCAGGCAAATATGTTTTCAGACAAGAAGTAAAAAGCAGTGAATTTGAAAGAATAAAAGTGATAAACTGCAGTTATCCAAAACTTAAAATATCTACTAATCAAAAGACATTATTAAGAAGTGAATGTGTAAGCTACAGAATGGGAAAGAACTATTTCTTTAAGGACACTTCTGGTTAATAGAAATGTTCTCTATTTACATTGGGTTGAGTTATGCTATATATGATTGTCAAAAGAAAAAATATATCAGTTGGAAATATAGTATTAATTAAGACATGATACTCAGAAGTACGAAGATAGACATATTTAATGAAATGAAATTTACATTTTAATAGCCAAAAATATCCCATCCAAAGGCAAGTGAAGACAATGATCTGTAAAAATCATTTGAGATGATGATAATTGTAGAAAATTGGCATAAAGTATATGGTCATATAACAATAATAGACAAATTAAAATGATGTTCAAATGAAAGAAATTTCCTCAAACTTAGTAACAGTTTATGAAAACAAAAAGAAATCTCATTCACACTCATCAGTTTAGCAAAAAAACAAAAAAAACTTAAGGACCTGTTACACATATTAGGGTTGGAGCTTCGAAAAATAATAACAAATGCATTCCTTTTTAATATTTTTGGCAGAATTGTGAAGTGTTGTATCAGTGGAGGAATATTCTCTAGGCAGCTATAAATATTACAAATATAGATATTTTTTAAATGAGAGCTTGTAATTTTGGCACAGTTGATATTCTGGCTAGATCTTTGTTTGTGGTGGAATCTGTGCTGTGGGATATTTAGAGCATCTCTGGCTTGCACCCACACTCCCAAGTATGTAAGCTTAAATTGTCTCTCAACATTATTCAATATTCTGTGGAGGACGAAATTGCCCATGGTTAGAACTACAGTTTTAAGTTAACCTCTCAAAAGTTTTTGTTGCATTATTATAGTAGCAGATTTGCTAAAAAAAAAAAATAAAAATAAAAAAAAAAGGCAACCAAAGCATCAATAGTGCAATAGTGTAGTGACACTATGTAATCTTAGGAGGCCACCAAGATAATGATTCAGCATTATCCTGGTTGATTAGAGGAACTTCCATAAGGTACTACTGAATAGGAAGAAAAGAGGGAAACAGCCTAGAAAAAAAGATTGTCCTAAAATACTCCTTGTACTTATGATTTTCAAAGGATTCTATTCCTGCATTTGAATTAAACTTGTATCAATCTGCACATAAATAAATAAAATTAAGGTAGAAAAAAACAAATCCGGCATGGTTGTGACTGGTCAATCTATCAGTCTGTCAGCCTGTTTATAAAACCAAGATCAGCAGATGTTCTAATGAGGTGACACAACAGGTAAAGAAACAATATTAATTTCTAGGTGTATCTGAAAGATACAGAATGACTTTGTTTTAACAATATATTAGAAGTGATTTAATTTTAAAACTCTTTCCTCCAATTATCATACTTCTTTCTGCATTTATGATTTCATTTTGGGAAGCAAAATGATTATGTGGTCACTTAACAGTTATACACTCGAGGCCCTTGCCAAGTGTTGAAGGGTGTTTTTAATAAGAGCCAAGATGTGCTGGCACTCTCTTCAAATTCATTCCCCGGTTCAATCAGACAGCACTCAGACTAGCAGACACACAAAGGCAGTCTGAGGCCAATGCCAACATGTATTCTTTCAGGTTCTGCCAGCTTTTGCCCAGACTGCATGTTGAGTAATGAACAGCCTGCCACATTAGTGGCAGTATCTTGGTACCTGTCCACAAATCCCATTTTTTCACCTAGTGAGCCAGAGGTGGAATGAACTATCAAGAATTATGGAATACACTGTCATGTCCTGGTGTCCACGTGCCCTGGAGATCTGCTATGGACCCATTTTAAAAAACATTCTAAGAGAGTGAAATAAATTAACCACATAGAGTATGAATTAAGACCTCAATATCCTTAGTTCAAATCGCAGCTCTAACACTTACCTAGAAGTGTGAACATGGACAAATTACTTAGTGTCTCAAAGCCTTTTCTTCTCTAAGCAATTTGCAAAATGATATATCATATTACCTACTTGGTTGTTTTATTACAAAGAGTTAATATTCTTAAACCACTTAGACCAGCACTTATATAATCATTATATAAATGTTTGTTATTACTATTATTCTGCTATTGAAAATATTGAGACTATAGGAATGTAAGTTGTCATAAAACATATATATTAACTAATAAAAAATATTATTTTTATTATTCTCTTGTGTTGATGAAGCTAAAAGATGTGTGGATCCTTGATTAAGTGGGACATTAACAAAATGAAATGATTTTTTAGACATGAGGAAGTAAAAGTAAAATAGTACAGATTACATAGACATCATGAAGAGAGTTAAAAAAGCTATGTGTCCTGTTACTTTACTGAGCTTCTATCATAGAATATATGAAATAGACCATAAATGTCAGTATACATAGGAGTCTTTGAACAACAGACATTAAGTCTGCTCACCCTGGGAGATTGTGATTCAGTGAATATGATATACAATAGAAGTAACAAACAGACTCAAGGGATTAAATCTGCTAGACAGAGTGCCTAAGAACTATGGACAAGGTTCGTGACATTGTACAGGAGGCAGTGATCAAAACCATCTCCATGAAAAAGAAACGCAAAAAGGCAAAATGGTTGTCTGTGGAGGGCTTACAAATACCTGAGGGGGGGTGGGGAAAGAGAAGCTAAAGGCAAAGGAGAAAAGAAAAGATATACCCATTTGAATGCAGATTTCCAAAGAATAGCAAGGAGAGGTAAGAAAGCCTTCCTCTGCAATCAGTGCAGAAAAACAGAGGAAAACAATAGAATGGGAAAGACTAGAGATCTCTTCAGGAAAATTAGAGATACACAGGGAACATTTCATCCAAATAAGAGCACAATAAAGGACAGAAATGGTAGGGACTTAATGGAAGCATAAGATATTAAGAAGAGGTGGCAAGAATACACAGAAAAACTGTACAAAGAAGATCTCAATGACCCAGAAAACCAAGATGGTGTGATCACTCACATAGAGCCAGACATCCTGAAATGTAAAGTCAAGTGGGCCTTAGGAAGCCTCATGATGAACAAAGTTAGTGGAGGTGATGGAATTCCAGTTAAGCTATTTTAAATCCTAAAAGTGAAGCTCTTAAAGTGCCACATTCAATATGCCAGCAAATTTGGAAAATTCAGCAGTGTCCACAGGACTGGAAAAGGACAGTTTTCATTCCAATCCCAAAGAAAGGCAATGTCAAATAATGCTCAAAGTACTGCACAAGTGTACTCATTTCACAAGCTATCAAAAAAGCAGTGCTCAAAATTCTCCAAGCCAGGCTTCAACAGTACATGAACCACAAAATTCCAGATGTTCAAGCTGGATTTAGAAAAGGCAGAGGAACCAGAGATCAAATTGCCAACATTCTTTGGATCATCATAAAAGAAAGAGAGTTCCAGAATATCTTTTTCTGCTTTATTGACTATGCCAAAGCCTTTGGCTATGTGAATCACAATAAGCTGTGGAAAATTCTTCAAGAGATGGGAATACCAGACTACCTTACCTGCTTTCTGAGAAATCTGTATGTAGGTTAAGAAACAACAGTTAGAATCGTACATGGAAAAGTGGATTTGTTTCAGATTTGGAGAGGAGTATGTCAAGTCTGTGTATTGTCACACTGCTTATTTAACTTACATACAGAATACTTCATGTGAGATGCCGGGCCAGATGAAGCACAAGCTGAAATTGAGATTTCCAGAAGAAATATCAATGACCTTAGATATGCAGATGACGCCACCCTAATGGCAGAAAGCAAAGAAGAACCCAAGGGCCTCTTGATGAAAGTGAAAGAGGAGAGTAAAACAGCTGACTTAAAACTCAGCATTCAAAAAATGAAGATCATAGCATCTGGTCCCATCACTTCATGGCAAATAGATGGAAACAGTGACAGACTTTATTTTCTTGGACTCAAAAATCACTGCAGATGGTGACTGCAGTCATGAAAGATGCTTGTTACTTGGAAGAAAAGCTCTAAACTATCTAGAAAGCATATTAAAAAGCAGAGACATTACTTTACCAACAAATGTCCATCTAGTCAAGGCTATTGTTTTTCCAGTAGTCATGTATGGATGTGAGAGTAGGACTATAAAGAAAACTGAGAACCGAAGAATTGATGCTTTTGAACTGTGGTGTTGGAGACTCTTGAGGGTCCCTTGGATTGCGGGAGATCAAATGAGTCAATTCTAAAGGAAATCAGCCCTGAATATTTATTGGAAGGATTGATACTGAAGCTGAAACTCCAATACTTTGGCCACCTGATGCAAAGAACCGACTTATTTGAAAAGACTCTGATTCTGGGCAAGATTGTTGCAGGTGGAGAAGGGGACGACAGAGGATGAGATGATTGGATGGCATCACTGACTCGATGTACATGAGTTTGAGCAAACTCTGGGAGTTGGTGATGGACAGGGAGCCTGGCCTGCTGCAGTCCCTAGGGTTGCAAGAGTGGTCATGACTGACGACTGAACTGAACTGACTGAACTGAATGTGGTATGGGTTCAGGGAAAAGGGATAGTTAAGAAGCTTGTAAGTAGCTCTTAGGATCAACCTGGTGTGGATATCACTGATACAGAAGAGATTTAGTTAAGTGATTGACCCTGCTTTGTCCCTGGTCTAAGTTCTAAGAAGGCTTGGAGAGCCTATAAAAATGTCAACATGTGTGACTTGGTTGATAAATGCCAAGTCTGTATTTCTATCATATGCTTAAGAGCATTCTGTCTTTATTTGTATTAAATGTTATAAAATTGTTTAATTCCTCTTCTGGCCATCAAACTGTGCAGCTTGTCAAGTGGAAGACCTGACAACTAGATGACAATGACAAAACCAAATGAGCATATCTTGAGATAAGTCCTTTTATAGAATTGATTGTTTAAATCAATTAATTTTAACATAAAATGTTTCATGATTTTTATAAATATATAATGGTTCTTATTTTCTACATGTATATGTTTATTTTTTTGGTGAAATAATTCCAGTTGAAAAGCCCTTATAATTTCAAAAAGTATGTTTGTGCCAGTACATTGAATAGAGTAGTGACATTAAAGGAACAGTAAAGTTGGCAGTGGTCTTGATTAGCTGGACTAATTCTCGGTTCATAGCTGAGAAGGCGAGGAGGCTAAGGCTCTCAAATGTTAATTGACCTTTACAAGGTCCCAGATCTCGTTAGTGGCTTTCCAAGTGCTAGAATACTATTTGTCTGACTGCAAAGCCAATATATTTCACTAAGCTCTTTGCCCTTCGTGTAATACTGAATTTGCATTTTTGCTGTTGTTGTTGCATTTTTATTAATATTTGGGGAGATAATTTAGAAGTTATACAAATAAAAATTTTTATGATTAAATGTGATATTGAAAACTTAATGGAAGAATTTAAATAACTCTTTGAACATCATTAATTTGCTAATCCCAAATACTTTTTTGTCTGTGAATGAGGAGCCTATTTAATATGACCTTTTGAATATAAGCAGATGAAATTGAATCTACTTTCCTCACTGTAAATGTTGTAGCAAGAAGACTGTTGGCTGTTGCTTAAGTGATCTAAGAATCTTCTCTGATATTTTTTTTTCCTCCTTTACCCAGATTGAGTTAATTCCCTTCATAGAGCATGTTAGGAAGCCATACAGAGCTGAACTGTGCCAGCTCTGTAAATCGTCCCCATCTCAGTTTAGACCAAGCCGAACAGATGCAGCCTCTGCTAGGTAAGAAATGGCCATCTAGAAGGGCACCTGTAAAGAACAGGTTAATAGAAACTTTTCCAGAACAAGATTTTTAAAAGAATAATAAATACGGACTGAATTCTACTTGACCTTTTATTTAATGAGAGGAAAGTCTTTGACAAAAAAAAAAAAAAAAACAAACATGAAACCTAAGAAGATAAATATCACAGAAAGGGCACAGAACATGTGCAGAGCTCACATGGCTTCTATTTCATTGGATACAATATTACTTTTTTTCTTAACATTTAGTGCTTATGATGTAATTCCTAATATTTTTAGCTTAAAATCATTTTAAATTAATAGATTTTATTTTAGAGCAGTTTAAGTAACAGGAAAATTGTGAAGGAATACAGATAGTTCCCATAAACTTCCCACTGCCTGCCTTCCCCCCCCCATTTTTCCTGTTAACAGCTTGCATCAGTGTGGAACATTTAGTACAATTGATGAACCATTGTTGATATATTATTTTTAACAAAAGTCCATTGAATACATTAAGAGGAGTTCTTTTTGTTGTTGGTTTCTATGGAATTTGCCAAATTTTATATAAAGTTATACACCTACCATACAAATATCATACAAAGTATTATTGCACTTAGTTGTGTCCCATTCTTTGTGGCCCCATGGACTGTAGCCTGCCAGGCTCCTCTGTACCTGGAAATTTCCAGGCAAGAATACTTGAGCTTTTGCCATTTCCTACTCCAGGGATCTCTTCAACCCAGGGATCGAATCCACATCTCTTGCACCTCTTACGTTGCAAGTGGATTCTTTACCACTGTGCCACCTGGGAAGCCCAAAATATTATCACTACCTTGAAAATTCCCTGTCTTAGACACATTTATTTCTACCACCAAACCTTCAGAAATTATTTTTTTTCATCTGTGTAGTCTTGCATTGTTTAGAATGTCATGTAGCTGACATGACATATACACAAGGTCATACAATGTATAGCCTTTTCAGATTGGTTTCATTCACCCAGTGAAACACATTTAAAGTTCTTTGGTGACTTCTGGTGGCTTGATTTTTTTTTTAATTATTGAATAATATTTCATTCTGTGGCCATACATACCATTGTTTATCCAGTTCAACTATTAAATGATATTTTGGTTACTTCCATTTTTTGGAAATTACAAATAAAACCTCTATAAATATTTACTTGGAGAATTTTGTGTGCATATAAGCCTCCACTACATTTGATAAAGACTTAGGAGCACAATTGCTATATTATACCAGAAAAATATGGTTAGATGTTTAAGAAACTGCTGAACTGTCTTCCAAAGCGGCAGCACCATTCTGTACTTCGACCAACAGTGAATGATGGTACCTGTTTCTCTATATTTCCATCAGCATTCTGTATTTTGGATTTTGACATTTCTAATAGGTATAGGGTGGTACATCATTACTATTTTAATATGAAGTTTCTTAGTGATATTGAACATTTTTCTATCTTTGTTGGGCATCTATCTATATATATATGTCAGTTCAGTTCAGTCACTCAGTCGTGGCTGACTCTTTGCGACCCCATGAATCAAAGCACGCCAGCCCTCCCTGTCCATCACCAACTCCCGGAGTTTACTCAAACTCATGTCCATCGAGTCGGTGATGCCATCCAGCCATCTCGTCCTCTGTCATCCCCTTCCCCTCCTTCCCCCAATCCCTCCCAGCTTTGCTTTTCTCTATTTTTTTTTTCTAAGTTTCAATTATATTGATTCCTGCTCTGATTTTTCTTTTTTTCTTTTTCTTTTTTTTTTTTACTTTAGAATGAATTTGCTCTTGTTTCCTAGTTTCTGAGGGTAGAAGTATAGATTATTAATTTTAGATCACTTCAAATTTATGGTTTCAATGCTATTAATTTCACTCTACTGCTTTTGATGCATATCACGTACATTGAGAGGTTGTGGTTTCATTTTCTTTAATTCAAACTATCTTAAAATTTCCCTTGAAACTTCATATTGATCTACATATTATTGAGAAGTCTCAAAATCTGCAGATATTTTTGAATTTTCCAGGTATCCTTCTGTTATTGATTTCTAGTTTAATTTCATTGTGATCTACTAGCATACTTTATATGATGTTTGCTCTTTTAAATTTATTAAGGTGAATTTTATGGCCCAGAATATCATCTATCTTGGTGAATGTTCCATGTGATCTTGAGAATAATGTGTATTCTGCTGGTGCTTGATGAAGTATTCTATAAATGTCAATTAGATTCAGTTGATTGATGGTCCTATTTAGTTCAGCTACATTCTTACTGATTTTTCCCTGCTGTATCTGTCTTCTACTGATAGAAGAGTGTTGAGCTCTTCAAATATAATAGCAAATTCATCCAATGCTCCTTGCAGTTCTATCAGTTTTGTCTCATGTGTTTTGACACTCTGTTATTAGCACATAGATACTAAAGTTTATTATGTTTTCTTGAATATTGATCTTCTTATCATTATATCATGCTCCATTTTATAATTCTTATTGCCCTGAAGTTGGCTCAGCCTGAATGTAATATAGTTTTTCCTAAAAATAATATAGCTTTTCCTGCTTTCCTTTGAATAGTCTTAATCTGTCATAGTTTTCTCCATCCCTTTACTTCCAAATTACCTGTCTTTATATTTAAAGTGAATTTCTCTTAGACAAATAGGTGGGTCTTTTTTTCTTTTTTTGTTCTCTGAGATTCTCTGTCTTTTACTTGTTTTATTTAGACCATTCACATTTAAAGTGATTGTTAATAGTTGCAATTATATCTACTATTGCAATTGTATCTATTTTAACTGTTTTCTATATGTTGCCTTTGCTTTTTGTTTCTTTTTACTTTCACGTTTTCTACCTTCTTTTGTTTTGAAAGCATTGTATTATTCAATATTCTCTCCTCTCAGCATATGTCATACTTCTTTTAAAAATTCTTAGTGACTGTCTTTGAGTTTTAAATATGTGTAATAGAAATCTCCTACAGCTTTATAGTTACCTTATGAGAATACCTTATAAAGGTACATTATGACAGAATATTTCCAGTTCTTCTCTCCATTTGTTTATATGACAGCCATTTATTTCACTTATCTGCAAGCTATCAGTTCAGTTCAGTTTAGTTCAGTTGCTCAGTCTTTTCTGACTCTGTGATCCCAAGTACTGAAGCATGCCAGGCTTCCCTGTCCATCACCAACTCCTGGAGCTTGCTCAAACTCATGTCCATTGAGTCTATGATGCCATCCAACCATCTCATCCTCAGTCATCCCCTTCTCCTCCTGCCTCCAATCTTTCTCAGCAACAGGGTCTCTTCAACTGAGTCAGTTTTTCGAATCAGGTGGCCAAAGTATTGGAGTTTCAGCTTCAGCATCAGCCTTTCCAATGAATATTCAGGACTGATCTCCTTTAGGATGGACTGGTTGAATCACCCTGCTGTCCAAGGGACTCTCAAAAGTCTTCTCCAACACCACCGTTCAAAAACATCAGTTCTTCAGCGCTCGGCTTTCTTTATAGTCCAGCTCTCACATCCAAACATGACTACTGGAAAAACCATAGCTTTAACTAGATAGACCTATGTTGGTAAAGTAATGTCTCTGCTTTTCAATGTGGTGTCTAGTTTGGTCACAGCTTTTCTTCCAAGGAGCAAGCATCTTTTAATTTCACTGCTGCAGTCACCATCAGCAGTGATTTTGGAGGCCCCCAAAATAAAGTCTCTCACTGTTTCCATTGTTTCCCATCTTTTTGCCATGAAGTGATGAGACCGGATGCTATGATCTTAGTTTTCTGAATGTTGAGTTTTAAGCCATCATTTTCACTCTCCTCTATCAATTTCATTGAGAGGCTCTTTACTTCTTCTTCACTTTCTTCTATAATGGTGGTGTCATCTGTATATCTGAGGTTATTGATATTTTTCCCTGCAATCTTGATACCAGCTTGTACTTCATCCTGCCTGGCATTTTGCATGATGTATTCTGCTTATAAGTTAAATAAGCAGGGTGACAATATACAGCCATAACATAGTCCTTTCCTGATTTGGAACCAGTCTGTTGTTCCATGTCCAGTTCTAACTTTTGATTCTTGACCTGCATACAGATTTCTCAGGAGGCATATAAGGCGGTCTGGTATTCCCAACTCTTTAAGAATTTTCCACAGATTGTTGTGATCCACACAGTCAGAGGTTTTGGCTTTTCAAGATGGATGAGTAGAAGGATGTGAGCTCATATTTTCCTGTGAGGACTGCAAAACTACAACTTGCTGCTGAACAAACATCGACAGAGGAGTATTGGATCCCCCCAAAAAAGATACCCCACAGCCAAGGGCAAAGGAGAAGCCCCAGCAAGATGGGAGGAGGGGCAAAATCACATTTAGACTCAAACCCCTTATACGCCAGAGACACTCAGAGGGCTCAAATAAGCCTTGTGTGCACCAGGACCCAGAGACCCCACAGAAACTGAGCCAGAACTGTGTTTGAGTGTCTCCCATGGAGGTATGGGTCAGCAGTGGCCTGCCCCATGAACTTGCTCATGGACTTCACTTCATCAACTTTGGACACCATGTTCTCACTGTGACTCAGAAAGGAATGGGACTTGCCATTCTTACCCAGGCCTGGGCCCAGGATCCATGGGATCCACCAGATCAGAGATTCTATAGACAAAGAGGCGTCACACTTAGCCAGCTTCTTGACCAGGTTAAATAATTAAGAAAGTAAAATAAAAATGTATGTTTTACCTTTACTTATCCCTTCCATGGTATGCTTCCTTTATTTATGACACAAGTTTCTCACCTATATCATTTTCCTTCTCTTTGAATAACTTCTTTTAACATTTATTACAAGGTAAAGCCTATTTGTGACAAAGTCTCTCTACTTTTCTTTGTTTGAGAAAGTCTATTTCTCCTCATGTTTGAGGAATGATTTCACTAAATAGAATTTTAGCTTGGTGTTTTCTTGCCTTTTTTTTTTTTTTTTTCTTTAAATACTTTAAGTAATTACTCCACTCATTTTGCTTGCACATAAGAGATGTTTCAGAAAAGTTTGATGTAATTCTTACCTTATTCCTCTATAGGAATGTTGCTTCCCTCTTTGCTCTGGATTCTTTCAAGATTTTCTCTTCATTTTTGATTTTGTGAAGTATAATATGATATGCCTAGATAAAGATTTTTTTGGCATTTATTCTACTTAGTGTTATCTGAGATTCTGGATCTGTGGTTTGGTATCTGTCACTAGTTTTGGAAAATTCTCAGCCATTATTATTACCACATCTATTTTTTTTTCTGTTTCTTTTTCCCTTTCTTCTCCCTTTGTTATGTCCATTACACATAAGGCTACAGTTTTCACAACGGGCCCACAGTTCTTGGATATTTTGTTCATAGTTTTTCTCTTTTCATTTTAGTTTTGGAAGTTTTTATTGACATATCTTCAAACTCATTATTTCCATATAAATGTGTATGGTCTATTGATGACCTCATCAACAACATTCGTTTATGTTACAATGTTTTTGAATTCTAGCATTTCTTTCTGTTTCCTTCTCAGAATTTACACACCTCTCCTTACATTACTTGTCTGTTTTTGCATGCTCTTTATATTTCCCATTAGAGCCTTTAACATGTTATATTTAACATATTACTTTTCCATTAGAGTCCTTAATGAAGATATTTCAAATTCCCAATTTGAAGTTTTCAAAATCTATGCCATATCTAATGCTTGCTCTGTTTCTTCAGGCTTTATTTTTTGCCCTTCTGGCAAAGCTTGCTAATTTTTGTTGAAAACTGTACATGATATATCAGGCCAAAAGAACATGAGGTTTTATGATTGTCTGGCCAGAAGTTAGACCGTTACTGATTGTTGAGGCTGTGGTGCTCTCATTCATGTCACCCCTGTTTTATCTGGTTATCCACAGATGCTCTTTTTAAAACCATTTAAGTCTTGCAGGGTTTTGTTGTTGTTGTTGTTGTTCAGTGGTAATCCCCATTTATTGTTCAAGAGAGTTATTGATGTGGTGGTAGAGAGATTGTACAGGCAATATATAATGTCCTATGATTAGGTCACAGTCTTTCAGAGAGCTGTTTAGTTGGCTATTTCCTTTCTCCCAGATGGGTTAAGTTTTGATAAAATCCCAGTAGGTTACATTCTGGTGTGATAACATAATAGATTTGAGGTTAGGTCTTATTAAAGAGAACAGAGAGCTCTGATGTTATTTCAAAAGAGTTTCTTCTTTTTCCCTTTCCCTACTAGAAATAAGGGAGGAATTTTCTCAGACTGTCACATTAAGACTCCAGTAGAAGACCTCTGGAATTAATACTCACAAAACATAAACCTTTCTCTCCTAAAACTGGGCCTCTAGAACATTTAACTCTCAAATTAATTTCCTCAAAGCTTTTACTAAATTTGGGTTAGCTTAATGGGAGGCAGGAAAACTGATAGTATTAAAAATTAAGTTTTTCAACTATTTATGTAAATTTATCATCAAACTTTTATATCAGAATTTACATGAAGCCATAACTATTTAGTTATTTCATATGTGATGAGTTATTTCATATTCATGTTATTTATTTCTATTCACAAAATAGGCACATTTCTATATTCTTAGGATATTCATACCAACTGTACAGAATAACTTTAAATACAATACTGGAAGTTGTTTGCATGTAAGGTTACATTTGTGATATTTAATCTGGGCTCAAAAACTCAGATATATGTCACTGTATAAAAGACAAAGAAATTTTTTAAAAATTAGCAACATCTAGTACAATATATCTTGTTCTAGAAGAATTTAAATACCTTAAAATAATAATTTGTTGATTTATGTCACTGTAAATAAAATGAAAAATAGCATTTTCACTTACAACTTTGTTAGGTCTAATGATCAAAACTTTAATTAAGAACAAATGGTTTATCATGATCAAAGAAAACTTTAAAAATGAACAGCAATTCTGCTGAAAGTATAACTCTGTGACAGAGAGACTGTAAATACAAAACATATATAAAAGTTATTTATACTTTATGTCTTGTATTAAGTTTGGAAAAATTGATACATATTTGTTACTTTAAAAACAAATTTTAATATTAATCGAAATGTTAACTAAATATTTAGAAACATATATTATTCTCATAAACAATAACCAACAAAACATCAATGATGATATTTAAAATAAGCATTCAATAAAACAAGCCAGACAGAGAAAGACAAATACTACATGTATCACTTAAATGTAGAATCTAAAAAACAAAAACAAAAACAAAAACCACAAAACAAAGACTGCAAAATTAGTTGCCAGAGATGGAGGGTGGGGGAAATAGGGAAAGATACAAACTTTCAAGCTATAACATGAATAAGGTCTGAGGATCTCATTTAAATATGGTGACTATAGTTGATAACACTGCATTACATAACTGAAATTTGCTAATAAAGTCATAAAGTGGAACTTGAATGTTCTCAGCCAAAAAAGAAAAAAAAGTGAAATTTTTATTAACTAGTTTTGGGGACTCCTTTCACAGTGTATACATAAATCACTACAATGCATGTTACAATTTTATCTGTTAATTATATCTGAATAAAGCTGAAAAAATATTAATAAAGAAATAGCATGCAAAAGTTATGTAGAGTAAAATAAAGTTGAACCTACACAAAAAAGATTAAAATTAATCTAAAATTCTTTGATTTTCATATGACAATTGGGTCAGATACAACACAACAAATAAAACAACAAGGACAACAGTGTTTTAGATTCATACAGAAACATGAATCTGAATAAGTGAAAATGTGCTTAGATTGGTGGATAGCTTGGTTAGTATCTAAGAGTAGCTGCATAAAATAATTATTTTTCATTTGTTATAATGTAACCTTTCCGCTTTCAGCAGAAGTACATATACTGTGGTTACAAATAGAAATCTAAGAACTTAATCTAAGCCATCATGTGCCATGCAAATTATCCATTATAATTCCAACCCTAACAGGGACAAGAACTTTTTTGAAGCTGTTTTATGAGACCTATTTCTATTGACAAAGAGAAGCAAATAAAATTTCCCCAGCATTGTCAGTTTCTGGAATAAACTTTCCTCACTACCCAGGAAGGATTATGGATCCGAGGCCAAAATCAAGGTAGTGCATTGTTTCTGATTCCCAAACCTAGTTTTAATGTAGCTTTAAAGAGGAAATTTGCTCATTTCCCTGATTGACTAAGTCATTAACCTGGAGTTAAACTGTTCATTAAAATGTTTCTGATCATGTCTATATACTATTTTATACTATTTACACCCTAAATGGCTTATTTAAGTTTGTATCCTTATGCTTCACACAACTGTTATAGAGTAGGTGTCCAATAAAGGCTTGTTAATTTTGCTTCATAAAGATCTTTACAAAAAATAAATCTCTCATTGTCATACGATTTAGACTGACTAAATTGGTAATTTTACCCTTCTTAACAAGCTTCTAAAATGTGCTTCAATTTTCTACCACCTCTTGAGAATGCAAAGCTTGAGTGTAAATTCACAGTGCAGACAGTAAAAAGCACAGCTGGTAAACCACAGGGCAAATTTGCAAACCCTTGTGTTGCTTGATTTAGTTCCGTTAATTACTGTTTATTTTGAATAATTATGCTATAGTCTGTAGTTTAAAAAACATTTTTGTCTGAACAAATTGATAGAAATATTTATCAATGTCTTTAGCTAATGCTTTAATTTCCCGTGGATAATCACTGTGGAATGCGAAATTTAGAACACTGGTCTCCAGAATAGGAGGTGATATATGCTTAGCCTTTTAAATTTTTTTTTTTCGACCTTATCTCGATTTTGATGAAACAATGAATGTTAGTTTAAACCTGGGAATTCTGATTACCATCTGTCTGATCCACCTGCTAAGGCCTTACTTCAACTGATCCTTAGGTGCCATTTTACAAAGGCATTGCTTCTAACATAAAAGCAGATTACAATAGGTTTAAATAACTTGCCTTTGCCAAGTTTATTTCCCTCTAAACACAAAGATTTAAAGAATAAAATCTAAGGGAAAATATTATGGTCTCTAAAACCTTCCACTCTTCTTAGAATTTTATTTACACAGTATTTATTGCTGCAAGGTGCAGTTCTTTTTCAGTGTTAATGAACAATGAATTAAAAGATGAATGCTTTCTTGTTACCGATTGTAGTAGGAATAGGAAAACACCTCAATATTCAGCCTTTCATTCTGATTAGATAACTTCCCACCTCTTCCCAATCTATTATCTTCTTAATATGGTTCAAGGTGTAGGGAGGATTGATTAGCATATGTGCTTGCCAAAATCATTCTCTCCATCCATTTAAACCCTGATTCATTTTTATAAATGTACTTTTCCTAACTTTAATCAAATGACAGTTGTGCTTTAATTAATAATATATCTATGGAAGAATACAAGTCTCTTAAGGCAAGAAACTTGTGGTCATAACAAACTGTGTCTCAGATTTGGGGTACTTTGAGTAATATTAAGCTAATGGGAATTTTAAAGTAATATCAGAAATAATGTAACAATAAAGATAGCAATTAATGTTTATTTTCTCCTTACTTCCCCTAATTTGATGCCTCATTCCTCAGCATAACATGTTGGTGTTAAGAGAATGTCTCTGGTTCAGAATGAAGAATTGATGTGGAAAGAATTGACTTTGGGTCAGAAATTGAACACTGCACATGTGAGCAGTCAGGGTCCCAAGACAATTTGTGATGTGTTTTATTAATAGGACAAAAGAAGCAAACAGGGTTAACAATTTTTATTTATTTGGAGCCAATTGACTTTGAGAATGAAAAGTATGAACTATTTTTCCCTGTATGTGTGTGTTAGTTGCTAGTCATGTCTGATTTTTTGCTACCCCATGGACTGTAGCCCACCAAGCTCCTCTGTCCATGGAATTTCCCAGGCAAGAATACTGGAGTGGGTAGCCACAGGCACATACAAAAACTTTTTCAGAGATTCAGATATTAGTGGCATCATAGATTGGATTATTTGGTGGTTAAATTTCAAAGGGATATAAACCAAAGTCAGGAAACCAGCAGATTTATTTAAGGTTCAAATTTGGAAATACTCCAATAAGGGAATAAACATTTTAAAAAATTACATTATATTTATTGCAATATATTTATGCAATAACTAATGAGTTATTTAAGAAAGATGAATCTCAAAAAAATTGCTAAGCACAAGTAGCTAGTTACAAATAATATGCGCTTTATAATCCTATTCTTATGATATTCCATGACAGGCCAAAGTTATCCACAGTGACCTGATCAAAAGGTTTGATGGGAATTTGACTGCAAAGAGTTATAACGAAACTTTCTTGGGTGAGGGAAACAGAATGTAATTAAGATGAGATCATGTTTTCACACATGTACACGTTGGTCAAAATTGGACAAACTATGTTTTCTCTGTGTGTATTTTGTAATACTGAAAATACATCACAAAATGAATTAAAATAAAGTAGATAATCAGACTTGAAGAACTGAAAGCTCCAGGTAACAATGCGAAGGGGACGATACATTGGAGTCAGTTTCTCTTACACTGTTTGATATAGGTAAGCACAAGGATGGTAGCACAAGTCTGTACACTAGCATTGGCAGGTGGCCAGGTTATTTATATATTTCTCCTTTTATTCTAGATATATTTACTCTTTAGATATAAGAGGCACTCCATATACAATGGTTTGCAATTGTCTCTAACCTTGTAAGCTTATAGTTAATTGAATATTAACCAAATAATTGAAAATATGGAACAAGACAACCATAGAGAGGACTCTCATAACAGTTGTGTGGACAAATGATGAGCGCCAGCTTCTAAATGTCAAGTTTTAACAGCCTTGTAGGTATTAACATGAAACACACTACAGCATTTCTATACTATTTAACGTTCATCTAACACATTTTGGGTGCCAGCTGACCAAAGTAGATTTTGCTGCTTTGTTCATTCTCTTTGCATGCTGATTGACTAATCCTCATAGAAACCTCCTGCTTTGTTCAGAATGCACCCATGTCCTTTAATTAGTCTTCTACCTAGAGCTTCATAATCAATCAATTATCAGGATAGGTATTTTTATAACCTATGATCATTCATTTAATATTTTGATGGATATTTTCTTAAAGAAAACTTTTCATAATATTGATGTTCTGGCTGTTTTGAGTTAAACCTGCTGAGTTTAAAAATGATTCAGACCCTAGGTAGAAAAGGAAACCATCCAGTTGCATAAGCCCATCTATAAATAAAATCTAAGTTGAAACTCAATATTTTTCAGAATTTATTCTCCAAGGAAACATGTCTCACATACAGCAAAGCAAGTATTCATGCAAAATACTGAATTGTGGGGTTATTTGCCAGGCTGTTCTACTGGCAACAAAAAACTGAATATTTTCATATTCTTTCTTTTCCAAATTCAAATGTATTCAAAATTATCTCAGTAGTTGTCCTCTTCTTTGGTATTTTTGAGTGGAAAGATGAGGTTACATTTTGTAAAATAAGGAATTTTGCAAAGCCAGATTTCTATTTTATTTACATTGACATTTCTGATTAAGTATTCTATTAAGTGGATGAATATCACTATGCTTGTTAGGTTATGAATTTGAATTTTCTTTTCCTTTACATGTTCTTTTTTCATTTAAATTTTATCAATGGATAACTTTTTAATGACAAAGTGGCAAGGGGATATGAGAGTATGAGTGAAAGTGACAATGTAAACATTATTGTACATAACAGTTCATTAGTTATAATGGTCAAATCAGATCACTTAATGAGGCCAGAGAAATGTCACTAAATGCATTACATGTTCAAATCCATAAAAGCTATGACTGCAGTTTTTAAAAAGAATATATCCTTCTTAGAGTTAAAAATTGTGCAGTTATTATTAATGCTGTCTTGGAGTGGCTGATGCAAAAAATAAAACCATACTTCTTAGAAAAATGTAGTATTGGTATAAAGAAGACACTTGGGCCTACCTCTCAAGGGCCTTATGTATCCCACTGACAGGAGCCTCCAGAAAGAAAAGCAATGAGAGATGAACCTGAATTTTATATGAAGGCTTGGGATGACTGATGAATTAAAACTAAGTTGTTTTAGAACTTAGCTAATTTAATGCAACTTAGCTGCATTGCCATTAAGAAAGAATCTGTGGCCAAATTTAACAGTACTAAGTATCAAATTTAACAGTACTAAGTATCTCCAGGAAGCAACCATGATGTGACTGGGAAAGCTAAAATGAAAAAGGACCTTTAAAGGAGAAAATAAAGATCTTTATTAATTTAAGGTAAAAAGAAGATCAAGGACAATATCAAACACCTTTGAACAGAAGAAAAAATTGATAACTGTAAAGGCAAATGCATTTAATATTTTTCAAATTCATTAATTTTGTTATGTTTTTCAACAAACTTTGTGTTTGTATAATTGAGAAGAACACAAGATTTATGCTTCTGGCTGTGTCACAGAAGCAAGAATTAAACAATCCTCCTGTTGAGAAAGAAAAAAAGAAGTGGTTTGAAAATAAATAAACACACAAACAAGAACAGCAGGCAGCAAGGTTTTGGGGATGCAAAATCCTGACTTACAGAGAAGGGAACTGGAATGAACCCTGTGTCTGAAGCTACTTTTACCTTCAAGTCCTTTTGCCAATTCAAAGGGCAAGATATGGATGCCATGCAAAAAGCCATGCAATATATATTTCCGAAAATGACTAAGCTTTTTTTTTTAATTAAAAAAAAAAAGAATTTTTTTTTTTTTTGAGAAAAGCAAACTTGAAATGGTCACTTTGCAAAGCAGTCACCCAAACTGATCCCATTACAATGCAAACTAACACAGCAAAATATCACTAAGTATCAACCAGAAGGTCTAAGCTTTTGAAAAGAAAAGAATATTCAATATCTGCTGTTTCCAAGACTCAGTACAAATACTGGTGTATTTGTACAACTCAGTATAAATTTAAGTATAAATTTATTGACTAGAATTGCAAAGTGTATGGCACTGTAATGCTAAATATGAACATACTTTATGAATAATTAATTCCATTGCAAAATGTGTACATCTTCCAAGTAGTCACATATATGGAGCCAAACATATGTGTAAAAGAAGTTCATTACATCATTATTTGTAATGAATCAAACTAGAAACAACCAAATATCCATCAACAAAAAATGGATAAAATGAAAAAAAAAAAAAAAAGAATGGATAAAATGTGACCAAATCATATGTTGGACAATTTTATTTTTGTTTTGTAGTGAATACTACTTATTTTAATTGGAATAAGATGTTTATTAAATTTTACATTGGACTATTTTAAAATGATAAAAATTGACCTACTGCAACACACCAGTGTGAATATCACAGACATAACTTTGAGAAAATTCCAGACACAAAATAGCACGTGTTTTACAACTACATTATTAAAATCCAAAGCAAGCATAGGCTCATTTAATTTGCAAAAATTCTAGCTTTGTCAGTTAAAGTTGTGTTATGATAAGTAAATTCCTTTCCCTGGCATGATTCCTCTTCTACAAAGAATGGAGAGATAATAATGTCTGTTTCATTACCTTTTCAGTAAGTAAATGAGATGATGTGTGTAAAGTACCTAGCCCAGTTGGTGGTATATAGTAAATAAATGTCAATGAAAGCTCTTTCCCAGCTCTTTCACTTAGGACCTGTTAAGAACCAGTCCACTTACCAGGTGTCTTGTATTTTACAATGGAAACCTTGGAGACATCTTTATTTAGTTCCCCTTTTCTGTCTTTCATACTAAAAGACATACAAAAGTCACTAATCCCTTTTTGCTCAAATATGTCTCCATTTTTTTCTTCTTTTGCTTCTATCTTAAGTACATTTTCACAATGGTATCATAATTTTTCTGTCTTTAACCTCTTTCTCTGCTAATGTACACCCTTCACAAAGTTCTATGAATTAAACTTCTTACAAAAATGTATATTATTTTCACTTTTTCACAGAGCTTTGTGCCTGCTGCTACTTAACCATAAAGAATAAATTTAGTGCTAAGTACAATGCTGTCCAAAATCTAGCCCTCAGCTACCATTTACATTTTCTAGCAACATTAGATATTAAAGTAGCCACTATCCTAAATATGATACCTCCCGGAAAAGTCTTGTAGTTAATTATCTTTCTGCATTTAAATCATAGAACATGCAATACTTTTTATCCTTTATGTTGTACTTTCAGAAATTCCGTATTTTTCTTCAAGACTGCAGTCTAATTTTACCATTTACATGTAGCTTCTCTGTCTTCTCAATCTAAGTAACTGTTTTTTCGTGTACTCATAGCAGTTAGCTTGGTATATTTATTTCAATAATCCCTTTCTACCTTGTATTTGTTTCTGTAAACTGTGCACTTTTGTTTTTCTCATTCAAGCATATGCTTGTGTGGATCAAGCAGCATGTATAATTCATCATTTTATTTTTCCATATTCAATAGTAGGACCTAGCAGCCAACCAGTTCCTTCCCCACCCTGGGTGATCGAACTGAATTTAATGCATGTGCATGGGAGAGAGAGGAGGGGAGCCTGTTTCAGTGTTAGTAAACAAACAAATAAAAAATCCAACTTAGATTTTTTTCTTTTTTAAAAGGAAATACAAAATAACTTGCTTTTAATAACTCTTTTAATACTTTGTTACTAAAACAGTTTGATATTAAAATATATTGAAGAATAACATATTAAAATTTGTTATGGTGTGTCTATACACTTATTTTAGCAAAAATGTTGCTCAATTCAGTTCAGTTCAGTTGCTCAGTGGTGTCCAAGTCTTTGCAACCACATGGACTGCAGCACGCCAGGCCTCCCTGTCCATCACCAACTCCCAGAGTTTACTCAAACTCATGTCCATTGAGTCAGTGATGCCGTCCAATCATTTCACCCTCTGTTGTCCCCTTCTCCTCCTGCCTTCAATCTTTCCCAGCATCAGGGTCTTTTCCTGTGAGTCAGTTCTTTGCATCTGGCAGCCAAAGTATTGGAGTTTCAGCTTCAGCATCAGTCCTTCCAATGAATACTCAGGACTGATTTCCTTTAGGATGGAATGGTTGGATCTCTTTGTAGTCCAAGGGACTCTCAAGAGTCTTCTCCAGCACCACAGTTCAAAAGCATCTTTTCTTCAGCACTCAGCTTTCTTTATGGTCCAACTCTCACAGCTATACATGACTACTGGAAAAACCATAGTTCTGACTATATGAGCTTTTTTTGGCAAAGTAATGTCTCTGCTTGTTAATATACTATCTAGGTTGGTCATAGCTTTTCTTCTGCAGAGCAAGTTGCAGTCACCATCTGCAGTGATTTATGAGTTCAAAACAATAAAGCCTCTCACTGTTTCCATTGTTTCCCCATTTATTTGCCATGACATGATGAGACCAGATGTCGTGATCTTAGTTTTCTGAATGTTGAGTTTTAAGTCAACTTTATTAAATTCAAATTTTAAGTAATGACTTCAAATATGGTAAAGCCTCTGTTAGATTTTTGTTGCTATTTAGTCACTAAGTCATGTCCAACTCTATGTGACCCTATGGACTCTTAAAGAATAGCCTGTCAGGCTCCTCCATCCATGGGATTTTCCAGCAAGAATACTGAAGTGGGTTGCCATTTCCTTCTCCAGGGTATCTTTCCGACCTAGGGATCAAATCTGCATCTCCTGCAATGGTGAGCAGGTGCCTTACTGCTGAGCCACCAGGGAAATCCCTCAATTAGATAATGCCTTTGAAAGATATTAAGTTTTATTTTTTTGTTTGTTTGTTTTGTTTTATTTCAGTTTAGCTACCATCACAAAGGTCTCTTTCTTTAGAATATAGAATATGGATGGAGGAGCCTGGTGAGTTACAGTCCATGTGGTCATAAAAGAGTCATACATGACTTAGCAACTAAATATTAATAACAATAATGCCAAAATATTTCTCACAATTACCAGAGAAATGTGAGAAATGATGTAAACATTCTTCAGTACTATACCTTATCTTTCTAACCAGCTCCCATAGGACAAGTGTGTTGATTTTGTTTTTGTGTTTCATGGTTAAGGGGTAATATGTAGCCTTAAAAGAGTGATGTTAAATATACTGCAATAAAAAGAAACTCATATTTCATTATGGCTTCATTAACCTTGAATTCCACTGCTGATTGAGCATACACATTTTCTGTGCACTGGAATTTTTGCTACTTACTGGAAATTTGGATTGCAATATCAACTGAATTGAAATTCAGTGTACTATGCAGCTTTAAGAAAGTAGAGATCAATGATAATGTAAAGTCTGTTTAAAATATTGGAAATATTTGTTATATACAAGAAAAAAAATTAGTCTGTTAAAAAATAGCTTACTAGAAATTGACAAATCAAAACAAACAAAAAATAACCTCTCTACAAAACTAAAAGTAAGAAAAATAAATCTTTATTTCTATTTTTTTAAGTTAGGATTTTTATTCTGGCACCCCCAAACCCCAAACACAAACACACACAAAAGAAAAACAGACATAGATTTTCTTAGCAATTTATGTGCATGTCTGTAATGTTAGTAGAACAAACTGGCAGATAGTTAATAATGTCAGCAAAGGCAGAGAGAATCATAACTCACATGTGGGATGTACCCCTAATATCAGGGAAATCTCCACTCATCTAGTTCAAGAAGCTTTAACAATACCTTTATCAGATGCCCCATTGCTGAACATTTAAATGCTGTCTGTGTTGAATAGTCTTCCTCTTATTGAGTTAACTTTGATTCAAGGAGTGTCTGCATAAATTATTTGCCTTTTAGAAGGAAATGTCTATGTGTTCTCCCCAGTGAATATCAAGTATTTGCTGTATGATAGTTTGATTTCAGGAGCATGGTATTACTGATTAAATACATGCTACAAAATTTCTACATGGCTTATTTATGCAACATTAAAGAAAATGTATGAAGCCCTCTATTTTTACATGAGAAAATATCTTAATGATCATGTTGTAGAACACCCTAACACCCCACTCTGCACGTCTATTTTTATAGAAATTTGTGACCTAGACATGTCTAATATCTTTCCTACTGCCATATGTTATATTCCAACTAAACTTAATTTGAGATTATGACTAACCTTCTTATACTAATCAGTATTGATTTCCATTTACAATTCTATTCTAAGGATGATGTTAGAGAAACATTTATTTATCTGCTCTAGTCAGTTATGGAAAATACAGTATTCATTTTCCTAGGGATAATAATTATTACCACAAAACTAGTTAATGCATGTAAAAACACTTTCAAAATGGAAAAATGTCACAAAGGTAATGATACTAATATGCTTTATTATCAAATTGTTCTCATAAAAAATATTTAGAGCTGGATGGTTATCAACTACCAAGTTAATGTTTTTCTTCTATCATGGTTAAAATTATTTTTATAATATGCCACAGTCTAGAGAAGTAGAAGTTTGTATCACCATAATAAAACTAAGAAAAAATAAGAAATTCAAATCAGTGTAGCAACCAGGGAGATTAATATTTATTTTAATTGAGCCTTAGAATATCAGTTATAACACATAAAAGAGGAATTAATCAATCACCATTATCCATTAGGGAATTTCTGAAATACACTGTAGTTCAGTTTCTATGCTCTTTATAAGCAAAAGAGTAAGGTAAAAAAAAAAAAAAAAGGAAAAGGAAAACCTCAGCTCACTTCCTTTAACTGAACATATCAGAACCTCAAACTTCATTTTAATATTTTATAGTCTTAAACCTTATAAAACTTTAACTTTCTAGATAAAAGTTAAATACAGAGGTAGGGGCTGGCTTCTGAAGAAGATGCTATGGAAAGGTTCCTTAAGAAGGAAGAAGGCTTTGGAATTATGTGTGAATATTTCATGTAATACAAGTCAGTTTTCATCAAAAGACCTCCTTTTGATGACAGATAGAACATCAAAAAAAATGACTTTCAAACTTTAAATGGATTTTATTACTAATATTAAAGTGATTAAATTAGAAGAATTTTTAATATTTTCACCTCATCCATTTAAAAGGCCAATTAAAAGTAGCAGTATATTTGCAGTAAAAACTTAAGGCAGTAAATTGATCACTTACAGTATTAATTTTTTATTTAATATTCTGAAAAGATATGCTTTAAAGTGTCACTCTCAAATAAATGATCTATTAGTCTGCTTTATTCTTTGCTTTCTCTCCCATTTTATTATTTTGCAGTTTTAGATTCTTTGATTTGTGGTCAGTATAAATGTTGTATCAGGAGACAATAGATAGGATAATTATTGTTTGTTCTGAGACATACTGGGGGGCAAAAATACCTTTCTTTCTCACTTTGAAGTTTGTTATGAAGTTAACATGGGGTAAGATACTGTATATAAAAATATACTAAAAATCATAAAATCACATGTAAATAAACTACTAAAAGTTTACAGACCTTAAAATAGTGTCATTAGCATGTAATAAATTACAAATGCTTATGTTGATGGCAATGATTATTACACTCCAGCAGATGGTGAGAAAACCAGCAGAGAAGTGTAGTTCATTTGTGTGATGATTTAGGGGCTCTTTTTTTTTTTTTTTTCCACTAGTAATTCAGACCAAGGTCAAGTAGTGATTGCTAAAATAACTCTGAAATATGATTAACTGTGGCCTATGTATTTCAAAATATAGGTAGAGGCACTTTAAAAAGGAAAAATGTAACTTTATCAAGAACTAATAATATTTCTTCAGCTTAGTGACACAAAGAAATAAATGAATGGAGTTCAGTTACTGATAGGACAATTGATTTTGTCATTTATCTCTACATTCAATCCTAATCTGAAATATTTTGGCCTTGATTTTCCATAGCTTTTATATAAACTGGGTTTTAGTATTCTCCTGCTGGAAGAAAATATTAAAGAAAATATAAAATTAAAAAATGAGTAAGAAAATACTTCCTAAAGTATACTGCTAATCAAACCTTTATTATTAGTACCAAAGATATCACATTCAATAAGACAGGTTCAAGTGGTAACAAATGAATTACTCTTTAAGAGAAGATGGGTTTATCACAATGAAATGAAAGTGAAGAAGTACACTGTTAGTCACTTAGTCATGTCCAACTCTTTGAAAACCCATGAACTGTAGTCCACCAGTCTCCTCTGTCCACGGAATTGTCTAGGCAAGAATATTGGAGTGGGTAGCCATTTTTTCTCCAGTGTATCTTCCCGACACTGGGGTTGAATCTGGGTTTCCCGCATTGTAGGCAGATTCTTTACCGTCTGAGCCAACTGGGAAGCCAATTACCCCAATAACATAGGCTAATTTCAAAACAAGAGTAAATAAAATGATTTTGTAACTGAATTTATTTTCTCTATGTTTTCTCCTTTTTAGATACCATTCTTAGGTTTCAAAATACTTTTAGCTCACTGCCTTATCAGATAAAGTTGGTGCAACACTATTTACCTATTTTTTAGTAACTTCCTTGTTGATCAAAGAATATGAATTAAACCAAAGAGTCTCCTGATGGAAGTGAAAATGGAGAGTGAAAAAGCTGGCTTAAAGCTCATCATTCAAAAAACGAAGATCATGGCATCCAGTCCCATCACTTCATGGTAAATAGATGGGGAAACAATGGAAACAGTGACAGATTTTATTTTCTTGGGGCCCAAAATTGCTGTAGAAGGTGCCTGCAGCCATGAAATTAAAAGACACTTACTCCTTGGAAGAATATCTATGACCAACCTAGACAGCATATTAAAAAGCAGGGGCATTACTTTGCCAACAGAGGTCCTTCTAGTAAAAGCTATGGCTTTTCCAGCAGTCATGCATGGATGTGAGAGTTGGATCATGAAGAAAGTTGAATGCTGAAGAATGGATGCTTTTGAACTGTAGTGTTGGAGAAGACTCTTGAAAGTCCCTTGAACAGCAAGGAGATCCAACCAGTCAATTCTAATCAGTCTTGAATATTCATTGGAAGGACTGATGCTGAAACTCCAATACTTTGACCACCTGATGTGAAGAACTGACTCACTGAAAAAGACCCTGATGCTGGGAAAGATTGAAGGCAGGAGGAAAAGGGGACGACAGATAGTGAGATGGTTGGATGGCATCACTGACTTGATGGACATGAGTTTGAGCAAGCTCCCGGAGTTGGTGATGGACACGGAGGCCTGGCCTGCTGCAGTCCATAGGATGGCAAAGAGTCAGACATGACTGAGTGACTGAATGAACTGAACTGTCTTTGTTATTCAAAATGCTTAAAGATAAATCTAGAGATAATCACAAAATTAAACCTTAATTGTTTTCTGAAATGTATACTGAATTTAGGTAATAATTCACTAACATTTGTGGTAGAAGGATAATCACATATCATCAGGTCCTGAGTTTCCCAAGTGCCTATGTCTTGTCAGATCAATCAGCTTTATTGAAACTCCAGAGAGTACATACTTTATTAAATCCCTGGAAAATGTAATTGTGCAATAGTCCCATGTTTCTTTTCTAAGATTTTCCTAGAGACAGTGTGCCAAACTGTGGAGTGATATATGCTAGTAATAAAAGAACTGAAGTCTCTCCCTTAAAAAGAATGAAAACTTGTCTCAGACTCTGAAGAGATCTCATCAATAACTTACTTGAGGACGTCCATTAAGATGTGAGGAAGTACTCAAGTCAAGAGATGGAGCCTAGGGTTTTAAAACTGATCACTGAAAATATCAAGACTGGCCCCCAGCTTCACAGGAGGTACCTTTTCCATTCTACTTCTAAAAATTGTTCTGTTTATCCCTGGAAATCTGAAAGCAGCCATAGAAGAAGTAGGATATAGTTAAAAAATCTACAGCAGATTAAAATTTACATTTTGAAGTTAAGAATTTAGTTTCTAATGTATTTCAATTCATATATTTAGCTCTGTTTTTAAAGCAGTTTTTCAGGAATTTGTTTTGCTAAATTGAAATCACTAAAACATGAGATGCAGACTGTTGCCTAGAGATTAGAAGAATTTCCCTTTTAATAGGTCATATTTTTGTATTTAATGAATGAATTCCCTATATTATTATTCAGAAGCAATGAATGTGTGAAATAATGTGTCTCTAAAGAACACAGCCTTTATAAACTGTACTACATGGTGCCAAATTCATTCCTATATGATTATATTCTTATACATATATATGTATACTATGTGTGTGCTAAGTCACTTCATTAGTGTCCAACTCTGTGTGACCCTATGGACTGTAGCCTATAAGGCTCCTCTGTCCATGGGATTCTCCAGGCAAGAATACTGGAAGGGGTTGCCATGCCCTTCTCCACGGGATCTTCCTGACCCAGGGATCAAACCCACGTCCTTGATGTCTCCTGCATTGGCAGGTGGGTTCTTTACTACTTGCACCACCTGGGAAGCCATATACTATACGTATGCATAGATAATATATATGTGTCAACTACAAATTGACACTTGCCACTGGCACTGGCCATCTACTTCTACAAAGATTAAACTATATACTGCCACAGTTGCTGCTATTCAACATTCCTTGAAAATAATCCAAAGTAGAAAGCAGAAATGAGGCATTCTATCCTCTAGAAAAAAAACTGGCAGAACAGGTTTTCAGATAGTTAGATATTTTCAGGAGCCAATTTTAAGAACTCAATTTTTGTATTACTTCATATCTAGAAAAGCAATAAAATCCTTCATGGTGACAAGAGACTGCTCCTGAAGACTAACAGAAACCTTCTGCAAAAAAAGATGTGCATGATTGCGTATAATTCTGCTTCAACAAAATCAATTATATACTGACTTTTCCCCTAAATTCTTTGGAGCAGTTTCTCAGAACTATCTGAAATGCTGTCTCCCAGGCTATAGTCCTAATTTTCCCCCCAGTAAAGCTTAACTCACAACATTCACATTGTACATTCTTTAAAGTTGGCATGTATGGGCTTCCCAAGTGGCACAGTAGGAAAGAATCTGCCTGGCAATGCAGGAGATGCATGAGACTCAGGTTTGATTCCCATGTTATGATGACCCCCTGAAACAGGATGTGGCAACCCACTTAAGTATTCTTGCCTGGAAAATTCCAAGGGCAGAGGAGCTTGGCAGACTACAGTCCATGGGGTTGCAAAGAATTGAACACAACTGAGCACCACAACCTATCCACCCACTGTATGCATATATATATATATATATATATGTATACATTATATGTATATACATATTAAGCTAATATATATTATTATTTATATACATATATAAATATATAAAATACATATGTAAATATATACAATATATATAAATACATAAAATATACTTATATATATATTTATATTCCTTATTAAGCTAATTTGTGTAATGTGGATATTTGTGCACAGTGAACTAATTTCTAGATTGGAGTATAATATTCACTTTCTAAATTTAATAAAAAAACTTGTGATTTTTCTTCTAAAATTAAACTGGTCAAGTTAAGTTTCTTATTTTTTCTTATGTCTTATATCTATGATAAATGCATTTTTTTGAAATGATTTACTATTGCACGAACATCTCAGATTTTTATCTATTCTTGTTTTTTCCCACTGGTCAGTCAATATAGATACTCTTGTGTACATATTTAAATGGTTTGGTTGCAAGCTCCATAGAAGATAGGCATTTAATGACTACACTATTCATAATCCCTAACACAGGATACGTTTTCATTGAATGAATTTATTAAAAAACAGTCAGTGTCATATGGTAGTTTTAGTTCCAGTTTTTTAAGGAATCTTCATACAGTTTTCCATAGTAGCTTTATCATTTTTCATTCCCACCAACAAAGCAATAGGGTTCCCTTTTCTCCATATCCTCTCCAGCATTCATTGTTTGCAAATATTTTAATGATGGCTACTCTGACCAATGTGAGGTGATACCTCATTTTAGTTTGATGTGCATTTCTCTAATAATGAGTGATGTTGAGCATTTTTCATGTGTTTGTTGGCCATCTGTATGTCTTCCTTGGAGAAATGTCTATTTAGAGATAGAAAAAAATAGGACAGTCAATGCAACCTAAACTTGTAACTATAAAGGGAAAAAACTAAAGTCAATAATCTCTAGAAAGACAAATGCCTTATTACAAGACAAAGATAATCAACAGTTGTAGCTTTAGTGCTTAGTATGGCAGGATAGAAAAATATGGGCTAGGAAGGCAGATAAACCTGGGTCCAAGTCTAGAATCTGTTACTCTGTACCTCAGGGATCTTAGTATGTGATTTATTTTCTCTGAGAGGCATGTTCTTCATTTGTAAAATGGGGACAATCATCTTTACTTTCCAGAGATTGTGTGAGGATTAAATGTAATAATGAATGTAAAACATCTCTCAAATTCTGCCACGGTGGTCTTCTTGACATTGTTTCCCACATTATTCTATGTGACCCCTTCTCTCACAGTCAAGTCCCTAGTGTCAAAAACAAGTATTTTCAGTACTTTGTATGTCTTTTTCATTGGTTGTATTCTCTGTTTATAATCTTCCAATTTGCTGGCTTGATAGACAAATCAAATCTTTTTTTTAAATTAAGCTTACCCTGCTACCAAAAGGAGATTCAACATAAGTCACCTCTTTATATTTGACAAAAGAGAGCAGAGAAAGTACCAAAAGAACAACTTAACTAGAAAATATTACCTTAAAGAGGTCAGTTGAAGGTTGGATTGAATGAAAGAGAGATTTACTGGGATGAGGCAGTTTTCAGGCAAAAAGTTTAATTAAAAAAAATGACTAAACTGGTACAAGAAAGTCTCTCTGCTCATTTGAAAACTAAACATCATCTCATGTCCTTATGTTTGAGAGGAAAGCAGCATACCTGACTTGAAAGAACTATCATGAAAAATTTTATTTTGCCAAATTAAGAGATGTTTCACAGGGATGTCCAATTGTCATTTGGAGAAAATATTTTATTTAAACTAGATATTGATTTTTAAGAGTAATCCAACAATGTTTCAAACATTTAAACACCTTGTACCTGGTAACTTTTAGAAATCTGAAGGGGATTTCTTGTGTTCTGTTTTTTGAGTTTTAACTTTTCAATGAAGTTCAAATTGTTATATTTCTTTATTAACTCTTTTTTAACTGCTTTTTTTAAACTCTTTTTTGCTGCTTGCCAAATATATATGTACCACTCCCTACTTGTGATTTACCTAATAGATGGTGAATATTTCATAAATATGTCATCAAAATAGGATGGTTTTGTTTTGAGAATACAGTAAGAAAAAAACACTGACTTTATAGAATATCTGCTAATGATAAAGATAATTACTTGTAATTGAGATTGGCACCTAACAAAATAAGGGTTTAAAAATTAAAATCAAGCATAAAAGGTCTTTTGTTTGTTTGTTTTAGTAGATTTAATCATATATTATTTTGGTCCTGATTGCCATATTTGTTTAATGATTTTAGACTAATTCAATTTTTCTTTTGGAAAGATCACCTTAGAGAAATAACTCTCAGAATTTTGAATGATGGCTAGTAGAATCAAGGCTTCATTCTTTCAGCTATGTATTGAATTTGGGATTGCAATTCAAATGTTGACAAAATGATTTCAAATAAGAATTGCTGGTTTCTTTTTATACCAACAAAACTTGGTCTCAGAAGATCATGTGACTTTCCGAAGGTTTCCCCATGAGTTATAATCAAGACTGGAAACAGGCCTTGGAGGCCTGTTCAGTACAGTTACTCTTGTATGTTGAATATTTAAAAATGAACAGATTCACTATGTTGTCTACAGGTTCAGAGATGTAGTAACATTTCTTTTTAACAATTGTAGTAAAATATCTAATTTTTTTTTAATCCTCAAATACAATTATAAATTGAGAATTAAGTGAAGTTTTATTAATTTTCAAAATATTACCAATAATTTCACTAATGGTATGGACCTGACAGAAGCTGAAGATATTAAAAATAGGTGACAAGAATACTCAGAAGAACTATACAAATAAAAAGAAAAAATCTTAATGACCCATATAACCATGATGGTGTGATCATTCACCTAGAGCCAGACCTCTTGGAGTGTGAAGTCAAGTGGGCCTTAGGAAGCATCATTAAAAACAAAACTAGTGGAGGTGATTAGAAACATGTCCATCTGAGCTATTTCAAATCCTAAAAGATTAAACTGTTGAAGTGCTACACTCAATATGCCAGCAAATTTGGACCTCCCAGCAGTGGCCACAGGACTGGGAAAAACCAGTTTTCATTCCCAGAGTACATCATGCAAAATGCCAGGCTGGATGAAGCACAAGGTGGGATCAAGATATCCAGGAGAAATGTCAATAACCTCAAATATGCAGAAGACCACCTTTATGGTAGAAAGTGAAGAGGAATTAAAGCGCCTCTTGATAAAAGTGAAAGAGGAGAGTGAAAAAGCTGGCTTAAAATTCAACATTCAAAAAATAAGATAATGACATCTAGTCCCGTCACTTCATGTCATATACATGAGGAAACAATGAAAGACTTTATTTTCTTGGGCTCCAAAATCACTGTGGATGGTGACTCCAGCATGAAATTAAAAGACGCTTGCTCCTTGGAAGAAAAGCAATGTTAAACCTAGACAGCATATAAAAAAAGCAGAGACATTACTTTTCTGACAATGGTCTGTCTAGTCAAAGCTATGGTTTTACCAGTAGTCATGTATGGATGTGAGAGATGGACCATAAAGAAGGCTGAGTGTTGAAGAATTGATGCTTTTGAACTGTAGTGTTGGAGAAGACTCTTGAGAGTCCCTTGGACTTCAAGGAGATCAAACCATTCAATTCTAAAGAAAATCAACCTGAATATTCATTGGAAGGACTGATGCTGAAGCTGAAGCTCCCAGTAATTTGGCCATCTGATGCAAAGAGCCAACTCATTAGAAAAGACTGATACTGGGAAAGAGAGAAGACAAGAGGAGAAGGGGACGACAGAGGATGAAATGGTTGGATGGCATCACCAACTCAATAGAGATGAGTTTGAGCAAGATCTGGGAGATGGTGAAGAACAGGGAAGTCTGGAGTACTGTTGTTCATGGGGTTGCAAAGAGTTGGACATGACTGAGTCACTGAAAAACAAAGACAAATCTCATTAAGTTAGTGTATAGAAAGGGATTCCATTTTTTCATTCAAACCAATCCAAAGACCATGTATTTATACATTTGGAAATTTAAGTGTTATTTGTTTAAAAAAAATAATGTAGCTTACACCTAGGGATGGTTCTCAAAACCAGGTACTTGAAAATAATTTTTTATAAAACTAATAAGGAAAGGTATATATACATGTATATATAATCATTTATATTAAATAAATAGACAAATTCACAATATATATAATATATAATGATCTTGATTTATATTTTACTGTGAATTTGTCTTTTCAATATAAATAATTTAGTTCAACTAATATGTATTTGGTCCTAATATTACACTGTTTTTGTTTTAATAAATAAAACAGGATGGGGGGCAGTAAGTTACAAACATGATGGTACTATTCTAGACAAATTGATAAGAAATCTCTCCAGAAGATTTCATTTGAGCAGAGATCATCTAAATACAATGAAGGAGTGAGCCATATAAAAAACTGAGGTGGTTGTGTTTAAGATGGAGAAAGTTAAATGCCTCTGGGAGGGAGCAAATGTGGAATGTTCTAGGAATATAAACAGACTTCAGAATATCAATCAGGATTGAGCTCCGGGGAAAAGTTTGAAAAGAAAAAATAAGTGGGGAAGCAGAGAGTAGGCTACATAGAGCCTTATGGGTCAGCGTGAGGAATTAGAATTTAATTCTGAGTACAATGAAAAGTTGCTGAAGAATGCTGTATAGATGACGTCAGGAACTTTTTAAAGATTGATGCTGCCATAAGACAAGTGAGTGTATGAAAAGGTGAGTAAGAATTGCAGAAAGATACCAATTAGGAAGAAATTGCAGAAGTGCTGGTGAGAGATGATGTATCAGGCTGGAATTGGTAGAAGCACTGAGAGACTGATTGTATTTTAAGACATTTGCTTTTAGGAAGATGGGGTAGATGGACTCTTCCCAATTCCTCTGGCTAAATAAATAACTCTGTGTGTGTGTGTGTGTGTGTGTGTATACATACATGTGTGTGTGTGTGTGTGTGTGTGTCTTCAATCATGGCTGACTCTGTGAAACCCTATGGGCTTAGCTTGCCAAGCTCCTCTCTCCATGGGATTCTCCATGGAAGAATACTGGAATGGGTTATCATGCCCTCCTCCAGCATATCTTCCCCACCCAGGGACTGAACCCGTGTCTGTTAGCTCTCCTGCATTGGCAGGAAGGTTCTTTACCATTAGTGCCACCTGGGAATATATACTTATAATAAATATAAGTAAAAGATATATAGATACAGTATAGATATCTTGGGTTTTTCATTTACTTAGAGAAATAGTGTAGATTATATATATACATATATATATATGTATATATATATAATGTTAGATTTTATATATATAATCTAACAATAAGATAAAATGTATAGAGATGAAGTCATACTGTTTAGGTACTTTGGGACCCACTGGGAATAGCACAGTGGTGATTTCTCCAGGTTTCATTTTCACCTTATATAGCCAAGTTTGATTTATGAAATCAGCAACCTGGAAATACCAATTGAAGAGAAAAAGTGTTTGTTGCTCAGCCATGCCCAACTCTTTGTGACACCATGGACTGCAGCCCACTGGAAATCTGCTCTTTAGCCAAATACTACAAAGGGGTGGTATAAAACAACAGAAAGGTTTAGACAGAAATCTTTTAGATATATACCACCTATGAATATTTCAGTCAGATACAGGAGGAAACAAACAAAAAAAATACTACTTCATCCTCACTTCTACCAGCAAATCCTGACTAGGAAGCATAGACATCCACCCTGGTGATGTACAAAGAGGGTTCACTGTGGAGACTTCCTTGTGGTTCCCTGGTAGCTCAGAGGGTAAAGTGTCCGCCCACCATGGAGGAGACCCGAGTTGGATCCCTGGGTCAGGAAGATCCCCTGGAGAAGGAAATATCAACCCACTCCAGTATTCTTGCCTGTAGAGTCCCATGGACAGAGGAGCCTGGTAGGCTACAGTCCACGGGGTCGCAAAGAGTCAGACACCACTGAGTGACTTCACTTTCTTTCTACTGTGGTGGCCTCAGAGAAGTTCAGCAGGGAAATAATGAGGCAGTGCTCCCTGCACTCATCAGAGCAATGTCATAGAGGATGTGCTGAGGCATACGATTTAAATAACATCTAGAGATTGGTGTTTCATCCTCACATGGCAACAACAAGGCCCTCTCCTAAAACCCTCTCTCCAACTCCATCAGTGGAAACCATGTTGGGAGTCTCAATTTCTAGGCATACTAAATGGTTTTCCCTCATAGCTCAGTCAATAAAGAATCTGCCTGCAATTCAGGATATCCAAGTTCAATTCCTAGGTCAGGGGAGATCCCCTGGATAAGGAAATGGCCACCCGCTCCAGTATTCTTGCCTGGGAAATCACATGGACAGAGGAGCCTGGAAGGATACAGTCTATGGGATCGCAAGAGTCAGACACGACTTAGTGATTAAACCACCAAAGGATAACAAAACACCTTTCCTCACTAGGCTAGTGTTAGAGGAGGAGAGAAATACTAGTGCATCCAGGGATTTCACCATCACTTACTATCACTAAGGCCACTTCTCCACAGTGTCAGTGGAGTCCAAGTAGGAAGCAGTAATATGTTTCTATCCCTCCCAGTCAGAGTGATATCAGTAGGGACTTAATGGGGATCCTGATCTCCCATTTCTCCAAAACCCAGTAGTAGCAGAGAGAACCTTTCAGCCCCAACCCACTGAAGCTGAGTAGAGAACCTAGACTTATATATCAACTTGAAAAATAATGAGACTGTGCCCTTCCTCATGATAAGAGCACTGTCAGAAGACATTAAAGCACAAGATTTAAATAAGACATAATATTATAACAGAAAATACAAAATGCCTAGCTACACTCATTACACACACATTAGGAGGATCCAAGTATGATGAAAAAAGCCAACAAAAGACAACACTGAAATGACTTAAGTGTTAAATTATTTCCCAGAGATTTTAAAGCAGCCAACACACACACACACACACACACACACACACATATATATATATATTTAAGGAGCATTATAAACATGCAGGTGGCTCAGTGGTAAAGAATCCACCTGCAATGCAGGACACCCTAGTTTAATCCCTGTGTCAGGAAGATGACCTGGAGGAGGAAATAGCAACTCACTCCAGTATTCTTACCTGTAAATCCCATGAACAGAGGAGCCTGGTGGGCTACTACAGTCCCTGGTATTGCAAAAGTTGGACATTACTGAGCAACTGAGCACACAAGCAGTATAGAAATTAAAAAAAAAAATAGAAAGCGTCAACAAATGTATAGAAAATATAATGAAGAGTCAGATGGAAATTATAGAACTAAAACAATACAAAATTAAAATAAAACTCAAATAATGATTTCAATAACAGAATATAACAGAATGAAGAGGAGATCAGAGGTAGCAACTTTTTAGCTTGATAGATTTATAGAAGTTCTTCAAACTGAACAATGAGGAAAAAGAAGACTGGAAAAAGAAAAAGGAAGAAAAAGCCTCAGTGCCATGTGGACTGTAACAAAATATCAATCTCTTGTGTAATTAGAGTTGACAAGAAGAAAAGAGGGTGAGACTTAAATGCATTCACATAATAATGGCTAAAAACTCCCTAAATTTGACAGATAAAACACAACAGAAAAAGACAATACCAAATATAGACTCACAGATTGAATAAGAATGAACCCAAAACAGAATAAACCCCAAAATACATATCACATCATAATGAAATTTTGAAAACTAAATTTTGGAAAGAGAGAAAACAAAGTGTTGCTTATAAGACAAAAACAATTCAATTTGAATGACAGTGAATTGCTCATCAAAAATCATGGAAATCAGAAGGAAGTAGTGAAATATTTTTCAAGTACTGAAAGAAAAGAACTGTCAAACAAGAATTCTATATTGATTTCTGACAAGTACTATTAAAAAGATGGAAAAAATCTAAATGTGGGATAAAATCTTACTAAGGTTATATATGCCAAAAGATTCAATATCTAGAATATTTAAATAACTTCAAAACTCAATCATGAAAATACTCAAATGATCCATTTAAAAACCATACAAAGAAATGAAGCAATATTTAGCAAAGAGAATACACAAATGTCAATTACATGAAAATATTTCAACCTTCAGTTCAGTTCAGTTCAGTCGCTCAGTCCTGTCCAACCAGGCCTCCCTGTCCAACACCAACTCCCGGAGTTTACTCAAACTCATGTCCATTGAGTCGGTGATACCATCCAGCCATCTCATCCTCTGTCATCCCCTTCTCCTCCTGCCCCCAATCCCTCCCAGCATCAGGGTCTTTTCCAATGAGTCAACTCTTCCCATGAGGTCACCAAAGTACTGGAGTTTCAGCTTCAGCATCAGTCCTTCCAATGAACATCCTGGACTGATCTCCTTTAGGATGGACTGGTTGGATATCCTTGCAGTCCCAGGGACTCTCAAGAATCTTCTCCAACACCACAGTTCAAAAGTATCAATTTTTCAGCACTCAGCTTTCTTCACAGTCCAACTCTCACATCCATACATAACCACTGGGAAAAACCATAGCCTTGACCAGACGGACCTTTGTTGGCAAAGTAATGTCTCTGCTTTTTAACATGCTATCTAGGTTGGTCATAGTCTTCCTTCCTCTCCATTAAAGAAATAGAAATTAAGACCATAATGAAATATTGCTACATGATATTTTTAATTAATATTTCTCTTTTTTAATTTTTAATTTATGAAAACATGTTAACATTTGCTGGAGATTTGAAAAATACAGACCAAAGTAACTTATAGTTCTACTGTGTATTACAATTACTTTTTAAGTAGATAACAAGATTTTTAGTTGAAGTTTCAATATTACATTCTAAAAAAATCAATAGAATGAATAGAAAAGTAGAATATAGTAGATCTGAAAAGCACTATGAACCAATTCAGCATAATTAAGATGTATTCAGTTTTCACACAATAGCGGGATGCAAAATCTAGTCAATTTCCCATAGACTATAAACCAGAAGATGCTGGAGCATATCCAGGGACATAAAAAATTTCATTGTCTAAATGTATTGAAATCATGGAGTCTGTTTTCTTATAACTGTGGAATTATGTTATAAATCAATAAGCAATCCATATTAATACAAAATATATCATTAAATACTAGCAAAGAAGAAGAGATATTAAATCTATCCTATACTACAGTTCAGAATGCATAATGGTACACAAACTTTAAGAACTGAATAAAATAGTAAGCACATTTACAAAGCCCAATTACTGTATTAAATAACATTTAGTATTGAAAAGAAAATTCAGAAGATTTCCCAAGATGGCAGAGAAATAGGACAGGGAGACCACTTTATCCCCCACAAATTCATTAATGGATCATTTGAATGCTGAGCAACTTACACAAAACAACTTCTGAACACTGGTGGAGGACACCAGGCACCCAGAAAGGCAGTCCATTCGCTTTGAAAGGAGGTAGGACAAAGTGTAAAAGACAAAAAGAAGGACAAGAGTTAGGGATGGAGACCCAGCCTGAGGAGGGAGTCGTGAAGGAGAAGTTTCCACACAGCAGGAAACCCTCTCACAGGTGGGTCTGTGGGGAATTTTGGGATCTCAGACAGCAAAATAACCAGAAGGGAAAAAAAAAAAAAGGAAATGCAGAATAGATGCTTAACTGCAACTCAGGGGAGAAGTTCTCCAGACACTCTCTTCTGCCACCAGCAAGCGGGGGCTGAACAGGAGTTGTGGGCTGCATAGTCAGTGCTTATGGTAAGGACAGGGCCTGAATGCCCTGAGGACAATCTGAGGGAGTTAATGTGAGATAGCAACCCAAATTTGGGACCCCCAGAAAGGGGGAAAAAAAAAGAGAGAGAGAGAGAGAGAACTTTCCCTCGAAAGTCTCGAAGGAGCAGCCTGGTCCATGCACAGAACAAAGGATTAAGCCAATACCAAAAGAGAGCTAGCTGGCTATGTCCAGGCCCCTCCCCTACACCAGAGGCAGAGAGTCACACATGCAACAGCCAGAGCCAGAAGGCAATGGGCTGCTACAATCTTGGCCCCAGAGACCAGCATCCTCCACCAAACTGTGAGCAGGTTACCAGTTGCTAACCACGTCTTCCTGGGATCCTGGATGGTTGATATAGGCCAGGAGGGTCGCAGCCTGAGATCAGCTCCCCAGAGCAGACACATGGCCAGCCTGAAATGGTGCTCTCACGGCACACCTGGGAAACTGAGAGGCCCGGACGGGGAGGTGATTAAGAAGCATGACCCACGTGGGAGAGTGTGCTTACCAAGCACCTGGTCCCCTGAGCTGCTGGGACCTGGGCAGGGAACAAAATGCACAAGCAACTGAGTATGTCCCCTTGCAGAGTGCCTGAGAAACTGAATGGCTTAGACCTGGGAAGTTCATGAAACACAGGGCCTTTTGGGACAGTGACCTTGCAGAGCAACCTGGAGCCTGAGCAGTGTAGACTCAGAAGGCACACACTGCCTTGAGCTGGGGCAAACCCAGTGTGGTCCATACACTGTGAGCACTCCCCACACAAGCCAGCAATATTTGTTTGCAGTGTCCCTCCCTCCCCACAACACAACTGAACAAATGAGCCTAAATAAGTGACTACCTTTGCCCCCTTGTGTCAGAGCAAAAATTAGACACTGAAGAGACTTGCAAACAGAGGAAGTCAAAATAAACAAAGAAGTGGGAATTGCTCTGGAATTGACAGGTGAAATAGATTAAAACCCTGTAGTTAATGTTGATTAAACATTGGAGAGGCCTATAGACCTTGAGAGCAAGTACAATCTGGAACAAGGAACTCTCTGAAACTGAACTGACCCCGCACTGCCCACACCAGCTCCAGAGAAATTCCTAGATGTATTTTTACTATTATCACTTTTTAATTTTTAAAAAAAATTTAAGTCCTGTATTACTCCTTTAATTTTCATTTTTATAAACTACCTTGCCAAAAATTACCCTATTTTTAGAGCATATTCATATATATATGAATTTTGTGATTGATTTTGTTTTGTGTTTTTAATATTACAGTTTTGAGAGTCTAGCCTCTACTCTAAATTTTTAATCTTTGCTTTTTGGTATTTGTTATCAGTTTTGTACCTTAAAGAATCTAATCTTCAGTACCCATTTTCACTTAGGGGTGTGAATACTGCCATGATTTCTCTCTCACCCTTTGACTCTTCTTTTTTTCCCTGAGGGCACCTCTATCTCCTCCTTCTGCTTCTCTTCTCTACTTAACTCTGTGAATCTCTCTGGTTATTCCAGGGTGCAGAGAACACTTAGGGAACTGATTACTGGCTAGATTGGTCTCTCCCCTTCTGACTCCCCCTCTTCTCCTTGTGGTCACCTCTCTGTCCCTCCTCCCTCTTCTCTTCTCCATGTAACTCTGTGAACATCTCTGGATGTCCCTCACTTTGGAGAACTGTTTCACCATTAACCTAGATGTTTTATCATGTGTGCTGTATGGATGGGGAAGTCTTGAGGCTACTGTAAGAATAAGATTGAGAAATCTCCACACTGTTTTCCATAGCGGCTGTACTAGTTTGCATTCCCACCAACAGTGTAAGAGGGTTCCCTTTTCTCCACACCCTCTCCAGCATTTATTGCTTGTAGACTTTTGGATAGCAGCCATCCTGACTGGCGTGTAATGGTACCTCATTGTGGTTTTGATTTGCATTTCTCTAATAATGAGTGATGTTGAGCATCTTTTCATGTGTTTGTTAGCCATCTGTATGTCTTCTTTGGAGAAATGTCTGCCCAGTTCTTTGGCCCATTTTTTGATTGGGTCATTTATTTTTCTGGAATTGAGCTGCAGGAGTTGCTTGTATATTTTTGAGATGAATCCTTTGTCCGTTTCTTCATTTGCTATTATTTTCTCCCAATCTGAGGGCTGTCTTTTCACCTTACTTATAGTTTCCTTTGTAGTGCAAAAGCTTTTAAGTTTCATTAGGTCCCATTTGTTTATTTTTGCTTTTATTTCCAATATTCTGGGAGGTGGGTCATAGAGGATCTTGCTGTGATTTATGTCGGAGAGTGTTTTGCCTATGTTCTCCTCTAGGAGTTTTATAGTTTCTGGTCTTACATTTAGATCTTTAATCCATTTTGAGTTTATTTTTGTGTATGGTGTTAGAAAGTGTTCTAGTTTCATTCTTTTACAAGTGGTTGACCAGTTTTCCCAGCATCCCACTTCTGGGCATACACACTGAGGAAACCAGATCTGAAAGAGACACGTGCACCCCAATGTTCATCGCAGCACTGTTTATAATAGCCAGGACATGGAAGCAACCTAGATGCCCATCAGCAGATGAATGGATAAGGAAGCTGTGGTACATATACACCATGGAATATTACTCAGCCATTAAAAAGAATTCATTTGAACCAGTCCTAATGAGATGGATGAAGCTGGAGCCCATTATACAGAGTGAAGTAAGCCAGAAAGATAAAGAACATTACAGCATACTAACACATATATATGGAATTTAGAAAGGTGTTAATGATAACCCTATATGCAAAACAGAAAAAGAGACACAGAAATACAGAACAGACTTTTGAACTCTGTGGGAGAATGTGAGGGTGGGATATTTCAAAAGAACAGCATGTATGCTATCTATGGTGAAACAGGTCACCAGCCCAGGTGGGATGCATGAGACAAGTGCTCGGGCCTGGTGCACTGGGAAGACCCAGAGGAATCGGGTGGAGAGGGAGGTGGGAGGGGGGATCGGGATTGGGAATACATGTAAATCCATGGCTGATTCATATCAACGTATGACAAAACCCACTGGAAAAAAATTAAAAAAAAAAAAAAAAAAAGAATAAGATTGAAAGCCAGAGGCAGGACTCTTAACTCCAAAACTTAAGAACATCAGAGAACTTGTGATTCCAGGGAACATTAATAGACAAGAGCTCACCCAAAACTCTATTCCTACACAAAAGCCAAGCTCCATCCAAGAGCCAGAAAGTTCCAGAGCAAAACATACCATGCTAATTCTCCAGCAAAGCAGGAACACAGCCCTGAGCATTAAAATACAGGCTGCCAAGACCATGTCAAACCCATAGACACCCCCAAAACTCGCTACTGAACACTTCACTGAACTTTAGAGAGTAGAGATCCATCTCCACCCATCAGAACACAGATGCAAGCATCCCTAACTAGGAAACCTTGAAAAACCACTAGTTCAACACCGCAAAGAGGAACCACAAACTTCCAGCCTAGAGAAAGGCCACCCCAATCACAGCAAGCTAAACAAAAGGAAAAGGTAGAGAAATATACAGCAGATAAAGGAACATGATAAATGTCCACAAAATCAAACAAAAGAGGAGGAGATAGGGAGTCTGCCTGAAAAAGAATTAATAATAATGATTGTAAAGATGATCCAAAATGAAAGCAAAATGGAGTTACAGATAAATAGACTAGAGACAAGGATTGAGAAGATGCAAGAAATGTTTAACAAGGATCTAGGAGAAATAGAGAAGAGTCAGTCAATAATGGATAATGTAGTAACTGAGATCAAAAGCCCTCTGGTGGGAACCAACAGATAGAATAAATGACACAGATAATAGGATAAGTGAGATGGAAGATAGAATGATGGAAATAAATGAAACAGAAAGAAAAAAAGAAAAAAAAAAAAGAAATAAAAGAAATTAGGACAACCTCAGAGACCTCTAGGACAATGTTAAATATCCCAACATTTGAATCATAGATGTCCCAGAAAAAGAAGAAAACAAGAAAGGGCATAAGAAAATACTTTAAAAGATAATGGTTGAAAACTTCCCTAAAATGGGGAGGAAAATAGCCACCCAAGTCCAAGAAACCCATAGAGTCCCAAACAGGATAAACTCAAGGTGAAACACCCCAAGACACATATTAATCAAATTAACAAAGATCAAAAAGCAAATATTAAAAGCAGCAAGGGAAAGCAAAAAATAACACACAAAGGGGTTCCCCATAAGGATAACAGTTGGTCTTTCAATAGAAACTCTTCAGGCCAGAAGGGAATGGCAGGACATCCTAAAAGTGATGAAAGAGGAAAACCTACAACCCAGATTACAATACACAGCAAAGATCTCATTCAAATATGAAAGATACTTCAAAAGCTTTACCAACAAGCAAAAACTAAGTTAATTCAGCACCAGGAAAGCAGCTCTTCAACAACAAAAACAAAAAAAAAGGATCTTCTCAAGGCAGGAAACACAGGAAAGGTTTATAAACTCAAGCCAAAGAACAAAGTAAATAGCAATGGGATAATACTTTTCAATAATTACCTTAAATGTAAATGGGTTGAATGCCCCAACCAAAAGACTAAGAGTGGCTGAATGGATAAAAAAACAAGACCCCTATATGTGCTGTCTACAAGAGACCCACCTCAAACCAAGGGACACATACAAACTGAAAGTGAAAGGCTGGAAAAAGATATTTCATACAAATAAAGACCAAGAGAAAGCAAGAGTAGCAATACTCATATCAAGAAATATAGAACTTGAAATAAAGGTTATGAAAAGAGACAAAGAAGGACACTCTATAATGATCAAAGGATCAATCCAAGAAGAAGATATAACAATTATATATATGAACCCAAGATAGGAACACCTCAATACATGAAGCACATGTTAACAAGTATGAAAGGGGAAATTAATAGTAATACAATAATAGTGGGAGACATTAATACCTGACTCACACCTCTGGATAGATCAACCAAACAGAAAATGAGCAAGGAAACACAAACTTTAAATGACACAATGGACCAATCAGACCTAATTGATACCTACAGGATATTTCCCCCCAAAACAATGAATTTCACATTTTTTTCTCAAGTGCACATGGAACATTCCCCAGGAAAGAACACACCCTGGGCCATAAATGTAGCCTTGGTAAATTCAAAGAAATTGAAATTATTTCAAAGATCTTTTCTGATCACAATATGGTAAGATTAGATGTCAACTACAGGGGGAAAAAATATTAAAAACAAAAACATATGGAGGCTAAGCAACATGCTTCTGAATAACAAATCATGGAAGAAATCAAAACAAAAATCAAAATATGCATAGAAACAAATGAAAATGGAAATATGATAGTCCAAATCCTATGAGATTAAGTAAAAGCAGTGCTAATGGGAAGGTTCATAGCAATACAGGCTTACCTCAATAAACAAGAGAAAACTCAAATAAATAATCTAACTTTACACCTAAAGCAAATAGAAAAAGAAGAAATGAAAAATCCCAGGGTTAGTAGAAGGAAAAAAATCTTAAAAAGTTAGAGCAGAAATAATTGAAAAAGAAAGGAGACTAGAGCAAAAACAAAACAAAACAAAACAAAAAAACAAAAAAAAAAACCAAAAACAAACAAAAAAACCTAAAAGCTGATTCTTTGAGAAGATAAATAAAATAGTAAAACCATTAGCCACACTCATCAAAAAAAAAAGAAAAAAAAAAGGCGAAGGATCAGATCAACAAAAATATAAATGAAAACAGAGAAATCACAACAGACAACACAGAAATACAAAGGATCATAAGAGACTACTATCAGCAACTATATGCCAATAAAATGGACAACTTAGAAGAAATGGATGAATTCTTAAAAAAGTATAACCTTCCAAAACTGAACCAGGAGATGTGCAAAATCTTAACAGACCTATCACAAGCATGGAAATAAAAACTATAATCAAAAATCTTTCAACAAAAGCCCAGGATCAGATGTCTTCACAGGTGAATTCCAACAAAAATTTAGAGAAGAGCCAGCATCTATCCTACTCAAACTCTTCCAGAAAATTGCAAAGGAAGGTAAACACTCAAACTCATTCTATGAGGCCACCATCACCCTAATACCAAAACCAGGCAAAGATGTCACACAAAAAAAGAAAACTACAGGCCAATATCACTGATGAATATAGATGCAAAAATTCTCAGTAAAATTCTAGCAAAAAGAATCCAACAGCATATTTAAAAGATCATACATCATGATCAAGTGGGCTTTACCCCAGGGATGCAAGGATTCTTCAATATTTGCAAATTGATCCATGTGATACATTACATTAACAAATTGCAAGATAAAAAACATATGATTATCTCAACAGACACAGAGAAAGCCTTTGGCAAAATTCAGCATCCGTTTATGATTGAAAACCCTCAAGAAAGTAGGCACAGAAGGAACATACCTCAACATAATAACATAATAAAAGCCATATATGAAAAACTCACAGCAAACATTATCCTGAATGGCAAAAAAATTGAAAGCATTTCCCCTAAAGTCAGGAACAAGACATGGGTGCCCACTCTCAGCACTATAATTCAACATTGTTTTGGAAGTTCTAGCCACAGCAATTAGAGATGAAAAATAAATAAAAGGAATCTAGACTGGAAATGATGAAATAAAACTTGCACTGTTTACAGATGATGTGATCCTCTAAATAGAAAACTCTAAAAACACCAAAAGAAAATTACTGAAGCTAATTAATGAATATAGTAAAGTTGCAAGATATAAAATTAATACACAGAAATCCCTTGCATTCCTATACACTAGCCAGAGAAAACAGAAAGAGAAATTAAGGTAACAATTCCATTCACCATTGTAATGAAAAGAATAACATACTTAGGGATAAATCTACCTAAAGAAACAAAAGTTCTGTTTATACAAAACTGTAAAACACTGATGAAAGAAATCAAAGATGACACAAATAGATGGCGAATTATATCAGGTTACTGGATCAGAAGCATCAATATAGTGAAAATGAGTATACTACCCAATGCAATCTACAGACTCAAGTCAGTCCCTATCAAGTTACCAAAGGTATTTTTCACAGAACTATGATGTATAAATTCACAATGTGTATGGAAATACAAAAAAACCTTGAATAGCCAAAGCAATCTTGAGAAAGAAGAATGGAACTGGAGGAATCAACCTACCTGACTTCAGACTATACTACAAAGCTACAGTCACCTAGACAGTATGGTACTGGAACAAAGGCAAAAATACAGGTCAGTGAATAAAATAGAAAGTCCAGAGATAAATCCATGCACCTATGGACACCTTATCTTTGACAAAGGAGGCAAAAATATACAATGGGTAAAAGGCAATCTCTTTAACAAGTGGTGCTGGGAAAACTGGTCAACTACCTGTAAAAGAGTGAAACTATAACACTTTCTAACACCATACATAAAAATAAACTCAAAATGAATTAAATATCTAAATTTAAGACCAGAAACTATAAAATCTTAGAGGAAAACATAAGCAAAACACTCTCTGACATAAATCACAGCAAGATCCTCTATGACCCACCTCCCAGAGTAATGGAAATAAAACCAAAAATAAATAAATGGGACCCAATGAAATTTAAAAGCTTTTGCACAACGAAGGAAACTGTAAGCAAGGTGAAGAGATAGCCTTCAGAATGGGAGAAAATAATATCAAGTGAAGCAGCTGATGAAGAATTAATCTAAAAAATATACAAGCAACAAACACAGCTTAACACCAGAAAAATAAATGACCCAATCAAAAAATGGGCCAAATAATTAAATAAACATTTCTCCAAAGAAGACATACAGATGACTAACAAATAAATGAAAAGTTGCACAATATCACTCATTGTCAGAGAAATGCAAATCAAAACAACTTTGAGGTACCGTCTCATGCTGGTGAGAATGACTGCTATCAAAAAGTCTACAAACAATAAATGCAGGAGAGCGTGTGGATAAAGGGAACTCTCTTACACTGCTGGTGGAAATGCAAACTAGTATAGCCAATATGGAAAACAGTTTGGAGATTCCTTAAAAAAACTGGAAGTAAAACTGCCATATGACCCAGCAATCCCACTGCTGGGCATTCACCAAGGAAAGCAGAACTGAAAGAGACACGGGTACCCCAATATTCATCACAACACTGTTTACATTAGCTAGGACATGGAAGCAACCTAGATACCCATCATTAGACAAATGGATAAGAAAGCTGTGGTACATATACACAATGGAATATTACTCAGCTATTAAAAAGAACACATTTGAATCAGTTCTAATGAAGTGGATGAAACTGGAGCTTATTAGACAGAGTGAAGTAAGTCAGAAAGAAAAACACCAATACAGTATCTTAATGCATATACATGGAATTTAGAAAGATGGTAACGTTGACCCTATATGTAGACAGCAAAAGAGACACAGATATAAAGAACAGACGTTTGGACTCTGGGGGGGGGGGGGAGGGCAAAGGTGGGATGATTTGAGAGAATGGCATTGAAATATGTTTATTACCTTATGTGAAATAGATGACCAGTCCAAGTTCAATGAGTGAAACAGGGCACTCAAAGCCAGTACACTGGGACAACCCAGAGGGAGGGATGGGGAGGGAGGTTGGAAGGCAGTTTGGGATGCAGAGATAAATGCATACCTGTGGCTGATTTATGTCAATGTATGGCAAAAACCACCACACTATTGTAAAGTATCCTCCAATTAATTAATTAATTTAAAAAGAAAAGAAAAAGAAAAGAAAATTTGTGAACTGGAGACAGTTATAAATCTATTTACACAGCAGGGGAAGACAGATGATTTAAAAGAAACACTAAAGAAAAGATAATGAGTATATGAGAAGTTCTAACTTTAAACCAGATTGAAAGATCAGAAAGTAAATACAGAATAAGAGGATAATACACAGATTTACATGTAAAGAGTTGGAAATAAAACACACATATTCCTAGCTTTTAGCCACTAAGTTATAAGTAATATAAATAAAAAGAAGCCCATGTTGAAACAAAGCATAATTATATGACAGAACACCAAAGACAGAAAGAAAATCAAAAGCTCACCTAAATTCACACAACAGAACTGCAACAGTGATACTAAATTCTCAAAAGGAACAGTAAAATTCGAACCACTTGGGAATTATATCTTCAAAGCAGTTATTGAATTAAAAAATAGGTACATCTAGGGGTATATTCAGTGATACTATCACTCAAGAAAGGTGATAAATAAAGTTCATTTTACAAATAGCCTATCTACATACAACTGGCATGTATTAGCATTGGCAGTCAGTTCAGTACATTATACCCAGATAAAGTAAAATTATACAACAAAATGAATGGACATATTAACTGGTTCAGATGGTAAAAAATTTGTCTGCAATGCAAGAGACCCAGATTTGATCCCTGAGTTGGCAAGAGCCCCTGGAGAAGGGAATACCCACTCCAGTATTCTTGCCTGGAGAATTCTGTGGACAGAGAAGCCTGGTGGGCTACAGTACATGGGGTCACAAAGAGTCAGATGTGACTGAAGTCTTTATTTTTTACTTTCATTTTTTTAAATCCCTAATTTAGAAACATGTATGCAGGTCAGGAAGCAACAGTTAGAACTGGACATGGAACAACAGACTGGTTCCAAATAGGAAAAAGAGTACGTCAAGGCTGTATATTGTCATCCTGCTTATTTAACTTATATGCAGAGTATATCATGAGAAATGCTGGGCTGGAGGAAGCACAAGCTGGAATCAAGATTGCCGGGAGAAATATCAGTAACCTCAGATACGCAGATGACACCACCCTTATGGCAGAAAGTGAAGAAGAACTAAGGAGCCTCTTGATGAAAGTAAAAGAGGAGAGTGAAAAAGTTGGCTTAAAGCTCAACATTCAGAAAACTAAGATCATGGCATCCGGTCCCATCACTTCATGGCAAATAGATGGGGAAACAGTGGAAACAGTGGCTGACTTTATTTTTCTGAGTTCCAAAATCACTGCAGATGGTGACTGCAGCCATGAAATTAAGACGGTTACTCCTTGGAAGGAAAGTTATGACCAACCTAGACAGCATATTAAAAAGCAGAGACATTACTTTGTCAACAAAGGTCCGTCTGGTCAAGGCTATGGTTTTTCCCAGTGGTTATGTATGGATGTGAGAGTTGGAATGTGAAGAAAGCTGAGCGCTGAAAAATTGATGCTTTTGAACTGTGGTGTTGGAGAAGATTCTTGAGAGTCCCTTGGACTGCACGGAGATCCAACCAGTCCATCCTAAAGGAGATCAGTCCTGGGTGTTCATTGGAAGGACTGATGCTGAAGTTGAAACTCCAGTATTTTGGTGACCTCATGGGAAGAGTTGACTCATTGGAAAAGACCCTGATGCTAGAAGAGATTGGGGGCGGGAGGAGAAGGGGATGACAGAGGATGAGATGGCTGGATGGCATCACCGACTGGATGGGCATGAGTTTGAATAAACTCCGGGAGTTGGTGACGGACAGGGAGGCCTGGTGTGCTGCGATTCATGGGATCATATAGAGTTGGACAGGACTGAGCGACTGAACTGAACCGAACTGAACTGAATTTAGAAACATAAATTGTATTTCTAAAAGAATAAATTTTTAATCTCTGCCTTTATTAATACATTGATATTTATCATTGAAGCACTGATGCTTTGAAGCATGATCATGATTAAATGAAATTTTATTGCATAATTGCTAAAGCAATTAAATAATTTCTAAATCTTTCCGATTATTTTTTTCCTGTGTACTCTAACCTATAAACTAGATATGGTCTTAACTAAAGTATTAGACACATTTATTCCTTTACCATTATCTACCATTTAATTCCATATTAGACTTGATAAAGTTATCACCTCACTTGATTTCCCTAAAATGATGGTTTAACATCAAAGTTTTTCCCCTTCCTTCACTGAACTCAAGTTCTCAAGAGCTGCTCTTTTTTCGGTTTTCAAAAATGTACCAGCCTCCTATCCCTAATTTTCTAAATCTCTCACTTGATTTAGAGTGAAACAGTTTCTAGGTCTTAGTCTCCAAACCTTCATAAACAGGTTTTCTTATAAACAAAAGACACTTCACTTAGTATTTACCAAGACATTCTCTTTAAAGACTTATGGTAAAAGTGACTTTTTGTTTGTCTGGTGTATAATTTTAACTCAAATTAATATCACCAGCAAATATTATTTTACTAAGGTACTATGCTAATTTAAGCAAATATACCTATACATTATTTTTTCAGTAAAGACAACTGTAAAATTTTACTCTCCTGTGATCCTGTTTCTGACAAAGGAACTTTCTTCACAGTCCTGCTCCTGATCCCATAGAATCAGCACTACATAGAAATACAGTTGCCATGACAACTCCTCCACAAACTTAAAGCAACCCCATATCATAGTATCTGCTGAATCCCTGTTCAGCAGGCATATGGAGAGCCCAGGTTCATATCCTTTTTTTTTTTTTTTTTTTTTTTCAGACTCTTCTGATCTGAAGAACCCGTTTTACCACAGAAAACAGATTTGTTGTAATCAAAGCTAAGAGTAGGTTGCTTTCTACATGCAACATTCTTTAGCCTCTTATGTGTGAAAGCTTTTGTAGTAAAGCATTATTCAAATGTTCTATAAGATAGCAGTGACAACTCATTTAGGATCCATGTGTATTCTTAGAGTGAGACAAGATAGTAAAATTATGCATGATTTAAAAATTAATGATGTGAAGTTCTAGAAAGTTTTCTAAAAGAAGCTGCAAATATTATTGGAGTACTTGAGGTGATTCTTAATATTTAAAAACTAAAATACTATTATTTTGTGCCTGTATTTTAGGGAAGTGTTATGGTTCTCAAAAATATCTTATCATGTATCTGAATAAAGAGAAAGTGAATGAGGGCAAAAGTGAATGGGTTTCCAAAATGTCTCTGTGGCATGAATATTATTTTAGGCTAATTTTTTAAAAGCAAACAAAAGAAAAGCTCTGAAAATCAAGTAGAAGTTACTCTTTTGTAAGAGAAAATTATATTTTTAAAGAAAATATTTATTTGTACGGATGTCTCACTTGCTGTCTGAGGAAGATGTCATTGTCGTTGCTGTTGTTCAGTCGCTAAGTCATGTCCAACTCCTTGAGACCCCATGGATTGCAGCACGCCAGGCTCCTCTGTTCTCCACTATCTCCTGGAGTTTACTCAAATTCACGTCCGTTGAGTTGGTGATGTTATCTAGCCATCTCACCCTCTGGTGCCCTCTTCTTTTACTGTCAATCTTTCCCAGCATCAGGGCCTTTCCCAATGAGTTGGCTCTTCACATTATGTGGCCAAAGTATTGGACCTTCAACATCAGCCCTTCCAGTGAATATTTAGGTTTGATTTAGCTTAGGATTGGCTTGTTTGATTCCCTTGCAGTCCAGGAAGATGAGGATGATTAAATGTCTAGAAACTCTTATCAAAGAAGTCCACAGACTTAAATCTACATAGAAACCATAAACTTGATGTGGTTTGCTTGATAACCTCCCTTCCTCTCCCACATCATCTTTTATCTTTAGCTGGAAATGGTATTTAAGGTGAAAGATTGGGCCATTTTAGGGAGTTACTCAGCTTTTCTGGGTCTCTGCCATGTGTACGGGAGATATATATGATATTAAACTTCTATTTTTCTCCCCTTAATCAGTGTGTTATTTTAGGGGGTTTCAGCCAAAAAGCCTAGAATGTGGAGAAAATTTTTATTATTCCTCCCCTATAACAGTATACCTGAAAAACTAAAACCAAAAAAGACACAAGTACCCAATGTTCATTGCAGCACTGTTTACAATAGCTAGGACATAGAAGCAACTTAGATGTCCATCATCAGCTGTGATACATATATACAATGGAATATTATTCAACCATAAAAAGGAATGCATTTGAGTCAGTTCTAACTAGGTGGATGAACCCAGAGACTATTATACAGAGTGAAGTAAGTCAGAAACAGAAAACCAAATATTGTGTATTAACACATATACATGGACTCTAGAATGATGGTACTGATGAACCTATTTATAGGGCAACAGTGGAGATAGACATAGAGAACAGACTATGGGCACGAGTTGAGGGGAGGAATGAGAAGGTGGGATGAATGGAGAGAGTAACATGGAAACATATACACTACCATGTGTAAAACAGATAACCAATGGGATTTTGCAGTATGACTCAGGGAACTCAAACCAGGGCTCTGACAACCTAGAGGGGGTGGAAAGTGGGAGGAAGGTTAAAGAGGGAAGGAACACATGTATACCTGTGGCTGGCCCACGTTGATGTATGGCAAAGGCCAACGCAAAATTGCGAAGTGATTTTCTTTCAATTGAAAATAAGTTTGGGGGAAAAAATATGTATATATATATACCTGAAGGTTTGATATTAAGTCAGTATTAGGGTTTAATGGCTGAGTTTTACTCAAGCAGCATTCACTAGTAGTTTGGGAACAGCCTTTATGTGAAGTTTAAGAGTAGTTGAGAGAAAGCTGCAAACAAGATTTTCCCTTCATTACTTACTTAGATAAAGATAGTAGAACTTTTTCTTCCAGCACAGGTCAGCTCAGAAGGAGAATATTTGAAGATAAAACAAAATAATTAAAATATAATGGTGTGCATTTTAATACATATCATCTTACAAAATTACATTTGTAGATTCAGATTGAGAAGTACCAGTAGCAAGCAGTTTCATGAATTCCAGAGGTAGTATCTATGCTTAAAAACAAAAACCTGCAAATGATAATTAAGGAAATTAAATATGTTCATGGCATTTTATGATCTTAAAGAGAATACTAACTGAAAAAAATCTAAAGTTTAGATGATATATTTGAAAAGATATATTTTAGTCAGTGTTTTGAGAGGAATTCAAATCAACATAATTTTTTCATACACATATGTGATGCATTCCACATGTATATAAACAATATCTAAGAATTTTACCTGGGTTCCATCTCTGGTTTGGGAAGATCCCTTGGAGAAAGGAAAGGCTAAACTCCAGTATTCTGGCCTGGAGAATTCCATGGACTGTATAGTCCATGGGGTCACAAAGAGTTGGACACGGCAGAGTCTTTCACTTTCACTATTTTGAGTAATTTTTGAAAACTATTTTAAAAATTAAAAACACAGCTATTTAATGGTCATAAAGATTTAAGGTTTTTGGTTTTTTAATTGAATCTATGTATAAGAACAAGATTGGGCTTCCCTGGTAGCTCAGCTGATAAAGAATCTGCCTGCAATGCTGGAGATTCTGGTTCGATTTCTGGGTCAGGAAGATTCCATGGAGAAGGGATAGGCTACCCACTCCAGTATCCATGGGCTTCCCTGGTGGCTCAGACAGTGAAGAATCTGCCTCCAATGTGGGAGACCTGGGTTTGATCCCTGGGTTGGGAAGATCCCGTGGAGGAAGGCATGGCAACCCATTCCAGTCTTCTTGACTGGAAAGTCCCCATGGTCGGAGGAGCCTGGTGGGCTACAGTCCATGGGGTTGAAAAGAGTCAGACACGACTGAGTGACTAAGCACAAAACAGCACCTAAGAACAAAGTACTGAAATCTCACTGGGAAATTTTATTAAGCTTATTGCCAGAGAACCATACACTTTTGCATGGTATTTTCCATGTTTCATTTCTATGAAACTAGAGTCCACTATATTCATTTCTTCAAATTCCCCTGTAGTTGTATTTTCTACTGTTTTTTTCCTGAAATAAGGTATAATAAAATGTTATCAGATTCTACTAGTTAATATTTAAGCACATTGGTTTCAAATCTTTTTTCCTTTGGTAGTGAAAGAATCACTTATCCCACTCATACTTTCAGACTTTGGAAATCTTGTATATTTTGCAAGTCATTATAGCAATTACTACTTTTTCCATCTATTCCTTCTTCACCTTCTTACCCCATTCCACCACTTGATCATCATAGCATCTATTAGTGTGCTCCATCCTATGCTTAGCATGAGACTTAAGATATATTTACAGATGTTTACAATAAACCTTTAGATAAACAAACATAACTATACTTTCTAGACTGTGATATTGAAGTTCACATGAGTTAAATTAATTTGCCCAAGTCTGTGTTATATGTTAGTGGTATAATCAGAATCAGTCCCTGGTCATTCATATTCTTATCCTCTTTCTCTTTCTATAAAATATCTTTCTGTTCTTTGAAATTTCATGATATTTTTGGCTCTTCTATTTTCACTTAACTTTTCCCTTCTCATTATCTGTCATATTTATGTTTTCAGTAACACATTCTAGGGCTTCTCTGGTGGTTCAACAGTAAAGAATCCACCTGCAATGCAAGACATGCAGGAGATTTGGATTTAATTCTTGGGTCAGGAAGATCCCCTGGAGAAGGGCATGGAAACTCACTCTGTTATTCTTGCCTGGGAAATCCCATGGACTGAGAAGCCTGGAGGTCTACAGTCCATGGAGTCTCAAAGAGTTGGACACAACTGAAAGGACTGAGCATGCACACGACACATTCTAGATGGTTCAGGAAAATATTCTTAATTCATATTTCCATTTTTTTTCATTGATTAGGGCCATACCTTTTATATGAAATACTATACAACTGTCTAGAACAACTGAAGAACATATAGCTTCTAATCGAATGGCCTTCCTCTCTCTAAGGAATGTATGCCTTCCTCTCTTAGGAATTGACTACTCAGAGCAGCCAGTTCCTACCTAGCTCAGGGTCCTCACTGATCATCCATCGTCAATTTGCAAAGAGTGCAACGGACTGCAATCTGTCCATAGCTGATATTCTGGAACAGTATATTTGATGGCATTTATTCTTTAACAGTGTCTTGTTGTTGTGTTGTTCAGTTGCTAGTCATATCTGACTCTTTGGAACCCCATGGACTGAAATATGCTAGGCTCTTCTGTCCTCCACAATCTCTCAGAGTTTGTTCCGATTCGTGTGCATTGAGTTGGCAATTGTATCTTTCATCTCATTCTCGGTGGCCCCCTTATCCTTTCACTTTCAACTTTTCCAGAATCACAATCTTTTCCAATGAGTTGGCTCATTGCATCAGGTGGCCAAAGCATTGGAGCTTCGTCTTCAGTATCAGTATTTTCAATGAATATTCAGGATTGATTTCCTATAGGATTGATTCATTTGCTATCCTTGCAGTCCAAGGAACTCTCAAGAGTCTTCTCCAGCCCTACAATTTGAAAGCTTCAATTTTTTGGTAGCTCAGTTTTCTTTATGGTCCAGCTCTCACATCTGTACATGGCTACTGGAAAAACTGTGGTTTTAACAATATGGACCTTTGTTGGCCAAGTGATGTTTCTGCTTTTAAAACAGTGTCTTAGATCCTGCCTAAAGGAAAGAGAGAAAAAAAAAAAATTCAGACACTTTGGTTATATATGAATTAACTTTTGTCACTAATTTAGAGTAACAGTTTCCAAATATCAATTACTTTCATTTTTTTTTTTTTTTTCTCATCCAGTGACACAGGTGCCTGTTAAAAGTGCTTCTGTGCCAGGATGTGTGTTATAGTCAGGTCAGCTTCAGGTCCTGGATTCCAAGCTTAAATAGTACATTCTACCTGAAATGTGCTGCACTCCTGTTGAAGGACAAGAGCTCAGGAGAGCTGGATCATATTTGTAATGCATCTTAAAGCCCTTTGCATAGAACTGCAACACTTCTGCTTTCACTCTATAGGCAGAAGAAATCTACTGGATAAAACTCAACACCTAAAATTTCAAGCACTGTACTTTACTCCATCAGGTTGGGATGTAAAATGGAAAGTCGGTATTTGCTGATTAATAGTAGTTTCCACTATGGTCCGCTTTTTTGGTCGCAGAAAGTCACTATTCCTATCTTTTCTTTTTTTTTTTTTCCCCACATACAACACATATTCATCCCTCCCCAAGGAAGACACACTGAAATTCTCATCCCAACAGAGTATCGGGCTCAAAACACAGTATTTCCTCACAACATATAGATCGGTCCAGATGTGAGTTATTAGCAGTCCCCTCCTTACACACATGCACACATATAAGTGACAGAGAGACAAAATAACTGCACTAGACACTCACATTCAAACAGGGAGCGAATGGGTAACTAATAGCAATGCTCATTATGACAATCCTAAAATACTGCTGTTAGGTTAATATTGCAAGCTCTTCCCAACCAAGATGGCAGTGTTCTCTGATTAGGCTCCACTATTGCTCCCAGGAAGTTGCTGTCTTAGCTATGACTTTTGAAACTCAATCGGACTCTGTAGTGTTCTTGGGCACAGAATCCTTTCTATGTACCCTGTTTCTTGTTTATAACAAATAGACACCTGCTTCCATGACCTTCCCTGAGTTGCAAAAGGCAGATTCAAACAGTTACAATTCAGGAAAGGGAGAAGATGCAGAGACAAGGGAGGAGACCACCTTGGTCACATTAAAAAAAAAAAAAAAAAAAAAGTTCAGGCCCTGCACACACCCAGATTCTTATCAACAGCTCAGACTTGGAACCATTACTGTAAAACACCTCACCTCTTTGATTTCTTTCATCAGTGTTTTATAGTTTTCTATGTATAGGTCTTTTGTTTCTTTAGGTAGATATACTCCTAAGTATTTTATTCTTTTTGTTGCAATGGTGAATGGTATTGTTTCCTTAGTTTCTCTTTCTGTTTTCTCATTGTTAGCTATAGGAGTACAAGGGATTTCTGTGTGTTAATTTTATATCCTGAAACTTTACTATATTTGTTGATTAGCTCTAGTAATTTTCTGGTAGAGTCTTTAGGGTTTTCTATGTAGAGGATCATGCCATCTGTGAACAGCGAGAGTTTCACTTCTTCATTTCCTATCTAGATTCCTTTTATTTCTTTCTCTGCTCTCATTGCTGTGGCCAGAACTTCCAAAACTATGTTGAATAGTAGTGGTGAGAGTGAGCACCCTTGTTTTGTTCCTGATTTCAGGGGAAAAGCTATGGTACGTATATGCCATGGAATATTACTCAGCCATTAAAAAGAATTCATTTGAATCAGTTCTAATGAGATGGATGAAACGGGAGCCCATTATACAGAGTGAAGTAAGCCAGAAAGATAAAGACCAATACAGTATACTAAAGCATATATATGGAATTTAGAAAGATGGTAACAATAACCCTATATGCAAAACAGAAAAAGAGACACAGATGTACAGAACAGAATTTTGGACTCTGTGGGAGAAGGCAAGAGTGGGATGTTTAGAGAGAACAGCATCGAAACATGTATATTATCTAGGGTGAAACAGATCACTAGCCCAGGCTGGATGCATGAGACAAGTGCTCGGGCCTGGTGCACTGGGAAGACCCAGAGGAATCGGGTGGAGAGGGAGGTGGGGGGGGGGGGGGCGGGATCGGGATGGGGAATACATGTAAACCCATGGCTGATTCATGTCAATGTATGACAAAAACCACTAAAATATTGTGAAGTAATTAGCCTCCAACTAACAAAACAAAACAAAATAAAACAAAAAACACCTCACCTAATCCCCTTAGGTTGAGGCATGAGCCCACTGCAGCCCCCTTTACCTGGCAAAGTAATAAAGCTATTCTTTCTACTTCACCCAAAATTCTGTTTCTGTGGTTTGATTCAGCACCATTTCACAGAGACTGAGTTTTAAGCATCATTAAAAGATCCTCCTTTGGAACAACCTTCCTATCCCTTTATCAACCTTGACCATCTTTTATGATAGAACTGGAAGTTATGCATTTCTTTTCACCAGAGTGCCTAGACTGCTTCCTGCCCATAAAAAGTGTAAAAACAACAACAACAACAACAAAAAAAAAAACATTTAATGTGTTGAATTATCATGGTCTCCTTTAATTCAGATTCCCATCCCAAAGTGGGGAAGAAGTAAATAATCTAATCCAATGAGTTCCATATAATCATACCAACTTTATTCGACAACTATATCGCTATTTATAAATTCAGTGACAAGTACTTTGGGTACTTGGGTACAAGGGAACTCCAACCTTGTCCCTTTTCATGGACTTATTTTGCCCAACTAAAAGGATTTGCTGGGGCCATTTGTCCAATCAGGATTCTTAACAAATGTCTTATGATGTCTCAAGACTCAAAGTATATCTGAATTTTATATTTAACTGGTAAAAGAGAGGCAATTGTTTCCTTTCCTATCAGTGCAAATCCGGACATTTCTGTATTCTTTCCTTCTTTCTTCACAAATTTAACTGGGATAATTTGTTTTTCTGACCTCACCTACTCCTTGTAGTATCTTATCCCAGCAGTCCCGAACATTTTTGGCACTAAGGGACTGGTTTCCGTGGACTGGGGAGAGGGTTGGTTTTATTGGGATAATTCAAACACACTACATTTATTGTATCCCCCACTCACCTCCTGTTGTATGGCCTGATTCTTAACAGGTCATGGGCTGGTATGAGGATTGGAGGCCCCTGCCTTCATGAATGCAGTTAACAAAACACAAGTCCTTTCAGTAACTTTCTTCTAGAGATTTCTTTGGTGAAATCCATACATTCATTAAGTATACTTTCTGCCTCTCAAATATTGGTCAGTAGGTTTACCAAGTGTTTCATCATTATATAACATGGTACTATTCTAATCTGTATAAATGGATTCCTCACTGTCTGCCAAATCAATCCCAAATGAATCCCAAATACTTTGCTGTCTTTAGTCATCTGTTGCAGTGATAAAGCTTTTTAACAATGTAAAAATCTTTTTATATTGTGCACTTTGAAAAATGTTCCCTCTTAGGTGACATTACTAGGCCTTTCAGAGGGAAAAGCTATCATGTAACTGGAAAAGCTAAAAGTAACTGTCATGGTAGGATTGCAATATTGTTTTTCGGTAGAGTTTTCCTCTTCCTGTTCTGGGAAATGCAGTCACTTCAGACAGCTACAGTAGAAAACTAATATTTGCATTCATATATTGTCTGGTTTTGTAGCTGCAAAGTTCTATCCTCAAGAAATGTGGGCTTTGTTGGGAGCCATGGAGGAAAAGAAAAGAGCAACATTTACTTTGAACTAATTCTAGAAGTGATTTATGCTCCATCATTCTCCTTAGGCATTTTTTTTTTTTTTTTTTTACACCAAAGCAGTCACTGTATCTCTATGTCTTTTTACTTTATCTTTGTTTTTCTAGATCAGCAGTCAGGAATAAAAAGTTTGTAAATGAGAAGGAATTTTATTTTTTACATTTTAAAAGTATATATTTTTATAAAACAGTCAAACCACTATGCTAGTCTTTTTAAATGAAAACAAACATCCCACACCATGTGTTTCTTTTTCATCACTTAATCTGTCGTATTCACTGTTGTATTTGAGAATATTCTTTCATTACAATCACTCTAAGGTACAAATTTTATTCACATTATGAGGTACTTGATACATGCACAATCAACAGCATGAACTCAATAACTATTGTTATTTAGAACTCTTTTAACCATGAAATTGAAGGGAATCACACATTTTGTAAAAATGATGAATCATTGAAATTTAGTCCAAGTACATGATTTTCCAACAACTCTACATTCTAATTCTACCATATCTCATTTTTTAAATTGTAGTTTACTTTCTTCTTTTGAGTAACTAACTCTTCAATGCACAGCTCACATGGTGTTTTATTGTCATGAGTTGTGCCCTCTCTCTCATACACACACTGCACACATTCACAACACACACACACATACATACATAAATCCCTCTGAGTTTTTAAAAGTTAATACCTTTTTTAAAGTCATCATTAAATTTCTAGCAACTGCACAATTCTTAGACTGTATTAGGTGTCTTATAAATTTGGGTTGTTATTTTTATCCATGAAGGAATGGGTGCTCAAATTGGCTAAGTGACATATTCAATATGATAGTCAACTATTAACAATAGCTGGGTAAGAATCCAAATATACTAGTTCTCAACTTAGTGTCCCTTTATGTGTAACATACATGAATAACTATAATACATATCATACAAATAAGAGTATTGCAACCTATATTTAAATCCCTAAAACTGAATTTCTGTTAAAAAAAAATGCCTTATCATTTTGAACTTAACTATATGTAGTACTACTTTATTGCTCAAATAGTCCTGTCTAGAAACAACCTATATGACTTACTCAACTTTATATCGGCAGGGAGGTATTTTTGCTTTTGCTGTTTATATTTTAGTTATAAATGTATCTCTTATAACATGTTGAAACAATAATGACTTGTTACTATCTTAAATTTCTATGTGTAACTTTCTTTGGTTCTGGCACATATTCATTCATTAGACTTGGCTGAATTTCTCTTCTTTTTCTGAACTTCCAAAACATTTTACCTGATTTTTGACTATCAAAATGAAAATAATGTGTCAGGCGAATTCCAAAGGGAAAATATGTACTTTTACAATGGTGGCATCTGCTAATCAACTTCCAAACAGTTTATCAAACTCACTATGGCAAAAAGAGAAAATGTATTGTGGAATCTGATGGAGACAAGGTACCACAAATACATTCAGCAAATGTTTAACTTTTAGACCTAGATTTCCATTTACTGGCAATATAAAGGGAACATAGCTTTGCTACACAACGCCATGAGGAAGCAATTAAACGAAGTCATACTGTGAGTTTTTCTATGGTGAATTGTCTTGGCTGCTCCAACAAAGTTAATGTCACAAAGAAGAAAAACAAAACAAGAAAGAAATTTTGGAAGAAAGTGGCTCTGGACTTACCTGGTGGCTCAGTGGTAAAGAATCCACTTGCCAATTCAGGAGACGTGGTTGGAACCTTGGTCGAGAAGATCCTCTTAAGAAGTAAATGGCAACCCACTCCAGTATTCTTGCCTGAGAAATCCCATGGAGAGAGGAACCTGGTGGGCCAAGTTCATGGGGTCACAAAAGAGTCAGACACAACCTAGTAACTAAACAGCAACACAACAACAACAAAAGTGGTTCTAGGTTAAAAGTTTTCAAACAGATAAAACAAATGCAATGGTGAACTTGACTGGATCCTAGATTAAAATGATAATAACAGAGTAACTTATATTTAATGCAGTTAGGGAAATATGAATATAAACTGAAGTGATGTTATGAATATGGAATTTACTTCTAAACACAAATTTGCCCCTCCTATCATCTTGCTGGGGCTTCTCCTTTGGCCTTGTACATAGGGTATCTTTTGTTAGTGGGATCCCACATTCTCCTGCCAATGGTTGTTCAGCAGTGAGTTGTAATTTTGGAGTTCTCTCACTAGAAGAGGAGCACACGTCCTTCTACTCCGCCATTTTGGAGTCAAATATAAATCACACTTCTAGAGCAGGAGAATGAGTGTTCATTATGTTGGTTATCATGTTTAACACCTATAATCCAAAATATTCTTCAAAGGTCAGAAATTCTCTGAGACATGTCCAGGTTCTTTGTTCCAATGTGTGGCTGGCACCACACTCACTTCATTCCTCAGGAAAGTCTGTAAGTGTCCAGGAGTCTCCTGTAGATGCATGGGTTGACAGTGGCCTGCCGTGGGGTCTGTGTTTGAGTGTCATCTGTGGGTCAGCAGTGGACTGCTGGAAGGGCAGGGGCTCTGGGAGCAGTAGACCTGGGAATGGTATAAGTCTTCTTGGAGGAGGTCACCATTAACCCCACCATAGAGCCACCAGAACTTATACAGGACTGGGGAAACAGAATTTTAGAGGGCACAAACAAAACCTTGGGCACATCAGGACCCAGGAGAAAGGAGCAGTGACTCCACAAGTAACTGACCCAGACTTGTCCATGAGGGTCAGCAAAGGTGTGGGTCAGCGGTGGCCTGCTGCAGGATCAGAGACACTGATTGCTGCATTACTTGTATGGGACATTTTGAAGGAGGTCATTGTTTTCATTACCTCCACCATAGTTTGGCCTCAGGTCAAAAAACAGGGAGGGAATGCAGTCCTGCCCATCAACAGAAAGTTGGATTAAAGATTTACTGAGCATGGCCCTGCCCATCAGAACAATACCCTGTTTTGCCCTCAGTCAGTCTCTCCCATCAGGTAACTTCCATGAGCTTCTTATCCTTCTCCATCAGAGGGCAGACAGATTGAAAACCATAATCACAGAAAACTAACCAATCAGATCACATGGATCACAGCCTTGTCTAACTCGATGAAACTATGAGCCATGCCATGTAGGTCCGCCCAAGATGGACGGGTCATGGTGGAGAGTTCTGACCAAACGTGGTCCACTGGATAAGGGAATGGCAAATCACTACAGTATTCTTGCCTTGAGAACTCCATGAACAGTGTGAAAAGGCAAAAGGATAGGACACTGAAAGATGAACACCCCAGGTCAGTAGGTGCCCGATATGCTACTGGAGATCAATGGAGAAATAACTCCAGAAAGAATGAAAAGACAGAGCCAAAGCAAAAACAACACCCAGCAAAAACAACATGCTGAAGATGCTGAAGTTGAATAGTTCTATGAAGACCAACAAGACTTTCTAGAGTTAAAACCTAAAAAAAATATGTCCTTTTCATTATAGGGGAATGGAATGCAAAAGTAGGAAATCAAGAGATACCTGGAGTAATAGGCAAATTTGACCCTGGAATACAAAACGAAGCAGGTCAAAGGCAAACAGTTTTGCCAAGAGAATGCACTGGTCATAGAAAGCACCCTCTTCAAACAACACAAGAGAAGACTATACATGGGCATCAGCAGATGGCCAGCTCTGAAATCAGATTGATTATATTCTTTGCAGCCAAAGATGGAGAAGCTCTATACAATCAGGAAAAAAACAAAAAAACAAAAAACAAGACTGGGAGCTGACTGTGGCTCCCATCATGAACTCCTTATTCACAAATTCAAACTTAAATTGAAAAAAGTAGGAAAAATCACTAGACCATTCAAGTATGACTTAAAATCGAATCCTTTATGATTCTACAGTGAAAGTAACAAATAGATTCAAGGGATTAGATCTAATAGAGTGCCTGAAGAACTATGGACAGAGGTTCGGGGTATTGTACAGGAGGCTGTGATCAAGACCACCCCCATGAAAAAGAAATGCAAAAAGACAAAATGGTTGTCTAAGGAGGCCTTACAAATACCTGAGAAAAGGAAAGATGTGAAAGGCAAAGGAGAAAAGGAAAGATATACTCATTTGTACGCAGAGTTCCAAAGGATAGCAAGGAGAAACAAGAAAGCCTTACTCAGTGATCAATGAAAAGAAATAGAGGAAAACAATAGAATGGGAAAGACTAGAGATCTCTTCAAGAAAATTAGAGATATCAAGGGAACTTTTCATGCAAAGATCTGCATAATAAAGGACAGAAATTGTATGGACGTAACAGAAGCAGAAGATATTAAGAAGAGGTGGCAAGAATACACAGAAGAACTATACAAAAAGGATCTTCATGACCCAGATAACCACGATGGTGTGATCACTCACCTAGACCCAGATATCCTAAAATGTGAAGCCAAGTGGGCCTTCAGAAGCATCACTATGAACAAAGTTAGTGTATGTGAAGGAATTCCAGTTGAGCTATTTCAAATCCTAAAGATGATGATATTAAAGTGCTGCTGCACTCAATATGATAGGAAATTTGGAAAACTCAGCAGGGGTCACAGGACTGGAAAATTTTCATTCCAATCTCAAAGAAAGGCAATGCCAAAGATTGATCAAACTTCCGTACAATTGCAATCATCTCACACACTAACAAATTAATGTTCAAAATTCTCCAAGTCAGGCTTCAACAGTACATGAACCATGAACTTCCAGATGTTCAAGGTGGATTTAGAAAAAACAAAGGAACCAGAGATCAAGGTGCCAACATTTTTTTCCCCCCATTGGAAAAGCAAGAGAGTTCCAGAGAAACATCTACTTCTGCTTTATTGACTATACCAAAACCTTTGACTGTGTGGATCACAACAAACTGTGGAAAATTCTTAAAGAGAGGGGAACTCCAGATCATATGACCTGCCTCCTGAGAAATTTGCCTGTGGGTCAAGAAGCAACAGTTAGAACTGGACATGGAACCACAGACTGGTTCCAAATTGGAAAAGGAGTATGTCAAGGCTGTATATTGCCACCCTGCTTATTTAATTTATATGCAGAGAACATCATGAGAAATGCTGGGCTGGATGAAGTCCGGGCTGGAATCAAGATTGCTGGGAGAAATATCATTAACCTCAGATATGCAGAGGACACCACACTTATGGCAGAAAGTGAAGAAAAACAAAAACACCTCTTGATGAAAGTGAAAGAGGAGAGTGAAAAAGTTGGTTTAAAGCTCAACATTCAGAAAACTAAGATCATGGCATTCAGTCCCATCACTTCTTGGCAAAAAGATGGGGAAACAATGGAAACAGTGAGAGACTTTCTTTTTTTGGTCTCCAAAATCACTGCAGATGGTGACTATAGTCATGAAATTAAAAGATGCTTTCTCCTTGGAAGAAAAGCTATGACTAATCTAGACAGCATAATAAAAAGCAGAGACATTACTTTGACAAGAAAAGTCCATCTAGTCAAAGCTATGATTTTTCCAGTAGTCATGTATGGATGTGAGACTTGGAATATGAAGAAAGCTGAGCACCAAAGAATGGATGCTTTTGAGATGTGGTGTTGGAGAAAACTCTTGAGAGTCCCTTGGAATGCAAGGAGATCCAACCAGTCCATCCTAAAGGAAATCACTACTGAATATTCATTGGAAGGGCCAATACTGAAGCTGAAGTTCCAATTCTTTGGCCACCTGATGTGAAGAACTGACTCATTTGAAAAGATTCTGATGCTGGGAAAGATTGAAGACAAGAGGAGAAGGGGACAACAGAGGATGCGATGGTTTAATGGCATCACTGATCCTATGGACATGTGTTTGAGTAAGCCCCGGGTGTTGGTGATGCACAGGGAAACCTAGCATGCTATAGTTCATGGGGTCCCAAAGAGGTGGACACGACTGAGTGACTGAACTGAACTGAACTGAACTGATGCTATGTTGTTATTTTTAATTTCTAGGTCATGAAATGATATTAAATTAGTTATACAATGTGTTTATTCTTATGAAATCCATACTTAGGTATTTTGATGTGAAGTGTTTTGATGTTGTCAATGTACTTTCAAATATTTCGAGGAATTGTAAGTGTGTGTGTGTGTGTGTGTGTGTGTGCATGCATCTGCACAGAGGATAGGACACACAGCCCATGAATGTAGGAGAACTGTAGAGTGATAGCATACATGAAAGAATTTTAACAATAAATCTAGTGAAGGATATATGAATATAGTAGATTTTCAACTTTTTATAGATTTAATGGATCTGATAGGTTTGACATTTTCTAAATTAAAAGCTGGTGGGCATGATATATGTAACCTCTCTAACATTCTAAAGGTATAGTGAACAAAGATATGTGAACAAAAACATTCAAGAGCACTCTTTAAACAAAGGGACTGTAAAGATGGCATAGATGTATTATCCATATGGAAAACATAATCCAAAATTCAACATAAATAAACCATTATGTAGTTCTGGGCTTTGTGATGTACTTTTATTCAGTATAGATTTTATCTTACTTAAGAACTGTTAATACAGTTACAGTCCACCAGATTGCTTGCTTTATAAACTATGCATCAAGGAAAGCATGAAATTAAAGCATAAAAAGGCTTAAGCTTCAACAGATGCTCAGAGAATAACTTCATATTTGTCCATTTCAGATGTTATCATATAAAAGAAGTAGTTCTGTGTTTTGCTAAATTCATCCAACCTCATTGTCTAGTCTACTAATTTGCATACATAAAAATCAAGGAATTTTGCTTATATTCATTATCCATAATATACCTTAAAATCATCTGCATACTAATTTTAGGATAAATATGAATAATAACTGATATTTTGTCAGTGCTTTATATTAATTTTTAATAATATGCCTGTAAACCCACATTGACACAGAATATTTTGATGTATTCTGTATATATAACTCCATTTGACCTGCTCCCAATAAGCAAGTAAATGTCATTATAGTGGTGACAGAAATATATATATATATATATATTTGAGACAGCCTGATCTTTGAGACAGCAACAAAGACAATCCAATGGGGAAAAGATAAGCTTTTTAACAAATGATGTTGAAACAACTAGACAGCCACATGCAAAAAAAATCAATCAACACAACCTCACCCTTCATGAATATTAACTCAGATTGGATCACAAATCTAAATGTAAAATGCAAAATTATAAAACTCCTAGAGGAAAACATTGGAGAAAATCTAGGTGATCTTTGGTATTTAGATAGCTTATTAGATACAGCACTATAGGCACAACTTGTAAAGGAAATAATTGTTAAGTTGGTGTTCATTAAAATTAAACATTACTGTTCTGTTAATTACACTGGCAAGAGAATGAAAAGACATATACACAATAGAGTATATACTTGAAAATGACATATCCAGTAAAGGACTATTATCTAAAATATATAAAGAACTTATACAACTCAACAATAAATGAAACAAACAACCCAAGTTAAAGAAATAAGCCAAACCCTTATCTGATGCCTCAGTGGCAAATAGCCTGTGGAAAGATGCTCTACATCATATGTCATCAGAGAAATGCAAATTTCCCCAGGGAACAGCAAGATGCATCAGACCCTGGAGACAGGACTTTCTGTGAAGGAGACCTATTAGCTAATCATCATGCCTGAAACCTGAGAGGCAGGCTTCTAATTAGGCATGCATCTAAAGAAGGCTGATTAATTCTTTCCAGAGACATGTGGGACACTCTTCTGTGGTGCTTCAGAGCATAAGTACCTTCTGGAGGGAGCATTGCAGGTGGCTGGTACCCTGGTTTTATATCTGGTGCCCCAGTTTTTGAAGATGCCACCCAAATGCTGCCCTTAATTACCTGACTCTTGTGGTCTGGCAGATTCACATTTCTGGATCACATAGGACAGTAGCCATCAGGGAGTCTGCCACCAACAGGGCACTGTGGAAAAATATGTTATATTTCCCATATTCCTGTGAATAAGTCCTCTTGTCTTTTTCTTTTATTTTATTTTTATTAGTTGGAGGTTAATTACTTTACAATATTTTAGTAGTTTTTGCCATACATTGATATGAATCAGCCATGGATTTACATGTATTCCCCATCCCGATCCCCCCCTCTCGCCTCCTTCCCCATCCCATCCCTCTGGGTCTTCCCAGTGCACCAGCCCTGAGCACTTGTCTCATGCATCCAACCTGGGCTGGTGATCTATTTCACCCTTGATAGTATACCTGTTTCAATGCTATTCTCTCAGAACATCCCAGCCTCACCTTCTCCCACAGAGTCCCAAAATCTGTTCTATACATCTGTGTCTCTTTTTGTTTTGCATATAGGGTTATCATTACCATCTTTTAAAATTCTATATATATGCGTTAGTATACTGTATTGGTCTTTATCTTTCTGGCTTACTTCACTCTGTATAATGGGCTCCAGTTTCATCCATCTCATTAGAACTGATTCAAATGAATTCTTTTTAATGGCTGGGTAATATTCCATTGTGTATATGTACCATAGCTTCCTTATCCATTCGTCTTCCTCTTGTCTTATTATGGAGCTTCAGTCTTAAATGTAGGCTTCAGGTTAGGCTTACATTTAGAGGACTATAAAGCTGCTTTCAAGAAGAAAGGCTATAGACACCATTTTGGTGCTGTCCATCTGTCTTGCTCCAGCTTGGCAGTACCTCCTATAAAAGAACTTATACACTTTTTTGGACATTTAGTTTTTATGACTGTCACACAGGAGACATTGCCAGATTACCTGGTTAAGGCTGTGAATGGGTTGTGCTTGCAATCCCACAGATTAATATATATCTGTATACTTTTATAAGATGCTGTCCTGGGATCTGGCTGCAAAATAGCCTGAATCTAGGTGATGAGATACTCCTCTTAGGGACACTGACAGGTCTTGGCACATCCCCATTAATGGGAACTAACTAGTAAATGTATAATAAACTGCTTGGAAAGCAAAAATATTTGAAAGATGACAAAGAGTTAGAGCAAGGTTGAACTACTAAGTTTCTCTCTTACACAAGACAACTCCTTCAAGTCTGGGAGAGGTGGTTGTTTTGTCTACATTATGAAAATGTAGACAAATGAAATAACAAAAATGAATGAAACAAAGCAAATGAAAATAACAATGAAATAAAAATAAAAATGAAAATAACAAAACAAAAAAAACAGTGAAATATGTTCTAGATAAAAGAATAAGGTAAAATTTTAGGGGAAAAAAAAGAACTCAGTGACATGGTAATACGTAATTTATCTGATTTCAAAGTAATGGTCATAATGATATTCACCAAACTGAGATGAATGCATAAAGATAGAAAATATAAGAAACTACCAAATAGATTTCACATAGCTGAAGAACTTAATAACTGAATTGAAGAAGTACATAAGAGGGGTTCGACATTGTATTAGGTGAGTCAATTAGATCACATCCTAGGCCATAAACTTAGCCTTGGCAAATTCAAAAAAATTGAAATCATTCCAGTCATCTTTTCTGACCACAATGCAGTAAGATTAGAACTCAATTACAGGAAAAAAAAAAATTATTAAAAATTCCAACATATGGAGGCTAAATAACACGCTTCTGAACAACCAACAAATCATAGAAGAAATCAAAAAGGAAATCAAAATATGCATATAAATGAATGAAAATGAAAACAAAACAACCCAAAACCTATGGGACACTGTAAAAGCAATGTTATGGGGAAGGTTCATAGCAATGCAGGCTTACCTCAAGAAACAAGAAAAAAAGTCAAATAAGTAACCTAACTCTACACCTAAAGCAACTAGAGAAGGAAGAAATGAAGAACCCCAGGGTTAGTAGAAGGAAAGAAATCTTAAAACTTAGGGCAAAAATAAATCCAAAAGAAACAAAAGAGACCATAGCAAAAATCAACAAAGCTAAAAGCTGGTTTTTTGAAAAGGTAAATAAAATTGACAAACCATTAGCCAGACTCATCAAGAAACAAAGGGAGAAGAACCAAATTAATAAAATTAGAAATGAAAATGGAGAGATCACGACAGACAACTCTGAAATACAAAGGATCATAAGAGACTACTACCAGCAGCTCTATGCCAATAAAATGGACAACTTGGAAGAAATGGACACATTCTTAGAAAAGTATAACTTTCCAAAACTGAACCAGGAAGAAATAGAAGATCTTAACAGACCCATCACAGGCAAGGAAATCGAAACTGTAATCAGAAATCTTCCAGCAAACAAAAGCCCAGGACCAGATGGTTTCACAGCTAAATTCTACCAAAAATTTAGAGAGGAGCTAACACCTATTTTACTCAAACTCTTCCAGAAAATTGCAGAAGAAGGCAAACTTCCAAACTCATTCTATGAGGCCACCATCACCCTAATACCAAAACCAGACAAGGATGCCACAAAAAAGGAGAACTACAGGCCAATATCACTGATGAACATAGATGCAAAAATACTTAACAAAATTCTAGCAAACAGAATCCAACAACATCTTAAAAAGATTATATATCATGACCAAGTGGGCTTTATCCCAGGAATGCAAGGATTCTTTAATATCCACAAATCAATCAACATAATACACCACATTAACAAACTGAAAGATAAAAACCATATGATTATCTCAATAGATGCAGAAAAAGCCTTTGACAAAACTCAACATCCATTTATGATAAAAACTCTCCAGAAAGCAGGCATAGAAGGAACATACCTCAACATAATAAAAGCTATATATGACAAACCCACAGCAAACATTTTCCTCAATGGTGAAAAATTGAAAGCATTTCCCATAAAGTCAGGAACAAGACAAGGGTGTCCACTCTCACCACTACTATTCAACATAGTTTTGGAAGTGTTGGCCACAGCAATCAGAGCAGAAAAAGAAATAAAAGGAATCCAGATAGGAAAAGAAGTAAAACTCCCACTGTTTGCAGACGACATGATCCTCTACATAGAAAACCCTAAAGACTCTACCAGAAAATTACTAGAGCTAATCAGCATATATAGTAAAGTTACAGGATATAAAATTAACACACAGAAATCCCTTGCATTCCTATACACTAACAATGAGAAAACAGAAAGAGAAATTAAGGAAACAATACCATTCACCACTGCAACAAAAAGAATAAAATACTTAGAGTATATCTACCTAAAGAAATGAAAAACCTATATATAAAACTATAAAACACTGATGAAAGAAATCAAAGAGGACACAAACAGATGGAGAAATATACCATGTTCATGGTGGAAGACTCAATATTGTGAAAATGGCTATACTACCCAAAGCAATCTATAGATTCAATGCAATCCCTATCAAGCTACCAATGGTATTTTTCACAGAACTAGAACAAATAATTTCACAATTTGTATGGAAATACAAAAAACCTCGAATAGCCAAAACAGTCTTGAGAAAGAAGAATGGAACTGGAGGAATCAACCTGCCTGACTTCTGGCTTTACTACAAAGCCACAGTCATCAAGACAGTATGGTACTGGCACAAAGACAGAAATATAGATCAATGGAACAGAATAGAAAGCCCAGAGATAAATCCACGAACCTATGGACACCTTATCTTTGACAAAGGAGGCAAGGATATACAATGGAAAAAAGACAACCTCTTTAACAAGTGGTTAAACTGGTCAACCACTTGTAAAAAAATGAAACTAGAACACCTTCTAACACCATACACAAAAATAAACTCAAAATGGATTAAAGATCTAAATGTAAGACCAGAAACTATAAAACTCCTAGAGGAGAACATAGGCAAAACACTCTCCTATATAAATCACAGCAGGATCCTCTATGACCCACCTTCCAGAATATTGGAAATAAAAGCAAAACTAAACAAATGGGACCTAATGAAACTTAAAAGCTTTTGCACTACAAAGGAAACTATAAGCAAGGTGAAAAGACAGCCCTCAGAATGGGAGAAAATAATAGCAAACGAAGCAACAGACAAAGGATTAATCTAAAAAATACACAAACAACTCCTGCAGCTCAATTCCAGAAAAATAAATGACCCAATCAAAAAATGGGCCAAAGAACTAAACAGACATTTCTCCAAAGAAGACATACAGATGGATAATGAACACATGTAAAGATGCTCAACATCACTCATTATTAGAGAAATGCAAATCAAAACCACAATGAGGTACCATTACATGCCAGTCAGGACGGTTGCTATCCAAAAGTCTACAAGCAATAAATGTTGGAGAGGGTGTGGAGAAAAGGGAACCCTCTTACACTGTTGGTGGGAATGCAAACTAATACAGTCGCTATGGAGAACAGTGTGGAGATTTCTTAAAAAAAAACTGGAAATAGAACTGCCATATGACCCAGTAATCCCACTCCTGGGCATACACACCAAGGAAACTAGATCTGAAAGAGACAGGTGCACCCCAATGTTCATTGCAGCACTGTTTATAATAGTCAGGACATGGAAGCAACCTAGATGCCCATCAGCAGATGAATGGATAAGGAAGCTGTGGTACATATACACAATAGAATATTACTCGGCCATTAAAAAGAACTCATTTGAACCAATTCTAATGAGATGGATGAAACTGGAGCTCATTATACAGAGTGAAGTAAGCCAGAAAGATAAAGACTAATACAGTATACTAATGCATATATATGGAATTTAGAAAGATGGTAATGATAACCCTATATGCAAAACAGAAAAAGAGACACAGATGTACAGAACAGACTTTGGGACTCTGTGGGAGAAGGCGAGGGTAGGATATTCTGAGAGAATAGCATTGAAACAAGTATATTATCAAGGATGAAACAGATCACCAGCCCAGGTTGGATGCATGAGACAAGTGCTCAGGGCTGGTGCACTGGGAAGACCCAGAGGGTTGGGATGGGGAGGGAGGCGGGAGGGGGGATCGGGATGGGGAACACATGTAAATCCATGGCTGATTCATATCAATGTATGGCAAAACCCACTATAATATTGTAAAGTAATTTGCCTCCAACTAATAAAAATAAATAAAAATAAGTTTAAAAAAATAAAAAAAATATAAAAAATAAAGGATCCATCAACTCCAAGACAAGGCAGCTGAACTAATGCAATCAAAGAAGCTAAAAGAAACATAAATGAGAAAAGTGGGAGAAAAAAAATTTAGTAGGCTTATAAGAGAAAATAAATGAAATAACAAGAACTTATAGGGGCCTCAGAAGGAGAGAAAGTAAGAAACGGGTAGAAATGCTGTTTGAAGCATGGTTGAAAATGTCTTTAATCTGGGGGAAGAAACACACATACTGATAAAAAAAGCCCAGGAATTGCCAAATAAGATGAAACTAAAGAGAATCACAGTAATATATATCATAACTAAAATATCAAAAGTCAAATCCAAGGAGAGACTGCTAAAAGCAGAAAGAAAAAAACAACTTGTTATGTACAAGGGAGCTGTCAGCGTATGAGTCTTAGCAGATTTTTCAACAGAAAATGTGTAGGCCTGAAAATAGTGGCATAATATATTCAAAGTTCTGAAAGAAAAAAAAAAAAAAGAATCAAACCAACAATATTATACCTGGCAAAATTATTTTCCAGAATTGAAAGAGAGTTTAAAGAAGTTTCCAGACAAGGAAAAGCTAAAAGGGCTCATTACTACTAAACTAGCCTTATAAGAAGTGTTAAAGGGACTTATTTAAGCTGAATAGGAAGGGTACTAATTAGTAACAAGAAAATATGAAAGAAGGAATATCATTGAAAAGGAGTACATATAGTATAAGCATTGAATTAATCACTAACAAAGTGAATATGAAAGTTTAAAAAAAAAGTAGTAAAAATAACTATGATTACAATATTTAGTTAAGGGATATTCAAGTGAGATATGACATCAGAAACAAAATATGAAGAGGGAAGAGTAAAAATGTTAAGCTTTAGAAGGGATAATTTAAGTTGTTATCAACTTAAAATACACTCTTATGAGATGGTTGTATAGTATTATGGACTCAGTGGACATGAGTTTCAGCAAACTCCAGGGGATAGTAAAGGACAGGGATGCCTGGCATACTGCAGCCCATGGGGTTGCAAAGAATCAGACACAAATGAGCAACTGAACAAAAACAAAGAGACATAACTTGTTATATAAAACCCTCATAAAAGTCACCAAGCAAAACTCTACAGTAAATACACAAAAGACAAAAGGAAAAAGAAAATATTACAAAAACAGCCAGTAAACAATTAACAAAATTGCAAAAAGTACATATCTACTAATAATTTAAATGTAAATGAACTAAATCTTCAATAAAAAACATATAGTAGCTGAATAGATTTTAAAAAAGACATCTATCTGTGGCATACAAGAGCTTTATTTTAGATGTAAAGATAGACTAGAAGGGAAAAATGGAAAAAAAAAAAAAAAGATTTCATGCAAATGAAAACCTAAGAAACCTAGAGTAGCTATACCTACATCTGACAAAATAGATTTTATGTAAGACTTTAATAGAAGGTAAAGATGGATGTTACATAAATATTAATAGACCAATCCAAGGAGAGGATAGAGCATTGCAAATATTCATACACTTAAATATATAAAGTAAACATTAACAGATGTAAAGGGAGGAATAGACAGCACTACAGTACTAGTAGAGGATTTTAATACTCTCAAGCACATCAATGTATAGAGCAACTAGACAGAAAATCAAAAAGGACACACTGGCTTTAAATGTCAGTTATATCAGATAAACATAATAGACATATAAATAATTCACCCAAAATCAAAAGAATGAGCATTTTTCTTCTCAAATGCACATGGAACATTTTCAAGTCTAGACCATGTTAGGCCAGAAAACAAGTGAAAGCTAAAGTGATGGTCATTTAGGTATGTCCAACTCTTTGTGACCCCATGTAGCCAGTCAGGCTCCTCTGTCCATGGAATTGTCCAGGCAAGAATGCTGGAGTGAGTAGCCATTCCCTCCTCTATGGGATCTTCCCAACAGAAAGAGATTAAACAGCATGCTATGAAACAACCGATGGGTTAAAGAAGAAATCAAAAGAGAAAGTAAAATTTACATTAAAGAAAAATGAAAATAGAAATGTAACATATCATAATATGTGAGATGCTGCAAAGTCTGTTATAAAAGGAAAGTTCACAGCAAAATATTTACCTCAGCAAACAAGAAAATTCTCAAATAAATAACGTAAATTTACACCTCAAGGAACTGAAAGAGAACAATGTACAAGACTCAATGGTAGTATTATAGAAGGAAGGAAATAAAGATTAGAGATGAAATAATGATTAAAAAGACAATAGAGGAGATCTAAATGAAACTAAGTGCTGATTTTTGAAAAGAGAAACAAAGTTAACAGGCATTTAGTTATACTCACCAAGAAAAAAGAGGAGGATTCAAATAAATAGTTAGAAATAAAAACAGAGATACTAAAGCTTTATCCCAGAGATACAAAAGATCCTAAAAGGTTACTCTGAATGATTACACACCAACAAATTGGAAAACCTAGAAATGGATAAATCTTAAAAACATACAACCTACCAAGACTGAATCATGATGAAATATAAAATATGAACAGCAGGAATTAGCAAGGATATTGAATCAATAATTAATAATCTTCCAAACCAAAGGTCAGGACCAGACAGATTTACTGGTAAATTCTACCAAACATTCAAGGAAGGATTAATACCAATCCTTTTCAAGCTCTACCAAAAAAATAAAAATAAATAAGAGGAGAAGGAAATATTCACAATTCATTTTATGCTGCCAGAATTATCTTGATATGAAAATCAGACAAAAATGCCAAAGGAAAAGAAAACTATAGGCCAGTATCTCTGATGAATATGTATGCAATAAAATATTAACAGACAATGCAAAAATATATCAAAAGAATAATAGATCTTGATCAAGTGGGATTTATTGCAGGATACCAGGCTGGTTCAACATCTACAAGTTTGTCAATGTGATACACCATCTTAACAAATTGAAAAATAAAAGTCATGTGATCATCTTAATAGGTATAGAGAAAGTATTTGATAAAATTTAAAATCCATTTGGGATAAAAGCTTTCAACAAAGTTGGTATAAAGAAAATTTTCCTCAAATCAAACAATGTCTGACAAACCCACTGCTAACATTATGCTCAATATGAAAAGCTGGAAACTTTTGCTCTAAGATTGATAGCAAGAAAAGAATGGTCAGTCTTGCCACTTCTGTTCAACATAGTATGTTAGAATTTCTAGTCAGAGTAATTAGGCAATAAATAGAAACAAAAGGAATATAAATTGAAAAGGGGGAAAAAACTGTCACCATTTGTAGATAAGACAATATTATATATAGAAAACTCTTAATACTCCAACAAGAACTGTTACACCTAATAACAGTGAAGTTGCATAATACAAAATCAATAGACATAAATATGTTGCAATGACAGATTAAAGAGAAATTAATAAAAAATATTTAAAATTGCCTCAAAAATAATAAAATATCTAGGAATAAATTTAACCAAAGAAGTGAAAGATCTGTGTATCAAAATTTACAAGACATTAATAAAAGAAATTGAAGAAGACAAAATATATGGAAAGATATTCTGTGCTAATGGCTTGGAAGAATGAATATGTTTAAAATGTTCATACTACTCAATCAACAGATTCAATACAATTTTGATAAAAGTTCTATTTTTTTTTTTTTCAAAGAAACAGAGTTGCTGCTGCTGCTAAGTCACTTCAGTTGTGTCCAACTCTGTGCGACCCCATAGACGGCAGCCCACCAGGCTCCCCGGTCCCTGGGATTCCCCAGGCAAGAACACTGGAGTGGGTTGCCATTTACTTCTCCAAGAAACAGAGTAAATAACCTTAAAAATTGCTTGGAATCACAAAATAGCCAAAATAATTTTGAAAAAGAAGAACAAAGCTGGAAGCATCATATTTGTTGCTTTTAAACTATATTTCAAGCTTATAAAAATAGTGTGGTATTGGTATAAAAGCAAATACATTGATCAACAGAACAGAATAGAGGGCACTTCTCCCAAATAATAAATTTATGGTCAATTAACCTATAACCGAGAAGCCAAGAATGTGCAATAGATAAAATATAGTGTCTTCATTAACTATATTGGGAAAACTAGGCAACCACATGCCAAAGAATGAAACTGGACCACTATTTTTTACCATAGACAAAATTTAACTTGAAATGGACTAAAAACTTCATCATACAATCTGAAAACATAAAACTTCTGGAAGAAAATATAGGAAAGAAGATCCCTGAAGTTTGTCTTGGGAATGATATTTTTTTTTACTATGATACCAAAGCATAAGTAATGAAAGCAAAAATAGATATGTGTAGCTACATTATACTAGAAAGATTCTACACAGCAAAGAAAATTATGAATGAAATAAAAGACTACCTATTGAATGGAAGAAACCATTTGCATATCATTTATTGATATGGGATTAATATTAAAAATATATAAAGATCTTATACAACTCAATACCAAAAAAATAAATAGTTATTAAAAAGTGGGCAGGAGATATGAATAGACATTTTCCCAAGGAAGACATGGCCAACAGATACACAAAAACATTCTTAACATCATTAATTAGAAGGAAAATACAATTCAAAACTACAGTGAGGTATCACCTCATACCTTTTAGAATAGCTAGTATCAAAAAAAAAAAAAAAAAGAAAAAACAAGATATAATAAGTGTTGGTGAAGATGTAGAGAAAGGGAATGTCTAGTTAACAATGGAAATATAAATTGGTTGCAACCTCTGTGGAAAAACAGTATGGAGGTCCTTATAGGATTACAAATAGAACTACCACACAATCCATCAATTATACTTTTGATATTGAGCTAAAGAAAATAAAAACACTAACTTGAAAAGATGTATGTACCCTTATGTTTGTTGCTGCTTTATTTATTTTTTATATGGAAACAATGTAAATGTCCATGGACGGATGAATGAATAAAGAAGTGAGATGGAGATGGAGATGGAGAAGAATGGCACCCCATTCCAGTATTCTTGCTTGGAGAATTCCATGGACAGAGGAGACTGGTGGGCCACAGTCCATAGTGTCACAAAGACTTGAACACAACTGAGCAACTAACACACATACAAACACACACACATGCACATACCCACAAAAATAATGAAATTGTGCCATTTGCAGCAACATGTATGGATTTTGAGAGCATTACACTAATTAAAAGAAGTCAGAGAAAGATAAACACAGTATGATCGCTCTTATACATGTATCCAAAAAGATCAGTACTTACCAGGATATGAGGAGAAGGAGATGGACAGGAAGGCCACAGAGGTTTTTTAGCTCAGTGAAACTAATCTGCATGTTACTATAATGGTGGATATCAGATAACCATGGTGGTGTGATCACCCATCTAGAGCCGGACATCTTAGAGTGCGAAGTCATGTGGGCCTTAAGAAGTATGACTACAAACAAAACTAGTGGAAATGACAAAATTCCAGCTGAGTTATTTCAAATCATAAAAGATGATGCTGTTAAAGTGCTACACTCAATCTGTCAGCAAATTTGGAAAATTCAGCAGTGGCTACAGGACTGGAAAAGGTCAGTTTTCATTCCAATACCAAAGAAAGGCAATGCCAAAAGAAAGCTCAAACTGCTGCACAATTTCACCCATTTCACATGCCAGCAAAGTAATGGTCAAAATTCTCCAAGCTGGACTTCAGCAGTACATGAACAGAGAACTTCTGATGTTCAAGCTGGATTTAAAAAAAAGACAGAGGAATCAGAGATCAAATTGCCAACATTCATTGGGTCATAGAAAAAGCATGAGAATTCCAGAAAAACATCTACTTCTGCTTCATTGACTACACTAAAGCCTTTGACTGTGTGGATCATAACTAACTGTGGAAAATTCTTAAACAGATGGGAACACCTGACCACTTTACCTGCCTCCTGCAAAATTTGTATGCAGGTCAAGAAGCAATAGTTAGAATTTAGACATAGAACAACAGACTGGTTCAAAATTGGGAAAGGAATACATCAAGGCTGTATATTGTCACACTGCTTACTTAAATTATATGTAGAGCACTTCATGTAAAATACTGGGCTGGATGAAGCCCAAGCTGGAATCAAGATTGCTGAGAGAAATATCAATAACTTCAGATATGCAGATGACACCAGTCGTATGGCAGAAAGGGAAGAGGAACAAAAAAGAACCTCTTGATGAAGTTGAAAGAGGAGAGTGAAAAAGTCGGTTTAAAACTCAACATTAAAAAAACTAAGATGATGGCATCCTGTCTCATCACTTCATGGCAAATACCTGAGGAAACAACTACAAACTTCATTTTCTTGGGCTTAAAAATCATTGCATATGGTGACTACAGCCACAAAATTAAAAGACACTTGCTCCTTGGAAGAAAAGCTATGACAAACCTAGAGAGCTTATTAGAATCAGAGACATTACTTTGCCAACAAAGTTCCATATAGTCAAAGCTATGGCTTTTCCAGTACTCACGAATAGATGTGAGAGGTGGACCATGAAGAAGGCTGAGCACTGAAGAATTGATGCTTTTGAACTGTGGTGTTGGAGAAGACTCTTGAGAGTCCTTGGACTGTAAGGAAACCAAACCAGTCAATCCTAATGGAAATCAATTCTGAATATTCATTAGAAGGACGGATGCTGAAGCTGAATGAAGCTCCAATACTTTGGCCACCTGATGCAAAGAGTTGACTCATTAGAAATGACTCCTAATGCTGGGAAAGATTGAAGGCACAAGGTGAATTGGATGACAGAGGATAAAATGGTTGGATGGCATCACTGACTCAATGAACATGAGTTTGAGCAAGCTCTTTGAGATGGTGAAGGACATGGAAACCTGGTGTGCTGCAGTCCATGGGGTCACAAAGAGTTGGACATGACTGAGCTACTGAACACCAAAAGCACAGAGATTAAAGGTACAGCTCCTGCTTCTCCCAGGTAGCCTCAGGATAGAGTGAAACAACCAAGTTAGCCAAAAATGAGAACACAGGTAAGTGTGGTAAATCTCATCCATGGTTCTACACACAGAAAAATGCTCAAACTCTAGTTTAAGTACAAATAGACTAGGAGGATCATAAAAAAGGGAGTTTGATTCTGTCAGTCTTGAAGGACTAATGTAAAAATATTAACACAGAGGAAGAAGAAGATTAAAAAGTAGATGTTTCTTCTGGAAAAAAAAAACAAAAACCAAAAAAACAAAAAACAAATGTGACATTTCTTTAAGCTACCTCACCAAGTGAATCACTCTGGAGAAATCATAACATTTTGTATACTGGTGCCAGGACAGTTATTTGTCTTAAACCTCAGTTTAACTACTGATGTTGCTGAAAAATAATTTAAGCTTTCTTCAAAGAGATATTTTTTCTCTATTTAAACTTCACATAATTTTAATATCCAGTTCAGTTCAGTTCAGTCACTCAGTCGTGTCCAACTCTTTGTGACCCCATGAACCGCAGCACGCCAGGCCTCCCTGTCCATCACCAACTCCCAGAGTCCACCCAAACCCATGTCCATTTAGTCAGTGATGCCATCCAACCATCTCATCCTCTATCGTCCCCTTCTCCTCCTGCCCTCAATCTTTCCCAGCATCAGGGTCTTTTCCAATGAGTCAACTCTTCGCATCTGGTGGACAAAGTATTGGAGTTTCAGCTTCAACATCAGTCCTTCCAATGAATACCCAGGACTGATCTCCTTTAGGATGGACTGGTTGGATCTCCTTGCTGTCCAAGGGACTCTCAAGAACCTTCTCCAACACCACAGTTCAAAAACATCAATTCTTCAGTGCTCAGCTTTCTTTATAGTCCAACTCTCACATCCATACATGACCACTGGGAAAACCATAGCCTTGACTAGATGGACCTTTGTTGACAAAGGAATGTCACTGCTTTTTAATATGCTATCTAGGTTGGTCATAACTTTCCTTCTAAGGAGTAAGCATCTTTTAATTCCATGGCTGCAATCACCGTCTGCAGTGATTTTGGAACCCAGAAAAATAAAGTCAGCCACCGTTTCCACTGTTTCCCTGTCTATTTCCCATGAAGTGATGGGACCGGATGCCATGATCTTAGTTTTCCAAATGTTGAGCTTTAAGCCAACTTTTTCACTCTCCTCTTTCACTTTCATCAAGAGGCTCTTTAGTTCTTCTCAGTAGAGAGTATATTACAGTAGTTGAAGACAGGAAATCAAATTGCTCAAATTCATACCAGCATCATTTACAAACTATTTGGGCAAGTTATTTATCTCTCTGTAGCTCTGTTCCATCATTTGTAAAATAAAGCACCTATTTCTATAAATAGTTGTGAATTTAAAAACATAATATTTGTAAAATGTTTAGCATGCCATGTTACAAGAACTAAGTTTTCAGTGTATCAATTCATTATTATTCTTTCACTATCTCCACTAGTCCCTGTTCCTTGAAAATAACGGTACCTCATACCTCACTGAGCAAAGTGAAGTCAGCTGGTAAAGAAACTCTCTTTTCAGGTCCTGTATACTAAATGCCTGAGTTTGGACCTTCCTTAAATCTCAGTGGCTTCCTCAATTCTTCAAAATTCTTTCTCCAATGTTCTGGGTGACTATATCTTCCTTTCGTTCCTTTCTCCAACCTTATTCCATTGTTTCCTTTTGGTATTTCAACACGTTCTTTTCCTACTGGTTCTCTTCTATGGACTTTTAAACACCTCATGTTTCTATTGTCTCAAAACACTAAATCAAATAACCTTCCTAGATTTGATGTTTCTTTCTGTATAACCCTCAGAGAATTTCTTCATGACTTAAGTTAAGCAGGAGTGGTCCATTCTCAAGTATCGATTCTTGGAATCGAAGTTTGAGTCATCATGTTCCATTGAAAAATTGTCTTTAAATTATTATTATTATTTTTTTTATTAGTAGAGTGATTTATTTTTTGGTAGCTAAAGGAAATCTGTCACATGTTTGTGGTTTGAAGTGGCAGGGAAAATATCAGGAAAATAAGTAGTTATCCAGTCAACAGTTTTTACAGGATGTTAGCACTTAATTTGGAGTTTAAGTCCTGGCCCAGTTTCCTTCGGACAAACTTATTATTATTATTTTTTTAAGTTTTTTTATTTTTATTTATTTTTAAAATTTTTTATTTTATTCATTTATTTTTTTTATTAGTTGGAGGCTAATTACTTCACAACATTTCAGTGGGTTTTGTCATACATTGACATGAATCAGCCATAGATTTACACGTATTCCCCATCCCGATCCCCCCTCCCACCTCCCTCTCCACCCGATTCCTCTGGGTCTTCCCAGTGCACCAGGCCCGAGCACTTGTCTCATGCATCCCACCTGGGCTGGTGATCTGTTTCACCATAGATAGTATACATGCTGTTCTTTTGAAATATCCCACCCTCACATTCTCCCACAGAGTTCAAAAGTCTGTTCTGTATTTCTGTGTCTCTTTTTCTGTTTTGCATATAGGGTTATCGTTACCATCTTTCTAAATTCCATATATATGTGTTAGTATGCTGTAATGTTCTTTATCTTTCTGGCTTACTTCACTCTGTATAAGGGGCTCCAGTTTCATCCATCTCATTAGGACTGGTTCAAATGAATTCTTTTTAATGGCTGAGTAATATTCCATGGTGTATATGTACCAGAGCTTCCTTATCCATTCATCTGCTGATGGGCATCTAGGTTGCTTCCATGTCCTGGCTATTATAAACAGTGCTGCGATGAACATTGGGGTGCACGTGTCTCATCACTCATTATCAGAGAAATGCAAATCAAAACCACAATGAGGTACCATTACACGCCAGTCAGGATGGCTGCTATCCAAAAGTCTACAAGCAATAAATGTTGGAGAGGGTGTGGAGAAAAGGGAACCCTCTTACACTGTTGGTGGGAATGCAAACTAGTACAGCCACTATGGAAAACAGTGTGGAGATTTCTTAAAAAACTGGAAATAGAACTGCCATATGACCTAGCAATCCCACTTCTGGGCATACACACTGAGGAAACCAGATCTGAAAGAGACACGTGCACCCCAATGTTCATCGCAGCACTGTCTTTAAATTATTAATGACATAAAATATTCTAATGAATAGTACATTTTCAAGTGTTTCATCAACTATCGCAGCATTTAACTGGAAGTTATCTTTTATCTGTTTTTTTTTTTTTTTTTAATTCTCTCACCCATTTGTTTGCTTTAGTGGTAACAGTCTCTTCTGTTTCTCTCCTATCTCTCTGACTTCAATGCTTTCTAATCTGTTTTATTATTGGTGACACCAAAGCCCTTCCATTTTTTCACTTTACCGCATATCCTGTTAGAAAGCCACCACATTCTAAGCATTCAACTCCTATGTACTGCCAAGTCTTAAGTATCTATTTTTCTTTTCAAACCTCCCTTTAAATTATCAAAACCTACATTCTGTTTGGATTACCTATATGTACCTTCAGCTCCACAATTCAACAAGTGAACTAAGTGTGTTTTTCTAATCTGCTGCTTTTCCTTGCTTCCAATCTCATGAAATGGCACAGTCATCCCACAAATCGCTGCTGCTGCTGCTGCTAAGTCGCTTCAGTTGTGTCCAACTCTGTGCGACCCCATAGATGGTGGCCCATCAGGCTCCTCTGTCCCTGAGATTCTCCAGGCAAGAATACTGGAGTGGGTTGTCATTTCCTTCTCTAATGCATGCATACATGCTAAGTCTCTTCAGTCGTGTCCAACTCTATGCGACCCCATGGACAGCAGCCCACCAGGCTCCTCTGTCCACAGGATTCCACAGGCAAGAATACTGCAGTGGGTTGCCATTCCCTTCTCCACGTCCCACAAATTACCTAAACTCAAACTTCAGAATCACTTGAAAATTCTCTGTCACTCTCTAAAATATTACACTAATCCCCACAGTATTCACCACTTCATCCTCTTAGATGAAGTCTTCATTATTTTTGGCTTGTACTGCTGAATTGACTAATTAATTAGCCTTGAGAAATAGGACAGCATGATGGATAAAGGAGCAGTCTCTACATTCCCCACTGTCTGAATTCAATTCTTGCTGCTTCCACTTTACAGCTGTGTGACATTTATAACCATTCCTCAACCTCCAAATTTATAAAGTGAGGATAGTCATAACATCTATATCCAGGGGTTATTGTAATAACTGTGTTAACATGTGAAACTCCTGTCTGACATAAAGTAAATGCTGTGTCAGGGTTAGTTGCTATCTTAGCTATCAATGAAATTTTTCACTCATAGCTTTCAAGACAGATATTAAACTTTAAAAAAAATTTGCACATAAATTATTTTATGATTTTCCCTACCTTTATTTCTGTTATCTCTTGCCCCTTCCCAGAAAACACTCTGAGATTCAGCCACAATGGTATACTTGAGGCTTCCATAATGTTTTTTATTTCCATACTTTCAACCTTGTTTATGTTGATTTTTTTCAACCTTAGGATTTAGTAGTCATAGTTTTGTGTGTGTGTGTGTGTGTGCTGTCATAGATAGCTAGGTTAATTTCAGAATACTGTAAAAAAGTTTTCTGGGGTGAAATGGTGTTTCACTTTTAGAACTCAGAGTAGAATCAGTACCAACCTGAATTTTTGAGGATGTTCTTTTTTATATAAAGGTCAATGCACTTCCTTAGAAAATTTTTGAGTTCTAAAACTGATATCTTCATCAAAACATGCAAGTATTCATTTAACATTTCTGTAGCTTATTTTTATTCATCTCTAAAATTAAAGCATTTAATATTTAAGGATATATTGAACACGGATGACACAAAAGTGCCACGTATATAAGAAAGTGTTTCTTGAAGGAATGCAAATACATTCAAGAATGTTATAGTAATACTGTATTTCAATTCTATAATATGTACGTGTGTGTGTGTGTGTGTGTGTGTGTTTATGTGTGTGTGTGTGTGCCCTACTACTTCCAGGTCCATGATAAATTCTGATCATGTTTGTGAATCCCTTATTAGTATATATCACTTTAAACTGAAGCTTTAAAAATACTTTTTAGGTTGCCTTTTTCAGATGTAATTCAGTACTCATTGTAATACTATGTGTATTGCTTTAAAACTGTTTAAGATATTATGAAAGAATACATACTTGTAGAGACCTGTTCCAAATAAAGAAGGAAATAAAGTAACATACCATGTTTACCAGCAAATCTTTTTGCCATGAAAGCAAATGTGTTTTGACTGTTTACTTTTTTAGCTCTCCTATATATTTAGCTCTGCAAGCTAACTGAAAATTCATAAATGACTAACATTATCATTATGCATACTACATTTTTGTTCAACTTCACAATGCTTTAAGCGCATTGATATTTATAAAAGTTCCATAGCAATTGGAGTAATATTTTGAATCTTAGAGATTCTCATTATAAATGCATGAATGATGCTATAAAAAGCATGAAAAACTCCCAGACTTTATTTTGCATTTCCTTATCTCTTTCACTAGCTTTCAATTTGACAGATTCAGTGATGATTTTCTTCGCTGTCATGCTCAAAATATAACATTCCTATATTTTTCCTCATAACTGTCATTTAATAAATGCTATTAAAATTCTGATTAGAACTACACCAGAGTATTCTGATATTCTTCAAACAAAAAAACAATGAATATTATAGCCACATAACATTATTGCTTTATTATAAAGTTGTGCACTCATTTTAAGTTCAGTATCCACTCTCCTTTTTCCTAATAGAATTTGTTGTTAACTTTGATTATTGTAAGACTGGATTATATCCTATTATTAAACAGAAAATTAATATTAGCATTAGAAATAAAAATCTTTTTCAGCTAATTTTTCTCTCAGTTTGACAGGATAAAATCATTTATCTTTCTCATTCAAATATATGGATTCACATAAGCATCTGAAAAATGAAGGCATATTTTATTATTGGATATTGCTTATCAATGTATTTTATTACCATTTTTGAAATATATATATATATATATATATATATATATATAGCCTATAGGCTCTCTCTCTCTCTCTCTATATATATATATATATGTGTGTGTGTGTGTGTGTGTGTGTGTGTGTGTGTATACATATATATATATGTGGACCAATATATATGTCCCCAGAGCCAACATAGTAGTGAATATATTTTCTCTCCTCAAATTTATTTTCCATTTCTCCATATATTAGCCATCAAATAAATGTGTATACATTTTGTTGCAATTATAAACCTTAGGTTATATACCATAAACTCATTTCAAATCACTGCTTTTGATTTCTATAATAAGTAGCAATAAAATGGCTTGTTGTATTAAATCTGGAATTTACCACATGCAGAAGCTTATATTTTATGGATATGGAATCTGTTTTTCATTATAGTTCAAGCTGCATTATAGGCATCTGATAAACAATTTTCTACCCTACCAATGCAAAAACATTCTAGAAGTTCAACTTTTTAACAGCTTTCAAAATTCCAACAAATTTCAAATATTTTATAATAGTTACAATGCAAATATGATACTGAATTCCTATATAAAACTATGTAACATTATTCAATAATAGTTACAATGCAAATATGATACTGAATTCCTATATAAAACTATGTAACATTATTCAATAATAGTTACAATGCAAATATGATACTGAATTCCTATATAAAACTATGTAACATTATTCAATAATAGTTACAATGCAAATATGATACTGAATTCCTATATAAAACTATGTAACATTATTCAATAATAGTTACAATGCAAATATGATACTGAATTCCTATATAAAACTATGTAACATTATTCAATAATAGTTACAATGCAAATATGATACTGAATTCCTATATAAAACTATGTAACATTATTCATTTTGTTCACCAATTTCAAAGAAAACCCAAATTATTAAAGATCAAAAAAAAAGTTATAACTATGCAATACAGAGAGCAATACTTCAAATCCATGAGGTAGCTTCCAGTCTGATAATATAAGAATACTGTACTATTGTTACACTGCACATTCACAGTAAACTAAACAAACAGATTACATGGGCTACAACTTTGCCTAACTCAGTGAAACTATGAGCCATGCTGTGTGGGGCCACTCAAGATGGACGGGTCATGGTGATGAGTTCTGACAAGACGTGGTCTACTAGAGAAGGAAATGGCACACCACTTCAGTATTCTTTCCTTGAGAATCCCATGAATAGTATGAAAAGGCAAAAAGATATGACACTGAAAGATGAACCCTGGAAAGTGCCACCTGGGAAGGCCATAGAAAAAGAATACTTGAGGACAAAATTAATAGCACAAGAGACTCAAGAGAGGTGGTGCTTTAGTTGACTTTTCAGTAATAGTCAGGTGGCACTAGTAGTAAAGAACCCACCTGCCAATGCATTAGACAGAAGATGTGGGTTCCATCCCTGGGTCGGGAAGATCCCCTGGAGGAGGGCATGGCAACCCACTCAAGTATTCTTGCCTTGAGAATCCCATGGACAGAGGAAACTGGAAGGCTATAGTCTATAGGGTCTCACAGTCAGATATGACTGATGTGACTCAACATGCATGCTTGCAATAATAGTCAAGGAGGAGAAGGGAAAAAACGTCCGTTAAAAGATCAGCGTGTGCAAATTCTCAAAGTTATTTAGACAGAGATAAAAACTGACAGTCTAAGTTAATTGTATACATAATGGGACAGAATCTGGCAGTATAGAAAAATGTTTGTCTCATGGTTAGGATCCTGGACTTTTACTCCTAATACACTTGCCTTCGAATGCCATTTTGTTTTGCATGCTGTTGACAGCATCCATAGTAAGGTTATTTAAATCCCCAACCTTTCAACTAAACAAACTTGTGCATTGTAACCATGCTATCTACATCTATATCTATCTATCTATCTATCTAATCTATCTGTTTACAAACAAAAAGTCTGTAGTTTATGCTATGATCCTTGATCTTTCAGCAATATTTCACATATGTGATACCCCCTCTTCCTGGGGAACAAGTAAGACAAAAAATTATATCTAAGATTCTATTTTCTGTTCTTTATACTTCTCTGGTATCTTTACACTTTATGTGTAGAAAACAAAGGATGAGATATTTAAGAGAATATGAACTTAAAGAAATAAAATGGAAAACAGTAAAAGTATAAACTGATGGGAAAGAAGACAAATGCTAAACAAAGTCAAATCTTTTACCCCTAAATGACAAAGGAAGATGTGGGTAATTATACAAAATAGGACAATTAAGCAAAATTTTTTATAAATGTGGAAAGTCTCACAACCATTCAATTTTCTTGGAAAACAGTGGAAATGTAATTCTGCACCATTATGACAAAATTCATAAAGACTCTACCAGTAATTCACATATTATATTATTTTCAAGAGCAAAAGTTTGCTCTTTACATTTAGAAAAATATAAACAGCCTTCAAAAGTGCTGTAAACAATTTGAATAGTAAGAAGTGCCAAAATGCAGATAAATTCTGCCAGAAAATAGTAACACATTTTTTAAGGGGAAAGTGAACATTTCCAAGAGCTAGATTTTCTTACCTAAGATATTCATGTAGCATTATGTATTTGGTCCTCTTTCTCAAGTGGGGTCGCTACCTATAAAAATAATAATCAGAACAGTGTGATATTTACAGCAAAACTCTCAAGGCAGGGCTTGACCCATCACTTGGAAGCACTAGGCAATGTTAATGATTTAGAGGAAAATCTAATTCCTTGATTCTTCTTTGTTTTTTTCCTTTTTTTTCTCTGTCAAAAGAGATGTTCTCCAAAATGGAGAGGGCAGAAAAGCCATTGGCTAAGGGAAATAAAATAACAGCAAAGAAAGTGTATAAATAAACATTCAAATTATGTTTAATATCTGGTCTAGATATTTTATACTAAAATTCTAAGCGTTCAAATGAGGTTCTCTGCATACTTTTTAAAATTAATGTATTTATATTAATTACAGGCTAATTACTTTACAATACTGTGGTGGTTTTTGCCATACACTGACATGAATCAGCCATGGGTATACATGTGTCCCCATCTTGAATGCCCCTCCTATCTCTCTCCCCATTCCATCCCTCAGGGTGGTCCCAGTGCATTGGCTTTGAGTGCCCTGTTTCATGCATTGAACTTGTACTGGTCATCTATTTCACATATGGTAATATACATGTTTTGATACTATTCTCTCAAATCATCCCACCCTTGCCTTCTCCCACAGAGTCCAAAAGTTTGTTTCTATATTTGTGTCTCTTTTGCTGTCTCACATATAGCGTCATCATTACCATCTTTCTAAATTCCATATATATGTGTTAATATACAGTATTGGTGTTTTTCTTTCTGACTTATTCACTCTGTATAATATGCTCCAGTTTCACCCACCACATTAGAACTGATTCAAATGTGTTCTTTTTAATAGCTGAGTAATATTCCATCATGCATATGTACCACATCTTTCTTATACATTTGTCTGCCAGTGGACTTCCAGGTTGCTTCCTTGTCCTAGCTATTGTAGACAGTGCTGTGATGAACATTGGGGTACACGTGTCTCTTTCAATTCTGGTTTCCTTGGTGTGTATGCCCAGTAGTGGGATTAAGTCCCGTTTCTTTAACTTTGCTTTCATTTCCATTACTCTGGGAGGTGGATCATAGAGGATCTTGCTGTAATTTACGTCAGAAAGTGTTTTGCCTATGTTTTCCTCTAGCAGTTTTATAGTTTCTGGTCTTACATTTAGATCTTTAATCCATTTTGAGTTTATTTTTCTGTATGGTGTTAGAAAGTGTTCTAGTTTCATTCTTTTACAGGTGGTTGACCAGTTTTCCCAGTACCACTTATTAAAGAGATTGTCTTTTCTCCATTGTATATTCTTGCCTCCTTTATCAAAGATAAGGTGTCCATAGGTGCATGGATTTATCTCTGGGCTCACTATTTTGTTCCATTGATCTATAATTCTTTCTTTGTGTCAGTACCATCCTGTCTTGATGACTGTAGCTTTGTAGTATAGCCTGAAGTCAGGTAGGTTGATTCCTCCAGTTCCATTCTTCTTTCTCAAGATTGCTTTGGCTATTCAAAGCTTTTTGTATTTCCATACAAATTGTGAAATTATTTGTTCTAGTTATGTGAAAAATACCCATGGTAGCTTGATAGGGATTGCATTGACTCTATATTATTGCATTTAATTATTGAATTATTGCATTGAATTATTATTGCATGAATTTATATATTGCATTGAATCTAGGGATTGCTTTGGGTAGTATACTAATTTTCACTAAATTGATTCTTCCAATGCATAAACATGGCATATTTATCCATCTATTGTGTCATCTTTGATTTCTTTCATCAGTATTTTATAGTTTTATATAAACAGGTCTTTTGTTTCTTTAGATAGGTTTATTCCTAAGTATTTTATTCTTTTCATCTCAATGGTGATTGAAATTGTTTCCTTAATTTCTCTGTTTTCTCATTGTTAGTGTATAGGAATGCAAGAGATTTCTGTGTATTAATTTTATACCCTGCAACTTTATTATACTCATTAATTAGCTCCAGTAATTTTCTGGTGGCATCTTTAGGGTTTTCTATGTAGAGGATCACGTCACCTGCAAATAATGAATTTTATTTCTTCTTTTGCATTCTGGCTTCCTTTTGTTTCTTTTTCTTCTCTGGTTGGTGTGGCTAAAACTTCCAAAACTATGTTGAATAGTAGTGGTCAGAGTGGGCACCCTGGTCTTCTTCCTGACCTTAGGGGAAATGCTTTCAATTTTTCACCATTGAGGACAGTGTTTGCTATGGGTTTATCATATATGGCTTTTATTATGTTGACGTATGTTCCTTCTATGCCTACTTTCTTGAGGGCTTTTAATCATAAATGGTTGTTGAATTTTGTCAAAGACTGTCTCTGCATCCACTGAAATAATCAAATGGGTTTTAACTCTCAGCTTGTTAATGTGGTGTATCACATTGATTGATTTGCAAATATTGAAGAATCCTTGCATCCCTGGGATAAAGCCCACTTGGTCATGATGTATGCTCTTTTTAATATGTTGTTGGATTCTGTTTGCTAGAATTTTTTTGAGAATTTTGCATCTATGTTCATCAGTGATACTGCTCTGCAGTTTTCTTTTTATGTGGCATCTATGGCTAGTTTTGGTATTAGGGTGATGGTGGCCTCATAGAATGAGTTTGGCAGTTTAACTTCCTTTGTAATTTTCTGGAAGAGTTTGAGTAGGATAGGTGTTAGCTCTTCTCTAAATTTTTGGGTAGAATTCACCTGTGAAGCCATCTGGTCCTGGGCTTTTGTTTTTTGGAAGATTTTGATTACAGTTTCCATTCCCATGCTTGTGATGGGTCTGTTAAGATCTTCTATTTCTTTCTGGTTCAGTTTTGCAAGGTTATACTTTTCTAAGAATTCATCCATTTCTTCTAAGTTGTTGATTTTATTGTCATATATTTGCTGATAGTAGTCTCTTATGAGCCTTTGCATTTCTGTATCGTCTATTGTGATTTCTTCATTTTCATTTCTAATTTAATTGATTTTATTCTTCTCCTTTTTTTCCTTTTAAGAGTATGGCTAATGGTTTGTCTATTTTATTTATCTTTTTAAAGAACCAGCTTTTAATTTTGTTGATTTTTGCTATAGTCTCCTTTGTTTCTTTTTCATTTATTTCTACTCTAATTTTTATGCTTTCTTTCCTTCTACTAACCCTGGGATGCTTCATTTCTTCTTTTTCTAGTTGTAAAGTTAGATCATTTATTTGATTTTTCTCTTGTTTCTTGAGGTAAGCTTGTATTCCTATGAGCAACAACAACAAAATGTTGATTAGCACTGATTTTACTGAGTCCCATAGGTTTTGGGTTGTTGGGTTGTCATATTTTCATTTCCATTTGTTTCTATACATATTTTGATTTCTTTTTTTATTTCTTCTGTGATTTGTTGTTTACTCAGAAGTTTGTAGTTTAGCTTCCATATGTTTGCGTTTTTAATTTTTTTTTTTCTTCCTGTAGCTGACATCTAATCTTACCACATTGTGATCAGAAAAAAATGCTTGAAATGATTGCAATTTTTTTGTTTTTTTAATTTCTAAGGCTAGATTTATGGCCCGGGATGTGGTCTATCCTGGAGAATGGTCCGTGTGCACTTAAGAAAAAGGTGAAATTCATTGTTTTGGAGTGAAATGTCCTATAGTTATCAATTAGGTCTAACTGGTTTATTGTATCATTGATTTATTTATTTATTTCATTGTATCATTTAAAGATTGTGTTTCCTTGCTAATTTTCTGTTTTTTTTGATCTATCCATATGTGAGTGGGATATTAAAGTCTCCCACTATTACTATGTTACTATTAATTTCCGCTTTCATACTTGTTAGCATTTGCCTTACATATTGTGGTGCTCCTATGTTGGATACATATATACTTATAATTATTATATCTTCTTGGATTGATCCTTTGATCATTACATAGTGTCCTTCTTTGTCTCTTTTCATGGCCTTTATTTCAAAGTCTATTTTATCTGATATGAGTATTGCTACTCTTGCTTTCTTTTGGTCTCCATTTTCATGAACTATCTTTTTCCAGCCTTTCACTTTCAACTGTATGTGTCCCTTGTTTTGAGGTGGGTCTCTTGTCAGTTCACTTCAGTTGCTCAGTCATGTCTGACTCTTTGCGACCATATGAACCGCAGCACACCAGGCCTCCCTGTCCATCACCAACTGCCAGAGTCTACCCAAACCCATGTCCATTGAGTCGGTGATGCCATCCAACCATCTCATCCTCTGTTGTTCCCTTCTCCTCCTGCCCTCAATCTTTCCCAGCATCAGTTTCTTTTCAAATGAATTAGCTATTCACATCAGGTACCCAAAGTATTGGAGTTGCAGCTTCAACATCAGTCCTTCCAATGATATTAGGGGTCTTCTTTTTGTATCCATTCAGCCACTCTTTGTCTTTTGGTTGAGTCATTAAACCCATTTACATTTAAGGTAATTATTGATAAGTAGGATCCCATTTCCATTTACTTTGTTGTTTTGAGTTTGAATTTATAAACCTTTCCTGTGTTTCCTGCCTAGAGAAGATCCTTTAAGCATTTGTTAAAGAGCTGCTTTGCTGGTGCTGAATTCACTCAGTTTTTGCTTATCGGTAAATCTTTTGATGTCTCCTTCGTATTTGAATGAGATCCTTGCTGGGTATAGTTATTTGGGTTGTAGGGTTTTCTCTTTCATCACTTTTAGGATATCCTGCCATTTTCTTCTGGCCTGAAGAGTTTCTATTGAAAGATCAGCTGTTATCCTTATGGGGATCCCTTGTGTGTTATTTGTTGCTTTTCCCTTGCTATTTGTAATGTTTGCTTTTTGTGTTTTATCTTCATTAATTTGATTAATATGTGTCCTGGGGTGTTTCACCTTGGGTTTATCCTTTTTGGAAATCTCTGGGTTTCTTGGATTGGGGTGGCTATTTCCTTCCCCATTTTAGGGAAGTTTTCAAATACTATCTCTTCAAGTATTTTTTCATGCCCTTTCTTTTTGTCTTCTTATGGGACTCCTATGATTCAAATGTTAGGCCATTTAACATTGCCCCATAGGTTTCTGAGCATGTCCTAATTTCTTTTAATTCTTTTTTTTTTTTCTTCTTTCCTTCTTACTTCATTCATTTCCACCATTCTATCTTCCACCTCACTTATCCTATCTTCTGCCTCAGTTATTCTACTGTTGGTTCCCTCCAGAGTGCTTTTGAGCTCAGTTATTGCATTATTCATCATTGATTGATTCTTTATTTATTCTACGTCCCTTTTAAGCATTTCTTGCATCTTCTCAAACCTTGTCTCCAGTCTATTTATCTGTAACTCCATTTTGCTCTCATTTCAGATCATCCTTACTATCATTATTCTGAATTCTTTTTCAGGCAGATTCCCTGTTTCCTCCTCCTTGTTTGGTTTTCTGGGCATTTATCATGTTCCTTTACCTGCTAACTATTTCTCTACCTTTTCCTTTTGTTTAGATTGCTGTGTTTTGGGTGGCCTTTCTGTAGGCTGGAAGTTTGTTGTTCCTCTTTTTTGTGGAGCTTGCTCCCTGTAGGTGGGGTTGGAAGAGTGGCTCATCAAGGTTTTCTGGTTAAGGGAGCTTGCATCTGTGTTCTGTTGGGTGGAGATGGATCTCTTCTCTCTGGAGTGCAATGATGTGCGCAGTAGTGAGTTTTGGGATGTCTATGGGTTTGGCATGGCTTTGGACAGCCTGTATTTTAATGCTCACAACTGTGTTCCTTCTTTGCTAGATAATTAGCATGGCATGTCTTGACTCGAACTTGTCAGCTCTTGGGTGGAGTTTGGTTTCAGTGTGGGTATGGAGGCTTTTGGATGAGCTCTTATCTATTAATGTTCCCTGGAATCAGGAGTTCTCTGGTGTTCTCAAGTTTTGGATTTAAGCCTCCTGCCTCTGGCTCTCAGTCTTATTCTTGCAGTAGCCTCAAGACTTCTCCATCCATACAGCACACATGATAAAACGTCTAGGTTAATGGTGAAACAATTCTCCACAATGAAGGAAACCCAGAGAGGTTCACAGAGTTACAGGGAGAAGAGAATGGGGGGAGGGAGATACAGGTGACCAGGAAGAGAAGAGGGGGAGTCAAAAGGGGAGAGACCAATCTAGACAGTAATCGGTTCCCTAACAGTTCTCCACATTCTGGAACACCTGGAGAGATTCACAGAATTAAGTAGAGAAGAGAAGGTAGAAGGAGGAGATAGAGGTTACCTGGGGGGTGAAAAGGGAGAGTCAAAACGGGAGAGATCAATTAAGCCAGTAATCACACCCCTAAATGAAAATGAATACTGAAGATTAGATTCTTAAAGGTACAAAATTGATAAAAAATACCAAAAAGCAAAGATTAAAAATCTAGGATAGAGGTTAGACTCTCAAAAATACAATATTAAAAATACAAAACCAAATCAATCATATATATATATATATATATATATATATATATATATATATATATATATATATATAAAGAAATTTACTTTAAAAGTAGGGTCTTTTCTTTTCTTTTTTTTTTTTTTTGAGGGATTAACACTTTTATTTAAAAATTAAGAATTTCATAATGCAGAGGTGCATCAAACTAAGCATGGGGCCCTGTTGAACATGTGCCCTAAGCAAATGCACGGTTCACACATCCCTGAAGTCAACCCTGAAGGGCATCAGTTCAGTTCAGTCGCTCAGTCATGTCCAACTACTTGCGACCTCATGGACTGCAGAACGCCAAGCCTCCCTGTCCATCACCAACTCACAGAACTTACTCAAACTCATGTACATTGAGTCAAGACGCCATCCAACCATCTCATTAAAAGTAGGGTCTTTTCTTGCAAGGCAATGGTAGGCTATAAACATGAAAATTAATGGAGTAATAAAGAACTTAAATAAAAAAATTAAAAATGATAATAGTAAAAATATATCTAGGAATTTCTCTGGAGCTGTTGTGGGCAGTGTGGGGTCAGTTCAGTTTCAGATAGCTCCTTGTTCCAGCTTGTAGTTCTCAAGGTCTATAGGCCCCTTCCAGTACTTAGGTTATGTTAACTACAGGGGTTTGATTTGTTGCACCTGTCACTTCCAGAGCAGTTCCCTCTTTATTTTGGCTTCCTTGTTTGCAAGTCTCTTCAGTGTCTAATTTCTGCCCTGACACAAGGGGGCGAAGATGGCCACTTATTTAGGCTCACTTGTTCAGTTGTGTTGTGGGGAGGGAGGAACACTGTAAACAAGTATTGCTGGCATGTATGGGGAGTGCTCACAGTGTGTGGACCACACTGGGTTTGCCCCAGCTCAGAGCACCGTGTGCTTTCTGGGTCTACACTGCTCAGGCTCCAGGTTGCTCTGCAGAGTTACTGTCCAAAGTAGGCCCTGCATTTTGTGCACTTCCCAGGTCTGCTGCTCAGGTTCAGTTTCTCAAGTACTTGGCAAGGGCACAGACTCGGTTGGGTGTGCATTTTGTGCCCTTCCCTGGTCTGAGCAGCTTAGGTGACCAGATACTTGGCAAGTGCACTGCCCTAGGTGGACTGGGTGTCTTAATCACCTCCCTGGTCCTGGCCACTCAGTTTCCTGGGTGCGCTGTGAGAGTACCATCTCAGGTGTGCCATGTGTCTCCTCTGAGGAGCTGATCTCAGGCTTCAACCCTCCTGGCAGATGTCAACCGTCCAGGATCCCAGGAAGATGTGGTTAGCAACTGGGAGCCTGCTCACAGTTTGGTGGAGGATACCAGTCTCTGGGGCCGAGATTGCCCCTTGCCTTCTGGTTGGCTGTCACATGCCTGCCTCTCTGCCTCCTGCGGTGGGGAGGGTCTTGTCCACATCCAGCTAGCTCTCTTTTGGTATTTGCTCAACTCTGTTCTGTGAGCAGGCCAGGCTGCGCATTAGAGGTTTTTGTGGGATATTTCTCTCTCTCTCTCTCTCTTTTTTTTTTCCCCCTCTCTGGCTATCCCACAGTTTGGGTTGCTATCTCACATTAGCTTCCTCAAGTGTCCTCAGGGCATTCAGGCCCAGTCCTTATCCTAAGCATGCAACCCATGCCTCCCTGTCCAGCCCCTCCAGTGGCGGACTCGATTGTCTGGGCTACTTTTCCCCTGGGAGTTTGGTTAGGAACATATTCTGTGGTTGTTTTTTTTTTTTTTCTTCTTCTTTTTTTTTTTTTTTTCTTCCCAGTTATGTTGCCCTGTGAGATTCCAAAACTGCCCACAGACCTGCTAGTGAGAGGGTATCCTGTTATTTGGAAACTTCTCCTTCACAACTCTCTCTGCAGGATGGGTCTCCATTCCTACCTCTTTTGTCTCTCTTTTTGTCTTCTGTATTTTGTCCTACCTCCTTTTGAAGAGAATGGGCTGCCTTTCTGGGTGCCTGATGTCCTCTGCCAGTGTTCAAAAGTTGTTTTGTGGAAGTTGCTCAGCATTCAAATGATGTTTTGATGAATCTGTTGGGGAGAAAGTAGTCGCCCCATCCTATCTCTCTGCATCTTGTGACCACCCCGCCTCCATTCTTTTTGAAACATATTAAGAATCAGAAAAGAACCCATAAGGATAGAGAAAAGCAAATATGTTGCTTTTCAAAGGGGGGAAAAGATTTCAGCCTATATTGCAATGTTTGTTATTAGTGATGGAAAAAATGGATCAAATAATTTTAAGAATTTGTAAAATCCAGAAATCAGTGATCATTATTCACAATTTGCTGGATTCATTTGGGCAGTTAAATAAATGTGGTAGGACGGACATCTTTATTTCATAAATATATTTTATTTTCCACACAATTTAACACAATAAGTGCATTTGAAGGAAACGCTATCAGTTGAACAATTTTATTAAAAAACAAAACAAAACTTAAAGAATAGAATGACTAGAGGTTTTAAACTGCTCTTTCCTTGAGATGATTATTCAATAGCTTTATCTGTTAGTGTGTCAGAGGTTAGTAATCATACATATCAAATTGGTGTGACTGCAATGTAAAATATTGCAACTTTTTATGTCTCATAGTTTAAAAGAATGCTGCAGCTTATTTTGATCTAGGGATGTTTAGGAAATATGTGAGCTCTACACTGTGCACCCCTGGTAGCTCTTAAAGACTCTGCCTCCCAATGCATGAGATGCAAATTTGATCCCTGGATTGGGAAGATCCCTGGGGAAGGAAATGGCAATCCACTCGAGTATTCTTAGGTGGAAAATCCCACAGACAGAGGAGCCTACTGGGCTACAGTCCATGGGGTCACAAAAGAGTCTGACACAACTTAGTGAGTGAAGAACAGCAACAAAGCTCTGCCTTTGCTCCAGAAATAAAGGATATGAATAGGATATACAAGTGTTGTCTTAGTAAAGCTGTATGTCGAGCATAAATACAGAGTTTTAGTTAGTAGTTGCAGTCCTGATCTCCTTTTTATTATTATTGTTTTTAATAGGAGGATAATTTCTTAACGGTGTTGGGTTGATTTCTGCAATATAACAATGTGAATTGGCCATAAGTATACATATATCCCCATCCTGTTGAACCCCCCTCCAATCCCCCACTCATCCCACCACTCTAGGTTGTCACAGAGCACCAGGTTGAGCTCCCTATTTTATACAGCAACTTCAGACTAGCTGTGTCGGAGAAGGCAATGGCAACCCACTCCAGTACTCTTGCCTGGAAAATCCCATGGACGGAGGAGCCTGGTGGGCTGCAGTCCCTGGGGTCGCTAAGAGTCAGACAGGACTGAGCGACTTCACTTTCACTTTTAACTTTCATTCATTGGAGAAGGAAATGGCAACCCGCTCCAGTGTTCTTGCCTGGAGAATCCCAGGGACGGGGGAGCCTGGTGGGCTGCCGTCTATGGGTCGCACAGAGTCGGACACGACTGAAGTGACTTAGCAGCAGCAGCAGCAGACTAGCTGTGTATTTCACATGCAGCTGCTGCTAAGTCACTCAGTCTGTCCGACTCTGCAGTGCCATGAACAGTAGCCATCAGGCTCCTCTGCCTATGGAATTTTCCATCGAAAATACCTGGAGTGGGTTGCCATTTCCTACTCCTCTATTTTACATATGGTAGTGTATATATTTCCACACTACTCTCTCAATTCATCTCATCCTTTCCTTCCTCTGCTATGTCCATAAGTCTGTTTTCTGTATTTGTGTATCTTCCTGCCCTGCAAACATGTTTATCAGTACTATTATTCTAGATTCCATACATTCATGCTAATATATGGTATATGCTTTTCTTTTTCAGATTTACTTTACTCTGTATAACAGGCTCTAGGTTCATCCACCTCACTACAACTGACTCAAATTTGTTCCTATTTATGGCTGAGTGATATTGCATATTTGTGCCACGTCTTCATTATCCATTCATCTATCAGTGGACACCTAGGTTGATTACATATCCTGGCTATTGTAAATAGTGCAGCAATGAATACTGGGGTACATGTGTCTTTTTAAATCATTATTTTCTCAGGATATGTGCCCAGTAATGGGGTAGCTGGATTATATGGTAGCTTCCTTGCTGGCTCGATGGTAAAGAATATGCCTTCAATGCAGGAGACGCAGGAGATGCGGTTTGATCCCTGGGTCAGGAAGAAACCCCGGAGGAGGAAAAGGCAATTTACACCAATATTCTTGCCTGGGAAATCCCAAGGACAGAGGAGGCTGGCAGGCTACAGTCCATGGGCTCGCAAAGAGTCAAACATGATTGAAGTGACTTAACACACACACATGGTAGTTTTATTCCTATTTTTTCAAAGGACTCTCCATACTGTTCTCCATAGTGGATGCATCATTTGTATTCCCACCAACAGTGCAACAGGATTCCTTTTTCTCCACATCCTCTATAGCATTTTTGTTCTTAGACTTTTTGATGACAGCCATTCTGATTGATGTCAGATGATACATTATTGTAGCTTTGATTTGTTGGGTATTTTTTCATGTATTTATTAACCATGTGTATGTCTTCTTTGGAGAAATGTCTGTTTAAATCTTTTCCCCATTTTTTGATTCAGTTATTTATTTTTCTGATACTGGGTTGCAGGAACTACTTGTATATTTTGGAGATTTATCCTTTGTTAGTTGCTTCATTTGCAATTAGTTTCTTCCATTTTGAAGATTGTCTTTTTTTATCTTCTTTCTTAATTTCCTTTACTGTGCAAAAGCTTTTAAGTTTAATTAGATCCAATTTGTTTATATTTGTTTTTATTTCCATTAAGTAAGAAGGTGGGTCAAAGAGGATCTTGCTTTTACTTATATCAAAGAGTGTTCTTCCTGTGTTTTCCTTTGAGTTTTATAGTTTCTGGCCTTACATTTAAATCATTAATCCATTTTGAATTTATTTTTGTCTATGATGTTAGGAAATATTCTAATTTCATTCTTCTACATATAGCTGTTCAGTTTTCACAGCACAATTTATTAAAGAGACTCTTCATTGTATGTTCTTGTTCCTTTATTAGAGATAAGGGGCCCATGGGTGCCTGGGTTTATCTCTGGGCTTTCTACTCTCTTTCATTGATCTATATTTCTGATTTTATATGTGTACCATACTGTCCTGATTACTCTAGCTTTGTAGCACATATGGTCTGAAGTCAGGAAGGTTGATTCCTCCAGCTCCATCTTTCTTTCCCAAGATCACTTTTGTTCCTCAGGGTCTTTTGCTTTCCCAAACAAGTTGTGATTTTTGTAGTTGTTGTTCTAGTTCTGTGAAAAATGCCAAATTTTTAGGGGTTGCTTTGAATCTGTAGACTGCTTTATATAGTACAGTCATTTTCACAATATTGATTCTTCTAGTCCCAGAACATGATATATCTCTTTGTGTCATTTTTGATTACTTTCATAAATGTCTTCTAGTTTTCTGCATACAGATGCTTTGTCTCCTTAGGTAAGTTTGTCTATTACATTGCAGGCAGATTCTGTACTATCTGAACCACCAGGTAGATTTATTCCTAGGTATTTTATTTTTTTCATTGCAATGGTGAATGAAATTGCCTCCTTAATTTCTCTTTCTGATTTTTCATTGTTAGTATATAGGAATGTAAGAGATTTCTGTGAATTGATTTTGTATCCTGTGATTTTAATAAACTCATTGATTAGTTCTTATAATATTCTGGTGGTATCTTTAGGATTTTCTCTGTATCCATCATGTCATTTGCAAACTGTGAGAGTTTTACTTCTTCTTTTCCAACCTGATTTCCTTTCATTTCTTTTTCTTCTCTGATCAATGTGGCTAAAATTTCCAAAACTGTGTTGAATAGTAGTGGTGAGAGTGGGCACCCTTGTCTTGTTCCTGACTTTAGGGGAAATACTTTCCATTTTTTGCCATTGAGGATAATGTTTGCTGTGGGTTTGTCATATATGGTTTTTATTATGTTGAGGTATGTTCCTTCTGTGCCTGCTTTCTGGACACACAGCAAATTTAACTGTGTTAAATAATTGTGGTGAGAGTAGGCATCCAGCAGACAGCCCTGTCATACTCCTTTCTCAATCTTGAACCAATCAGTTATTCCATACAGGGTTCTAACTGTTGCTACTTGACCTGCATATAGGTATTTCAGGGGACAGGTAAGACAGTCTGGGTTTCCCATCTCTTTAAGTGTTTTCCACAGTTTATTGTGATCTGCACAGTCACTGGAGGATATTCCAAGGGAGGAAAGAATGGCAAACCACCTCAGTATACTTGCCATGATAACTTCATGAACTGTACAAATGGATTTGTCACATATGGCCTTTATTATGTCAAAGTAGGTTCTTTTTATGCCTATTTTCTAAAAAAAAGTTTTTACAATAAATAAATGTTGAATTGTGTTGCAAGATTTCTTAGCATCTACTGAGATGAGCATATGGTTTTTATCTTTCAGTTTGTTAATGTGGTGTATCACATTGACTGATTTGTACATATTGAAGAATCTTTGCGTCCCTGGGATAAACCCCAGTTGATCATGGTGTATGATCCTTTTAATGTCTTGTTAGATTCTGTTTGCCATAATTTTGTTTAGGGGTTTTGCATCTATGCTCATCAGTGATGTTGATAATTTTCTTTTTGTGTGTTATCTGTGTCTAATTTTGGGGCTTCCATGGTGACTCAGTGGTAAAGAATCTACCTGCAATGCAGGAACCACAAGAGCCATGAGTTTGATCCCTGGGTCAGGAAGATCCCCTGGAGGAGGGAACGGCATCCTACTCCAGTATTTTTGTTGCCTGATTTTGGCATCAGGAAATGGTGACTTTATAAAATAAGTTTGAAAATGTTCTTCCCTCTGAAATGTTTTGAAAGAATTTGAGAAGGACAGGCATTAGCTCATCTTTAAATGTTTGATAGAATTCACCTGTAAATATATCTGGGCCTGGTTTTTGCTTCCTGGAAGACTTTTGATCACAATTTCTATTTCTGTTCATAATTTTTATTCCTTCCTGATTCAGTTATTATAGATTTTACTTTGTATAAATGCATAGTCTAAAAGGGGCTTCCCAAGTGGCACTAGTGGTAAAGAACCTGCCCGCCAATGCAGGAGACATAAAATTTGCAGGTTCAATCTCTGGGTCTGGAAGATCCCCTGGAGGAGGGCATGGCAATCCACTCCAGTATTCTTGCCTGGAGAATCCCATGGAGAGAGGAACTTTGTGGCCTACCATCCATACAGCTACAGGGTCAGACACGACTCAAGTGACTTAACACAAACACACATACATAAAAGGTTGTACTTTTCTAAGAATGTGTCCATTTCTTCCAGGTTGTCCATTTTATTGGCATAGAATAGTCTTTTACGATCATTTGTATTTCTACATTGCCTGCTGTAACCTCGCCTTTTTTCATTTCTAATTTTGTTGATTTGAGATTTTCTCCCTTTTTTCTTAATGAGTCTGGTTTGTTAATTTTGTTTATGTTCTCAAGAAACAAACTTTTAGTTTTATTGATCTTTGCTATTGTTTCCTTCATTTATTTTTTCATTTATTTCTGCTCTGATCTTCACAGTTTATTTCTTTCCACTAACTTCTGGGGTTTGTGTTCTTCTTTTTATAATTGTTTTAGTGTAAATTTAGGTTGTCTATTTGATGTTTTCCTTGTTTCTTGAAGTAGGATTGTATTGCTACTTGTATAAAATTCCCTCTTTGAGAACTGCTTTTGCTGCATCCCATAGGTTTTGAGTTGTCATATTTTCATTGTCATTTGTTTCTAGGTTTTCTTTGTGTCATCTAATTTTTATTTCCTGTTTGATTTCTTCATTGACCTCTTGGTCATTCAGAAACATATTGTTTAACCTTCATGCATTCATGGGTATTATATTTTTTCCCCTATAGTTGGTATGTAAACTTTTTTTTTTTTAATTTTTTTATTAGTTGGAGGCTAATTACTTCACAACATTTCAGTGGGTTTTGTCATACATTGATATGAATCAGCCATAGATTTACACTTATTCCCCATCCCGATCCCCCCTCCCATCTCCCTCTCCACCCGATTCCTCTGGGTCTTCCCAGTGCACCAGGCCCGAGCACTTGTCTCATGCATCCCACCTGGGCTGGTGATCTGTTTCACCATAGATAGTATACATGCTGTTCTTTTGAAACATCCCACCCTCACCTTCTCCCACAGAGTTCAAAAGTCTGTTCTGTATTTCTGTGTCTCTTTTTCTGTTTTGCATATAGGGTTATCGTTACCATCTTTCTAAATTCCATATATATGTGTTAGTATGCTGTAATGTTCTTTATCTTTCTGGCTTACTTCACTCTGTATAAGGGGCTCCAGTTTCATCCATCTCATTAGGACTGGTTCAAATGAATTATTTTTGACGGCTGAGTAATATTCCATGGTATATATGTACCACAGCTTCCTTATCCATTCATCTGCTGATGGGCATCTAGGTTGCTTCCATGTCCTGGCTATTATAAACAGTGCTGCGATGAACATTGGGGTGCATGTGTCTCTTTCAGATCTGGTTTCCTCAGTGTGTATGCCCAGAAGTGGGATTGCTGGGTCATATGGCAGTTCTATTTCCAGATTTTTAAGAAATCTCCACACTGTTCTCCATAGCGGCTGTACTAGTTTGCATTCCCACCAACAGTGTAAGAGGGTTCCCTTTTCTCCACAGCCTCTCCAGCATTTATTGCTTGTAGACTTTTGGATAGCAGCCATCCTGACTGGTGTGTAATGGTAGCTAATTGTGGTTTTGATTTGCATTTCTCTAATAATGAGTGATGTTGAGCACCTTTTCATGTGTTTGTTAGCCATCTGTATGTCTTCTTTGGAGAAATGTCTGTTTAGTTCTCTGGCCCACCTATAGTTGGTATGTAATCTTATAGCATTGAAGTCATAAAAGATGTTTGATATGATTTCAATTTTCTTAAAGTTACTGAGGCTTGATGTGTGACCCAAGATATGATCTATCCTGGTGAATGTTCTGTGTGCACTTGAGAAAAACATGTATCCTGTTGTTTTTGGATGGAATGGCATTAGATATCAATTAGGTCCACCAGGTTTAATGTGACATATAAAACTTAAGTTTCCTTATTAATTTTCTCTCTGGATGCATGTCTACTGAGTGCAGGTGTGGTATTAAAATTCCCTACTATTACTGTGTGATTGTTGAGCTCCCCTTTTATGTCTGTTAGTGTTTCCCTTATGTATTGAAGTACTCCTATGTTGACTGCATAAATATTTACAAGTGATATGTCTTCTTTGATAGATCTCTTGATCATTAGGTAGTCTCCCTCCTTGTCTATTGTAATATATATATATATTTTAAAGTCTAGTTTGTCTGACATGGGTTTTATCATTCTTACTTTCTTTTGATTTCCATTTGTATGGAATATCTTTTTCATACTCTCAGTTTCAGGCTATATGTGTTTCTAGGTCTGAAGTGGGTATTTTGTAAACAGCATATATATATGGGTCTTGTTTGTGTATCCATTTAGCCCATCTGTGTCTTTTGGCTGGAGCATTTAGTCTATTTACATTTAAAGAGATTATTTATATATATATGTTACCATTTGCATTTTCTTAATTGTTATGTGTTTGTTTTTGTAGTTGTTTTCCTTCTCTTGTGTTTCTTTCTTAGAGAAATCTCTTTAGAGTTTGTTGTTAAACCGGTTTGGTGGTGCTGAATTCTCTTAACTTCTGCCTGTCTGTAAAGCTTTTGATTTCTCCATTGATTTTGAATGAGATACTTCCTGGGTGAAATAATCTTGGTTGTAGGTTTTATCCCCTATCATTATTTTAAATACATCCTGTCACTCCCTTCCATCTTGCAGAGTTTCTGGTGAAATGTTAGCTGTTGATTTTATGGGATTTTTGTTATATGTTACTTGTTACTTTTTCTTTGTTGCTTTAATTTTTTTGTGTGTTTAACCTTTGTTGGAAAAGGAAATGGCAACCCACTTCAGTATTCTTGCCTGGAGAATCCCATGGACAGAGGAGCCTAGCACGCTACTGTCCATGGGGTCTCAAGAGTCAGACATGACTTAGTGACTAAACTACTATTACTACTAACCTTTGTTAGTTTGACTGATATGTTTGTGCTAATGTTTCTCCTTGGGTTTATCCTGTATGGGACTCTGTGCTTCTTGAACTCAATTGACTATCTCCTTTCCCATGTTAGGGAAGTTTTCAACTCTAATCTCTTCAAAAATTTTCTCAAGGCCCTTCTCTTTTTCTTCCTCTCCTGAGAACCCTATATTTCAAATGTTCACAATTTTAACATTGTTGCAGGGGTCTCTGAGACTATCCTCAATTCTTTTCATTTTTTATCTTTTATTCGTCTCTTCAGCTGTTATTTCCACCATTCTATCTTCCAGATTACTTATCTGTTTGTCCGCCTCAGTTACTCTGCTATTGATTAATTTTAGAGTATTTTAAATTTCAGTAACTGTGTTGTTTGCCACTATTTATTTATTCTTTATTTCTTCTAGATCTTTATTAAATGTGTTGAGGATTCTTGTATTTTTTTTCCTATTTTTGAGATTTTATATTATCTTTACTATCATTATTCTGAATTATTTTTCAGGTGGTTTGCCTATTTCCTCTTCATTTATTTGGCCTTGTGGCTTTTTATCTTGTTTCTTCATCTGCATCATAGTTTTCTCTCTTCCAATTTTGTCTAACCTACTGTGTTTGAGATCTCGTTTCCTAGACTATAGTGTCACAGTTCTTGCTTTTGGTCTCTGTCCCTGGTGGGTGTGGTTGGCCCAGCAGTTTGTATGACTTTTTTTTTTTTTTTTTATTATTGTCATTATCTAGGTTTAGTTGTGGGCCTACTACTTTAGGACGAAAAACAGAAAAATGTTAATTCATTCTCTGAGGGCTATATTTAAGATGGTATAGCCAATATAGCAATGTCAATTAGTACTTATATATTAATGGAAAAACAAAGAAAGCATGAACTAGGCAAAGTGTATTGTCTAGTTAAGTGATAATATTATTGAGATATGTGCCAAGAGAAGAAAAAAAGATTTTTGAAAGACAAAAATATTCACAAATCATCTATATTTTCACAGCCTGTAAGGTGCATCCAAGATACCATTTTCTAGCAATTCAAATTTAAAAAAGATAAATTATTTGGCAATCCAATAACATTTTAACTCATAAGTTTAGTTTAGTTGCTCAGTCGTGTCTGACTCTTTGCAACCCCATGAACTGTAGCCTACCAGGCTCCTCCATTGATGGGATTTTACAGGCAAGAATACTGGAGTGGTTTGCCATTTGGCTCATGAGATTTATATAAAAATAAATTCTACACTAAGTTATATTCTAGATTACATTTGATTTATATGCACTTTCTATGCATATATAAAATGAAAATTTACAGGGTCATTTGGGAGCTCTATTTTTAGTTTAGTTTAGAACCTGCATACTGTTCTCCATAGTGGGTATACCAATTTACATTCCCACCAACAGTGCAGGAAGGGTCCCTTCTCTCCACACTCTCTCCAGCTTTTGTTATTTGTGGATTTTTTGTTGATAGCCATTCTGACCAGTGTGAGGTGATATATCATAGCACTTTTGATTTGCATTTCTATAATAACTAGTGATGTGACCATCTATACGTCCTCTTCAGAGAAATGTCTATTCAGGTCTTCTGCCCATTTTTTGAGTGAGTTTTTTTGTTTTTTGTTTTGATGCTATTAAGTGACATAAACTGTTTCTAAATTTTGGAGACTAATCCCTTATTAGTCACATCATTTGCAAAGGTTTTCCCTCAATCTGTGGGTTATCTTTTCATTTTGTTTGTTGATTCCTTTGCTGTGCGAAACTTTTCAGTTTAAGTAGGTCCCATTTGCTTATTTTTCTTTTATTTCCATTAATCTGGAAGTTGGATTGAAAAAGATGTTGCTGTGATTTATGTCAGAGAGTGCTCTGCCTATGTTTTCCTCCAAGAGTCTTATAGTGTCTGATCTACCATTTAGGTCTTTAATCCATTTTGAGCTTATTTTTCTGTATGGAGTCAAGGAATGATTTAATTTCATTTATTTACATGCGGCTGCCCAGTTTTACCAGCACCATTTGTGGAAGAGACTGTCTTTCCAACATTGTGTAGTCTTGCCTCCTTTGTCATAGATTAGTTGACTACAGGTATATGGGCTTATCTCTGGGTTCTCTATCCTGTTCCATTGATCTATATTTCTATTTCTGTGCCAGTACCACACTGTTTTATTGACTGTAGCTTTGTAAAGTATAGTCTGAAGCCAAGGAGCTTAATTCCTCCAGCTCTGTATCTCTTTTTCAAGATATCCGGGGGTGGGGGTGGGGGTGGGGGTGGGGAACATGGCCTGAAAAGTAAATGCACTCCAGTGTTCATTGCAGCAATGTTTACAACAGCCAAGACATGGAAACAACCTAAATGTCCACTGACAGAGAAATGGATAAAGAGGTTGTGGTACATAGGTACAATGGGATATTACTCAGACATTTAAAATAATCAAATAAGGTCATTTGCTGTAACATAGATGGGCCTAGAGAGTGTCATACTGAGTGAAATATCATATGACATACTTTACATCTGGAATCTAAAAAGACATGATGCAAATGGACTTACTTCCACAGAAAGAGACTCACAGATTCAGAAAATGAACTCACTGTTGCCAGGGCAAAGAGATCATTAAGGAATTTGGGAAGGTCATGTACACACTGCTATGCTTAAAATGAATACCCAGAAAAAATCTATTGTATAGCACATGGAATTCTGTTCAAAGTTATGTGCCAGCCAGGATGGGAGGGGGTTTGGGGGAGGATGGGTGCATATATACGTATGGCTAAGTCCCTTTGCTGTTCACTTGAAATTATCACAACATTGCTAATCAGCTATACCCCAATACAAATCTTTTTGGTGTTAAAGAATAAATAAAATTTTAAAAAATGAAAATGTATTCTTAAATGTGCTGGTTTGCTTATACATTAATGTTTAATTAAATCATCAGTATAGAGTGATAGAAACAAAAAAGGAACTCTTTATTTTCCAGTTCCTCTTTCTCATTTTCTTCAATGAAGACATCAAATTTGGAAAAAAAAAAGAAAGAAAGAAAGAAAGAAATATAACATTGGAAAATCTGCTGGTTTTACATTTATAGGCTATGTATTTCAGCTGGATCCCACAGGAAACTAAGATAGTCTTAATTTCTGGAAAGGAAGCAAATAAACATGGGACATCAGCAAAAAATTACATATTTTTAATTTATTAATTTCTGAATTAAGTATCAAATATTTTGGTTTATAGAGTATTTTAAGAGACTAGAAATTTCTGGTATTACAAGGTCTATAATTTGATTTATTTCTGTGTTAAATTTTTAATTTTTCTGCTAATCATGAATTTTTTTAAGCTATTCATAAATAATCTTCAAGCCTTCATTTTCTTTTATAAGGGCTACATTGAAACTCTGTAACTACAGTTCCATTACGGGGGTTTCATTTATATTTTTCATTTTCATATTTTGTTGATCAGTCACTCATTCTTGTCTGACTCTTTGCAACCCCATGAACTGCAGCAGCCCAGGCTTCCCTGTCCTTCACCATTGCTCAGAGTTTGCTCAAATACACGTTCACTGAGTCAGTGTTGCCATCCAACCAACTCATCCTCTGCCATATCCTTCTCTTCCTGCCATCAGTCTTTGCCAGCATCAGGATCTTTTCCAGTGAGTTGGGTCTTCGATCAGGTGCCCAAAGTATTGGAACATCAGTCCTGCCAATGAATATTCATGGTTGATTTTCTTTAGGATTGACTGGTTTGATCTTGCTGTTCAAGGGTTTCTCAAGAGTCTTCTCCAGCACCACAGTTCAAAAGCACCAGTTCTTCAGTGTTCATTCTTTTTTATTTTCCTGCTCTCACATCCATACATGACTACTGGAAAAATCATAACTTTGACTATATGAACCTTTGTTAGGCAAAGTAATGTCTCTACTTTTTAATACACTGACTAGGTTTGTCATATTTTTTCAACCAAGGAGCAAGTATCTTTTAATTTCAAGGCTGCAGTCACCATCCACAGTGATTTTGGAGTCCAAGCAAATAAAGTCTGTCACTTTTTCATTTGTTTCACCATCTATTTGTCATGAAGTGGTAGGACCAGTTGCCATGATCTTTGTTATTTCAATGTTCAGTTTTAAGCCAACTTTTTCACTCTCCTTTTTTACCTTCTTCAAGAGACTCTTGAGTTCTTCTTCACTTTCTGCCATAATGGTGGTGTCATCAGCATGTCTAAGGTTATTGATATTTCTCCTGGCAATCTTGATTCCAGCTTGTGCTTCATCCAGCACAGCATTTTGCATGCTGTACTCTGCATATAAGTTAAGCAAGCAGGGTAACAATATAAAGTCTTGCCCTACTCCTTCCCCAATTTTGAACCAGTCCATTATTGCATGTCTGGTTCTAACTGTTACTTACTGACCTGCAAACAGGTTTCTCAGGAAACAGGCAAGGTAGTGTGATATTCTCATCTCTTTAATAATTTTTCACACTTCATTGTGATACCCACAGTCAATGAATTTCACATAGTCAATGAAGCAGTAAATGTTTTTCTGGAATTCTCATCTGGATCAAAAAAATGTTGGCAACTTGATCTCTGGTTCCTCTACCTTTCCTAAATACAGTTGTTACATCTGGAAGTTCTTGGACACACACTGCTGAAGCCTTGCTTGAAGGATTTTGAGATTTCTTTGCTAGCGTGTAAAACGAATGCAACTGTGTAGTAGTTTGAACATTCTTTGGCATTGCCTTTCTTTGGGATAGGTGTGAAAACTGATGTTTTCCTGTACTCTGGCCACTGCTGAGTTTTCCAAATTTTCTGACCTATTGAGTGCAGCACTTTAACAGCATTGTCTTTTACGATTTGAAACAGCTCAGGTGGAATTCCATCACCTCCACTAGCTTTGTTTGTAGTGATCCTTCTTAAGGCCCACTTGATTTCACACTCCAAGGTGTCTGACTCTAGGTGTGATCGCACCATTGTGGTTATCTGGGTCATTAATTTCTTTTTTGTATAGTTCTTCTTTGTATTCTTGCCACCTCTTCTCAATCTCATATTGCTCCATTAGGTCCATATCATGTCTGTCCTTTATTGTAGCTATCTTTGAATGAAATGTCTCCTTGCTATCTCTGATTTTCTTGAAGAGATCTAATTTTATTGTTTTCCTCTGTTCTTTGCATTATTCACTTAAAATACTTTCTTATCTCTCTTTACTATTCTTTGGAACTCTGTATTCAAATTGGTGTATCTTTGCTTCTCTCCTTTGCCTTTCACTTTTCTTCTTTATCCAACAATTTGCAAGGCCTCCTCAGACAATCATTTTGCCTTTTTGCATTTCTTTTTCTTGGGGATGGTTTTGATCACCGCCAACTCTACAATGACACAAACCTCTGTTCATAGTTCTACAGGCACTCTATCAGATCTAATCCCTTAATCTATTTGTGTTTTCACATTATGGAATCCATATTAGCCAGTGAAGGGATTATGACAATATCTTTTGACACACACTAGTAGACATATTGCTGAAAATATTACAATTTAATTAATATTTAAGACACACTGCTTAATTTTTAGACATGTTGCTGAAAATACTATAAATAATATGATATATTTTGATTATGAGAAACATTTAAAAGGGCAGCATAAAAAGAATACTTTAGAAATACTAGAGAAGCTAGCTTTTAACATTGTAAGTTACCTATTTTTTTTGTCAATGAAATGTCTCTGGGAAAAAGGAAGAATTTACCAGAAGGATACAATTTTATTTATTTGTTTATTTAATAAATGAAATAAAAAATATTGGCAAATTCCATGGTGATGTCCCATTATTGTCTTCATGGTTCTATCAAAAGTGTTTAATGAACTTAATTTTTTAAAAAATATTTGTTTATTATTTATTTGGCTGCATTGGATCTCTGCAGCAGCATGCAGGATCTTCATTACATCATGTGGGATCTTTCATTGCAATGCATGGATTCTCTAGTTGAGGCGCACTGGCTATAGAGTGTGCAGGATTGAATAGTTGTGGTCCATTGATTTAGCTGCTCTGCTGCATGTGGGATTTTAGTTCCCTGACGAGGGATCAAGCCCACACCCCCTGAACTGCAAGGTAGATTTTTAACCACTGGACCACCAGGGAAGTCCCCTGATAAGCTTCATCTTATCATACTTTCTTTACTTGCTCCTTTGAGATACCAATATCTTTCAGTTGTTTGTCTTTGTTTTTTCATCTTTAACATTTCTTTGCAAGTTCTTCTCAGCTTCATTTGCTGGTTCTTCTGAGGACTTCATTCTTAAACTTTCTACCTTTACTACATGTGGTCATTGTGTATGTGATCTGCCTCAGCGGCATGGTTTTAAATATTGTCAATAAAAAATATGGTAGCCAAATATATCATTCAAACTCCTAACTTTCCTAGCACTCAAGAATTTATATCCACTAGCCTATCTGACATTGTCACTTGGATTTACTCTGGCACTGATTTCTTGTTTATATTCATTTCTCCTGGCTGTTTTTTTTTTTTCAATTATATATGGTTCAAAATCATATATCATAACATCAAAATCATATATCAAAATCATAACAACCCTGACTTGTTAAGGTCAAAAACCTGTACATAATCCTGTATTCTTTTTTTTTACCTTTTTTACCTTGATACTTGACATCCAATCTAACTATATAATCTATCAGCAGTACCTTTGAATAATATTGCAAATGCTTATCTTCTTTGGTACAACCCAAAGTCAAACCAATATCCTTCTTTGTTAGTTGTCTCTTGCAACAAGCTTCTAACTGGTCACCTCAATTCCATCTTCTACTCATAGTAATAGCTTTCTTACTAAAGATCATACTAGGCCTACAGGACTTACACATAAAAATTCTTGCTATTATTCTGATTTTATTTCCTACAGCAATCTCCCTTTTATTCTACTTAAGCTGTAAAAGTTTCTTTGTTATTTTTAGAGCATCAGAAATTCCCAGAATTTCTCCTCTGGGGAAACACTCTCCCCATATATATACACATATCTTATTTACTTACTTTCTTAGGTAACTCTTAAATCATCAGTTTATCAGGAAATAGTAACTTTCTTCCTGTTTTCCAACTTTATTCTTCTACTTGATATTTTCCCCAATTTGGCTTATTTCCCTTTAAGCTCAAAGATAAACTACAAAGCAGACAGGAATTTTGCTTCTTTTGTTTACTACTGTATAATGTGAATTCATATAACATTCATTTGTTGAATAAATGAACATCTAAAAGAATGAATAGCAACAAAATATACATATTAATTTCACACTACAGATGAGAAAATTGAAACTCAGATGAAGAGAAGTTTCAGTTCAGTTCAGTTTACTGAAACTCTTGCCCATCGAGTCGGTGATGCCATCGAGCCATCTCATCCTCTGTTGTCCCCTTCTCCTCCTGCCCTCAATCCCTCCCAGCATCAGGGTCTTTTCCAATAAGTCAGCTCTTCGCATGAGGTGGCCAAAGTACTGGAGTTTCAGCTTCAGCATCAGTCCTTCCAATGAAAATCCAGGACTGATCTCCTTTAGGATGGATTAGTTGGATCTCCTTGCAGTCCAAGGGACTCTCAAGAGTCTTCTCCAGCACCACAGTTCAAAAGCATCAATTTTTTGGCCCTCAGCTTTCTTCACAGCCCAACTCTCACATCCATACATGACCACTGGAAAAACCATAGCCTTGACCAGACAAACCTTTGTTGGTAAAGTAATGTCTCCGCTTTTTAATATGCTATTTAGATTGGTCATAACTTTCCTTCCAAGGAGTAAGCGTCTTTTAATTTCATGGCTGCAGTCACCATCTGCAGTGAAGTTTAACTGATGACAATTACACAGTCAGTAAGCTGCAGAGTCTCTGTTTCCGTTACTCTTCTCTAATGCTGACTCACTATTCAGTAGCGTAGTCTAGTTGTTGGAAGGTAGTAGAAGTTAGGTCCTTATTTCAGCATTGTGATTCCTTTACCTCCTAATTTTCTATCTCAAAATTCATTTTCTTGAGTCAAAGGGAAATAGCTTCCTCCAGTATTTCATCTACCATTTAAATGTGTTCTCTTGTTGAAAAGGCTATCAGTTCCCTACACATTACCTATGGAAAACCTGAATTAGTGATTTCTTGAAACACAGAGTATGAATTTTCTCTTCCACAAACCCTCAATTGATATTCGCTAATCCTTACCATCAGAGACTAAGCAAATTTAAATTCCATTCTTCTGATGTCATGGCACATTGCATATTTGTCATTAAAACCATTGTAACACTGTTTTCCTTGGTTTATTTGTCTTCAACAAAACTTCTTAATTGTGGAAGCTGTATCTTTTATATATTTTTAAATGTTTTTATTTTCAGTATCTAAAATTGTACATGGTTATGGAATAAATAAATAAGATTTTTCAAAATCTTGGAAATATGATAAATTTTAGAAAGACAGTGAATATTATCATCACCTTAGTTTTTTTAGATAAAAAATCTAGGAGAGAGAATGAAGTGTATTGTACCATGAGAGTGACTATCATAGTATTGATTCACCTTTGAGGTTGCCTTCTATTATAGGTATACAATTTTCTAAGTCCATAAGAACTAATTAATTTGATTACATCATAGTGGGAGATTTACACTATTGAAAAATTACATTTCTATCTTTTTTGGCACATAAATCCATAAGTGTTCATGCTTGGTCAGTTGAGTTCAGTTCAGTCACTCAATCATGTCCAACTCTTAATGACCCCATGGACTTCAGTACACCAAGTCTCCCTGTCCATCACCTGCTCCTGGAGCTTGCTCAAACTCATGTCCATCGGGTCTGTGATGCCATCCAACCACCTCATCTTCTGTTGCCCCCTTCTCCTCATGCCTTCAATCTTTCCCAGCATCAGGGTCTTTACCAGTGAGTCAGCTCTTCGTATCAGGTGGCCAAAGTATTGGAGTTTCAGCTTCAACATCAGTCCTTCCAATGTATACTCAGGACTGATTTCCTTTAGGATTGACTGGTTTGATCTCCTCTCAGTCCAAGGGATTCTCTCAAGAGTCTTCTTGAACACCACAGTTCAAAATCTTCAATGCATAAATGTGCTTGCTTAGTCAGTTGTGTCCAACTCTGCAACTCCATGGACTATAGCCCACCAGGCTCCTCTGTCCACGGGATTCTTCAGGGAAGAATACTGTAGTGAGCTGCCATTTCCTTCTCTAGGGAATCTTCCTGACCCAGGGATTGAACCCATGTCTCTTGCCTGCAGTAACAGGCACGCTGTTTACCAGCTGCACAACCAGGGAAACCTTTTGGCACATATATTTGGTGCAGTTCAAATACTCGATAGAATTTTGTCTTCAAGTCACTAAACAAACAAATAAAAAAGATAATCAATTGTTATCATCAGCATTTATGTAAGAAAAAAGAGGAAAGTAGTGTAAAGAGAATAATCATTAATATAAATGAGAACCATATAATTATTGATGAGAGAATTACAGAAAATATTGGGGACATATTAAAATAAATGACCAATTTTGCAGTTCCCAATAGATTTTTAATGCATATAGTTATATACATGCTTATTTGAGTGCATAGCCAGCCATGCACATGAGTGTATCCAAATAGGGGAACCATATCTCCAGACACAGGAGATATACACATTCTTCTATGTACACAAAAATGACAAAAATCTTTACAACTTTGAAAAGATAGGACCCTAGATGTGAAAGCTAGCTATGAGACACAAGTGCATGTTCTCAAATGAATTAAACAACTTGACATTTATCATAACACTTTTTCCTGAGATGATGGATTCCCTCTATGACTCAAAGAAGCCTTTGAATATTTATTTTTGAATAAATGAAGCCTATAAAACAACCTAATTTTCAGTGCAATAAATTGCAAATATGATTGAGCCCTTCAGAAAATGATACCCTAAAAAAATATTTCTGGAGATTATGAAGTTGGAAAATTTAAAGCTAGAACTCTTACAGGAGAAGTATGGCATGATACTCAGGGAAACAGGATAGCAAGGGACCCCAAGTCAGAATAAGCCCATACATATTAATGCCACACATGTTAATTTTAAACATGGAACCCTAAACATTGCACATTTTATATATCACCTGGCATGTTGTTGAAAAAAATCACATTGAATTTCAGATAGTTTTTCACACCTGTAAACATACCAGTTGTTTTATTATATCATATTTATTACCAGGATTGTAGTAAGTAAAGAATAGTTGTATAAGGGTAGGTTTTAATCTTAACTAGTAATGTAAGTGTCAAAAAACTGTACCATTAGAAATATGTATCAACCTCTCCTAAGAAGGCATTACACTGGAGATTAGCTTGCCTTTTCTCAGTGGATCTGAAACTATCTGATTTTTCTTCAAAACAGAAAGCTTAGCTTTTGTGTCTGCCTTTTCAACATCAGACTTCTCAGCTAATCCATAGTAAGGAGTCAAGTGGCACAAGAAGTATGTTTCACAGTTTATGTAAAATATTCTCTCCCAGAGAGAAACTTGAGGAACAGAGACTATCAGAGGAACCAGGGAGCTTATTCTGGCTAACTCTTGTGTTTGAGCATGCATTCTCTGAGTGGGAAGTCAAACCTGCTTGTTTTATTCAAATTTATTCAAATAAACAAAAGTCACATTTTATTATTATTATTTTTCATCTTTCATACTGCCTTTTCTCTTACTCTGTTCATTACTTGAATTGTCACATGCCCAGAGTATAGACTTTCTTTTTCATAGCTAGAAATACATTCTTATAGTTTATAAGCAGCTGAAGAAACAAATAACATATTTCATTGTCTACAGTAATAGAAATAAAATTTTTAAGGGAATTACAGGTCTCTTCACAGTCTTTGAATCCTCACAGTGAGTGGATACATCTATATCTGTGCTTGTTTTATTCTGTGTTCTAACAAATGATTATGACCTGTATATATTACTTTTTAAATTACTTTAATGTGTAAAGTTAGGAAGTACTAGACAGGTTGAGATTCTTTGCTATTTAATGGTTCACCATCAAAGCTTAAATAAACTATAGGTGAAATATTTCATAGCAAAGAATCTCAACAAAGTTTAAATAAGAAAATCAACTCCATTTCCACACTCCCAGATGAATTAAAAAAGATGCAAATGCCTATATTTGGTGTTTCCCTTTGTATTATTCAAAAATATGTCAACATTAGTCTGATTATCATTTATTCTAAGCTATACTGTTTTTAAGGTAGATATTTCCCGTGTATATATGAGAAACTTGGAATGTTAGATTCACTTAAGTAATGAATACATCAATATGTCCTTACACAGATTTATGTATGTGTGCCTTTGTGTATGAGTGATTTCTGGGAAAAGTTAATTTTTGAGCAGAATTACATCAGAAAAAAGATAATGAAGTCTAACTTCTATAATTTTATTATGAATCTTAGAAGTAGATATTTTTCAGAATCAGATGTGCATATTTGATTCACTCCAGTATGATGTTTCAAATATATTTTCCCAATCTAATTAGTATCATAGGGCTTGTAGATAGATTCACATATTATTTATACATTAAATTATTAGCAGTATTTCCATTATTTTTTTATCATTTATTTTTATTAGTTGGAGGTTAATTACTTTACAATATTTTAGTAGTTTTTGCCATACATAGACATGAATCAGCCATGGATTTACATGTGTTCCCCATCCCAATCCCCCCTCCCGCCTCCCTCCCCATCCCATCCCTCTGGGTCTTCCCAGTGCACCAGCCCTGAGCACTTGTCTCATGCATCCAACCTGGGCTGGTGATCTGTTTCACCCTTGATAGTATATGTGTTTCAATGCTGTTCTCTCACATCATCCCACCCTCGCCTTCTCCCATAGAGTCCAAAAGTCTGTTCTGTACATCTGTGTCTTTTTTTCTGTTTTGTATATAGGGTTATCATTACCATCTTTTCCTTTAATACCTACGATATCTGAGAAAACACTAGACTCATAATTGAAATCAGATAACTTCCCTAAAACTACATTTTAACAATAGAGCCATAACTCTTATGGTTATCATTCATAATGCTAACAATTTTTATTAACTAAATAAAATATGGTAATGTATTTTGATTTAAAAAGCTAAAAGATAAGTAAGATTGTGCTTGTTCTTAGTTGCTCAGTCTTGTCTGACTTTTTGATACCCCATGGATTGTAACCTGCCAGGCTTCTTTGTCCAAGGGGAGTCCAGAAGACTGGAGTGGGTTGCCATGTCCTCCTCCAGGCTATATTCCCAACCCAGGGATTGAACCCATGTCTTCCATATTGCAGGCAAATTCGTTAACATCTGAGCCACCACGAAAGCCCATGAATACTAGAGTGGGTAACCTATCCCTTCTCCAGGGGATCTTCCCAATCCAGGAATTGAACCAGGGTCTTCTGCATTGCAGGCAGATTCTTTTTCAGCTGAGCTACCAAGGAAGCCCTATGTAAGATTAACTTGGAAATAACTACTGATTGCTCAGATCATTCTAATTAATGTGATGATTCAGATTATTGCAGAATCCTATGAGTCTTTTCTACAATAAACTATCTAAAATTTGCTAATACATTATAAATATTTCCATTTGACTACATGTCAACTTTATTATATTTGTAGAAAAAAATTGTAACTTAAGCCACCATATTTAATAATTGCTGTTCATTTGCTATAAATATAAATGCACATCAAAATAAAAGCAGAGTGCAAATTATATTTTAAAATATTTAAACATACTAACACTTTCATGCAACAGCTATTTTCTTTAAAATAAATGTATAATTTGATTTAAAAACACTAAATTTTAGTTATCCAGTTGCTAGACCTGAACAGACAGGATCTCCTAAAGCACAGGTGATATACTGTTTGAAACTAGATATTTATACATTTTTAGTTCACACTATTAGGCTGTAAGAGTGTTAAATTAGTAAACAGTAGTTACAGTTTATTGGGGTTGTCCAGATGTCTCAAAGATAATCTGTCTGCCAGTGCAGGAGATGAAGGAGACATACATTCAATCCCTAGGTCAGGATGATCCCCTGAAGAAGGAAATGGCAACCCACTCCAATATTCTTGCCTTGAAAATCCTATGGACAACGAAGCCGGGCAGGCAACAGTTCATGGAGTAACAAAGAGCAGACATGACTGAGTGACTGAGCACATAGTTTATTACTGTTTATTAGCCTAATTAATAATATAAATTCTTAAGGAAATATATTCAATAGGAAAAATTTCCTAGACAGGCAACCCAGATTCTTTTATATAATTTATTTATTTAAAAAATTATTTGTAAATAATTTTTTGCTCTAATTACATTCTGCATATGAGCTTGTCAGTCTCCCAACTCTAACAAACCTAAAGGAAGCAAAGTTTATTCTGGTACTTACTATGAGAGTAAGGAGGTTTTGTGTAAGAAACATTGAAAAAATGATCAATATCCTCAACAGTATTGCTGTAGAAACAGCACAGTTTCTAAAATATTGCATTTAGAGTATCTATTGATAAAAACTAATACTATAAACTTAAAATTCAATACAATGAAATAATTATTGAGTGGAATGAAATAAATCAATGCTCTTCATTGAATCAGAAGTTCCTATGTGTACAATTGGTGTTGCTCATTTGCTATGTCTGGTCCAACTGTTTGCAACCTCAAGGACCACAGCATGCCAGGCTTCTCTGTCATTCACTATCTCCCAGAGTTTGCTTAAATTCATGTTTGTGGAGTCAGTGATGTGATCTAACCATCTCAGCCTCTGCCTCCCCCTTCTACATTTGCCTTCAATCTTTTCAGCACCAGGATATTTTCTTGTGAGTCAGCTCTTTGCATCAGGTGGCCAAAGTACTGGAGCTTTCCTTTAGGATTCACTGGTTTGATCTCCTTGCAGTCCAAGGATCTATTTTGAATCTCCTCAAACATCACAGTTCAAAAGCATCAATTCTTCAGTACTCAAACTTCTTTACGGTCCAACTCTCACATCTATAATGACTACTGGAAAAAAACATAGCTTTGATTATGTGGACTTTATCAATGAAGTAATGTCTCTGCTTTTTAATAAGCTGTCTAGATTGGTCATAACTTTACTTGCAAGAAGCAAGTGTCTTTTAATTTCATGGCTGCAGGTCACAATCCACAGTGATTTTGGAGCTCAACAAGAATAAAGTCTTTCACTGTTTCCATTGTTCCTCATCTATATGCTATGAAGTGATGGGACTGATCTTAGTGATGCCATGATCTTAGTTTTTTGACTGTTGAGTTTAAGCCAGCTTTTTCACTCTCTTCTTTCACTTTCATCAAAAGGCTCTTTAATTGCTTCTCACTTTCTGTATAAGGGTGGTTCAGTTCAGTTCAGTTCAGTCGCTCAATCGTGTCTGACTCTTTGCAACCCCTTGAACCGCAGCACGCCAGGCCTTCCTGTCCATCACCAACTCCCAGAGTTCACCCAAACCCATGTCCATTGAGTCTGTGATGCCATCCAACCATCTCATCTTCTGTCATCCCCTTCTCCTCATGGGTCATCTGCATATTTGAAGTTTTTTATATGTCTCCCAGCAATCTTAATTCTAGCTTGTGATTCATCCAGTTCAGCATTTTGAATGATGTATGCTGCATATAAGTTAAATAAACAGGGTGACAATATACAGCTTTGACACACTCCTTTCCCAATTTTCTACCAATCTGTTGTTCCATCTCCAGTCTTGACTTGCATACAGTTTTCTCAGAAGACAGATAAAGTGATCTGGTATTCGCACTTTTTAAAGAATTTTCCACAGTTTGTTGTGATCCACATACTCAAAGGTTTTATAGTTAGTCAATGAAGCAGATATTTTTGTGAAACTCTTTTGCTTTTTCTATGATCCAGTGGATGTGGGCAATTTGATCTCTGGAAACAGAGATCTGCCTTTTCTAAATTCAGCTTGTGCATCTGGAAGTTCTCGGTGCATGTACTGTTGAAGCTAAGCTTGAAGGATTTTGAGCATAATCTTGCTAGCATGTGAAATGAGTGCAATTGTACAATAGTTTGAACATTGTTTAGCATTGCCCTTCTTTGGATTGGAATGAAAACTGACATTTTCCAGTCATGTGGCCACTGTTGAGTTGTCCAAATACCCTGGCATTTTGAGTGCAGCTCTTTAACATCATCACATTTTAGTATTTAAGTAACTCACCTAGATTTCCATGACCTCCACTAGCTTTGTTTGAGTAATGCTTCTTAAGGCTCACTTGACTTCATACTCCACAATATCTGGTGCTAGGTGAGTGACCATACCATCATGGTTATCTGGGTCATTAAGACCTTTTTGGTGTAGTTTTTCTGTGTATTCTTTCCACCTCTTCTTAATCTCTTCTGCTTCTTTTAGATCCTTATGATTTCTGTCCTTTATAGAGCCTATCTTTGCATGAAATATTCCCTTGATATCTTAAATTTTCTTGAGGATATCTCTAGTCATTCCCATTCTATTGTTTTCTTCTATTTCTTTTCATTGTTTATTCAAAAATTCCTTCTAATATTTTCCTGATTTTCTCTGAGATTTTGAATTCAGTTGGGTATTGTTTATCCTTCTCTAATATTATGTAATCCAAATATTTCTAAAAAATATTCATTTATTCAAAATATAAATCAGTAGCTATGTATTGCTGTATATTTATATATAGTTTTATAATTCATGAAAAGATGCATGCAATAAAGGACAGAAACGGTATGGACTTAATAGAAGCAGAAGAAATTAGAAGAGGTGGCAAGAATTTGCAGAAGAACTATACAAAAATGGTCTTAGTGACCTGGAAAACCAGGATGGTGTGGTCACACACCTTGAACCAGACATCCTGGAGTGTGAAGTCAAGTGGGCTTTAGGAAACATCACTATGAACAAAACTAGTGGAAGTGATGAAATTCCTGCTGAGATATTTCAAATCCCAAAAGATGATCCTGTTAAAGTACTGCACTAAATATGCCAGCAAATTTGGAAAACACAGCATTGGCCATGGGGCTGGAAAACGTCAATTTTCACTCTTATCCAAACAAGGGAAATGCCAAAGAATGTTCAAACTACTGCACAATTGCACTATTTCACATGCTAGTAAGGTCATGCTCAAAATCCTTCAAGTTATGCCTTAAGAATATGTGAACAGACAATTTTCCAGATGTACAAGCTGGATTTAGAAAAGGCAGAGGAAGCAAAGGTCAAATTGCCAACATCCATTAGATCGTAGAAAAAGCAAGAGAATTCCAGTAAAACATCTACTTCTACTTCATTGACTACACTTAAGCCTTTGACTGTGTGGTTTACAACAAACTGTGGAAAATTCTTGAAGAAGTGAATACCATTCCACTTTACATACCTCCTGTGACACCTGTATGCAGTTCAAGAAGCAGCAGTTAGACCTGGAGATGGAACAACTGACTGGTTCAAAATTGGGAAAGGAAGATGTCATGGCTCCATATTGTCACCCTGCTTATTTAATTTAAATGCAGAGTACATCATGTGAAATACCATGCTAGATGAATCACAAACTGGAATCCAGACTGCAAGGAGAAATATCAACAACCTCAGATATACATATGACACCACCCTAATGGCAGGAAGTGCAGAGGAACTAAAGAGCCTCCTGAAGGTCAAAGAGGAAAGTGTTAAAGCTGGCTTAAAACTCAACATTCAAAAAATGAAGATCATGGCTTTTGGTCCCATCACTTCAAGGCAAATTGATTGGGAAGCAATGGAAAAGTGATAAACTTTATTTTCTTGGGCTCCAAAATCACTGCAGATGATGACTACAGCCATGAAATTAAAAGATCCGCCTTAGAAGAAAAGCTATGACCAAACTAGACAGCATATTAAAAAGCAGAGACATTACCTTGCTGTCAAACGTCCATATTGTCAAATTTATGGTTCTTCCAGTAGTCGTATATGGATGTGAGATTTGAACCATACAGAAGGCTGAGCATCAGAGAATTGATGATTTCTAACTGTGGTAGTAGAGAAGACTCTTGAGAGTTCCTTGGAACTCAAGGAAATAAAACAGCAAGGAAATAAAACCAGTCAATCCTAAAGGAAATAAACCCTGAATACTCATTGGAAGGCTGATGCTGAAGCTGAAGCTCCAATACTTTGCGCACCTGATTCAAAGAGTTGACTCATTGGAAAAGGCCCTGGTGATGGGAAAGATTGAAGTTAGGAGGAGAGGGGACAGCAGAGTATGAGACGGTTGGATGGCATCACGGACATGAATTTGAGCCAACTCCAGGAGATAGTGGAGGACAAGGAAGCCTGGTCTGCTGCAGTCCATGGGGTCACAAAGTCGGACATGACTCAGTGACTGAATTGAACTGATATTGGAATTTAACTGAATCTTTTCTCAGGGCTAAACTTGGATTATCAGTTTCAGAGAGAAAGATCTAAGAGGTAATGTCACACAATATCAAAGTTACATTCCATAAATATGACATTACTCTTGATATTAACAAGGACCAACTGGCTGAGGAAGTGTTTCCTTATTTTAAAGTTATGTTTTCTTCCTCCCTAATGACTTAATTTTAATTTTGATTTGTAGCTATCATGCTTTCCACAAATCCAAGAAGATACCAAATCTAACTACCATTAAAATACACAGAATGTGTTTCTCCTCTTGTTGGATGAGGGAAAGCGTGGGAAGCCTATCAACTTCCCTGTTTCTTTAGCTCAGTTGTCATCTACAGGTGGATATTTTCAATATTAGTTAGCATTCAAGTAATACTTACATGACTGGACAATATTATCTGTCATTGGTGAATAAGGCACTATTAACCCACTCCAGTATTCTTGCCTGGAGAATCCCAGGGATGGAGGAGCCTGGTGGACTGCTGTCTATGGGGTCACACAGAGTCGGACACGACTGAAGTGACTTAGCAGCAGCAGAGCAGTAGCCTATGTATATGCTCACTACTACTTTGAGCAGCCCAAACAAAACACTCATATGCAAATCCACTGCAAATCTTATGTTGGCTTCAATCTCTTCTACAAAGAATTAGTTTAATAGATGCAAATTATTTTACAAAGGGGAGAAGTTGTAAATACTTTACTATAGTTGGACTTTTAGCAAGCTAAGAAGTTGCCTTGTATTAAAAAGTAAATACATAAAAGGTAGAACTTCACAATCTAACCTTTAAGACAAGCTTTAATCCATTAGCTTATAAATATTCTTTGATATCTGAAAATGTATCTCATTTGAATTTTTTAAAATATTTATTACACTATGCCTCCTCACTTCTTCCAACACATACTGTCTTAACTATTTTACTTTCAGTTGCCAAGATCTAACTCCAGCAATTTTTCTAGAATCTTTGCTCCTTTTTAAAATAATAGAGCATTAATTTTCCCATTATAAATAATGCATCTGTGCTGGTTAAAGTTAGCAGAACACATTTGCTCAAAACTGGAAGTGGAGCATAGAAATTAGGGTGACTGTCAACTTCACAATATAGTTATTCTCTCTCTCTGTCTTTTTTTTTTTTTTTTTCTTTTTTGTCTCCAGTTATATAAAGAAATAAAAAACTTAGGGACAGAAGAAGGAAGCCAAAAAACAATGGCAATAAACCTACCCCATCAAAAAAAAGTGTGATCCCAATTCCCTCTATCTTTCAGTCAAAGAAACAGATCTTTTCTTCTCTCCCCAGAAGCAAAGAAATGAGGAGAGGGAATATCTTCACTTATACATAACAATAAAGGCATCAATAATGATAAGACACAAGAAGAAACTTGCACTTGCTAAATTTTGAAAGAAGGATAATTGGGCAAGACAGATTGAGACTTCAGAAGAAAAAAAAAAAGTATCTAACAAGACAGAGTGTCCTTGTGGGATTGTTGTGAGAAAAGGGAAAAAATGGAGAGGGCACTCACTTGAGACACTGTTATCCAGTCTCTCAAACTTGCATGAATTGAAAATCTGATTCTTTGGCATAAAGTATAAGTTTAAAAAAAGAACTTAAGGTCTAAGGATTAGTATACCTACTCATTCAATATATAAGGTTTAGATTCACTACTACAGACCTTGAATGCAATTAATCTTTTTTCAAAATCACACACACACACACACACATTCAGTTCAGCTGCTGGAAAAATAATTGACCTAAGGAGGGAGAGTCTTTCCCCCATCAATGACAGACACGGGGGGCTTCCCAGGTGGCTGCTAGTGGTAAAGAACCTGCCTGCCAATGCAGGAGATGTAATAGATGCAGATTTGATCCCTAGGTCAGGAAGATCTCCTGGGGAAGGGCATGACAAGCCACTCCAGTATTCTTGCCTACAGAATCTTGTGGACAGAGAAGCCTGGCAGATTATGGTACATAAGGTTGCAGAGAGTCAGACCTGACTGAAATGACTTAGCATACACTGATGCAAGGGGTAAGAAAGCATCTATCTCAAGAAACTAATGCAAATAGAGTTTAGGATAAAGTCATTGTCTCCAGGGGAGAATTACAAACATACAAATGGTAAAAGAAGAGAGTCTTTTCATATGCAATAAGAGAGTTCCTTGAAACTACTGAATGTTAGGCTCAGGGTTCCCTGATTAAGCAGAAAAAACATGTAACATTCTTCAGGTTAGATTAATTCAACATTTGTGGAATAGAGTTCTTACAGATTTCATGACGCTGGGCTAAATACCTGGTATACCAATCAAAACAGATGTTTTCCACCTCTTACCACCTCATTTAAGACACAACAAGAGTGTGAAATTACTTTTGCACATTAAAAAACTTTTTATTGTACATTAAAATGAATTAATTAAATTCATTTAATCAAATTTTATTCAAATTGCATTAAAATTTTCTATTGTCATAACAGAATTTCCATTGTTCCTGGTAAAGACAAATAGACACTTAAAAAAAAAATCATAGTATTGGTGGGGTGGATATGGACCAAAAATTAAAATAGAGGAGAAGGGATATATGAAACATCTGGCAAAAAAGAATGGCACAATTTCATTAACAGATATTTTATTGATAAATATTCCCTAAATGATTAAATACAATTTCCTTGGGTAAAAATAAATTCATTTTTAATCATAGCACAGAAAAATTCCTCAATTTTTAACTTCTTAATAAAACATTTTCTATGAGTACTAGCTATAAAATAAATATTTTAAATCTATTGAATTCATTGCATCAGTTAACATGCAGTAACATAAGCATTTTTTGTAATATTTTGTGGGCGTTTGTCTTATTTGTGGACAACTTATGAAGACCAAAATGGAAAACTGTTGGTATAGATATGAATTAAATTTAAGTACATTAGAAAAAACTATTTGCATCAGCTATTTCCAAAGGATATTTTATTTTATGGCTATAATAAATTTTATTTTCAGTTACTTAACAAGCATCAGTATCCCTTCAAACTTTATATATCTTCAAGATGTCCATTTTTTCATAAAACTTTAAAAGCAATATTAACCTGGATAAATAAAGATTTATTTATGCATTAGTATTCTCCAAGGTTAAACATTAAATCAAATTAAATCAATTATATCCACATGTAATGACTTTTTTAATGGCTCCCTTCACTCACTCTTGTGAATTATCAAGACTTATTGGTATCCACTGAATTTTTCATATTAAAATTCTGTGGCAAATTAAAGATGAATGTGGATAATTTCTGATCTCAAAAGTAATTCTAATTGTGCACCATCACATATCTCTAAAACTATCCACTGCTAGATATTATGAAAAGCATATTGCTTACATTAAAAGTTAAAAAGAAAAAAAAAGAATGACATTTTGATATAATAACAAAATTTGAGAGTCAGCTTTAATGTTGCATAATTTAAACCAGAATTGGGTAAATACTAATGTTTGAAAAACTTGTATTTTTTTTAAATGTGTGCACAAAATAACTGAAGTTCAATACTAGGTATTTGTATGTAATCAAGTAGAAGTGCCTAAGGTGTGGTCCACAGTGTTTTTGGAGATTCAGGAGAGTCTTTAAGAAAATGATGAGCTTTGAACTAAGACTCAAAAGATGTGCAAATATATAAGGTAGAGAGATGGAAATATGAGTTATATCACAGATAGGAATACCCATAAACAGGAACCAGGAAGTATTAATACCATGAAATTTTACAAGAGAAATTGTAATTATTGATGTGGGAAACACCAGCATGTGGTAAATTCTGAGTGACAATCAGGGTTCAAATTATGAAAAATTTTAGTTTGCTTCTTTCTGTATTTATTTTGTGAATGAACCTTAGCCATTCCAGAATTTAATAATTTTTCAACTCTCATTTTAAAACCATCATAAATACCTGAAAACTCTGTTGACAATGAATGGATCTGTTGACCATTCTGCATTGCATATAGCTTGAGAGCCATAGATGTATAAAAGAGAAACTGCAACATACTGTTATTATTTCTGCTCTATTCTGTATATACCCTTACTTATGCATATCTTTGAGTGTTTTAGAAAGTTTAATAGTGTACTGATGGCAATTCTAACATTCTGCCATAATTTATTATAGAATAAGCTGATTTTCCAGTTCATCTATAGTTAGCCAAGAAAGTTTTGAAAAAGAATAGGGTGATATGCACATTGTATAAAATGTTTTTATAGCAATTAAAATAGTCTGAGGCATAGTCAGATGAGAAGCTAGAATAGAGAGAAAATGATGAAATCATGTATACAAGGGAATTCAATCATAAAAATGACTTTCCCAAGTGGCTCAGATAGTAAAGAATCTGCCTGCAATGCAGAAGACCCAGATTTGATCCCTGGGTTGTGAAGATTCCCCTGGAGAAGGAAATGGCAACCTACTCCTGTATTTATATCTGGAGAATTCCATGGGCAGAGGAGCCTGGTGCGCTACAGCCCATGGGGTCACAAAGAGTCAGACACGACTGAGGGACTAACACTTTCACTTTCAGTAAATATTGGCATTTATTTATGGATTTCTATTGTTTCTTACTAATAAATGTCAATACTATGTTGATTTTACTGGATTACTTTTGGAGACTATTTTGATACCAATAAAGCAATGCTCTATTAATTATTATTCTTTTCTATAAATTTCCTTGCTATTTTCAGATATTTTTTCATATAAAATATAAAATACTTTAGTCAAATTATAATAATCAAAAAACTTGTTTTTAATCACTAAAACATAACTTGTTTAAATGTTACATATGACTAATAATAGATTAATCAGCTTTTATCTAAAATGAATTGCTTTTTAGAATATTTCAAACAGATATTTATTTCAATAAATTTAGCTTCAGTAAACAATTCTGTATTTTTTACTGTTGCTCAGGCAAAGTCTCTAATTCTCTTTAGAATTTGTATTCTAAATTAATGAAATCATTTTGGCTATTTATTTTGGAAATAAATGTTTATATTGTCCTAAGTCTATTTAGTAAGGATCTAATTTAATTTATATGTATTCCTAAAGTCACTTTTGTACAGTTGTGTTAGTGCGTGTGTTAGCATTTTGCATTATTCTTATGGATAGACACATTTTTTTCCATACCATAGACATCAACACTTTTATTTCCCATGTTTGAAAAAAATGAGCTCAACTGAATTTCTAGCTTCAGTTATTTGATATATCTGTATGTAGGATATTTCTCTGGATTGATTTTCTCAAAAATATTGAAAATATGCATAAGACATTATATGATATATAGATTTAGTAATGAATTTTGTAACTTCTTTAGAAAGATACACTGCAGATACATTAAAACATAGATGCATGCACGCATGCGTGCTACGTCGCTTCAGTCTGTCAGACTCTGTGCGACCCCATGGACAGCAGCCCACCAGCCTCCTCTGTCCATGGAATTCTCTAGGCAAGAGTACTGGAATGGGTTGCCATTTCCTTCTCCAAAAGCATAGATAAGCCCCTTACCTTCAAAGAATTTTGCAATCACATTATTATTCTTTAAAAACCTGCACAGCAAGAAATTATTTTCTAAGACATTGCATTCACTATCTTTTCTTTCTTACTTGAATATATTTGGAATATATGTCTATGCAAAAGTAATAAAGTAAAAGATATTTGCAGTAATTTTAATTATAAATGTAATTATCCAAGTGATTATCAAATTTAATGTTTTTAATTAACAGTGTTTTAGCTAGTACAGTAACTTTTATTTTGCTTATCTCAGCACTTTATTTTATTTCATACAATAAAATTATCTGAGAAATGAAAAGTGGAAAACAATTATAATATTTTAACAGAGCTATTATCACTGAGATATTTTTTCCTTAAGAGCAATTGGGTAATTTTGAATATGTCTTGTAAGGTCTTGGTACACATAATGATGTGATGCTGAAATAGATAATATTAATGTTATTAGTTGCATTACATCATCAACAAGATAATAATAAAACAAGGAAAACATGAACTTGACAAGATAAAAAGCTATCAATTTTAATATCCTCAATGAAAACATAATTACTATACAGCCAAAATGTAACCTTCTAAGTGCTTTTCTGTGATCCAAAAAGGGCCAGGACAAAAGTTAAAGCAACATAATTTTGGATGCTTAGCATTTCATTCCCATGCTCCTCTGTCTGTGGAATTCTCCAGGCAAGATCACTGGAGTGGGTGGCCATTTCCTTCTCCAGGGGATCTTCCTGGCCTGAGGATCAAACCTGGGTCTCCTTCATTCCAGGAAGATTCTTCATCATCTGAGCCACCAGGGGATCAGAGGTTATTTCATTGATTAGTCAAAAGTTTTTATATTGTCATTTGTCATGGGAGTCTTTATTTATTTTCTGATCTGACATTTTCCTGTCTGTCAGATCTATAGAAGTAATAGTTTCACCATTTCTAAGCTTTTTCTATTCCCAGCCTCTCACTTATGGAATTCCATTTCCATTAATCAATCACTGGGTAATAAATTCCTGTTTAGAATAATGGTTTAAAACTTCTCACATACACCACATATGGGCCATTAAGTGGCGTTAAAAGTAGATCCCAGGTTAAAGTTATAATAAGTATGTGTAAACTAGTACCAGGGCATAAAAGCTTTTGGATATGCTTTAATTTCTAGAAATGGGTTTACCCAAATACAGGTCTTGACCTTCAGGTGGTTTGGTAGGTTTTATTTTCATTATGTCTCCTCAGTCTATATTTATTCTCTTAAAACTCCCTGTATTAAATCTTATCTGGTCCAGATCTGTATAGCTTTCTCCCTTGATTATTATTAACACAATAGTCTCCCTGTCTGCAATCTCTCCTCTTTCTGATCCATATATCCAATTTTCTCACTCCCTGGCTTTTAAGTGGCTGATTACTTAAAACCACTCTTTCCAAAGTGTTGTTCAAGCTCCATAAAATATTAATAGAGGTTATCGTTTGTGTCATTCTCCTTAAAAAAATAAACACATATAACAAAAATTAAATTGTTTCAAAGATAAATGTATTTGGGTGAACAGAGCTAAACAAATTAAGGTCATTTTATTTATTTTCACATCATTAGTTGGTTTTAAGTGTAACAAGAATCTCTAAAGGGAGGAAGTAAATGGAGCATTTTCTTCAAATTGATCATCTTTATTTTGATCTCATGCTAAAAGTATTTCAAAAAATGTAGATGCAGCTTAAAAGATCATTTATACTGGAGGAAGAAATGGCAGCCCATTCCGGTATTCTTGCCTGGAGAATCATATGGACAGAGGAGCCCCGGGCACGGTGCAGGGAGGCTACAGTTCATGGGATCACAAAGACTTAGCGGTTGAGCACACATGTAAAGTGCAGCCTGAGTCCTGGGAACCTTAAAAGCTTCCCAGCGATTCTAATAATCAGCCTTGTTTTAGCAGCACTGATCTAGAAGAAATCCGTTCCTTTAGGGAAGAGCATTGTGATAGACTGGTGATATTTCTTCTCAACGTCAAAATGTTTAGGAAAATACTGTAAATGTCATCTATTAATTTTCTCACCTTTACTGTAAGACTAAACATTTTGGACCAAAAGGGCTTGATCAAAAAGGGAAAAAATATTTTCTGCATCATAGTTATAGAGCCCTATATGCTCACAGAATTTAATGCAGTTAAGGGGTCTATTCCCACAAGCATGTTTCATTTTTAAAATTGTTTGTTTGGAAATTTAGTGTTTATACATTCAATCCTAATAAATCCCTTCACAAAAGAATAAAATTATTCCAAATTTTAATTATACCTGAACTTTAGAGAAGTATATGATCAAATTCAACAGAATTTCACTGTTTGGCTGTGACTACTCAACTTGGCTTATTCCAACTCTACTACAAATATTCCTAACAAACATTTCTCCCCTAAAATGCTCTCGTGTTAAGTAAGCATGAAAATGCTAATGCTATTCTAGTTCTAGTTTGACACTACAAAAGATGCAGGTAAAGAGGTTGCCATTAAGATTAAACAGATTTTCAATGTAATTAGAACTTTTCTTCAGCTTACATTGACTTTTGACAATTTTGATAAGTTTATGAGTCTATGTCCCATTAAGAAAAAAGAAAAAAGTTGGTTTGTCTTGAATTTGCCACATGTTTCGCACATTAACTTATCAAAACACTAAATAATGCCTCAAAAAATGATAGTTTATAATCCCTTTAATATGTCATTCAATGACAAGGCCGTATATTGTCACCCTGCTTATTTAACTTATATGCAGAGTACATCAAATGGGTATATCTTTCCTTTTCTCCTTTGCTTTTCTCTTCTCTTCTTTTCACAGCTATTTGTAAGGCCTCCTCAGACAACCACTTTGCTTTTTTGCACTTCTTTTTCTTGGGGATTGTCTTAATCCCTGTCTCTTCTACAATGTCACAAACCTTCATCCATAGTTCATCAGGCACTCTGTCTATCAGATCTAGTCCCTTAAATCTATTTCTCACTTCCACTGTATAGTCAGAAGGGATTTTATTTAGGTCATACCTAAATGGTCTATTGATTTTCCCCACTTTCTTCAATTTAAGTCTGAGTTTGGCAATAAGGAGTTCATGATCTGAGCCACAGTCAGAAGATGTGGCAAGAATGCACAGAAAAACTATACAAAAAGATCTTCATGACCCAGATAATCATGATGGTGTGATCACTCACCTAGAGCCAGGCATCCTGGAATGTGAAGTCAAGTGGGCCTTAGGAAGCATCACTATGGACAAAGCTAGTGGAGATGATGGAATTCCAGTTGGGCAATTTCGAATCCTGAAAGATGATGCTGTGAAAGTGCTGCACTCAATATGCCAGCAAATTTGAAAAACTCAGCAGTGGCCACAGGACTCGAAAATGTCAGTTTTCACTACAATCCCAAAGAAAAGCAATGCCAAAGAATGCTCGAACTACTGCACAATTACACTCATCTCACACGCTCATAAAGTAATGCTTAAAATTCTCCAAGCCAGGCTTCAGCAATGTGTGAACCGTGAACTTTCAGATGTTCAAGATGGTTTTAGAAAAAACAGAGGAACCAGAGATTAAATTGCCAACATCCGCTGGATCATCGAAAAAGCAAGAGAATTTCAGAAAAACATCTATTTCTGCTTTATTGACTATGCCAAAGCTTTGACTGTGTGGATCGCAATAAACTGTGGAAAATTCTGAAAGAGATGGGAATACCAGGCCACCTGACCTGCCTCTTAAAAAACCTGCATGCAGGTCAGGAAGCAACAGTTAGAACTGGACATGGAACAACAGACTGGTTGCAAATAGGAAAAGGAGTACGTCAAGGCTGTATATTGTCACCCTGCTTATTTAACTTATATGCAGAGTACATCATGAGAAACGCTGGGCTGGAGGAAGCATAAGCTGGAATCAAGATTGCCAGGAGAAATATCAATAACCTCAGATATGCAGATGACACCACTCTTATGGCAGAAAGTGAAGAAGAACTAAATGATGAAAGTGAAAGAGCAGAGTGAAAACACTGGCTTACAGCTCAACATTCAGAAAACTAAGATCATGGCATCCGGTCCCATCACTTCATGTCAAATTGATGGGGAATCAGTGGAAATAGTGGCTGACTTTACTTTTCTGGGCTGCAAAATCACTGCAGATGGTGATTGCAGCCTTGAAATTAAAAGACGCCTACTCCTTGGAAGGAAAGTTATGACCAACCTAGACAGCATAATAAAAAGCAGAGACATTCCTTTGTCAACAAAGGTTCGTCTGATCAAGACTATGGTCTTTCCAGTGGTCATGTATGGATGTGAGAGTTGGGTTATAAAGAAAATTGAGCACAGAATTAATGCTTTTGAACTGTGGTGTTGGAGAAGACTCTTGAGAGTCCCTTGGACTACAAGGAGATCCAACGAGTCCATCCCAAAGGAGATCCATCCTGGATGTTCATTGGAAGGACTGATGTTGAAGCTGAAACTCCAATACTTTGGCCACCTGATGCGAAGAGTTGACTCATTTGAAAAGACCCTGATGCTGGGAAAGATTGAGGGCAGGAGGAGAAGGGGATGACAGAGGAAGAGATGGTTGGATGGCATCGCTGACTCAATGGACATGAGTTTGGGTAGACTCCAGGTGGTGGTGGTGGACAGGGAGGCCTGGCATGCTGCAGTTCATGGGGTCACAAAGAGTCGGACATGACTGAGCGACTGAACTTAATGTGGCCATAGCCTTTCTTAAGTAAGTAGCTAAACTCTGATCCTGTGGGCAAGTTCAAAGTTGGAGCCTGAAGGGTAGCAGTTTGAAGAGCCCTAAAAGCCTTTTGAGTCTCTGGGGACCCAGCCAGTTTGCTAAGTCTCAGTTGTAAGTTTATATAAAAAGCCATGCAATTCCCCATAACCCAGAACCCAAAGGGGCAATAGCCTGTAATGTCCAAGAATCCTCTCAGCTGTCTTCATGTCATAGGCAGAGGATGATTTAGTACAGGTTTAACTCTAGAAAGTATCCTTCATGTCAATGAATGAAAAATATATGTCTCATTCAGGAATTTCAGGCAATAAATTATAAAGATTACACACTTATTATTCATGTATCTTGAATTAGCCTCCCTTTATCATTTGACTTTTTTACACCCAATATAGGAGTGTTGTATGGACGGTTACAGGGAATTAATAGTCCTTGTTCCTTTAAATGTTCAATGATGGGTTTTAACCATTCCTTAACCTCAGGCTTTAATGGATACTGCTTTGATGTGGAAATAGGTGAGGGTCTTTGAGCTTGATAAGAAACAGCACTTTGTGTTCAACCCAGTTTTTATCAGCCCACAGTGTAGGATTTACATTTTGTGAAATTAAAAATAGTGGGTTCCATATTCGTGAAATCAGAGGCCTGGATCTTGTTCAGTATATCCCTCCCCAGAAGGGGTGAGGGAGTCTCCGGCATGATTAGAAACTCATGAGAAAATAGCACAGAGTCCCAGTTGCCACTTAAAAGATGGCTGACATAATAGCATTTGACTCATCCAGACAGCCCCATTACAGTAGTGGATTGGGAGGAAGTGGGCCAGGAGCGTCAGTGAGCACAGAGAAAGTTGCCCCAGGGCCCATCCAAAAGAAAATCAACTGATTGCCCACTCCCCATCCCCCCACCCCCTACCCCCCCCACCCCGCCCCCACCCCACAGCCACAGTTATTAATACCCAGGATTCCTCAGGTGTAATTAGGATGTGAGCTTGTGTAGGGACCCCCGGGCACTTTCCATCTGGATTGTCTTGAGAGTCTGACCCCTGGGGCCTACATCTTGGAGGGCAGTCTCTTCTCTAGTACGGTCCTTTGCAGACTGGATATTGAGCTGGGGTTGGCTTAGATACTTGAAGGCAATTGCGCTTGAGATGCCCTGCCTTCCCACAGTAATAAGAAGTCCATCCCTTTTCACCTCAGTTCCTCTGGGCATTTTTCCTCAGGCTGTTTCAGAGCAGATCTAACAACCATTATTGGTTGCCTGGTTCTTTTTTCCTCCTATTTTCCTCCTCATATTCTCTATCATAATATACAATCTGAGTCAGCTGTAACAATTTTTTAAAGACTGATTTGGTCCAAATGCTTGTTTTTTTAACTTAAGACAGATATCTGGAGGTGACTGAGTGAGAAATCTATCTTTTAAGAACATTTCTCTCCATATTTTGGGGATCAATGTCACTAAACTTGCAGAATTTACCAGGGGTTTCCTTCTCTTCCTGTTCTGTCAGTCAACTTAGCATAGCTTAAAATCTTAGCATGTGCTCATTTGAGTCTTTGAAGAATGCATCCTGCAAAGTGCTCTGATTCCACCTTCCTTTAGCTGTGTTATCATCTCAGTCTTGTATTCATAGGTACTGTCATTGACTACAGTTTGTATCATCAGGATCTATAGTTTCCATTCCAGAGAGCTTTAAAAGTATGCTATTCATCTCTGTGCCAGTAAATTTCTTGATGGTGAAAGAATATTCACTAGGACATCCAATAGTTACGGTTAAATAAGTTGGCCATAAAGATCTCTTGTATCATTCCATATATGATTCCATACAAAGTATGCTTCCTGGGCTTCCCAGGTGGTGCTAGTGGTAAAGAACCTGACTCCCAATGTAGGAGGCATAAGAGATGCAGATTCAATCCCTGGGTCAGGAAGATATCCTAGAAGAGAGCATGGCAGCCCACTCCAGTATTCTTGCCTGGAGAATCCCATGGACAGAGGAGCCTGGTGGGCTCCACAGGGTCGCAAAGAGTCAGACACAGCTGAGGTAAAGTGGCACACACGCCCACATAAGCACAATGGAATGATATAAATAAGATGAAATAGTACAGAATTATATGTTCATAAGTATTTTTCTTTCTTCTATAGTATGAGTGAGAAATGTTGACATTACAGATTGTAGGATTTATGTTACCTCAGATTTCCTTTAGCCTATGATTGATGTTACAGCCACTCTTCTGAATCTTCTGAAACCACATAAATTCATTTTACACAGGTCAACCTTAATCTGATACCTTCTGAATCTTTTACTCTTGGTGTTTCTCAGGTCCCTGTCTATACAAATTAGCATCTTAATGTAATAATTTTAGTGTGTGATGTATCTTCTCAAGGCAGAATTTGCACTATTTTATCATTCATGTCAATTTCCAACTGTGTTTCATATTAAGAGCACTTTCAGAATTTTACACCATTTCATATTGCATGAATCTTTCTCTCTAAATTGTCTTCTTGGATTTTTCCTTCTTTGAGTGCTGAGAATTTTCAGAATCTAAATGTGATTTACTCATCAACCATTAGATCATGGCCTGAAGCACAGTTTTCCTTATACTGAATTTAATGTTCTTTAAAATATATCATTTCACTTCTGATTTCACATATCTAAAATACATTATATTTTAGATATATATATTATTATATATATAATATGCTATATATATAATTATATATATATAAGCTAAGCATTTAAAAATTTTAAACAAGGAAACCACAAATTTATTGTTTTGTTTTTGTTTTATATATCTATTTATTGTTTAAAGTAGGTATGATTTTTCAAGCAACATATTGCACTGTACTGATATGTCTCTAATTCACAAAAGTACTCTTTCAATTTCACAAATACTCTTGGTCACATTTCCACATTTGGAATTTTGTTGGAAATATGCATAAGAGCTTAAGTGACAAAGCAAATTTAAATATGCACATTTATTTACACAAACATCTATGAGAAAGTTTATTAATGGTAATTCTATTTTACAGACAAAGAGAGATTCAGAATGCATGCACACACACACACACACACATATTTATATATTCACTTTTCCCTGACTCCTATGTTATTGCTTTTTATTGTTCCATCTTACCAATGTGTGTGGTGTGTTTGTGTGTGTGTGTGTTTCAACACTTCTGATAAAAATCCTTACTTAAAATTCTATTATAATTATCTTATAAGAGACAGTTTATCCAAAGACACATTAATGATTATATTCATTTTTTTCTTATTTCTAAATAGTAGCAGCTGGTGCTTGAACTTTATCCATTACATTTCCTGCATCTGAGCCTCTCTCCTGGGGATAATTGAAAGATTTTAAAAATAGTGTGTTTAAAATAATCATTTATTTTTATCATTAATTTACTCTTCTATACCAACATATGAAGATGATGTTTCATATTCTAGTATTATAATACAAAATTGATTTTTAAAGATGAATTTCTTTAAATGGTTTCCCTTTTCTTTATTAAAATAACAAAACATTAACTCTAAGTGGAGGACTTCTGGGGTTAAATATATATGCAATATTTCATTTTACAGTCTGAGAATATTTTGTCATTTTTTGAACTTTGAAATTACTTGTAATAATATATTTATAGTTTTAAAATTGAAATAAATGTGCTTCATATAAAATATTTTTAAAAATGCAACAAAGAAAGAGTATAACAAACTTTTAAATTTTCATGAAAAAATATTTTTTAAGGTAAAATAATTATCGTAATGAAAATATAAAGAAATGTACATTTTCTTCAATGTATACTAAATTTGCAGATCTGAAATGGCTATTTTTTCATTTAAATAAAATAATATTTCACTAATTACAGGCCTTCCCCAAGAACTCTGCATGAGTAATTTTTTTACATATTGTTTTAGAAATGTTTTTGAAATTATTCTCACAAGACCACAGCTAACTAATTTCTCAAGATAAACAAAACATTTCTTACAAATTTATCTTGCCATTTTAGTTCTACTCTTAATCATTGACATTAAAATGCTATGCGTGCATCCTCAGTTGGTTCAGCAATGTCCAAGTCTGTGCAGCCCTGTGGACTGTAGCCCACCAGGCCCCTCTGTCTATGGGCATTCTCCAGGCAAGAATACTGGGGTGAATTGCTATGCGCTCTTCCAAGGGATCTTCCCAACTCAGGGATCAAACCTGTGCCTCTTATGTCTCCTCTATTGGCAGGCATGTTCTTTACCACTAATGCCACCTGGGAAGTCCAATAATACTGAGATCTAGTTTTTGTCAGGGCTTCTTGTTTGAAATAAATGTATCAAACTGCCTGTTTAGATCATTTTTTTAAGTACTACATTATATTTAGTTTACTGTTTAGTATTTTCAGAGCATACATAAATGCACTATGAGAGAATACATGGAAGTATATTCTGGTTATACTAGTTGCAAATGTTTTGTTTTTGCTTTTTTGTACTGAACTCGGAGCTATTGAAAATTTAGCAATAGCAATTCACTCAAACATTTAATGACTATTTATGTGTGCCAGGCACTTCTGTTGGATTTTGAGATATAAATGCCTTTACCAAAAATATATTCTTGCATTCTATGAAACAAACAAATATAAAGTAGCTGATTTATTCCACAAATAGTTAATGAACTCCTAAAATATTTATATGCCAGAGATGTATTTAAATCATACTAGGTAGTTAGCATATCTGGGTAAACTGCAGCCTCGCAAGCTATGAAGATTAAAATATATCTTTCTGAAAGAATTGATATTTAAACTGATCTCTGAAGGAGTAAAGTTATTCATGAGAATCTCAATATGTTACTCAAGTTTCAGGTAAAGAAAAAATATGTGTGTGAAAGCTTTAGAATAAAGAAATTTAATACACAGCAGGAAGCAGAATTAGTTAGTATTCCTAGAACTAAAGATTGAGCTGAAGAGTATTAAAAGTTGAAGTATCAGATCAGATTGGAACTTATAACATGATTTGTTATTTGATCCAAGGAGGCAATAAACACTGGGAGCTGCTTGGCAGTGTGCAGAATTTATGATGTAATAGTTTTGGATTGGCACATAGGTAGGCATCTTAACGGGAAAAGAGATTGGTAATTTGGAGAAGTTAACCTTTTTAAAGTTAGTGTTGTGTTAATTACTCAGCAGTGTTGTCTGACTCTTTGTGACCTCATGGATTGTAGCCCACCATGATTTTCTGGCCATGGAATTCTCCAGGTCAGAATACTGGAGTGGATTGCCAATCCCCTCTCCAGGACATCTTATCAGCTCAGGGACTGAACCAAGGTCTCTTTCATTGCAGGCAAACTTTTTTCCGCAGTTTAATCTTTCAGATGTAACTGTGTCCTTTTCCATGAGCTGTTATTTCTGCCTAATCCATATATTGTTTGGAAAAATAGATGCTTTATAACAGGTTTGTTTGGAAGAGGCAAAGTAAATGATGTTTAGGTCTGAATTGTTTAGCACAGGGACAGAATTGCATGTTGGTCAGCTCTCCACCTTTAAGAAATGAACAATAATAATGTCGGAAGAAAAGACAGTAATGTCCTTGACAAAAGCAGTTTCATTAAATGGGTTGTTGAAGAAGTAGGATTGTAGTGGATTGAGGAGCATTCAGGGAGTCAGGGATTAAGATAAAGGGTACAGACAATACCTTCAAGACATGGTTGGGAAAGGAAGTAGAAAGGAACAGCTATGGCTGGAGTAATTCAAGAAGTTGCTAACTGATAGCATCACAAACCATGAAGAGGCAAAAAGACAGGTTACTTGGGGTCTTAGAATTTCAAAGTGAGATCACAAATTCTGGAGGGAACCAGAATGATATACCACTGGAAGACATCCCCTGGGGGGCAATCTTCCAATTACAAAAAAAGACACAGCTAGGTGGAACACAGGGAAAAGAAAAAGAAAGAAAGTGAAGTCGCTCAGTCGTGTCTGACTCTTTGCGACCCCATGGACTAATGTAGCCCACCAGTCTCCTCCGTCCATGGGATTCTCTAGACAAGAATACTGGAATGGGGTGCCATTTCCTTCTCCAGGAGATCTTCCCAACCCAGGGATCGAACTCGGGTCTCCTGCATTGCAGGCAGACCCTTTAACCTCTGAGCCACCATGGAAGCCCTGGAGTGCAGGGAAAGGAGGTGTTAAAGGTGAAATTAAATCATGGTTTGTTAACACTTGAGTTGCCTAGAAGCCTTCTTTGTTGGGATACAAAAGGTTTATCATAGCAATATGTTTTATTGTTACACAGTGAGGTAAAGGTAGGTGTTTGGAAGTTGAATCCAGTGCTTCCAGGTAATTGCCAGTTCCTGTTGAAAGAAACATTTCTAGAAAACTGTTGGGGGCTGCTAGGTGTTATCTGGTTCTCCTGACAAAGAAGAAAATGCAGCTGTGGTACAGTTAATTAATAGGATATTCTGGGACAATAGATGAATTCTGAATAAGACATAATAGTGGGATGATAGAAAGATCAAAGATAGCCAAGGCAAGAGGATCCCAGTATTCAATCAGTAATCTGGAGTGTTGATGGTGATCCAACTGTCTGTTAGATTTCCTCCAGTGGCTAGACTTTGGGAAATGCAGATTTCCCAGGCATATAGGGTCTGGATAGATTTTGAGAGAGATAATGATAATACTGGAGAAGGAAATAGCAAGGCAAAGAACATTAATAAATCCATAGCTACATGGAGGAGTCCCAAAATAAATATCTGGTCTTTCATAGTCAGAATCAAAGGACCAAAAGACCAGAGTCTTGTCCTCTAACTTTCATTCCAGGCATAAATTCATCACAAATGTTTTCACTCATTGAAAATTTTGTGTATAAGAAGGAATGTGAGAAGGTAAGAAGGAAGAGTGGCAAGTTGATGCATCAGTTATTACATAATGAAGAAGATATAGCAATTCCCTGATGACAGCAATTAGAACAAAGGTAATGACAGAGATTTAAACAGATTTAATCAGGGACCATGCTGACTACTGGCCTGGTCCAGAGTCTTGGAAGTTGTCTGCATCACGTACCATCAGCTTCACAACAGAGTCAGTTTAAGTTCTAGGTCTCCAGGTATTTCAGAGGCCCACTTAGGTAGGGAAGGCTTTTTTTTTTTTTTAAGGGGAAATGGGATTCTAAGAGGTAATACTTTTATGTTTAACAGCACAAAATTTGTTTGAAAGTACCTGATGGGACCTCTTTCATCTGGGCAAAGGAATCCTTTGCAAGCCATCTTTTTCAATAAACATAGTCCCCTGGCTGTTAATTGTGTTATTTTATATGGTCTCCTGGGAGCTCACTGTGTAAAGATTTTTCAGTCAGGTACTCATTTTTCTTTACAGGCTTAATGAGACTTTAACAATAATATAAAAGCTCTCCCTTGACTAGAAGGAGCTCATCTAACCCTGCACCAAAAATCATGGATTTCTAGTATTTATTTCTAAGGGTGAATATTTGTTTTCCAAAGTGTGTAGATCTTACATTTAATAGAGCAATGGGTAGGGATTAAGGCCAAAAAAAAAAAAAAAAAATTGAAAGCCTCAGAGAGTTTTACCAATTGAGTTTTGATAATGACATTGGTTTTTCTACTAGACCAGAAAATTGAGGCTAACAGGCACAATGGAAATGCCAGATTTCACAAACAGCATTTGAAATTTGTCCGGTGAAATGGCTACCTTTAACACCATGTAATTCCTAGGGAATTTCCTAAGTAAGAATAATCCTTTCCAACTATATTTTGGTCACTGCCAGGGCAGTGACTTATCTGCAAGAAAAGGCTTCCATGCATTGGGAATTCATGCAAATCGTCCCCAAAATATATTTGTATCCTTGAGAGGAAGACAGCTGGATAAAATACAGTTGCCAGATAGCAAAGGGACCTGGAAGCAAAGGAAAGTGGTCTTGAGGAGTATGCATAAGCTTTCCTAAGTTATACCTAGGTCAGATCTGACACCTCTGACATGTTTTGGCTGCCTATGAGGGAGGTTTCCAAAAGTATTGTTTTCCCCAACTATTTTTTTTTATCAGTATCCCCAGTATGGTTTCTTGAGCGACTACAGGGCAGCTCTTTGGCCCTTAAGAAAGCCCAGTATCTTACTTGAGTTTGGACAAATTGGAGCTTATCCCTTAAGACTTTATGCCCTTAGTGTGCTAGTGAGTGAGGAAATGTAGGTTGTCCCTGAGGCTTGCTTCCTCAATGGGAGAACATAGCAAACGTTTGTCAACATATTGGCATGAAGTGGTCATGGGCAAAATATACATTGGCCAAGTCTTAGTTCAATATCTGTGAAAAATAAGTGGGGCTTTCCATGAAGCTCTAAGACACAAAGTAAATTGACATCTTACCCACATAAAGGCAAACAGATACTGACTATCTGGATGTATAGAAATGCTGAAGAAAGTACTATATAAATCTCTAACTGTAAAAAGCTGGGGGCTTCCCTGGTGGCTCAAATGGTAAAGAATCTGCCTGCAATGTGGGAGACTGGGGTTTGATCCCTGGGTTGGGAAGATCCCCTGGAGGAGGGCATGGCAACCCACTTCAGTATTCTTGGAGAATTCCATGGACTAAGGAGCCTGGAGAGCTACAGTCTATGGGGTTGTGAAGAGTCAGACATGATTGAGCAAAAACACATACAAAATCTACCTGTTTGGAAGGATTGACTTGAGAATAGTATGAGGGATGGGGACCACAGGGAGATGTGGTATTACTGTATTGTTTATGGCTAGAAGATCTTGAATGAAATGGCTGCCTGCATTATGAAGTTTGTGTATGGGAAGGACTGTTGTGTTACAGGGACTTTTTAATGGGATTATGAGGCCCCTTTAGGGGTATCCCTTGGCAATGGGACACATTTTTTTCTAGGGCTTCAGGTCTGAGAAGGTTTTGACTCAAGGGAGGCAAAGGTTTACTAGGGTCTGCTGTTCTTCAGTCACTAAGACGTGTCTGACTTTTTGCAACCCCATGGACTATAGCACACCAGGCTTCTGTGTCCTTCACTGTCTGCTGGACTTTGCTTAAACTCAGGTCCACTGAGTCAGTGCTATCCAACCATCTCATCTTCTGTCCCCCCTTTCTCCTTCTGCCCTCAGTCTTTCCCAGCATTAGAGTCTACCTGAATCTTAATTGATGAGGCTGAATGAATGTGTCCTATGTCATTTAAAGAAGTAGTCCATAAGTTAGAAGGAACAGAATCTAGCAAATCTTTGTGACTGGGAATTGACAAAACAGCAGCAAGGAAGGGGACTCTTAACATTAGGACTGGAGTTAGGATCAGATCTGGAGGGGTCAAGAATTTATAGATGTATTTCCCCTTTGTGGGGAAAAGGAAAAAAAAAAATTGCTTGTAATAATTGCAGGAGGTTTCAGCCCAAAAAGTAGAGAAGGAAAAAGAAGAAACTGGTGAGTTCCTAGAAAAGACCCTATCTAAAAAACAAGGAACCCAATATATTTAGCTTGGTATCTGTGTTGGAAACTCCCACCATTTGTGCCTTTCCTGTGCTCTGAGAAAGGGTGATCCTGAGGCTGGCGGGGTTCAAGACAGACATTTGTTCTTGTGTCTACAAGAGCAGTAATAGTCTTGGATTCTATAAAAAGTCCAATTCTCCCCATGGTGTTAGTGAAATATTGAGATGACCCCAACACTCTCCTCAGATCATGCTTATTTGTGAGTATCTAGGAAAGGGGGATATCTGTCAAATTTCTCAGAAAGTTCATTAAACCAATCAGGACAGGAGTTTTGGGCACTGGTAGGGCCTTCTTTTTAACTTTGGGTAATTCTTCAAATGGCCAGGCAGCTGATAGTGGTAGGGACCTGGACCCTGGAAGGACCCTTGAGAATTTGTCTTTCTATTTGCTGCAGCTGCAAATCCATGATATTCATGGTCTTAAGCTTTTCTGTGTAGTGATTGTTATAGATAGCTGATTAGTCAAGTTGACCAGATCATGAGTGTCCATTGTTTTCCAATTTAATTATGCCCATTTCATCAGCAATAGATTTTCTTATTAATTTCCCAACAAAGACTGAATTAAAGATGATTTCATTGAGTTTAAGGAGGATTTTGCCACAGGAGATGGCAGAGTTTTCCCAGAATATTTTCTAAGGGCATGAGTAATAACCATGAATAATTTCATCAGGTCTTTGTGTAGAGACTGAATTTTCCTTCAGCCAATGGAATGAGAAAAACACAAGGAATTTCCTCACTAAGGTTGGTCCCACAACACTGATGTCCTTTCTATGGATATCATCTAAAGGGTGAAGCCAGACAGCAGTAGTTTTCCATTGTCTGACTTGGTTTTATCTAAGATTTTCATTAGTTGATACAAGTCAGAGAATTCTGGATCATAGGTGTATATCACAAATTTACAGTCTCAAAAGCACAGCATTGGGAAATTCCTTAAGTGTGGCACATAATTCTGCTGGGGACAAAGACCTGCATTCTACCAGATAGTGGATATCAGCATGGCTGGAAGTAGTGACAGAGGGAAAAGCGTTTATGGGAAGACTACTGGGTAGGAAGATTTTGGGAAAGGAACAGGAGAGTCAGAAAGATACAATGAATGGCTTTGGGAATTCCCTGGTAGTCCAGTGGTTAGAGCTCCATGCTTCTACTACAGGTTGAACAGGTTTTATCCCTGGTTGGGGAACTAAGAGCTCACATGTTATGTTGCAGAGACAAAAAAAAAAGGAAAGACAAAATGGCAGCTTAGCAAGTTCTGAGTAAATTGCTGAAGGAGAAGGAGAGGTGGAAGAAGCCTCTTGACCCACATTTAGAGTATTTGTTGTTGTTGTTTAATCACTAAGTCATGTCTGACTCTTTTGCAACCCCATGGACTATAGCCTGCCAGCATCCTCTGTCTAAGGGATTTCCCAGGCAAGAATACTGAAGTGGGTTGCCATTTCCTTCACCAGGTGATCTTCCCATTCCAGGGATCAAATGCAGGGAATAAGGCACAGATTTTTATTTGTAGGAAGGAACTTAGAAACAGTATCTGAAAGTGAAATAATTTTTGATTCACAGATCTTTTGGGTTTCATGAGTTCATTGGGAGGCTTCAGTATATCAACGGAAAAAGACTTCCCTCTCTATTTGCTTAGTTTCAGACCTTTTAGCTTCTAATTATATACACAAAAGACCAGTTTTGGAATTTCAAAAACTCCCTGTTGTGGCTAGATCAATTTTATGCCATGAAGTGATGGGACCAAATGCCATGATCTTAGTCTTTTTCGTGTTGAATTTTAAGCCAGCTTTTACACTATCCTCTTTCACTTTCATCAAGAGGCTCTTTAGTTCCTCTTCACATTTTGCCATAAGGGTGGTGTCATCTACATATCTGAGATTATTGATATTTCTCCTGGCAATCTTAATTTCATCTTGTGCTTCATTCAGCCCAGCATTTTGCCTGATGTACTCTGCATATAAGTTAAATAAGCATGGTGACAATATACAGCCTTGACGTACTCCTTTTTGCATCTTGAGACAATTTATTTTTCCATGTCTGGTTCTAACTCTTGCTTCTTGACCTACACACAGGTTTCTCAGGAAGCAGGTAGTAAGGTGGTCTGATATTCCCACCTCTTTAAGAATTTTCCAATTTGTTCTGGTCAACAAAGTCAAACTGGAGGAGGAAATGGCAACCCATTTTAGTATCCTTGCCTGGAGAATCCCATGGACAGAGGAACCTGGTGGGCTACAGTCCATGGGATCTCAAAGATTTGGACACGACTGAAAAACTAACACACACGCACACACACACACACACACACACACACAGAGAGTCAAAGGCTTTAGTGTAGTCTATGAAGCAGAGGTAGTTTTTTTTTTTTTTTTTCTTTCTGGATTTCCTTTGCTTTTTCTATGATCCAACAGACATTGGCAATTTTATCTCCAGTTCCTCTGCCTTTTCTAAATCCAGCTTGTGTATTTGGAAGTTTTCAGTTCACATACTGTTAAAGCCTATCTTGGAGAATTTTGAATATTACTTTCTTAGCATGTGAAATGAGTGCAATTGTGTGGTAGTTTGAATATTCTTTGGCATTGCCCTTCTTTGGGATTGGAATGAAAACACCTTTTCCAGTCCTGTAGCCACCACTGTTCAGTGACATAGTTCTTTTCTAAAGGTTAAAAATAGCTTTTCTTATTTTTATTGTTTTAATACTTTAGGTTCAGGAAATCTTAAATATGTTTAAATTTTAATGGGAAGAAGTAATATTAGACTTTTAAAATTGTGTTTCTTAAAACTAGAGGCTTTAGGGACTTCCCTGGTGGTTCTGAGGCTAAGACTCTGCTCTCCCAATGCAGCGGGCCCATATTTGATCCCTGGTCAGGGAACTAGATACCATATGCTAGAGGCTTTATATTATTGAGTCACAATAAGAATAAAAATTACTATGTCATATCACAACAGCTGTTAGACTCTCAGATTAGAAAGAGGCTATAAAGTTTATTTAGTTTGAAGACATAAAATTCAATAATTCAATGTCAGATTTTTCTGGCATTTTAGATATAGAAAACTTTATAAAGATATGACATCTATATCTTAAAATTTTAAGATTGTATTTATTAAAACAATAAGCCTAGGTATATAATAAGTCTTCATTATACAATGAAGTTTAGCTTAAAATTCATAAGCATCTTGAAACTGCTTTTTATATCTTGAGCCAAAATTTAAGAACAACAAGCCTTACTCAAGTCTGAGACCAGGAAAAGATTTAAGAGGAAATGTGTAAGCACTGTGACAGTGACTTTATAAGGAGAAAATAGCATCAAATCAACATAACTGTTTCTCTCACAATTCAACTACTCTTCAAGAAAAGTGACTTGTTTTCATATATAACATGAAAAAACAAGGCATTAGAAATTTTAGGAAATAAATCTAGGAATGAATATGAACTCTGAAAAAATAATTTTTGAGGCTAGTTTCTAACTGTTCTTTTAAGACTTACTCTCAAAGTATTTTCGAATTCTTCAGAAAAGGCTTAAGTCCCTGTTATAATCATTTGCTAATGTACCTAGGTTATGTAAAAAAAGACTACCTTGACAGTAATTAGCTTTTTGACTTTGCCTGGATCTTGTCAAATTCTATGTATGCCCTGTTTCATTTTATGTCTGTGGTCTCACAAAGCTCTAAAACTGAAAGTAAAATAAATTATATTTTTCCTTATCTCCTCTAATATTGCATCAATCACAATTTGAGTGACTTGAAAATAAAATACACTAGATCATTTTCCCAATAACATTTCCCAAGCTATGAAATACTTAATGAGGTGTAAAACTTTCTGCCCTAAGTACATTATTTAACTTGTAGAAAGTTAACATAAGGATCTGAATTTATCCCAAAACTCCTGGAAACCTATCTGGAGCCATTTTGCAGGGCTATCTCTAATATCTTGACTTTTAGACATTATATATTCATGCAGTCTGATACCAGACCAGAAATATCAGGGTCTTAAAGGGGCATTCTTGATCTAATTGGCAACTTACAGTTCTGACTCTATTCTCCTTAGTTAAATGAGAGTCAATAATATTATGCTCATTTTAGATTTAAAGATGTATCCTTCAGGGACTTTTGTGACATTTCTGTTCAGTGTGTTAATGTCTGAAATAATTCTGTTATTCTTGTCACATATGCCTGAGCCTGAATTTCTTAAATATATGCTGGAAAATACCATATTCTGGGGTTGTAATTTGCAAACTTATGAAAGGAAGACAAATACTATAACAATTTTTCTATTAACTATTTAAAATATCTATTATTGCTATTAAATATTTTAAGGAAAACATGCAAATTCTGATGAAAATAACCATGTTACAAAGGAAAATATTACAGATAACAGAGAATACACATAATTTTAATGGATTTATATTCATAAACTTGTCTGTATATTCTTTTGGGTGTTTGATTAATACAAAAACATCTTCTGGAAATAATACTAAATATGTTTTTTCTTATCTAACTCTAATGTTGTTTTGTTTGTTTGTTTGTTTTTGCTTACATTACACTGGCAAGGCCCTACAGAAAAATGTTTGTTTGTTTGTTTGTTTTTTCACTTATTTTTATTAGTTGGAGGCTAATTATAGAAGGGGTAGTACTAGTAGATTTTGTTGTTAATCTCAAGGTGAAAAGGATTCAACAAAATTTGATATTTGCTATATGAATGAATGAAGTGGTTTATATAATTAAAAATTTTCCTTTAAGTCCAACTTAGTTTTGATGCATTACCAACCATATATTTGATACTTTTATTATTTGTATTCATTTCTCTTTTCACATTCTTTTCTGTATTTGGTTGCTAATATTTTCTTACAATTTATACAAATATCTCTAAGAGAGACAATGACCATTAATTTTCCTTCCCTGTGTCATCCTTTCCAGGTTTTGTATCAATGTTATATTTGCCTCATTAAAACACCTAGAGGACATGATCTCTTTTTCCACTCTCTGATGACAGTCTTTTTATTTTAGTTTAAATATTTTCTACTTATGTTTTCAAATCACTGCTATATTAAAGAATATTAATATTAATGATAATTATTTTCACATCTACTAAATACCTAGCTGTAACCCACCCATCTAAAGATATCTGTAGTACCTGGTGGCCTGTTTCTAATGTTTGTTTTTCTCCTTGTAACTTCTTTATAAGCTTGCTATTTTTATTTAATGTCAAGTACTGTATGCACATACACAAGAAATAAAAGAATCTAAATAAGGTTATCTCTTTCTAATGAGAATTTATTTTGACTGTTTGTTACATTAGAATATCACCTTAATTCAATTGGATATTTTATTGATTCAAATCTAGATTTCAGCCTTTGTATTATCTTGCCTATTTCCAGTTTCTATGACTTCTAGAATATAATTCTTCAGAAGTTCAATGGAAAGTCATTTATTTGCCAGAGTTTCCTGTTTTTGTTTGCCCTTAAATTCAAATTGTTATCTTTCAAGCTCTGTTAACTTCTAAATGTACTATAACTATTTTTTACTCACATAGCACTTTTAGGAATCGGCAAATAACCACTAAGGGAAAAGTGGCACACAATAGTGGCCATACCTGAACTTTCCTGCCTATGGTCCCACACTTGCCCTCAAGTTCTGACTGCCTTTGAGGCCAATATCCATTCTTCCACCAAGACACACGGTACCACCAGAAGTTCTGCTTCAGTTCAGCTCAGTCGCTTAGTCATGTCCGACTCTTTGTGACCCCATGAACCGCAGCACAGCAGGCCTCCCTGTCCATCACCAACTCCCGGAGTTTACTCAAACTCCTGTCCATCGAGTCGGTGATGCCATCCAGCCATCTCATCCTCTGTCATCCCCTTTACCTTCTGTCCCCAATCCCCCCCCAGCATCAGGGTCTTTTCCAATGAGTCAACTCTTCGCATGAGGTGGCCAAAGTATTGGAATTTCCGCTTCAGCATCAGTCCTTCCAATGAACACCCAGGACTGATCTCCTCTAGGATGGACCGGTTGGATATCCTAGCAGTCCAAGGGACTCTCAAGAGTTGTCCACAACACCAAAGTTCAAAAGCACTAACTTTTTGGCGCTCAGCTTTCTTCACAGTCCAACTCTCACATCCACATATGACCACTGGAAAAACCATAGCCTTGACCAGACGGACTTTGTTGGCAAAGTAATGCCTCTGCTTTTTAATATGCTATCTCGGTTGGTCATATCTTTCCTTCCAAGGAGTAAGCATCTTTTAATTTCATGACTACAATCACCATCTGCAGTGATTTTGGAGCCCAGAAAAATAAAGTCAGCCACTGTTTCCCCATCTATTTGCCCTGAAGTGATGGGACCAGATGCCATGATCTTAGTTTTCTGAATGTTGAGCTTTAAGCCAATGTTTTCACTCTCCTCTTTCACTTTCAAGAGGCTTTTTAGTTCCTCTTCAATTTTTGCCATAAGGGTGGTGTCATCTGCATGTCTGAGGTTATTGATATTTCTCCCGGAAATCTTGATTCCAGCTTGTGCTTCTTCCAGACCAGTGTTTCTCATGATATACTCTGCATATAAGTTCAATAAGCAGGGTGACAATATACAGCCTTGACGTACTACTTTTGTTATTTGGAACCAGTCTGTTGTTCCATATCCAGTTCTAACTGTTGCTTCCTGACCTGCATACAGGTTTCTCAAGAGGCAGGTCAGGTGGTCTGGTATTCCCATCTCTTTCAGAATTTTCCACAGTTTATTCTGATTCACGCAGACAAAGGCTTTGGCACAGTCAATAAAGCAGAAATAGGTGTTTTTCTGGAACTCTCTTGCTTTTTGGATGATCCAAGAGACGTTGGCAGTTTGATCTCTGGTTCCTCTGCCTTTCCTAAAACCAGCTTGAACATCTGGAAGTTCATGGTTCACGTATTGCTGAAGCCTGGCCTGGAGAATTTTGAGCATTACTTTACTAGTGTGTGAGATGAGTGCAATTGTGCGGTAGTTTGAGCATTCTTTGGGATTGCCTTTCTTAGGGATTGGAATGAAAACGGACTTTTCCAGTCCTGTGACCACTGTTGAGTTTTCCAAATTTGCTGGCATATTGAGTGCAGCACTTTCACAGCATCATCTTTCAGGATTTGAAATAGCTCAACTGGAATTCCATCACCTCTACTAGCTTTGTTCGTAGTGATGCTTTCTAAGGCCCACTTGACTTCACATTCCAGGATGTCTGGCTCTAGGTGAGTAATTACACTGTTGTGATTATCTGGGTCATGAAGATCTTTTTTGTACAGTTCTTCTGTATATTCTTGCCACCTCTTCTTAATATCTTCTGCTTCTGTTAGGTCCATACTATTTCTGTCCTTTATTGAGCCCATTTTTGCATGAAACGTTCCCTTGGTATCTCTAATTTTCTTGAAGAGATCTCTAGTCTCTCCCATTCTGTTGTTTTCCTCTATTTCTTCACACTGATCACTGAGGAAGGCTTTCTTATCTCTCCTGGCTATTCTTTGGAACCCTGCATGCAAATGGGAATATCTTTCCTTTTCTCCTTGGCTTTTTGTTTCTCTTCTTTTCACAGCTATTTGTAAGGCCTCCTGAGACAACATTTTGCTTTTTTGCATTTTTTTTCCCATGGGGATGGTCTTGATCCCTGTCTCCTGTACAATGTCACGAACTTCCATCCATAGTTCATCAAGCACTCTGTCTGTCAGACGTAGTCCCTTAAATCTATTTCTCACTTCCACTGTATAGTCATAAGGGATTTGATTTAGGTCATACCTGAATGGTCTAGTGGTTTTCCCTACTTTCTTCAATTTAAGTCTGAATTTGGCAATAAGGACAGAATGTGGTCCACTGGAGAAGGGAATGGCAAACCACTTCAGTATTCTTGCCTTGAGAACCCCGTGAACAGTATGAAAAGGCAAAATGATAGGATACTGAAAGAGGAACTCTCCAGGTCGGTAGTTGCCCAATATGCTAATGGAGATCAGTGGAGAAATAACTCCAGAAAGAATGAAGGGATGGAGCCAAGGCAAAAACAGTACCCAGTTGTGGATGGGACTGGTGACAGAAGTAAGGACTGATGCTGGAAAGAGCAATATTGCACAGGAAACTGGAATATTAGGTCCATGAATCAAGGCAAATTGCAAGTGGTCAAACAGGAGATGGCAAGAGTGAATGACGACATTCTAGGAATCAGCGAACTAAAATGGACTGGAATGGGTGAACTGAACTCAAATGACCATTATATCTACTACTGTGGGCAGGAAACCCTTAGAAGGAATGGAGTAGCCATCATGGTTAACCGAAGACTCAGAAATGCAGTAGTTGGATGCAATCTCAAAAATGACAGAATGACCTCTGTTTGTTTCCAAGGCAAACCATTCAGTATCACAGTGATCCAAGCCTATGCCCCAACCATTAATGCTGAAGAAGTGAATGGTTCTATGAAGACCTACAAGATATTTTAGAATTAACACCCCAAAAAGATGTTCTTTTCATTATAGAAAACTGGAATGCAAAAGTAGGAAGTCAAGAAACACCTGGAGAAACAGGCCAATTTGACCTTGCAGTACAGAATAAAGCAGGGCAAAGGCTAATAGAGTTCTGCCAAGAGAACACACTGGTCATAGCAAATACCCCCTTCCAAGAACACAAGAGAAGACTCTACACATGGACATCACCAGATGGTCGACATTGAAATCAGATTGATTATATCCTTTGCAGCCAAATATGAAGAAGCTCTATACAGTCAGCAAAAACAAGACCAGGAGCTGACTGTGGCTCAGATCATGAACTCCTTATTGCCAAATTCAGACTTAGTTGTCATATTATTAGCTTTTTAGGTTCTCAGACTCCTAATTGATGCTGCTTATAGTTGGTAGAAACATTGAGGAGGAAAGAAAAAGTTGTGTGTAATTTTGAGCTGACTTTCATGAGTTTACCTTTATTCTAAGTTCTTATTCTTTCAGATCCTAGCTGCCTTGGAAGCTATAAGTATACTCCAGTAGTTATTTTGATATTTCATGTAAATTTTTTCTGGTGTTTCTGGTGAAGGGTTTAGTTAGCGACAATTTATTGCATTGTAACTGGAAGCAAAATACTCCATGTCACTTTCTATCTTGAAATACATCATTTATTCCCTTATTTATGTCATGCATCTAATACAGTTTCATTTTTAAATTGTTTTAAGGATTTATTTTCAGAGAATATAATTGAATCTGCTGGTCCTACCATGCATGTATATTGACAGTGTTCTATATATAAAATATGGTATCTTAATGTCTTTCCTGTGAAACAGACTATAATATTATTAGATATAAGAGCCAAAATCAAGTATCATGGATTTTATGAAATCCTAAAGCTCAGTGAAGTACAAGCTGGAATCAAGATTGCTAGGATAAATATCAATAACCTCAGATATGAAGATGACACAACCCTTATGGCAGAAAGTGAAGAAGAACTAAAGAGCCTCTTGAAGAAAGTGGAAGAGGAGAGTAAAAAAGTTGGCTTAAAGCTCAACATTCAGAAAACTAAGATCAAGGTATCTGGTCCCATCACTTCATGGGAAATAGATGGGGAAACAGTGGCTGACTTTATCTTTTTGGGGCTCCAAAATCACTGCAGATTGTGATTGCAGTCATGAAATTAAAAGATGTTTACAACTTGGAAGGAAAGTTATGACCAACCTACACAGCATATTAAAAAGCAGAAACATTACTTTGCCAACATAGGTCTGTCTAGTCAAGGCTATGGTTTTTCCAGTAGTCATATATGGATGTGAGAGTTGGACTATAAAGAAAGCTGAACAATGAAGAATTGATGCTTTTGAACTGTGGTGTTGGAGAAGACTCTTGAGAGTCCCATGGACTGCAAGAAGATCCAACAAACCTATCTTAAAGGAGATAAGTCCTGGGTGTTCATTGGAAGGACTGATGTTGAAGCTGAAACTCCAATATTTTGATGGGAAAAGCTGACTTTTTTGAAAGGACTCTGATGCTGGGAAAGATTGAAGGCAGGAGGAGAAGGGGATGACAGAGGATGAGATGTTGGATGGCATCACAGACTCAATGGACATGAGTTTGGGTAAACTCTGGGAGTTGATGATCGACAGGGAGGCTTGGCTTGCTGTGGTCCATGGGATCGCAAAGAGTGGGACATGACTGAGCAACTGAACTGAGTTTTTTACATAATTATATATGTATGTTTTTGTTTAATCAGTTGGGTACAGAATATGAATCAACAATGTACTTTCAAATTTTTGTCAGTTTTTTCCAAATGACATTTTATAATTTCTCACAGTAAAAATCACCTAGTTATATAAAACATTTACTTAAACCTCACAAGAATAGTAATTTAGAAACATATAATTAAATGGTCAAACTCAATGTCAAATTGATTAAAGTAACATTTAACTAGTAATTCATTTTAGGGAGGTTATGTTTGTAATTTACCATTTCTCACTGTTGTCAAGTTTATTATCTCCTAATAAATACAGATAACCTATCTTTTAAATTTCTTTAAGGTGAGAAAAATTTACAATTCATTTATTGCTTCCTAAAACAAATCGTTTAACCCCAAATGGATATTTCTGACATATTAATAATAATGGACATAAGAAGAGAAGCTTAAATTTAAAACTAAAACTTTTATATAGTTCTGAACAATTGGTGGCACTTTATAAACCCCATCTTTTTGTGCTTTTTGTGTGTGGTTTGCAGACTGTCAGAAACTAACCATTTGCTGACACCTCAAAGTGATATGGATTCTGGTAGCTCTGAAGAATTCTATCAGGCTGTGCACCATGCTGAGCAAACATTCAGAAAAATGGAAAGTTATCTGAAGCAACAACAACTCTGTGATGTTATCCTGATTGTTGGGAACCGAAAAATACCTGCACATAGGTATAGTAATCTGTCTTTATCAGAAATTTGAATGCATATATTTAGAATGATGGTCTGGTATATAGATTTTAAAATACTCTACAACTAGAGAAGTAAGAATCCACATTTTTAAGGAAGTTTGGGTAATTTTCTTGGTGAGAGTTATAGTGCTACGTTAACTCATTTTTTTAAGAAGTAAACTTTTTAAGAAGCAAAGTAAAGTAAAATGTAAATAGTTCAAAATAAAGCTTCTAATAAGGTTGAAAAATACCCCATTTTATTGACTCACTACTGAGTCATACTAATTGGGAATCAATTTTGACTTAGGAGTGTGTACCTAAGCTCTGAAATGAGATATGCTTCTCTGTCAAAATTGAAAGAAAGTCAGGTTATTTTTGGTGGACACTGTCTTTTTCAACTAGGAAATTCATAGTGATATCTTTATTTTAAATTTATTAAAAGTTCTTTAATTTATGGCATACTGATATTATTTCTAAGGCCCAATATATTCAAAGAGTAATGCATTTTTAAATATTCCTTATTATTTACTTATAAATAATAATTCTAAGTTACATGAATTAGATATCTGATTATTTGTGTCCTATTATATGCTATTAGTTTATTTCTGAAAATTCATTAAATTTGATGTTGAATTTTTTTCCTCAATTTTTCTATTTATTTTTTGGAGATTTTAATGAAAAAAGAATTTTAATTTAATTTGTGATACTAATTATTGTAAATAGTTGAATATATGGACAAATTGCCTTAGGCTACCTTGATGTATGCCATTTGATACCATTAATACTGATGAATAATAGAAAACAATAAATTGCATAAAATAAATATTTTCAATGTACCTCTCTTTCCCATATTTTTTAACTTATATTGCATTATCTAGATAATATATATGCACCTAAGTGCAAACTATTAAAAGAATTCCAAAATATAAGTGTATTTCCAATATGATAAAAATGTTAAATCGTGGACATTGCATTTAAACAAATACACTAAAAATGCATCGGAAAGAACATTTTACATTGAATAATTCATCTAAATCTTATGGGGTTCATTTCATTAACTAACTATAACAGCAACTCTAATAATACAATAGTGATAGTCAGTAAATCATGTCCAATTCTTTATAACCCCAAGGACTGAAGCTTGTCAGGCTTCTCTGTCCATGGACTTCTCCAGGCAAGAATACGGAAATGAGTTGCCATTTCCTTCTCCAAAAATACAATATTCACACTTATTTTGCAAGCACTTCTACGAAATTGCATTATCATTACCAATAGAACAGTTGTATTATCATTATTATTGAGACAGTGTTGCAATATGTGTGACAAATATGTAGATTATTCTAACCTATCATCTAAATAACATCTAGATAAAAATTCTGTTAACAAGTGATTTTAATTTCATAATGTAGCTAAATTTATTTTATTTAAATTACCCACTAGTTTAATATATATATATATATATATATATACATATATATATACTACACTTGATCTTAGCCAAAAGGCCGAGAATATATATATTTGTTCAAGAAGACAGAGTGAGTCACCTCAAAAGTATGTTAACAGATTAAATTCTCATTAATTTTTTAAAGCAGAGCTTTATATAATTTTAATAATCTTATTTTATAGACTTTTATTGGTACTAATTTAGTATTTCTCATTTGAAGCAATTTTAACCAGTATATTGAGGAATTCCCCCATATTAACTATATTCTATTGTTTTCTGTATTACTCTTCTTATCTAGATTGTTAATATTATTTTCTAAATAATTTGGTAAATTATGCATTTATTTTATAACAAATATGACTAAAACATAGTTTGTTTATTGGTTTAGATTACTGGATAACATATTTTAGCAATATATTATTTCTATAAATAATATTAACATTTAAATATGTAATGTGTTTAGCAGATATGAAATTAGATATATTATTGTCAGTTATCTACATTTTTCTTAACATAAGAAAATTTTACCCTATTCACTAAAATTATTTAAATTAGGATTTATATTTTCTCACTCTGTGGTTTAAAACTTTAGTACTATCCTTTCAGCAAGTAGATATCTAAGTTAAACATACATTAACAAATATGTGAGAAAATATTTATGGGAAGCCTGAAAAAGGCAAGCACTCTTTTTAATCATTGCAAGTATATTGCACCTCCTTGTTTATACTTTTGCAAAACAAAATGACTATAATTAATGCAAAATTAGATCTCTGCTTTAAAAAGTAATAATCTTAGTAGTAGTAACAACTGGATGGATTTTTAAGTTATACTGTTATATTTTGATTAGCACAGTTGAATATTGTCTTTGGACAAAATGCATATGATGTCTTAGTCATTAGCAGTGAATAATATGGGACTAATAAGGTAAGTTCAAATAATGGAAACAGAAACAATTAGCATTACGATCTCCTATTCTGCCTGAAAAGGCATTGCAAGTTAAATGTCATAGTCATTTACAAAGATCATGTGTGTTTTCTTTCATATTAATTATCTTGTCATTTGAAACTTTCAAATCAATTCCCACTTAAGTTAACAGATTATGACCATTACTGACTTCCCATAAAATCTTTAGCTTATGTGATGGCATATATATATTTAACCTGATGTAAGTCACAACTATTTATTAATGAAATGTCATGTCTTTATAGGTATATTTAGATTATTGTTAGGCATATTTTTAAGTAGATTAGCTCTGAAAGGCTAACAGTATTTAAGATAATCATTAATATATTTTCAGAATTAAAAATAATAAAAATCTTGATTTTATCTGTGCTTTAATTTCTCAAAGAAATTCTGAAATACAGACTTCTTATAAATAGTCCATATTAATTGGTTAGCAATTACCAAAACAAAACATTTGAAGGTAAAACTCCAAATTCTAAATATAGGAATTTTTCTTAGGTAGGCTGTCTATAATTAGGTATGTCAGAATTCTGAAAATTAGACTAGCAAGATCAATATTAATAATTTAGACAGTCAAATTTTCAATAGTAAAAGAATTAAGGAGTTTTCATGGCTTATTCTCTCATGACATACAAGTATATAATGAAATATGGTTAAGCTTTTGAAAGTTTTTTTCTCCCTTTAGCATTATTAAGAATAAGTGCCTTATATATAAATAAATGAGAAAATCTTAAACAGTTAACTTCTTGTGAGTTGGAAATAATGGTACTTTTAATTTTATGTGCATAGAAAAAGTGTGAAGGAATCTAAAACATACAGTCAACAATCTTTGTTCTTGGGAAGTAAGGCTCCTAGGCACAATAAAGGAGGCACTGGAATTATTTTTAATGTATAAACATACATATGCTTTGAACTTTTAGTATGAATATTTCAAGATCAAATAAATTCTTAAGTGAAAAATAAAATGGTATATGATAGAGAAGAAAGGATCTTGCTCTATAGACCAAATCATTGGGTATCTCAGGAAGCAACCTATTCTATTTTCATTTTCCTGCAGGGGCTTCCCTGGTGGCTTAGACGGTAAAGAATCTACCAAAATGTGGGAGACCCAGGTTTGATCCCTGGGTTGGGAAGATACCCTGGAGAAGGGAATGGCAACCCACTCCAGTATTCTTGCCTGGAGAATTCCATGGACAGAGGAGCCTGGCAGTTATAGTCCAAGGGTTGCAAACAGTAGGACCCAACTGAGTGACTAGCACTTTGACAGTGTATTTATTTATTTCAAGAATCCTTCCAACTAATAAAAATAAATGAAAAAAAACTATATATTTATTATTCTAATGTTCTTTACTGAGCACTAGTATTATGGAAATAGTTGAGGCTAAAAGTAGGAATTACTATATTTAGAAACATACTTTCATAAGTAACTTAGATATTAATACTCAAGAGTAGGCAAACAGTAATGTTTATCTCCACTGATGGAAAGTTAGTTTACAGATATTTTTTGATGGGAGCAGAATAAATTACAAGAGTTCTTTAAAAACTTCAGAAGATCGGAGGGCTGGGCCCGAGGTGTGGTCAGAGGAGGAGCTCCTGCCTGCAGTTTTGTGTATGTGTGTGTGTGTGCGCTTGTTTATGTGTGTGTGTGTTTACCTTCACAGGGGACACTTTATACTCCGTGTAAGATATGCTGGGAACAGGGCCACGGGGGTGGCTGGATCTCAGTCTCTCCGTCTCTCTTTCTCTTCTTTTCCTTTTGATGTATCCAACACTTGGTTGACAAAGTAAGGGCCTAGATTAGGACCAAATTTCCATGTCTGTTGCTATGGTCTTTATTTAGGACAGCGATTAACAATGCAGTGGCCCATTCTTTTCACTCTATACAGTTGATGATACAAGACATATGTAATATATAAATATATATATAAAACATTACCCTCTGTCTCCTTGGCTTAGGATGAGATCTCTCTGTCAAGCTGAAATGCACCTGCAGCTCAATGCTGCCAGCAGCCTGCAGGCCCCAGCCTGTTCAAATTAACACAGTCGATGATAAAGGAATGAGTATCGTTACAAAAAAAAAAAAAAAAAAAAAAAAAACTTCAGAAGAAAAACAAAAAAAATCCCAATGCCTGCTGGCTTCGGTAACTCTAGGCAACTCCCATTGCACTAGGCTCCGGAAGTGCTCCTGTGGACACAGGATGCCTATGAGGTCCCCTCAACCCAGACTGGGTTCCTTGAACCCAGGCCTCTGGTTGGCCCAAGCAGGACAACTACCAGAGATCCAGGCTTTTATCCTTGCCAGTGTCGGGCCACCCCCTTGTGCCGCCAGGTCTAGTGCCAGGCTTGCTTCTGCGGATCCAAAATTTAAGTTGGTTCCCATGGATCTGGGCTTCTCTTGTGGCTCAACTGGTAAAGAATTCTCCTGCAATGCGGGACACATGAGTTTGATACCTGTGTTGGGAAAAGTGAAAGTGAAGTCGCTCAATCGTGTCCAACTCTTTGCTACCCCATGGACTGTAGCCTACCAGGCTCCTCCATCCGTGGGATTCTCCAGGAAAGAATACTGGAGTGGGTTGACATTTCCTTCTCCACGTGTTGGGAAGCTCCCCTGGAAAAGGGAAAGGCCATGCATTCCAGTATTCTGGCCTGGAGAATTCCATGGACTGTATAGTCCATGGGGATGTGAAGAGTTGGATACCACTAAGCGACTTTCAGAGAGCCTGATGAACTATGGATGGAGGTTCGTGACATTGTACAGGAGACAAGGATCAAGACCATCCCCATGGAAAAGAAATGCAAAAAGGCAAAATGGTTGTCTGAGGAGGACTTGCAAATAGCTGTGAAAAGAAGAGAAGCTAAAAGCCAAGGAGAAAAGGAAAGATATTCCCATTTGATTGCAGAGTTCCAAAGAATAGCCAGGAGAGATAGGAAAGCCTTCCTCAGTGATCAATGCGAAGAAATAGAGGAAAACAACAGAATGGGAGAGACTAGAGATCTCTTCAAGAAAATTAGAGATATCAAGGAAACATTTCATGCAAAAATGGGCTCAATAAAGGACAGAAATAGTATGGACCTAACAGAAGCAGAAGATATTAAGAAGAGGTGGCAAGAATATACAGAAGAACTGTACAAAAAAGATCTTCATGACCCAGATAATCACAACAGTGTGATTACTCACCTAGAGCCAGACATCCTGGAATGTGAAGTCAAGTGGGCCTTAGAAAGCATCACTACGAACAAAGCTGCTAGTGGAGGTGATGGAATTCCAGTTGAGCTATTTCAAATCCTGAAAGATGATGCTGTGAAAGTGCTGCACTCAATATGCCAGCAAATTTGGAAAACTCAACAGTGGCCACAGGACTGGAAAAGGTCTGTTTTCATTCCAATCCCTAAGAAAGGCAATCCCAAAGAATGCTCAAACTACCGCACAATTGCACTCATCTCACACACTAGTAAAGTAATGCTCAAAATTCTCCAGGCCAGGCTTCAGCAATACGTGAACCATGAACTTCCAGATGTTCAAGCTGGTTTTAGAAAAGGCAGAGGAACCAGAGATCAAATTGCCAATATCCGCTGGATCATCGAAAAAGCAAGAGAGTTCCAGAAAAACATCTATTTCTGCTTTATTGACTACACCAAAGCCTTCGATTCATGGGGTCGCAAAGACGGGGACAGGACTGAGCGACTGAACTGAACTGAGCAACTTTCACTTTCACTTTCCCTTGGATCCAGGCTGTCTGCTGTCTCTGCAACAGAAACTTGCTCTGGCAGAACAAACCCTCAGACTGGCCCGGAAGTTTTCACCTTACAAGCAGACTCTGGTGGTTCCAAGTTCCAAGCTTATGCTACTGCTACGCCAGCCACAAGAATAATCCAATACTGCAATATGCTGGTGTAGTAATCACTGTAATACATATGTTAGAGGACAAAAGTGTTCAAAATAACTATAGCTACAATAATTAGTTAATGAATACACAGTGTAACAACAGGTGAATTGTGACATCAAAACAAAATATGGGGGATGGGAAAGTGGGAGTAAAAGGTCAGAGTATTTGTATGAGATTGAAATTAAGTTATCAGCATAAAATAGATTTATTTTTATAGAATATTTTATGTAAATTTCACTGTAATCATAAAGCAAACTTACAACAGATACACAAAAGTAAAAAAGAAAGGAATCAAAGCATAACACTCGAAAATCATCAATCCCCAAGAAAAGATAGCAAAAACGGAAGGAAGAAACAAGGACTCAGCAAAACAGTCAGAAAACAATACAATGCCATTATAAATCCTTACCTATCAGTAACTATTCTAAATATATTTGGAGTAAATTGTTTAATACAAAGGCATAGAGTGGCTGAATGACTTAAAATCTAAGACCCAATTATATTCTGTCTAAAGAGACTCAGCTTTAAGAACACGCATAGTCTCAAAGTAAAGGGATCGAACCCAGGACTCCCACATTGTAGGTGGATTCTTTACCAACTGAACCACCAGGGAAGCCCAAGAATACTGTTATGAGTAGCCTATCCCTTCACCAGAGAATCTTCCCCACCCAGGAATCGAACTGGGGTCCCCTGCATTGCAGGTGGCTTGTTTACCAGCTGAGCTGATCAAATAAATAGTAATAATAATATATTAATAGCTTCCCTGGAGGCTGATGGTTAAAACCTGCCTGCAATGTGGGAGACCCAGTTTTGATCCCTGGGTAGGGAACATACCCTGGCAAAGGAAATGGCAACACACTCCAGTATTCTTGCCTGGCAAATCCCTTGGACAGAGGAGCCTGGTGGGCTACATAGAGTCGCAAAGAGTCAGACACTACTGACAGACTAACACTTTCATTTCCAATAATACTAGTTAACACTCACTCTATTGCTAATCTGCCAAGCCGTATTTGAAGTACATCTCATATACTAACCCACTTTTGTCCTGAAAAGGAAGAAAATTATTTTTCCACTTTTTCTCTCGTAGAATAGAAAATGGAGAAATTAAGAATTCACCCAAATTATGCATTTCATAGGTGGTGGAAATAGATTCAAACCCAGGCTGTCTGGTTTTAGAAGTAATGCTTTAATGACTACAATAGTCTGCTTAGCATAATTTACAAAGACCGCTCTGAAAAATGGTACAGGTTTAGAAAATGTACAAAAGATCCGCAGAGCAAAAACTAGCCACTGTCCCAAGAAGCTGCTATACTTAATCCAGGCATGAAATGAGGACTTTGTAAACATTGAAAAAGAAATGAATTGAGAAATACTTTGAACAGTGTCCTTAGTCAGGATCTTTATATGCAGAGTGGAGACTGGAATTCAGGTGTGCATGGTTTATTTATAGAGGATTTTCAGAAGAAGAGCAGGATAGGGCAGAAGAAGGAGCAAATCCAGGATGTGGTCTCAGCAGGTCTGTCGTTTCATCTTTAACTCCTAGTCATACCCTGAGGAAAAGGGACAGACTTCACACCTTGGTTCTATTAGTCATCATTGTTGGACCCACTCACTGAGAGTTGGGAAGGTTGTAGAATTTAGGAGATGAGGTAAGACTAGCTGGAGCACGTGCAGTGAGGCAGCTTCTGTTAGACCAAGTGCAACTGGTCCACACAGGATGGGCAACCTGGAGCACTTAGGTGTCAATATCACTGGTGCTGGAGACATAGGTGTACCTCATGAAAGGGGTCTGGGCACAGCAACCATACAGTCCCATTCAAGAGGAAAGATGGATTTTGTGTCATATTTATATAGGCAACAAAGCCAGAGGACATAAGTGATGACTTTGTAATACTGTGAAAATTCAACATATTGGTGATGCACCAAGTAGAATCAGAGAAGTAAAAATAAAAGAGCCCTCCTAGTGAATACTCTGAGTTTAGTTGAGGGCATACCAGAATGCTACTGGGATATCTAGTGAGCATTTTGTATAGGCATTCTAGATAAGATGCTAGATTAAAGATGTTATAGTTAAGGCCATGCTCACACATCGTTCTGAAACAGTGAGCGTAAGGTCAAAATTTAGAGACCCGAGAAAAAAACTCAGAGGCAGTGAAAGGGTCAAGAAGTAAGAGTAAGAGAAGTCAAAGAATTTGAGGAAAACCGAGCTAAGGAAGTCTGCACTGCCTTAGCTAAAATGGGATTTAGAGAAGGTGTGGGAAGTCCACAGTGTCAAACTCCACAATAACCTGGAGTAGGACTTGGACAGGTTTAATAGCTTTGTAAGGAAATAAATTTGTAGTGACCTCAATAAGAGATTTTTCCAGAATGACTGCAGGCATTCACTTATTTATGCAGTTTTTGCTCCTGCTTCTCTTGCATTAATAGAAGCTATATACTCACCTATGAAGATATTACTTTCTTTTATGCATTGCATTCCTCTTTTAACATCTAATTCAAATTTTATGTGTCACTAAATCTAAATGCAGTATAAACTTTTCTGTACTTCTCTTACTGAGTTAGCAATATTTTGTATTTTATAGCTGATGGAGAAGATTTCATATCATTATTTAAGATAGAATTCTGTAGGTTTTGTAATATTTTCCTCTACATGGATGTTGCCTGGTTGCAAATAAAGCCCTTATATACTTAAAGTTAAACTGGTTAACTGGCTAACTTTATGTCAGTATATTTCTTATGCTCCAGGAAATACATACATATATATATATATATATATATATATATGTACATATATATCTGTGGTTTATGATAATTTACTTTGGTATTCAGTTATATTTCTTTTGATAAAACTGATTAACACTGATTTATCTAATCAGTGTATAACAAATATTTAAAGCTATCTGTATCTTAATTATCTTCTCACCTATGGGAATATAAAGAGTTGACATGTTTAGGTACTAACTGTCCATTTAAATATGTAGCAAACTCGTAGCTTTAAATATTTCTAGCATGTTACCAATTAGGCTATTAATATTGATAGTTAAAATCATGAATCACATCCCTAATTCATGAAGTATATACTGAGGGTTTTTTTCAGTTGAAAAAAGTCATAAACTTATGAATCATAAACACTATAAATCATAAAGTTATATTGATACCACTAACTTCAATCCACTTTAAACAGAAAAGAGCTTCAGGAATAATTCAGACAGCTGTTTAAAACACACATCTTAACTACAATTCAGTTTTCAATTTTTTTTTTATAATTCTCTATTCATTTAGAATCAGAACATATTGTCAAATATTCTACTCATTCATCTTAAAATATATTCCTACTTAGGATTTTAAAATATACAAAAATCTTAATAATCATTAAAACAACAATAAATCATCAGAAAATTGAAATAGCTGCATGTTTTTAAAGGTATCAAAAAGTTGTGACAAAACAATAAAAATTAAAAATAACTAAAAACTAAAGTAATATTCTCTTCTTAGCTGCTACTTTTATTTTAATGGTGTGAGTTGATCACAATGTCCATTTTACAACTGAGACTTACACTACATGGGAGAAAGGCTGGGGAATGTAAATCTACGGTCAAGAGCAAAATCAGTCAACTCAACCTGGAAACAAGGCCATTAAAGCAACTATGAAAGATAATTTAAAATATCTATAGAAAAAGATGAATATGATAAATAATGTAAGTTGATATTAACAGAGATTTGGAAAAAATGTTGACACACTAGAAGTCTTCTGCAATAAAACACAAAGCAAAAGAAAAATTGAGTGTAAACTGAGCTCACTCAACAACTGTAAGGTACTCTCAATGATTGGAACATACATAGAATTAAAGTCCAAAAAAGAGTTAGAAAAAGAATTAGGTGAAAAAATGAGATATAATTAGCAGATAATTTTCTAAATTTGATGAAAAAGGCTGATCAACCTCTCCAGGAAGCTCAGAAAATGGTAGGAAGAATAACAAAGTAACCACATCTATGTAACTTAAGCCATAATAGGCCAACTCTAAATCTTAAAATAAACTGAGAAAAACTAAAACAATTAGATATAAAGGGCATAGTAAAACAGGGAAACAATTATAAGAATGAAAAATCATTTCTATTAGAAACAATGGAGTCTTGATCATAAGAGACTGTTTTCTAGTTTAACAAAAAAATTTCTCTCAATCTAGAATTCTATATTAAGTGAAATAATTTTATATTCTCAATGCAGCTATATTAAGATATTTTTATATAAATGAAAACTGACAGAATTTATTATCATCAGACATGCTTTACAAGAAATACCAAAGAAGTTTCTTTCAGTTGAAGGGTATTGGTGCCCTTCAGTATCTTTATCCTTCTTTAGAACAAAATTGAGTCATTTTTACTTTCACACATATATTCTTTGGGCTTCCCTGATAGGTCAGTTGGTAAAGAATCCACCTACAGTGCAGGAGACCCCAGTTTGATTCTTGGGTTGGGAAGATCAACTGGAGAAGGGACAGGCTACCCACTCCAGTATTCTTGGCCTTCCCTGTGGCTCAGCTGATTAAGAATCTACCTGCAGTGTGGGAGACCTGGGTTCGATCCCTGGGTTGGGGAGATCCCCTGGAGAAGGGAAAGGCTGCCCACCCCAGTATTCTGGCCTGGTGAATTACATGAATTGTACAGTCCATGGGGTCACAAAGAGTCAGACACAACTGAGTGACTTTCACTTTCACTTTCATATATTCTTTAAAATGATTCTTGACTGAGCAAGCAGAAAGTAAGAAATAGGAGTAAGAAAAATTATGCTGTTGCAAGAAGGTTCTTGCAATGTTCATGAAGCATTAGGTTGGTACAAAAGGAAATGCAAGGAATGCTAAATCAATATAACTAGGCTTAAACGCATCTTTATTGATCAAAATAGGAACCATTACAATCAATACATTTTTGCCAATTAGAAATGTTTGTTTAATCCTGTAGGGTAAAAATCCATGCCTCAGGATTCCACAGACTCTTGGAAAGTATTTTCTGCCTCCTGCTGATTGTGGAAGCATTTTTCGTGCAAAAAGTTGTCCAGATGCTTGCAGAAATGGTAGTTGATTGGTGAGAGAGGTCAGATGAATATGGCTGATGAGGGGCAAAACTTCGTAGCTCAATTTCTTCAACTTTAATGCTTGGTTGTGTGACATGTAGTCAGGCATTGTTATGAAGAAGAATTGGGCCCTCTCTGTTAACCAATGCCGGCTCTAGGCATTGCAGTTTTCAGTGCATCTCATCAATTCGTTAAGCATACTTCTCAGATGTAATAGTTTCACTAGGATTCAGAAAGCTGTAGTGGATCAGACCAGCAGCAAACAGTGACCATGACTTTTTTTTTTTTTTTTTTTGGTGCAAGTTTGACTTTGGGAAGTGCTTTGGAGCTTCTTATTAGTCTAACCAGGGAATCCCAAGTGGCTCAAATGTTAAAGAATCTGCCTGTAGTGCAGGAGAACTGTGTTCAGTCCCTGGGTAGGGAAGATTCCCTGAGAAGGGAATGACTCCCCACTGCAGTGTTCTTGCCTGGATAATTCTATGGGCAGAGGAGCCTGGCAGGTTATAGTCTGTGGGATTGCAAAGAGTAGGACTCAAGTGAACAGCTAACACTTTCACTCAGTCCAGTCGCTGAGCTGGTTGTCATAATATAATTAACTTTTCAACTCACGTCACAATCCAATCAAGAAATCATCATTGTTATTGCACAGAATAAGAGAAAACAGCATTTCGAAGCAAAGTTTTGTTTTTTTTTTTTTCCTTTGGATCAACTCATAAGGCACCCTCTAATCAAGCTTTTTCACCTTCCCAATTTGCTTCAAATGTCAGATAACCATAGAATGATCGATGTTGAGTTCTTTGGCAACTTCTCATGTAGTTGTAAGAGGATCAGTCTTGATGATGGCTCCCAACTGATCACTGTCAACTTCCAGTGACCAGCCACTACACTTCTCATTGTCAAGGCTCTCAACTCCTTTGCAAAACTTCTTGAACCACCACTGCACTGTATGTTCAATAGTAGTTCCTGGGCCAAACGCATTATTGATGTTGCAAGCTGCCTCTACTGCTTTATGAGCCATATTGAACTTAAAAAAAAAAAGTCTGGAATTTGCTTTTTGTCTGACATCATTTCCATATTCTGAAATAAATATAAAATAAAAAACAAGTAATAAGTCATTAGCAAAAATAATAATAATAATAAAGTGAGAGATATACATTAAAATGATGTATAACATAACCACATTTATTTAAGCATGTATTTCAGTGTCAAACAGCAAAGTTCAACAATGCAAAACCACAATTACTTTTGCACCAACCTAACAGGGCAATTTTACCTGACAGTAGACTATCACTAGTTAAAAATTAGTGTGTAATCTCTAAACAGAGTCAGCAAACCTAAGTGCAGAGGCCACATCTGACATGTAGGTAGGTTTTGTATGGACCATGAGCTAAAATTCATTTTCACATTTTCCACTGATTGAATTTTCTTGTGGGCAACTGAGATGCTAAATTCCGTTTGACTCTTGTGTGATTCCAAGGACTGTAGCCCACTGGGCTCCTCTGTTCATGGAATTTTCCAGGCAAAAACCTCATGTAGGTTGCCATTTCCTTCTCCAGCGTATCTTCCCAACTCAAGGACTGAATCTGTGTCTCCTGCATTGGAAGGTGGATTCTTACCACTGAGTCACCAGGGAAGCCCTAGAGAATGTAGGCATGATTCTTAATACCTAAACTACTTTGTAACTGACTCTTTGTAGAGAAAGTTCTGACCCCTATTTAAAAACAACCACTTTAAAAAAATCACATATGCATGCAAGAAAAAAGAGGCAGTTAAAATATAAATGAATGAGATGAAATAAAAGACACTAATAAATAAGTATATAAACCAAAAAGACCAAATGGAGCAAATTGAAAGCAAATATAGTTGAGTAGAAAGGTAGAATTAAACCTGAATATCATTCTTTAACAATAAACATTAGTAAATTTTAGAAACTGGATGTGTGCTTAGTCTCTCAGTCGTGTCCGACTCTGCGACCCCACGGACTGTAGCCTGCCAGCCTCCTCTGTCCATGGGATTCTCCAGGCAAGAATGCTAAAGTTGGTTGCCATTTCCTTGTCCAGGAGATCATCACAACCCATGGATCAAACTCAGGTCTTCCACATTGCAAGCCGATTTTTTTTACCATCTAAGCCACCAGGGAAGCTCAAGAATACTGGAGTGGGAATCCTATCTCTTCTCCAGGGCATCTTCTCGAGCCAGGGATTGAATCATGGTTTCCTGCATTACAGATGGATTCTTTATCAGTTGAGCTACCAGGGAAGCCCCAAGGAGCTGGGGATAAAATGGGCTAATTCTTGAGAAATGGAAACCTTAATGAAGAAAAAAAGTATATAAAAAAGGCTTGTAGCTAGTTTAATCACTGAAATTGGACTAATATGTCACCTTTTCCCAAAATAGGTCAACAAAGATTTTATTCAAGTAAGCTCTGGAACATTTTAAAAGAAAAATTATTTACGTTCTTCCATAAGTTGCTATACATAATTTAGAAGATTTTAAGTTGCCAATTCATTTTACAAGGCTAGTATAATCTTTATTGAAAAGTCAAATAGGGAAAAACAAGAAAAGAAAATAGCAGGTTCTTTTCTCGTGACTTTAGATAGAAAAATCCTAATGATAATTTTGATTCAGGAAAAAAAATACATTTTATGAATTTTAACATCTACATATTATAAATCTGTTTGGCAGAGCTAAAAATTAAAGGGGTTTTCCTTACTTGGTAAAGCTCATACGATAAAAATTTAGCAAGCATCCTACAGAAAGAGTCTAGATATGACTTGTTTAAGATAGAAAGTAACTCAAATTTTCTCTCCCAACATGGCTATTGTTTAACACAGCATTGAGGTCTTATATGAACCTGAAAGAAAGGCATAGTGAATGGAGTTATGGAGGATGGACAGAAAGTGGTCAAAACAATATTCTTAGCAGATGATTTAATCATCTACCTAGGAGACAAAGCAGTTAAATCAGAAAGACTATTAAGCTAATTCAGCAAATATGCCAGATAAGAGATAGATCCATGAAAGTTTCAACTAATGAATGCAACATCAACAAAAATCACCAAAAAGGTAACTTTTTAAAGTTATTATTCATAATACTAACAAAACTCTAAATAATGTAATAATCAAAAAATAATACACAGGATAATTTTAGAAAAAAAATTTGAATAAAAAGCAGACAAGATATTCTGAATACATGGAGAGATATCTTATAGTTTTGTATTGGATTACTTTAGTAACAAATATATGAACTATCCCCAATTAAATCAGAAATTCAATGCATTTTAATTAAAATTCCATTTAAGTTATTTGAAGAGCTTGCATTAAATTTCATATGAAGAATAAAACTCCACTAATAGTTAAGTGAAAGTAAAAATAAAAAGGGAGGATTTGTTTCACTGCTTAATAAGACTATTTAGAATCATAACTTTTTTCTAAAATGTATTGGCACGAGGACAGGAAAATAAGAAAAAAAATAGTCAGTGACAGATCACAGTACATTCAGGGCTCAAATTTGAAATATAGTTGGCACCATTAATTCACTGGGACAAATAAAATTCTTTAGCAGTTTTATGCAACATGGATGAGTATGTAGAGAAAAATAAAATTGGAATCCTATCCAAAAGGATGAATGACTTAAATTTGAAAGAAAAAAATATATTAAAAAATATAGAAGAAAATGTAAGACAATACTCTGTGACCAAAGGTTGGAGCAGAATTTTCTAAATCAGTTTTTTAAAGTACACTTTATAAGGCAATAACTAGATAGATAGATAGATAGATAGATAGATGCATACATATGTATATAAATATATATATATAATGGATGGATGATAGGTGGATGGATGGATGGATAGACGGTGTCCTTCATTGCATTCTTGTTGATACATTCATGGCCTAAATAAGATCCTGTGACTCTTTCAGGCTTGTTCTGAGCTCAGTCTCTGACTATTTTGCTGCCATGTTTACAAGTGATGTTTGTGAAGCCAAGCAAGAGGAGATCAAGATGGAAGGCATAGACCCCAATGCCCTCTGGGACCTTGTCCAGTTTGCATATACAGGTACAGTAAAAGGGTTATAATTTTATAATTTATTGAAATTATTTTTATTTTAAAATTTATTAACATAATTTTATGTTAATATCTTGTGAATTTTAGAATTTTAATATATGCTTTAAAGCTAAAAAGGAAAACTGCTTAGCTTGTATCAGTCTTTTTTTTTCAGTTGAGACACTAACAGAGAAAAATCAGACCACATTTTCCTTTGTCAATGAAATCACCAATGTAAATTATATATAAATACTCTACTCTCTTCCAAAAATAATTTAAACTGGTTTATAATAATAGTCAATGGAATGAGTTTGGAAGACAAGAAAGAGATTATTAATTATTAAATATGAGTTTGATTATGTTCAAACAGAGCATTAGGAAGAAAAACTATAATTTTCTTTCTTTTAGGAAATGATGGGTTCAAATTATTATTTTATCCTTGTAACATGTTTATTTCAATATTAAAACCTTCGTAGACAATTTAATGTGGACTTGACAAACAGCTTAAAAAGGAAAACTAAGGCAGTTAAAATTGTTAAAATGGCTAATTTTTTAAGCATTTTTTTTCTTTTTTCTGATCTATTATGTTCTTTTGTTGGCCTTTGCACCATATTATATTTAGCACAAATAATTTTGCCAATTTAGCAAATAAATGTTGAATGCTACTCAATGTACAAGTATTAGCTGTGTCTCTGGAGAATAAACTAATGAATAAACCATGTCTTTGCCCTCCAGAAGCTCACAGTCCAAGTGGAGATAAAAAGTTAGGCAAGGGATAAATATGATAGAATTCCAGATGTTAAGAGGAAATTAGAGGGCATAAAACCTATTCAGAGCATTATATGACTCACATTTGTTTAAAACATTTTAATAACTTTCAAGGTTAGTAAGAGAAGGGGACACATTATACTAAAATCTTGTGATAGAAGCAAAGGCAAATAGTATGGATTGGTGTAATATTTTAGAGGTGACAAGTCGTTCCTTTTGCCCTAACTCTTGATCACAGTGTGAAGTGAAGAAAGAAAGAGAAGTTAGAGCCTGATTACTAAAGCAGCAAGATCCTAATTTAAGGAGCTGTGTTTTTTGCAGTACTTCTGGTTACAGGGAAATGAGAGATGGCATTGTGAAGATCAGAGTTTCCTGGTGGCTCAGTGGCAAAGAATTCACCAACAATATGAATTTGATCTCTGGGTCAGGAAAATCCCCAGAGAAGGAAATGGCAACCCACTCCAGTATTACCTGGGAAATCCCATGGACAGAAGAGCCTGACAGGCTACAATCCATGGTGCTGCAAAAGAGTCACACATGATTTAGTGAATAAACCACTACATTGTGAAGATTAGCCGCTAGAACCAGGCGCTATGGAACTAGTAGGAATCTGTTCTCTTGGAGGATTTAGCTTCTCACAGAGAGAAGTTTACTACATTAATGTTGTACTTACTCAGTAAAATAGACCTCTTTGGAAAGAAAAATACACATGTTCTAGGTACTTGAATCTCAAGCCAGAAATGTGATGGAAAGACTTAAACATTTTCCAGCCTGAGTAACTTTTAAATTACATTTTGTCAAAGCAAATATTGCAGTGGACAAAGTTAATCAGGTAAGCACGTCTGTTTTCAAGGCTGTTGCAACAGGGGAGTGAGATCAGAATTCAGTCTTAATTTTGCTGAAACAAAGGGTTAGGGGAGTATTTTTAAGTGCTGGAGTAAAAGAGAACATAGGCCATTGCTTATTGGCTTTACCTAGAGGAAAAAATAAACTTTCTCCTCTTTGTGACAGAAGGTAGTTTCACAACTTGAAGCAAGGTGCCCACTCAAGTTCTACTCTTTCCATTCCACAAAAATAGAGATATACAAGTGCTATTTCCCTTGATGTTGGCTTTTCAAAGAGATGGCTTTCAGGTCCTTGAGAAAAATCTTCCTGTTGTATAACTGGCAAGAAGCCAGTTTTCTTTCTTTTTAATAATTTGCATCTCAAAGAGGTAGAGGAAGATTTATAATTACAAGTTTTCTAAAGCAAATGCTCCAAGAAAAGGGAGATCAAAGGCCTCGAGTCAAGAAGTAGCCTGTCTAAATTTTAGTGAAGTTGAGGGGACTTTAAGACCATCTTGTTTGATTTCAAATTGCAAGCAGCTTGATATAATGATATGAAAGATTGCTGACTTTCCAAACAAGAGATAAATAACATAATCACACTACTGTTTCCTAGAAAGAGAAGAACCATGAAGCTAGCATTTTAGGAATCCTTCTAGGAACATAAAGACATAGATCCAACACTTAAAGGCTCTGTGGCTTCTTGGCAGCCTTGCATTCCTTGAGCAAAAAACTAGGTCAAAAGACACTTATCACTGTGCAACAGAAAGTTGGAAGGTGTTTCAAAGCTTCCTGCTGAATGCTATGACCCAGATTTGACTCTGCTTTGTAGAGGGCAGACCAGATACAAAGCTGCCTTTTGGTTACCTCTGCCACTCTGGCCTTTGCTCATATTAATATATCCATACCTACCTCATGGTTGATAAATTTCCAGTTGTTATAGAAATGTGCTAGATGAGTAAATGATTTGCATCATAATATTGCACAATATTGGGGGTTAGCCATAATAGAAAGTATGTACCTTTTTTTAAATATATATACAATGTAAGAAATTATAACAACAGTAGAGATCAAGTAAGCAGTGATACAGAAAAGAAAGACTAAGAGGTATTTCTGTATGTGTCTATTTAGCTAGCCAACTAGCTGATCTCTAAGGCTTTCCTTTGTAGAAGGCTAAAAATAAACACATCTCAGAAAAGGAGAAAGAATGAATAAGTAGTGAGATCCTTAAAGGGTCATCTGATTGGTAATAGTTTCTTGAATTCTGAAGTTTGGGTAGCCTCAGAGAAACTAAGGAGGTTCAACAGTCACAAGAATTGACAGTTAACTATTAGCTGTCTAGTTCTGCATTCAGTAGAGATGGGTAAGAGTACTTTAAAATGATTTAAACAGATAAAATTCCCTTGAGGTCTGGAGAGTCTTTTAGGTTTGAAAGAACCCTGTATAGCTATTTTTATAATCTCATTAAAAATTTAAGAGTGAATAGGTAAACTTCCTTGGAAGAGTTAACTGAGATAAGCTTCAATGATTATAGAGTTCAATAATTTTTGACTTGAACAAAGAGGAGACATTCTTTAAATAATTCATGTGGTAAAATTTGTAAGAAGTAGGAGACATTCTCTCTATTTACCTTTCTTTTTTCCTACTCCATCAAATTATAATGAGAAGGAATGGGATCAGGAATGTGGTAGTGTTTCATTAAGAACCAAAGCAAAAATTTAGAGATTATTTTTTCCCCTAGTGATTGGAAAGAGTAACCTGGATAAATAAATGACTGCTGGATAATAGCTCAAATGAAATTAAAATTTATTCTAAAGGAAAAACATATAATAATATAAAGGTTAATACTAGCAATATGTAAGATAGATTAAAGAAGCCAATAAGGTCTTTGTGTTGACAACATTAAAGAAAATGCTCTTGAAAATATGAAGGGTAAAGATATAAAAATAACAACTAATTATTTCAGTGTCAAAACTAGCTACTTAAAATACAAGTCACTATAAGGTCTTTTTTTTTTTTTTTTTTTTTTACATCTATAATAGTTCAGGAATAAAAAGGAAATGAAATTTATACCGATGTTAGAAATAATTGTATATCTAACAAGAGAGTTCCTATTGCCTTTCTAAATTCTTGATCAAATTTGATTTCTTCTTTTTAAAACTTTCTATTGAATTTTATTCATTTTTTTTAAATTAGGAAATATGAGTATGACCTTAGTCATGTTTACAGAACAAAAGACTATTTAGTAATTGTGTATGTTATAAATGCCCTTAAAGCAGTGTCTTAAGTTTAAAATTTGAATATTAAATGCAGAAAGTATGTAATTCTTCAAGCTAATGATATATAAGCTTTTCAAAATCAAACAATAACTTGGTTAAAATTATTTGAGCACTTGTTGTCTGAAGATGGTCACACTAGGTAATGAAACATAATTTGAAACACTAAAATGACATAAACCTTTAAACAAGTTTGGTAATTCATAGATTTATTGGAGTAAAGCAGCTCTTTACTTTTGTTCTTGAAACTGGTAAGATCTATGTATCACCATCCACTTACTGGCATTCTCAGTTGTATAGCATCAGATGAACTTGAGAAAAAATTTTTTAAACATGTTCCCTCATGTAATGGAGCTTTTATTCTATAATTGTACTCATCTAGAAAAGAGATCTGGGGTATTATTTGTTTAATCTACAGTAAAGCCTATGATTTGGGATAATGAAGTCAGGGCTGTTCTGAAACTATTGTATAGAATGTCTTCCAAAGGATGGGATCAGAGAAGAAAACTTATGTTTACATTTTCTCATTATCCTACTTTCATATTATTTAGAAACGTAGAGATCTAGAGAACTTCAGAAATTCTTTCTTGAGTATTAGGAATTTCACTAATTAATATTTTTCTATAGATAAGAATGTGATACAAAGCAGAGGCATGAAAACAATTTTTTTGAGGATTACATGTTTGCTATCTTAAGCACTGACAAAATCATCATAACATAGATCAGAAATTTGTTGGTCTCTTTTGAATTAATATTAAGGGATTCATGCATGCATGATAAGTCACTTCAGTTGTGTCCAACTCTGCCAATCCATGGACTGTAGCCTGCTAGGCTCCTCTGTCCAAGGAATTTTCCATGCAAAAATACTGGAGTGGATTGCCATGCCCTCCTCCAGGGAATCTTCCCGATCCAGGGATCAGAACCCAAGTCTCTTATGTGTCTTGCATTAGCAGGAGACTTCTTCACCACTAGCATCACCTGGGAAGCTCAATATTAAGGGACAGCTTTTTTATTTTTTTCCATTTATAGACTCTGAATTTATTACTGCAACCCAGTTAGTGAGCTAAAGTAACTTGACAAAATCCATAGTCAGCTGTTGAATATACTGCTAGAGTAAAATGTCAGAGCACAAATTGAATGGTATTATCTCTACTGAACCAATATCCTTTTGTAGTTAGTCAGCGACTCTCTTGCCCTCACAATAGTTTAGGTAGCTTAAATCCACTCCCATGTTACTAGACAAAGGCTCACTGCAGGCTCGAGTCCTGCTCCCTCCCAACCCAGTGGTGTTTCCTGCAGGAACCCCTGATGCCTGACCGCTTCAGCGCATGAATGCCTGACAGTTCTTGCCTTGGGAATAACTGAATGCCGCTGAAGTTTTGCTATAAAGCCCACTATGTGCCGTGCCCTATGATGGGCTCTGGAAGACAATATGCTGAATTAAACACATTCTCTACCTTTTAAGGGTCTTTCCAATTTTGAGTTTCAAATAGCTAATTTTTGCTATAAACATACTTTTTGATATACACAGCATAGTGTTTCCTCATTAGAGAATGGTGTAAAGCAAATTTTGAAGGCTACTATACTGATTGTGTGAATATCAATTTTAGCCAAAAATAGATGATCACACTGTGAAAATGAAAGAGGAAATTTAATATATTTGAAAAGGATGCTTTGGGATTCACTGTAGTTTAAAGTTGCCGTCAGACTGATAGAAATATCCTTCCAGTTCATCTCTTACAAAGTCCTTATTATCCTGACATACTTGAAAATATACTGTGTTCATTGATGCATAAGAAAATAAAGTTTGAACAAATATAGATGATGGGATTGCAGGGTTGCTAACAAAGTGTCAGGTCCTGTAGAGAATTGATAAGGACAAGGTTTAAATAAAGGAAACTGTCCATCTAGCAGTGGTATTAAAAAGAGAGGTGGAAAATTAAACTGCCAAATGGCAAAATTTTAATCATACTGAAGAGTTAACTTCCTTAAAAGACAACAACACAAAAAGATTTGTGTGCCATTGAAGTTAATTAAAGTCTTAGTACAAGCTAAGGAATGGTAAGATAGCTTCTGCATAGTGCCAAACATTTGAATAAAATACCATGAACAGTATGAAAATACACAAACACAGGAGCTAACAAGTTTAATGTTCTGCCTTAATATTAAAAGATATACATCAATATACACAGCCTGCGCAGAATATTCTAAATTCACTTCAGAATTTTTATGGTAATTAAAAGTAAATTGTTGTCTTATTTTTATTACTGGTTTAATTCAAGTGGTATGAATATGCAAACACAATATTAATTTTAAACTTATGGCTTTTGCTCGATGAGAAAATTATCTTCTCAATTTAAGAAATTGAGCCTTAAAAGACTGGTTTTATATATTACTATTACCAATTAATTAAAAATATTGAGAATAATTATCATAGGATGTTGAAATAGCCTATACAAATCAGTAAGAAAAAAAAGTAAAAATAGCAAAATAAATCAGTTGTGTATTGTCATCATACTCCTACCTTTTCACTATTTTGTCAGGAAATTTTGTTTGTGTGTGTGTGTGCGCACACCTGTGCATTCCTGCAGCACTAAATAATACAAAATTAATTGGGGGAACATTATTGTATCAAATAGGTAATTTTAAATGATGTATAGTTTATAAATATCATGTAATTTTGGTTATTATTATTGAAATGCACTTTTACTTTATGCCATGGGATTCCATAAACAGACTAAAAATGAAAAGGGAATATGAAATTTATTTACCAGCTAGACAGGAAAGGTTTTGTCTCTTCTGCATGGTAACTCACATTTAATTTCTGAGTTTCCAAATAGGGGAAATCTCTCAGGTCTCATCTTATAATCAGCTTTGTGTTTCTTTAAAAATACCTGTTTTGATTTTTACTGTTGTTCTCAATCTTATAATTCTCTACATTTTCCTCTTCTTTGGATATTGGGAAGGTATGAACTGAATCATAAGCCACTATACCAACTGGATAATGTCCATGCTGTGTTTCTTATACCATTAACATTATATTTGGTTAAATTTTCTCAGAATTCTTTTACCTTCACTCTAATCCCCAAATATTTGTATACTTGATTCTGTTGTATTTGAAGGGCAGTGACTCCATACAGTGTAATATGTTGAATTTAATATCAGAAATAATTGAGCTTGTCTTTACCTAGGACCATTTCAACCAGGATTCATCATGATGTGGGCAATCCAATGTTCATTCAGATTGTTGGGCATTTATTCTAATTAGCACTACCCATTGCTTACTTCCCCTTAAAAATTTAGATTATAGCCTTTGGTCTCCCCCATTGTACAGTTAAGGATATTAGTCAAATTACTTAACTTCATAGAGTCTTAAAATAACTCAACTATAAGAAGGGGAAAATGATGATGTCTGAGAGGATTTTTTTAAGAAACAAATGACCTAATAAAATTAAATAGGTTTATCATAACACTTAGCATATTGCAAGCACTCAATTATGATGAATGTTCATGATAAGTTTTTTCAAATGTTTTATAAGTTTTTATAAGTTTTTTCAAATCTTTTGCATAATCTGTCATTAAAAAAGAATACAAAGGCTGAGAACTGGGGAGGGAATAATCACTTTATCATCAAACATTTATAACTTTTGAATCCAATTTATTATATGCTTCATATACAATATGATTTATATTTAATATATACTATTTTGTGTACATTTTTAGTGCTACATGTTTTATTTAACCCACTGACTTGCAATTTTGCTACCTTATATATTTGAGGTGTATTTTTATCATATATTACATTCATTATCTTATCTGATCCACACAGCAACATTCTGAGATGGATAATTAATCAAATTTTACTGTCAGATTCAGAAATATAAACACCATAATCCAGAGCTCAACAAAACAGCACAGATGTAAAACCACAATCTAGTTTTCCCAATGACATTTCATACTTTTTTTTTTTTTACCAGATCTAAAGTAACTGAACACTATGTCTGATTAATATGAGAGGGAATGTTGTTTATACGTACTTATGTAATTTCCACGTAGTGTGAAAAATGTGAACTTCCATTGACCTAGCATCAACTGGCATAATATACAAATTTTTTTTTTTTGAGAAGGGTTATTGACATGTACACACTGCCATATTTAAAATGGATAGCCAACAAAGACTTACTTTATAGCACAGGGAACTCAGTATTATAGAACAACCTAAATAGGAAAATAATTTGAAAAAGAATAGATACATATACAGGTATAACTGAATCACTTAGCTGTATACCTGAAACTAATATATGTTTTAATAAGTATGTATATGCTTTATAAGCATGTAGATTACATATTTGAGAAAGCATGTAGATGCCACTCCAATGAGAAACTGTGATTGTTTATTTAGCACTATTTAAAATATCCTAAGGCTTGGACGGGATAGGCTAAGACTTAACTTTCAGAATTTTGTAATTTTAGGTATAACTTTGTTTTATTATTTTATCTAAATAAGAAGAATTATTTTAAAAATACTGCCTGTTTAATATTTACTATTTTAGGATGTTTCATATACATCTTAGTCTCATGATATTCATGTTAGTCTCATGAATATCATGTCTCATGGTATTCAGGTTTATTTTGCAATTGGGAAAACTGTAACACCAACTTCATATGTTTCTAAATAATACGTATCTTTTAAAATATTCCTTTAGTTGAATTTTGACTATGGCTCAATACCTTGCATTTCAAATTTGATTGTAGACTGCATCTAAAAACAACCAAACACAATTAAAAACAATAAAGGAACAAAAACAAGGAAACAGAACAACTCCAACCACTGCACTCTTCTTCAAATTTTCATAAATTACAATTGCGTATGGTTCACCATCTTTATGATGAGTTACTTCCTTTTCATGCTTGAAAAAAGAAATTTATAATGAGAACGCTTAAGCACCTTAATTTTAAATGCTTTGTATTGTTCAGATAAAAGATGGTAAGGGCTTCCCATAAGAAAAACAAGTTTCAGCCGTAAAGTAGATCGCCTGCTCAAGATATCCCCAAGGAGCATCTTATCTCTGACCCTGTAGACTGTGTGCTTAAACTCTCTTCTCAGGCACTTTGTTGTACCTCTGAGCTCCCTTTGCATTCCTCAACCAGAGAAAACACTATCCAGATGGTGTTCATGTGAATCTGATGTCTGATGCATGTCCCAACTCCATCTTTTCTTCTTTGGAGAAATGTTAATGCAGAATAGGAAAAAAAAAAAAATTACTAAAAAAAATGTAGACTTTGTGCATGGATGTTAAGTTACTTCAGCTGTATCCAACTCTCTGCAACCTGATGGACTGTAGCCCACCAGGCTCATCTGTCCATGGGATACTCCAAAAGATCACTTTACATTTACTTAATATGTAACATTTTTATTCTTTATGCATTCATGTCCATGAAGTATAGCAATACTTTGAAATATATGTCATTAATTATTATAAGTTTTTCTGGGCAATGTAGTCTATGATAGGTGGACATTTTTTATACAATATGATTTTTTGAATTTTGGGGCAGATTATTTTATTTACTAAATTAAATTAAACATATTTAAACCTGAAGTACAAACATTGCTTCTTATACTTATTTAATTTACATTTTCTATTTCACAAAATGACTTCAAACTAAAATAGTTAAATGAGACCATCTGTATGTCTTCTTTGGAGAAATGTCTACTTAAATCTTCTGCACGTTTTTTGATTAGGTTGTATTAGCTGCATGAGCTGTATGTAAGTTTTTTGATTAGGTTGATTAGCTGCATGAACTGTATGAATATTTTAGAGATTAACCCCTTGCTCATTGCTTTGTTTGCAATTTTGTTTGTTTGTTTGTTTTCCCCCATTGAGGGTTGTTCTGTTTTGTTTATGATTTTCTTTGCTGTGGGAAAACTTTTACATTTCATTAGATCCCATTTGTTTATTTTTGTTTATATGTATATATATTTTGTTTATATATATGTTTGTTTTTGTTTATATATATGTTTGTTTTTGTTTATATATTGTTTCTGTGATTTATGTCAAAGAATGTTCTGTCTATTTTCCTCTAAGAATTTTATAGCGGTAGGCCTTATATTTATGTTTTTAATTCATTTTGAGTTTATTTTTGTGTATGATGCTAGGGAGTGTTCTAATTTCACTTGTAAGCATGTCAGTGCCAAATTTCCCAGCTCCATTTATTAAAGAGCTTTGTCCTATCTCCATTGTATGTTTTTGTCTCCTTTGTCATAGATTAGGTGACCATAGATGTGTGGGATAATCTTTGGACTTTCTATCCTGTTCCATTGGTCAATAGCTCTGTTTTTGTTCCAGTACCATGCTGATTTGATTACTGTAGCATTGTAGTGTAGTCTGAAGTCAGGGAGCCTGATTCCTCTAGCTCCATTTTTCTTTCTCAAGATTGCCTTGTCTAATTGGACTCTTCTGTGTTTTCATACAAATTGCACAACTCTTTGCCCTAATTCTGTGAAAAATGCTGTTGGTGATGTGATAGAGATTGTACTGAGTCTTTATATTGCCTTGGGTAGTATAGTCACTTTAAAAAAAAAGACATTTGTTGTTCAGTCGCTAAGCTGTGTCTGACTCTTTGTGGCCCTATGGACTGCATCATGTTGGGTTCTCTGTCATCCCACTGTCTACTGGAGTTTGCTAAAATTCATGTCCATTGCATCAGTGATGTCATCCAATTATGCCAACCTCTATTGCCCTCTTCCCCTCCTGTCTTCAGTCTTTCCCAGCATCATGGTCTTTTCCAATGAGTTCACATCAAGTGACCAAAGTATTGGAGCTTCAGCTTCAGCATCAGTGGTTACAATGAATATTCCATGTTGATTTATTTTAGGATTTACTGGTTTGATTTCCTTGCTGTCCAAAGGACTCTCAAGAGTCTTCTCCAACACCACAGTTCAAAAGTATTAACTTTTGGTGTTCAACCTTCTTTATGGTCCAACTTTTACATCTGTACATGACTACTGGAAAAGCTATAGCTTTGACTGTACAGACCTTTGTCGGCAAAACAGTGTCTCTGTTTTTTTAATATTCTGTCTAGGTTTGCCATAGCTTTACTTCAAGGAAGTGAGCATCTTTTAATTTCATGGCTGCAGTCACTATCCACAGTGATTTTGGAGTCCAGGAAAATAAAGTCAGTCACTGTTTCCATTGTTTCCCCATCTATTTGCCATGACGTAATGGGACCAGATGCTATGATCTTAGTCTTTTGAATGTTGAGTTTTAAGCCAGCTTTTTCACCCTCCTCTTTCACCTTCATCAAAAGGCTCTTGAGTTCACTTTCTACCATAAAGGTGGTATCATCTGCATTTCTGAGGTTAAGAAGACATACTGATGTCAAAAAAGCACATGAAAAGGTGCTCAACATCAATAATTATTAGAGAAATGCAAATCAAACAATAGTGAAATATCACCTAACACTGGTCAGAATGATCATCATCAAAAAAATTAACAAACAATAAATGCTAGAGAAGGGGTGGAGAAAAGGGAAACCTATTACACTGTTGGTGGGAATGAAAATCAATACAGTCACTATGGAAAACAGGATGGGGATTCTTTAAGAAACTAAAAATGGAACAATCGTATCACATAGCAATCCCACTCCCAAGCATGTACCTGGAGAAAACCATAATTTGAAAAAAATACATGCAACCTAGTGTTCATTGCAGCACTATTTACAATGGCCAAGACATGGAAGCAATCTAAATGTCCATCAACAGAGGAATGGATAAAGAAGACATGGTATATATATTCAATATAATATTACTCAACCATGAAAAAACATGGAATAATTATGTTTGCGCCAACATGGAGGGACCTAGAGACTGTCATACCGAGTATAATAAGTTAGAAGAGAAAGACAGATATCATATATCACATATATGGGATTTAAAAAATGGTACAAATGGACTTATTTATAATACAAAACAGAAGTAGATTCATAGATGCAGAAAAATCTATGGTTACATGAAATAAGGGATACTATGTAGCACAAGGAACTCTACTCAATAGTCTGTAAATGGCCTATATAGGAAGAGGATCTTTAAAAAAAAAGTGGATATATGTACACATATAACATTCACTTTGCTCTAGACCTGAAATTAACAGACTATTTTAAATAAATTCTACTCCAATAAGTTTTTTTTTAATATATGTAGGTGAAGAAATTGACATTAATTATAATATATATTTCTCTGGAATTGAGCTGCAGGAGTTGCTTGTCTATTTTTGAGATTAATCCTTTATCTGTTGCTTCATTTGCTATTATTTTCTCCCAATCTGAGGGCTGTCTTTTCACCCTGCTTATAGTTTCCTTTGTTGTGCAAAAGCTTTTAAGTTTAATTAGGTCTCATTTGTTTATTTTTGCTTTTATTTCCAATATTCTGGGAGGTGGGTCATATATTATCTAGGGTGAAACAGATCACCAGCCCAGGTTGGATGCATGAGACAAGTGCTCGGGCCTGGTGCACTGGGAAGACCCAGAGGAATCGGGTGGAGAGGGAGGTAGGAGGGGGGATGGGAATGGGGAATACATGTAAATCCATGGCTGATTCATGTCAATGTATGACAAAAACCACTACAATATTGTAAAGTAATTAGCTTCCAACTAATAAAAATAAATGGAAAAAAAATAATAATATATATGTGGATGTTCTAGGTAGCATTCTGGGAAAGGATTTTATGCTTATTTGAGAATCAGTTGTGTATTTGCTGAGTAATACTTGATAGCTATTACACTTCTCTTTCATTGGGATAAAAAATACTGATTATAAATATATATTCTTATATGTGATGATCTCAATAAAAACATGAATGCAAATAGTCAGAAAATGAAGGTAGTGATCTCTGAAACTGATCTATACTGAAGACAAAAAGGAAATTAGATAATAACATATTAAGCACTTTTTTGAGAGCCACTATAGCACTCCAGAGAAACTTATCTGTTACATAAACAAACAAAAACAACCTGACAATTCAGAAGCCCCAGCGTACAGAGTGCATAGGATAGCCTCTTGCACAGATAGATAGTAGAACTCCCAATATAGGCAGATGATCAGAAAATAAAATGTCAAAACTGCAGATTTTTTCAATCCCACTACACAAACATCCAAGTTAGTACCTAAAATATATACTCACCCAGGATGGAGCAACTTTGAGATTAACTTCAATTCAATCTCATTCTTTGAGAACGTGTGGTAGGTAGCAGCATGTAGGTACTGTTGCTATATATCTGTCTAATGAGAAGTTGTATTCTCTTATTCTTATCCCTTGCAATCTATCTTATATTTTCTAGACTGAATAGAACCACAAATGAAGAAAAAAAACTAATAAGTCATTTACAGAAGCCATAGGATTATAAGATTGTTTGTAGTTTTGTTCTTAAGTATCCATGGCTTATAAGACTTTGAAATTCAAATAAAAAAGACCTAATAGAAGATATTCAAACTCAAATCTGCAATACCCATGGAATGATTTGCATCCTAAGTGTCTTAAAATTCAGTTTGCATTCATAGAAATTACATATAAATATTTTGTTTTAACTTCTCAGTCACTTAGACAAAGAAAAATGCCTAACAGTTATGCCATTAAAACAAAAACTAATATTTACTCAACATAAACACAGCTTACTGATATTAATATCTGATAAAAATATTTTTGTGTATTTGAATACTTGAAAACCATGATGGTGTACTTCAGACATCCTCACTACATGCCAAAAGTATTGGTGGGAATGCAAACTAGTACAGCTACTATGGAAAACAGTGTGGAGATTTCTTAAAAAACTGGAAATAGAACTGCCATATGACCCAGCAATCCCACTTCTGGGCATACACACTGAGGAAACCAGATCTGAAAGAGACACGTGCACCCCAATGTTCATCGCGGCACTGTTTATAATAGCCAGGACATGGAAGCAACCTAGATGCCCATCAGCAGATGAATGGATAAGGAAACTGTGGTACATACACACCATGGAATACTACTCAGCCATTAAAAAGAATTCATTTGAACTAGTCCTAATGAGATGGATGAAGCTGGAGCCCCTTATACAGAGTGAAGTAAGCCAGAAAGATAAAGAACATTACAGCATACTAACACATATATATGGAATTTAGAAAGATGGTAACGATAACCCTATATGCAAAACAGAAAAAGAGACACAGAAATACAGAACAGAGTTTTGAACTCTGTGGGAGAATGTGAGGGTGGGATATTTCAAAAGAACAGCATGTATACTATCTATGGTGAAACAGATCACCAGCCCAGGTGGGATGCATGAGACAAGTGCTCGGGCCTGGTGCACTGGGAAGACCCAGAGGAATCGGGTGGAGAGGGAGGTGGGAGGGGGGATCGGGATGGGGAATACGTGTAACTCTATGGCTGATTCATATCAATGTATGACAAAACCCACTGAAATGTTGTGAAGTAATTAGCCTCCAACTAATAAAAAAAAAAAAAAAAAGGCAAAAAAAAAAAAATAATAATGCAATGCTGCTGCTGCTAAGTCGCTTCAGTCATGTCTGACTCTGTACGACCCCATAGACGGCAGCCCACCAGGCTCCCCCGTCCGTGGGATTCTCCAGGCAAGAACACTGGAGTGGGTTTCCATTTCCTTCTCCAATGCATGAAAGTGAAAAGTGAAAGTGAAGTCACTCAGTCGTTTTCAATTCCTAGTGACCCCATGGACTGCAGCCTACCAGGCTCCTCTGTCCATGGGATTTTTCCAGGCAAGAGTACTGGAGTGGGGTGCCATTGCCTTCTCCAATTGTAATGCATTACAAAACTGCTTTTTCTGTTGTTTGATTTGAGTTCAAAAGATAATGTCCAGAAGCACAGATTATTATTTCAAGTATAAAACAATAAGATATCAAAATCCTTGAATCAAACTCTCTTGGGTTGAAAGAGCATTTAATTTGAAGAGATTATTGTTACCTATGCTGAAATTAAGTGTACACATTCCATGTAAAGATGTCCTAAAGTAATAAACTTTGCAGTGGCCAAATGAACATATATGTGATAGATTGACATATAGGTTGCCAAATTATGTTGCCTAAAATAGATGATTGGATAACTTGCATAACTATGAGCTGATCATTTTTTTTTTAATATATATTTTTGTCTTGCTCATAGCCAAAATTTGTTTGAGTATTGAGTGGCAGACGGCTTTAATTTAAGCTCTATAGCAAGTCCTTGCAGTGGGAAATAATTCTATGTAGTTTATTAGGGACAGAAGAGGAGGCAAACATACACAGAAGAACTACACAAAAAAGATCTTAATGACTCAAACAGCCAAGATGGTGTGATCACTTACCTAGAGCCAGACATTCTGGAGTGTTAAGTCAGTGGGCCTTGGAAAACATCACTACGGACAGAGCTAGTGGAGGTGATAGAATTCCAGCTGAGTTATTTCAAATCCTAAAAACTGATGCTATTAAAATGCTGCACTCAGTATGCCAGCAACTTTGGACAACTCAGCAGTGGACACAGGACTGGAAAAGGTAAGCTTTCATTCCAATCCCAAAGAAAGGCAATGCCAAAGAGTGTTCAAACTACCACACAATTGCACTCATTTCACATGCTATCAAGGTAATGCTCAAAATCCTACAAACTGTGTTACAACAGTATATGAACTGAGAATTTCTGGATGTACAAGCTGGATTTAGAAAAGGCAGAGGAATCAGAAATCAAATGTCAATATCTGTTGGATCATTGAAAAAGCAAGATGTTCTGGAAAAATATCTACTTCTGCTTTTTTGACTATGCCAAAGCCTTTGACTGTGTGGATCAAAACAAACTGTGGAAAATTCTTAAAGAGGTGGGAATACCAGGCCACCTGACATCCCTGTAGAGAAATCTGTATGCAGTTCAAGAAGTAACAGTTAGAACTATTAGAACCAGAACAAAAAACTGGTTCCAAATCTGGAAAGGAGTACGTCAAGGTTGCATATTGTCACCCTGATTATTTAACTTATATGCAGAGTACATAATGAGAAATACTGTGCTGGATGAAGCACAAGCTGGAACCAAGATTGCCAGGAGTAATTCAGAAGACATCACCCTTATGGCAGAAAGTGAAGAAGAACTAAAGAGCCTTTTGATGAAATTGAAAGAGGACAGTGAAAAAATTGGCTTAAAACTCAGCATTCAGAAAACTAAGATCATGGCAACCTGTCCCATCACTTCATCTCAAATAGATGGGGAAACAGTGGAAACCATGACAGACTTTATTTCTTTGGGCTCCAAAATCACTGTAGATGGTGAGTTCAGCCATGAAATTAAAAGACACTTGCTCCTTGGAAGAAAAGTAATGACCAAACTAGACAGCATATTAAAAAGTGGAGACATCACTTTACCAACAAAGGTCTGTCTAGTGAAAGCTATGTTTTTTCCAGTAGTCATGTATGGATATGAGAGTTGGACTATAAAGAAACCTGAGTGCTGAAGAAATGATGCTTTTGACCTGTGGTGTCAGAGAAGACTCCTGAGAGTCCCTTGAACTGCATAGAGATCAAACCAGTCAATCCTAAAGGAAATCTGTCCTGAATGTTCATTGGAAGGACTGATGCTGAAGCTGAAACTCCAATACTTTGGCACATGATATGAAGAGCTGACTCATTGGAAAAGACCGTGATGCTGGGAAATATTGAAGGTGGGAGGAGAAGCGGACAACAGAGGATGAGATGGTTGGATGTCATCACTGACTCGATGGACATGAGTTTGAGTAAGCTCTAGGATTTGGTGATGGACAGACAGGGAAGCCTAGTGTGCTGCAGTCCCTGGGGTCACAAAAAGTCTGACACAACTGAGCAAATGAACTGAACTTACTTGTCTCTTGAGAAACCTGCATGCAGGTCAAGAAGCATCAGTTAGAACTGGACATTGAACAATAGACTGGTTCAAAATTGGGAAAGGAATATGTCAAGGCTGTATATTGTCAACTTGCTTAAATAGCTTCTGTGCAGAGCACATCATGTGAAACGCTGGCAGGATGAATCACAAGCTGGAATCAAGATTGCCAGGAGAAATATCAATAACCTCTGATATGCAGATGATACCACCCTTATGGAAGAAAGTGAAGAGAAATTAAAGAGCCTTTTTTGAGGGTGAAAGAGGAGAATGAGAAAGCCAGCTTAAGACTCAGCATTCAAAAACATATATACCTATGGCTGATTCATGTTGATATTTGGCAGAAACCAACAAAACTCTGTAAAGCAATTATACTTCATTTAAAAAAGATAAATTAGAAAAAAAAATACTAAGATGCTGGCATCTGACCCCATCACTTCTTGGCAAACAGATGGAGAAACAATGGAAACAGTAACAGACTTTATTTTCTTGGGCTCCAAAATCACTGTGGATGGTGGCTGCAGCAATGTAATTAAAAACACTTGCTCCTTTTAAGAAAAGCTATGACCAAACTAGACAGCATATTAAAAAGCAGAGACATTACTTTGCCAACTGAGGCTCATATAGTCAAACCTGTGGTTTTTCCAGGAGTCATGCATGGATGTGAGAGTTGAATCATAAAGAAGGCTGAGCACCAAAGAATTGATATTTTCGAACTGTGGTGTTGAAGAAGACTCTTGAAAGTCTTGAACTGCATGGAGATAAATCAATCCTAAAGGAAATCAACATGGAATATTCATTGTAAAGACTGATGCTGAAGCTGAGCTTCAATACTTTGGTCACTCAATGCAAGCCAACTTATTGGGAAAGACTGATGCAGGGAAAGATTGAAAGTAGGAGAGGAAGGGGATGATAGAGTACAAGAAGCTTGGATGGTATCACAAACTCCATGGACAAGAGTTTGAACAAGCTCCGGGAGATGGTGAATGACAGGGAAGCCTGGTGTGCTACAGGTCGTGGGGTCACAAAGAGTCAGACAGGACTGAGAGGCTGAACAACAACCATATTGAAAATAAGTGAGGGCACTTTATCCTTCAATTCAAGGAGTTTAAACACCTGTACGTGGATGCAGAAATATCCAAAGTCACGATTTTTCCTCAGCAAACAAATTCTTGTTCGTCCAAATGATGGATATATAAGAATAGTAGATTTAATGCAATTTAAGTAAATGAGGGGCTTTCCTGGTGGCTCAGTGGTAAAGAATATGCCTGCAATGCAGGAGACCCAGGTTCGATCCTTGGGTCTGGAAAATCCACTGCAGAAGGGCATAGCGATGCTCTCTAGTACTCTTGCCTGGAGTATCCCATGGACAGAGGAGCCTGGCAGGCTCCAGTCCATAGGGTCACACGTAGTCAGACATGACTGAAGTGAAAGCAGTAGCAGCATCAGTAAATTAGAATATTGACATTTTCGGTTCTGTCCTCAATCCCACTGGACTTTCCTAGAGAAAAAATGGAAAAATGGTGTTTTTTGTTGTCATAACTTTCTTACTGATCCTTGAGCAGATGTTTCCCTAACTTTTCTAACAGTAAGTCCTTGAACTCTGAAGTATGTTTAGTACTCAAAAGCATAATCAGTGCTTTTCTTGTGGCTAGAATGCATGCACGACATTGTTTATTAATTAGTAAACTCTAAAGTCATAAAATTTCTGAAGTATGCATTATCCTTGTTTTATAAAATGTGTTTGCTGCAATTTTCAGGTGACAATCAAGATTTTCCTCCAGATGAGAGGGAGAGAAAAAGAGAGAGAGAGAGGAAAGAAAGTGACAGAGAGAGAGAGGAGATCAGAGTGCCAGTAAAGGTGGTGCATGTTAGATTAAGGAGTAACTTATGGCAGCAAAAGTCTAAACTGCAGTAAAAATCAATTTATTTTGGTAATTGTTTGTTTAAAAGATATGTAAACCTACTGAATTTAATAAAATGGTGTAAACCAAAATTACCTTAGCTCTCTTGCCTTAAAAAAAAAAAAAAAGAAACAACTCTAAGAATTTATTGGTATAAGCAATAAATTCTAAATCATTTGCATAATTAATCTGTTCTCAAGGAGATAGAGCATAACTACTTGTTCCTTACGTGTGGCTGTGCATTAGGTCTTTCTTCCAGAGAGAGGAAGAGTTCTTTATCTTTCAGAAACCTGACAAACACTACTTCTCCCAAGTAATCAAAATTGACATCAACAGTGATGTCATGTTGATAATTTGCAGCCTTGATACATTGTGATGAGCCCCAAAGTCCATTATTTCAGTGTAATCATAATTAAACAAATCCCAATTGAGGGACTGTCTACAAAATACTTAAATAGTACTTCAAAACTGTCAAAGTCATTAAAAATAAGGAAAGTCTAAGAAAATATCACCTCCAATGTTCTTGCCTGGAAAATCCCATGGACAGAGAAGTCTAGCAGGCTGTAGTCTATAGGGTTGAGAAAGAGTAAGACACAATTTAAGACACTAAACAAAAAAAGAAGTTGTCACAGCCAAGGGTTTCCTAAGGAAATATAATGACTAAATGAAATACAGTATTCTACATGGGATCCTGGAACAGAAAAAATGATAATAGGTTAAAATAAATGCTAAGCATATGTGAGGAAAGAATGAACTTTATTTAATAACAATATAACAGTGCTGTTTCATTAATAAATATATGGATCATATAATGTTAACTAGACAAAGCTTCTGCTGCTGTGTTATATGAAAAATGTCTGTTCTACCTTTGCAAATTATATGTAATTCTAAAGTATTTTAGGAAAAAGTTATTTTTTAATCCTCTATAAATTTCTAAACTATCAATTTTTTACTTTGTTTTATCCTAATGTAGCAATGATATTACTTTTCTTTCTTTTCATTGAAGAAAGGTGGAGATAGAAGACAGGCTATTTTAATTTACTTTATGTATTTTATAGGCAGTTCCTGCACTTACAAGGTAAAATGTATTATTTTTTTCAAAATAACTGATTTAATAGATGAAATATGGTTGTACAGCACAGTTGTTAGAATACAGTTTGTCTATTAAAAATATAAACAACATAGATTCATATTCTTCTATAACAGTCACAATTTTCTTCCCATTATATTTTACATATCTTCACTCCAATATAGTGTAAATTTAACTACATTCCCTTTTAGGAAATCAGAGTTTAAGTCTACCTATATGTGTTTGGATTAGTCAGTAACTTTAGCATTTATTTAATGTGAGGTAAAGGTAGCACACATTGGAGGTACCCTATTTAAAACTCAGTACCTTCTTACTCCACCACTCAACTCAACAGAGAGGGATTCTATTGACACAATTTGTGTAGGGTCAAAATCAATGACTGGGGTTTTACCTCACTGGTAATTGTTGGTTAAATATTGCTGATCATTTTATGGTCATGTCATAAAATTTTTTCCAAGGCAATATAAAGAAGGGCTTTGGGGAACTTTTAGTAAAGATATCTTCACTGACACAAATAACTATACATGAAGGGATACTTTCTCTTCTGATGGGTTTTTCTTGTCTGAATTTGAAGCTTGAAACTATGGCAACCATGAGAGAAACAGCAAGGCTCTTGAGAAGATGGCAGTTTCCTGATGACGTGTTGAGCCTATCAATTAATCAGCTCTCACACTTTGGACTTGTCAAGAAGGACGATAAATGTTTCCTTATTATTTAAGAAAAAATTTCTCATGGTTTTCTATTACTATAGTTATTGGTTTCTTAATTATCTAAAATTTCAACTGCCTGACAGATATTTTAAGCTGATCTTCAGTGGCACCTAAAGTAAGATCATATAGGCTTTACCTATCAGTAAGTGTTAAAACCCTTTGTGAACATTAATGCCTTGAAAGTTGACTTAGTGGATGTAAAGAATTGCTTTTTTTCCCCCCATTAATGCTAGTTGTATTTTTTTAGGTTCACTTTTAAGTCAAATACTTAGCAGACTTTTGCCTTTCTACCACCAATCTGCCAAAGAAATAGCCAGGTTATAGATACAAAGTAGATCATGCATGAGATAACTCAAATTGTGTTTATTCAAGCTCAACACTATATTCTATTTATGCCTTCTGGCTTTTACAAATGGATCCTTTCATTGGATATATTCCAAGTTGAAAAAAAACAATATTTTTTGACTCTTTGAAACAAATGCTTACATCCTCCAAATTTACATCCAAAGTTATCACTAAGTAACTTTTAAAAATTAGTCTATAGATAACGTGTGAAAATTTAGTTTCTCTCTCTCTCTTTTTTAACAAGAAAGAATGGTGAGATGCCCTGCTAATATTTTACCTAAATTATTATAAAGTACAATGTTAGAGCCAGCATTTGAATTTGGATTGAACAATTATTTTTTCTTGTATACCCTATAACTTATTTCACTGTATAGTATCTATGAAACACTTTGATTTGGAAAGGTAAATATACTAACATGAACACACACACACATACACCATTTTATATGTTAGGCTTACACTTATAAGATTTTTGATACAGTACTTTGGTCAAGTATTTTATATGTGTGTATAATATAGTATATGAAGTGTATATGTATATGTGTATTTAAAGTGTATAGTGTACATGAAGTTTCCATGATCATAATATGATCCATATATTGAAAGCTTAAGAAAAAAAGAAAAAAATATATAACCATAATTTCTCTAAATTATAATATCCTATCTTTGTGATTTTGTTAGTAAAGTTTGAATTAAAACCATCAGAAAGTATTTACAGTTACTAGTCAACTCAAATTGTCTTGGTTAACATTTGAGCATTCTTTTTTAGTTTTATTAATGAATAATTAACATTCAATGTATGTAACACATACATAAGGTGTATAATGTGATACTTTAACATATGCATACATATAGAAGGGCTTCCCTAGTAGCTCAGATGGTAAAGTATCTGCCTGCAATGCAGGAGACACAGTTTCGATCCCTGGGTCAGGAAGATCCCCTGGACAAGGAAATAGCAACCCATTCCAGTATTCTTGCTTGGAAAATTTCATGTATAGAGCAGCCTGGTGGGCTACAGTCCATGGGATCACCAAGAGTCAGACACGACTAAGTGGGTAACACTCAAACATGTAAAATCATTACCACAATCAGGATAATGAGTATATCTGTCACCTCTTTTTATGGTCCATTTTGCTTCATCTCCTCATCCCTCACCCATGCTCCGGTACTAATGATCTTATTTGTGTCACTCGTAACTGATAAGTTTAGATGTTTAAGAATTTTAATTAAACTGGATCATAAAGTTTTCTTTGTCTGATTTTATACATTCAGCATAATTTTGCACTAAGCATAATTAACCATGATGTTGCACATATCAATAGTTCTAATTTATTACTGAACAGTAGTCCAGTAAATGAATAGATTTCAATTTGTTCATCTATTCACTTCTTGTTGAACATCTAGATTGTTTTCAGGGTTTGGACGTTACGAGATAAATCTACTATAAGCATTCATGCAAAAGGATTTATATAAACATATTCTTTTATTTATCCTGGGTAAATAGTTAAGAGTGGGATGGCTAAGTCATTTAAAAAGTAAAATTGTATAAAACTATTTTCCAAAATGGTTATACCATTTCGCATTCCCATCAGCAGTTGTAATGCATGAGTAGTGGTATTTCATTGTGCTTTTCATCTTGCATTCTCTTAAATACTAATTATGTTGAGCATTTTAGAGTCATGTATCTTCTTTTATGGAATGTCTACTTTTATCACTTACCCATTTTTATAAGCTTTTTTATATAAGCTTTATATAATAAACTTTTTTATATAAGCTTTATATAATAAGCTTTTTTATTATTATTGAGCTTGAGAGTTCTTTATGTATTCTAGACACAAGTACTTTATCAAATATGTGATTTTGCAAACAGTTTTTCCTAGTTCATGGTTCATCTTTTGTTCCATTATTACTGTCACTGTAGTGATTTTTAACATTTTTTCCTGTAGATTATGCCTTTTGACATTTTGTCTAAGAAATAATCAATTAACTTAAAGTCATATAGATTTCTCCTATGTTTTCTTAGAGAAGATTTGCAATTTTAGGTTTTAAATTTATGACTATGGTTCATTTTGAGTAAATTTTATTTATTGTGTAGATTAAAATACAAGTTTTAGTACATGGATATCTGCTTGTACTGATTTTTCAATTGAACTGTTTTTGTGCCTTTGCAAAACTTTATATATGGTTGGTTGTATTTTTAAAATCCATTCCTCTCTATTGATCTAGTTGTCTATATTTAGACCAATAACCATCAATTTTAATTACTATAGTTACATAAAATGTCTTAAGATCTATAGTGTCATTATTCCTACTTTGTTCTTTTTCAAAGAACATTCTTGATTGTTGCATTTATGTATGAATTTTAGAATCAGTTTTGCAATTTCTACAAAATGTTTGATAGGGTTTTGAATATAGTCATAATAAATCTATAGATTAATTTGGGGTCAGTTGCAATCCTGATAATATTGCATCTTCCAGCCTGTGGACACAGTATATCTCAAACTTTACCCACCACCTCAACTATTCTCATTAGAAAGCTGTATTGGGATATCTTCAAGACTAACAGTCCAGGTTTGATGATTCATGAGAGGATGGCTAACAGGACAAAAAGATTCAGAGCATAATGAGGAGAGGGAAACAGTGTACAGGGCATAGTCTTGGGGAAACCAGAAGTAAACTTCCAAGGTTGGCATTTCAAATGGAATAGCACAGGGTACACTTAATTTCCTCTGCAATGAGTTGTGACAGAGTCTGTGAGTTGTTGTCAACAAGGGAGAGTTTTTATTGAGGCAGCCCTTGCTTAGTATATGCCAAAATTCAAGACTCCCAGAAGGAAAGCAGTTGTTAAGCATAAGCCATAATGTTTACACGAACAGTTTAGGCACAGTGAGCCATATATATTACTGAATAGTGGGAATCCTCTTGAAATCTATGTTTTCAGATACCAACCAAGGTCAAATCTTGCAAGCATGCCTTTTCAAGGAGAGCAGTTTAGACCTGCTGTTAGTTTGTTAATTCTTTCTGCACATATGCTACTGAGAACAATAATCAATTAAAATTAAAGTCACTCTCCTAATGTTCTGAAGTCACAGTAAAAATAGAATCTATAAAGATCATACCATCTGATCTTTTTAAATTGATCTTCACATGATCAATGTTAAAAAAAAAAAAATACAAGCATCTTCTTGATAATCTTATTGAAAAAATTTAGATACAGTTCCTCCAAAGATATTAAATCATGACAAAATTTTACACACATACGTACATATGTATATATAATTGTGCTTATAATCAATTGCAAATAATAACAAATCTTATTATACACATTTTATCTCCCCTATATTTTATATTTTTACTGATATAAGTGTATAGGTACATATTTCATAAAGCATCTAAAAGCAGCATAAAATATGTTTCTATAATTTTTAAAATCTTTTATTTTGATGTTTACTAATATTTCATAAGCTTTAACATATATGTGTATAATTACACTAATATAATTAGTCTTAAAATCATTTAGTCTGGTTGTTTGACAATATTATTGAATGACAATGTTATTGATAATGTGAAATATAAACACCTCAAATAATTTTATTGCTATTGACAAATGTCTCCTCTGTCAAATTGATCATGGTATTAAATGTTCTACTAGTTGATTCTGTCTGAAGAGGGTCCTTGTGCATTTATTAAAATATTGGAAGTTTGACTGTTTATAACTTTTATTTTGATAGTGTCCCTCATTTATACCAAGCTAAAATTTGGAGGCTAATTTAATTAGAAATTAATATGCAATAAAATGATTTTAATTTCCTTTGAATTTATATCCAAAGGTAAATAGAATTTACCTCTCTCTTTTCTTCATCAAATCCCTTGCTATACTGGGAAGCAGGCTTTAGATTTCTTTGCTCTCATTCTTTCAGTGAGACTCATAAATAAAACATAATGCTCTTCATCTATTAAACATGTTAAGTTATAGGTGAAATGTCATGTTTTAAACTGAAATTGTCCCTCACCAACATATGACTTGTTAATTATAAAGGGAAGTGTTTCTGTAGAAATTTAAGTTTCTTTAAAATAAAGGTATCTGGCAGACACTGTTTTAAACAAGATACCAAACTTAACACCAGCAAGAGTGGGATATACTGCCATTATCACTCACTCTGTATACATGGAGTGAAAAACATCACTTGTATTTTCTCCCTACCAAAAGGTATTGGCTAAATCTAATCATGGGGAAAAATATGACTAATTCACATGAAGAGATTCTACAAAACGTCTGGTCTGAACTCCCCTAATATAAATGTCATGAATGAAAAAATGGCTGGCAAACTGTTCCAGATTAAAGAAGACTAAAGAGATGTAGCAAGTAAATAATGTATGAGACTTCATTGTGTGTGTGTGTGTGTGTGTGTGTGTGCGCGCGCGCACGTGCGCACTTAGTCGTATCTGACTCTTTGCAACCCCCTGGACTGTAGCCCACAGGTTCCTCTGTCCATGGGATTTTCCAGGCAAGAATACTGGAGCTGGTTGACATTTCCTACTCCAGGTGATCTTCCCAACCCAGGAATTGAACCTGCATCTCCTGCTCTCCTGCATTGGCAGGATGATTCTTTATCACTGCACCAACTGGGAAGCCCTTGATTAGATGCTGAATTTAAAACTAAAATCAGTAAAGCATCTTATTTGAACATTTGGGGAAATTTGCATTAGGGCAAATACTATTGTATCAATTCTTGAGTGTAAAAAATCAAATTCGTGAGTGGCTATCTTGGAGAATGCTGTTGTTTTTTTAAAGAGAGACACACTGAAGTATTCAGAACGAAATACATTTTTATTAGAAGTACTATAAAATAATTCATCAACTATAGCATAAACACACAAACATATACATAAATATAGCAAAATGTTAACTCTTTGTGACTGTGTTTTCCTTAGTGAAGTTAAGGAAAAGGCACTTAAGTGCTTATTGTACTATTCTTGTAAAATATTGAAATTTTTAAAAATTCAGAATAAATTTTTTGATGTGGGAAAAAAGTAAAGGCATTCTGTTTATAAAAAGTTTTCTTAATAAATATTCTGTCCTTAAAAGATGAATTTTTGAAAGTAGACAACTTCTCTTAGAATGTAATAAAAATAAATATTAATGATGAAATAAAGATACATCTAAGAAAAAAAAATGACAGTATCATCACAAAGTTAAAAAGTATATTCCAGCTGGCAAGAATATCCTTCTAAATTTTAACTAGATAACAGTATAGTAATAATAAAGATTAATCAATTATTTTCCCTATGGTTTTACACTTGAGGTCCAATTTAGACATTTGAGATAGCTTTCAACTCAAGTATAAGCTTTAATTTATTTTTGGAGTATTATTAGTTTATATATTGCATATTGTTGTTTGAAGCTAATAATTCTGGGTGTGGATTCGGAGCTCAGGCTTCTTGCTTCCCATGTAGCATCCATCCACTGGGCTTTTCATGTAGGCCTTAGTTAGCTTGTGGGCTTCCCAGGTAGCACAGATGTAAGGAATCTACTTGTCAAGGCCGGAGATACAAGAAATGTGGGTTGGATTCCTAGGTTGAGAAGATCCCTTGAAGAAAGAAATGGCACCCCACTCCAACATTCTAGCCTGGAAAATTCTAGCCATGGGCAGAGGAGCCTGGCTGCCTTCAGTTCGTGGGGTCACAAAGAGTTGGATACAACTGAGTGACTGAGCATGAAGCACAGTTAGCAGGTAGAAAAGAAAGAGTAAGGGTGAGGCACAGTCACATCATAAACGTTGGTGTGGTAGCAACACACATCCACTGACGTGGGTCATGATGTTAGCATGTGACTTGACCCCGTGTTCAGGAAAAATAAGTGGAGATATTTCTAGTGAAGGGTGGTCATGTGTGTCACAGAAGCTAAGATGAAATAAATCATTTCTGAGATTGCATGACTTGGAAAACCTCACCCAATAGGAATAGAAAATCTGAATGGAATGAAACTACAAAAAATGTGCTGAATTGTTACATGAAAGAAAACCTAAATAATTGAGCCTAGATGTTTACACAGATGAGATTTCTAAACATTCCAGAAATAGCTCCATTATTTAACAAGTTATACCAGTGGTTAGAAAAGAAGGAAAAGAAAAGAAACACTGAAGAGCTCAATTTTGAGGTTAACTGACCAGAAAGAAAGGAAAATTCCTCCCCTGGTGGCTCAGATGGCAAAGAATCTGCCTGCAAAGAACCTCTGCAGAAGACCCAGGTTTCTTCCCTGGGTTGGGAAGATCCGCTGGAGAAGGGAATGGCTATCCACTCCAGTATTCTTGCCTGGAGAATCCCATGGACAGAGGAGCCTGAAGAGCTATATATAGTTTATGGGGTCGCAAAGAGTCGAACATGACTGAGTGATTAACACACAACACTGACCATATGAAAAGAAATATTATAGGAAATTATAATCATAGACACAGTGAGCTAAATATAATATTAGCAATGTACAACATGTATGGTTATAAATATATATACAGATGTTAATTAAATACACAGAAATATTCCATATTCATATAAACAGTGTATATATTGTCAGAAACTTAGTGCATCTTTGCTCTCCTAAGCTTATAGACGTGTGTGAGTGCATGCATGCTAAGTTGCCTCAGTCGTGTCCAACACTTTGCCACTCCATGGACGATAGCCCACCAGGCCTCTGTCCATGAGATTCTCCAGGCAAGATTACTAGAGTGGGTTGCCATTTCCTCCTCCAGGGTATCTTCCTGACCCAGGGATTGAACCCTCCTCTTTGTGTCTCCTGCATTGGCAGGGCAGTTCTTCACCACTAGAACCACCTAGAAAGACATGTGTTGTAAAATATTTCTCTCTCTTTTTTTGATTACTTATTTCACAACAGAAAGAACAACCATAATTCCTGTTCAATAGGATACAGGTATCTCAGAGGAAGCTGTGTTTGTGTTTGTATGACTTTGAATATCACACAAACTAAGAAATGCAAGATGCCAAAAACAATTACTGGCCTTTTATGAATTATATTTCATTTGGATTATCAATTTAGGTTCAATCATTTCTAGAAGGTTTGCCTAATGTTTGGAATAATAGACTGGTACATATTATTTCATGCTTTAAACATGTTTCATAATTCTTTTAATGTTTAGGTTGCTTGGAATTAAAGGAAGAAACCATTGAAAACCTTCTTGCAGCAGCTTGCCTTCTTCAGCTTCCTCAAGTAGTGGAAGTGTGTTGCCATTTCCTCATGAAGCTCTTGCATCCATCAAACTGTTTAGGAATCCGAGCATTTGCAGATGCTCAAGGATGCATTGAATTAATGAAGGTGGCCCACAGCTACACGATGGTAAGGAAATGTAATTTTTTAATAATAGCGACATAGCTGTATTGTCAGAGGTTAAAATAATTATAGTCATTGCAATCAAAATTAAAACTTAAAATTAGTTTTGAATCACTGGCACATTTTTATCATGAGACACAATGTACTGTATAGTATTTAAGAACTTCAAAGTAGAAAAGACATCACATAATGGTCTGTATTATGACTCCATTTACACTTTATAGACGATATAGATATAGATATTGACTACTTTTGATTTTAAATGATTCTTAAAATAATTTTTTCCTTAATTTCTCCTTGGGACATCTATCTTTTACATCTCCTTCCACAACTGCCTTTTCTCCTCTTTTCTTTCTAGTTAAGAGCTAGCAGCTTATGCCACAAAAATTTTTCTTTTGCATTTTTCAAACAACCTCCCTACCATGGACTCCGGTTTGTGCATGCTAAGTTGCTTCAGTCATATCTGACTCTTTGCGACTCTATGGACTGTAGCCCGTCAGGCTTCTCTGTCCATGGGGTTTCTCCAGGCAAGAATACTGGAGTGGGTTGCCGTGCCCTCCTCCAGGAGATCTTCCCGACCTAGGGACTGAAGCTGCGTCTCTTAAGTCTCCTGCACTGGCAGGCATGTTCTTTACCACTAGCACCACCTGGAAAGCCCATGGACTGAGGTATATTAACCAACATTCAGTGCTGAAATCCTACCCCAAACGTGATGGTGTTTGGAGATGGAGGCTTTAGAGGTGAGGTCATCATAGCAGGCCCCTCAGGATGTCCTTATGAGAAGAGACACAAGAGAATTTGCTTCCCTTCTCTCTCTTTCATGTGAGGACACAGTGAGAAGATAGCCATCTGACAGCTCAGAAGAGAGTCCTTAGGGAACCCAGTAAGACTATATTTTAAATATTGGACTTCTCAGCCTTCAAAACAATAAGAAGTAAATTCCTGTTGTCTAAGCCACCTAGTCTGTGGTATTTTGTTATGGCAGCCTGAGCTATCTAGTACACTTTTTATCATAGCATGATACGTTAGGTATGCATTTGTCTGTATGATTTATGGAGGAAAAAAAAGGATCGTGATAGTATATTTTAAAGTATTTATTGGGATAGTGAATATTGGATTTCAGAATTCCTGGGAACTTTTATACTAAAAGGGAAAATATTTAGGTACGTAAATCAAATGTTGCTTTTTTTTTTTTTTGGTAAATTTGTCTTTCTGTGCCATTTTTCATAAAAGGTTTAAATTGATTATCAGTCAGTAAATAGTCTTGTAATACTATAAGCCTATTTCATATTTTTCTCTTTGATTTCTTGCTGTATGTATAGACATATTATATATGTAAATGTTTTAACAGAAGGATTAAAAGTCATCTAAAGTGTACACTTTAAATGGGTGGACTTTGTAGTATGTTCTTTAAATGTTATTTTCATTCTAGAATTGAATAATCAGTTAGAAAATTTTCATACTGATAATTTTATATCTTAGAAGCAATCATTCTAAAAGTGCTTAATACAGTACCTAGAATATAGCAAGCACTGTATAAAATGCTAACGATTTTTGCTGTTGTTACTATTAATATTATTAATGATTTTATTTTTATTATTGGAACAACCAACTCTAAAGCATAGACCTTTCTCTTTGCAACTAAAGGGAATAATTTATATGATAAATCTCATTAAGCCTTATAGTTGCTATTTATTTAGAAACTTTTATTTTGAGATTTAGCACCTTTTCAATTACTAATGACAGACATTTGAGTCTCCTCATTGTTATTCTTAGACAGACTCTCAATATTATTTTAATTTTCTTCTTTAATCCTTTAAGCAGATTAGCAAATTAAATAAAATGTAGAAATAAGGGAAGGAGATGCATGCTTTGTACGTCTATTGTCAAATTCTTTTTTTGAAATATTCCATGACAGGGCACAGTACTACTATTCAAATTATATGAACCATATAAAATTAATGTAAACAAATACTTCATCAACCAAAATATCAAAACCCAACTGCTGTCATTTAATTATGCACATCTCATTACACTTCGGAGTTCCTGGCTTAGCTAAGCCAAAGAACAATATGCCTACATATCCATTGGGATAATGGTCCCTTCTGGTCTGGTTTGAAATTATTAATTTAATAATAAAAATGTTTTCCTTGCAGCTGCTTGAACTGATCTGGGATTTATCACACAATAGTATCAATATAGTTTTTAAACACATTAAAAAATATTCTCTATAGTAAACTATATATGTAAAACAGAAATATAGGGACGTCCTGGCTAAGACACTCAACATTCTAAACAACTCTATCTTAACTTATTTTTGAGACTATGGATTGATCATGTGTTGTGTTATGCATGTAAAAATTAAAATGATTTCAAATTCTGTTGGAAACATGAAACTCCAGTGCTCTCCAGATGCTCATGGTTTACTCTTTTACTGGAAAACATTTTCTGACCAGTTGTCTTCCTAGAGTATAATTTTCTCTTAGTTCTAATGCTTTAAAATGAGTGCATCTGATATTATAATTTTTACCATATATTAGCCTCTGATCCATGTTTAATTTTGCATATCTCCTCATTTAATCTATTTAATCTGTGCTTCAAGAACAAATTTATTAAGCTTTTTTTTTTCTTCTTTTTAACTCCTTCAGTAGCAAAACATTTCAGGGTTTCTACTGAGTAAACTCTGTTACTGAATTAATATATTTATTGGCTCTAAATATGCCTTCATTGCTTAGTTTACACATGGCATTCTTTAATTTTTAATTTCCTTGCCAAGATATTTTAGCTATGAACTTGATTTTACAACATTCAGATCTTAACTTGTTGTCTGTATGCCTTTGCTTTTTATATGTTTTGCTGTTTTCTTTGGAAATTTCACTTATTTAAATTCAGCTATTGATTTTGTGTGATTCCAAAATCTTTCAGGGAAACTTACCCTGCTTGGCAGTGGTTCATGTGTGAAATATTGGAAAATTTTGATTGCGAGCTCAATATTAGAAGTGTGAAATAAATTCTGAAACATTAATTTACATTTTGGGTGCATGAATATACAGATACCAACAAGAAAATTGAAGGAAATAGTTTCTCTTACTCTATTAGAGTTCATTATGAAACCTGTTTTTAATTCTGGACATCTCATTTTAAAAATATTAGAGAGCAACAAACAGAAGTTGATAAGAATTATAAGAATAGCAAATATTTAATAGTCCTGAAATATGAAGAAAAGTTGAAAAGATTTGATCTCTATGACTGAATAATATCAGAACATGGAAATAGATATCTTTGTGTATTTGATAGAATGAATTTTTGTTTGAAAAAACACCATTTGTGTTTTCTCATCCTGTTTTTAATTTTAGTAGTATAAACTTCTTTTCAATTTAAATATCATAGGAAAGAATAATTTTGGAGTTGAAGTGCTTTGTGTGATGATAGATGAAGTGTCTGGAGTCTCCTTCCGTCTTCCGATTTTTCTTTCTCTGCTCGCTTGTGTATTTCTACTAATCACCAATATCACTTCCTACTAAGGTCAGCTCTGCCTTTAGAGGAGACTCCCGGATCTTCATTTTTAAGAAATCCTCTCTCCATATGGTTCTGGGTTAGACTTTGACAATTAAAAGCATTCATGCAAGGTATAGAAAGTGGAAATGAAGGAGAATCCATTATTTCTGCACAGGTAGATGCAGGCAGATACGTGGACAAATGGAAACTTGAAGTAACTTCTAAGTGAGCACTTGAAAGTAATTGGCTTCAGTGCTGTAGACTGAGACAGTTGATTGGAGATTTCTGGAGGTTCTTGAGGAGTTCAGTGCCTTTGTAGAGTACTTGTTAGGACAGTTCATATTGAGCAGAAGTAGAAATCATTAGCAGAAAGTTCTCTGACCTTCACTTCCACAGCTCTTTCGACAGCTATCTAGGTCTCCAAGTCCCTATCCAAAATCTATTCTACATAGAACACATGGTTTGTTTTTCTAATTCAACAATGTCTTAAACACATACCCCCAAATAGTAGATTTAAACTTCACATTTTGATAGAAGTGATTCTCCCCACCTAACTTCTGAACAACTGCCTGGGAATTTTTCCTAAAAAATGAATTAATTGCACCACTTCTCAATATGTCCATGAATTCCTTTCACTTGTTCTTTACTCATGATAGTTCTTTTATCTAGAATCCCTGGTTTCTAATTCTAAATAACCACCCTCACTTCCCAGTTTAAGTTCATCCATGCCTAAGAAATATTTTAAAATTTTTCATGGCATTCTCGGTCTTATTTAAATTCTTAGTATTCCTCTTGTTAGCACTATATGGTGTCACCATACATTTTCCTATGCAATTAATTATCCCTTATGTCTTTATGACTGATCTTCACAACTACATTGCAAATTCTTTGTGATTGAGAACAGGTCTTTCCACTGAGATTTGTTTTCCCCAACAAATCTCCATTGAGATTTTATGTACCTGCATGTGTAATATATTAACTCATTCCTATAGTTCCCATGGATATTTAGAATCACTATTCTCAGAACTCCCGAATTCAGTTATTCAGCAAGACTATCCATGTTTTTCCTCTAACTTCTAATGGCGTATCCTATTGTTATTTTCTTGTTCACACAATTCCAACCACACTGTTCCTCTTGCTATTTTTTGACTACAGCAAGCATACTATCACCAGATGACCTTTGTGTTCTTTCTTACTTCTGCTGGAAATGCTCTTCTACCAAATATTTATATTCTTTCTCTACCTTATTCAGCTTTCTGCTCAAATGTCACTTAGAAATCTCTTCTCTGAATATTCTATTAAAAGTGACATTACTTTCAAAACTCTCTTTTTCCTTAAAGAGTTTTCTATCCTTTAAAGGACTTTTATTCTAGTTTCATATTATTAATTCTTTGTTAATGGTTGTTGTTGTTCACTTCTGACATAATGTGGTATCTCCTTGATAGCATCTATTTAATTTTCTACAGCTTGGAGACCTAGATAGATGTCTCTTCATAGCATTCATTGTTGAAAGGGGAAGTTACTGTTGACTACTATGTACCAGAAGCTGTAGAAAGATACAATGGTGACCAAAATAGGCATATGTTGCCCTTGTTATTCAGTCACTAGGATGTATCCAACTCTTTGCAACCCCATGGACTGTAGTGCTCCAGGCTCCCCTGTCCTTCACTATCTTCTGGGGTTTGCTCAAATTCATATCCATTCAGTCAGTGATGCTAACTATCTCATCCTCTGCTGTCCCCTTCTCCTTTTGCCTTCAATATTTCCCAACATCAGGGTCTTTTCCAATGAAATTGTAGGATGATATAGGAGATCAAAACAGGAAAAACTTTGGCAGTACAAAATTTTGCAGGGTTAAGGAGACTTTGTTAAAGATTTGTGCTGTTATATTAAAATAAGGATATAACATTGAACATTTCTGAGCAAGCAAGAGCCAAAATTTAATTTTAGGACTGATCTTCAGATTGGCCTGAGGAGAAGGCAAGAAGAAAGACAAAGAATAAGATTAGTACTTCATAAGAGGCATATATGTATATTTACACATACTGGGTGAGTGAGAAAGAAAAAGAGAAACTGAGGTAACTCCTGACATTTTGCTTGATGGCAATGCTTATCTCTACTGGTGCTGGTGGTGCACAAGTTAAATACATAGTATATATCAGACTTTTTGTTTTTTTCTATGTTTCCCTTTACTTGCTTGGTCGCATATTAAAAAGCAGAGACATTACTTTGCCAAAAAGGTCCATAGAGTTATGATTTTTCCAGTAGTCATGTATGGATGTGAGCATTGGACCATAAAGAAGGCTGAGTGCTCTTGAAGAACTGATGCTTTTGAACTATGGTGCTGGAGAAGACTCTTGAGAGTCCCTTGGACTGCAAGGAGGTCGAGTCAATCCTAAAGGAAATCAATTCTGAATATTCAGTGGAAGGACTGGTGATTAAGCTGAAGCTCCAATATTTTGGCCACCTGATATGAAGAGCTGACTCAGAAAAGACCCTGATGCTGGGAAAGATTGAAGTCAGGAATAGAATGGGATGACAGAAGATGAATTGGTTGGATGGCATCACCACCTCAACGGACATGAGTTTGAGCAAGCTCAGGAGATGGTGAAGGCCAGGGGGAAGCCTAGTGCGCTGCAGTCCATGGTATCACAAAGAGTTGGACATGACTGAGAAATTGAACAACAATATATCAAGCATTGCTCTACAAGTTAAATGAAATTTTAAAATTTAATCTTTTAAAAAAATAAAATAAAGTAAAATTTAATCTTTTCACAACTCCTGCAAAGTATGTGTTATATCCATTCTAAAATGAAATTAAAAGATGCTTACTCCTTGGAAGGAAAGTTATGACCAACCTAGACAGCATATTAAAAAGCAGAGGCATTAATTTGTCAACAAAGGCCTGTCTAGTCAAGGCTATGGTTTTGCCAGTGGTCATGTATGGATGTGAGAGTTGGACTATAAAGAAAGCTGACGCCAAAGAATTGATGCTTTTGACTGTGGTGTTGAGAGTTCCTTGGACTGCAAGGAGATTCAACCAGTTCATCCTAAAGGAGATCAGTCCTGGGTGTTCATTGGAAGGACTGATGTTGAAGCTGAATCTCCAATACTTTGGCCACCTGATGCGAAGAGTTGACTCATTTCAAAAGACCCTGATGCTGGGAAAGATTGAGGGCAGGAGAAGGGGACGACAGAGTATAAGATGGTTGGATGGTATCACCGACTCAATGGACATGGGTTTGGGTGGACCAGGAATTGGTGATGGACAGGAAGGCCTGGTGTGCTATGGTTTATGGGATCGCAAAGAGTCGGACATGACTGAGCGACTGAACTGAACTGAAGGTTTAGGGAGGCTAAATAACCTACTCAAGAATAGTAGAACATGCTAGAATGGAGATTTAAATCTGACAGTGTCTTACTACAAACTTAAAACTCTGTTTAATGTGCTAATATATTTACATATCACCCAGAAGATCAAGTTAGATTCCTGATATCCAGAATATTTCAAGGCATGGATTACTTGAGACAAATGGACACTATAAACCTGTAACATGGATGAGATCAAAGAATTCTGTGAAGATTTTGCTCCTCAGTTTTACCATTTCCCTGTTCATTTCATGCGTACTTTCTACCCAGTGCTACCAGCATGTCTTGAAAGATTCCACAATGTTTACTCTAGAAGCAGAAGCAGTTCCAGTAAGACTAATGGGAGGCTGCTATGATCAGTCAGTAGCTTTGAAAAGCAGGTGTTTCACAGATGGAGCATGAAGCCTTCCAAACTTAGTATAAGAGCAGCAGCCCTTTCAAAGGCCAGAACCCAAAGCTCCTGTACATAGTTCACTTGTCCTTCAGAGATGTAAAAGTAATGCCAGAGAAAATAAACTTTATTGATGTGGTTTCTGTTTATGGTTTTGAAATATCTGACATTGCTCATGATTCCTAGTCAGCAGCATTGTTTTTTTTTTTTTTAATCTTTACCAAAAGTCCCACAAATAAACCATAAACTAGAATTTGCTTTGAGAGAACAAATGGAATTTAAATGTCTTTGTTTTCCTACATTGCCAAAATAAAGTCCACTTCATCCGTATTCTCCTCAGGACTCCTATGTGATGTATTAGTACTAAAATTTGCTGTGAACATTTTTTTTTTTTTTGGTTTGTTTTTCATTCATTGCTTTGTGTTAGTCCCTTTGGGTATCTCATTTGCAAACATGGTGTGAATAATGAGTTTAAATCAGTATATGAATGTCAACTTGAAACTTTGCCAAATTTGATTTTCAGAATTTCTTTGTCAATTGGTAAGAAGTGAAGGTGTTGAGTGAGTGTAGTAAGTTCCTTGAAGGACAACTACCTATGCTTAATCCTCACAAGCAATGAGAAGCATGCAGAGGCCTCTACAGAAAGGAATCTCCTCTCATCTTGTTTTTGATTATGTTTTCCTTTACTTGCTTTGTCCCTAAATTAGACTACTCTTCACAGGCAGTTTTAATTTGTGTCATTACTCACGGTCATTGGTAAAATTCTAGTCTATTTCCTACAACTGGAAGTTGATTTGAGTGGAAGTGTTTTAAAAAATTGTCTTTAAAAAAAATTGTCTTTAAATTGCTTAGTGTTGTGCACAAACAGGATATTCAGATTACACCAGATAAACTGACAGAAATGTATAATAAGTAGTAATATTATAATAAATAATTATTCACTTATGCAATTGCAGTTTGACTATATAAAACTTTTTAATTGTTAGGATTCTAGAAAATAACCACAATAAAGTGTGCAATTATGACAGTTTCAAAGACTAATTAAGCATACTCACAGAGGATCCAAGGAAATTGTAAGCTTTTTAAGGATTCATTTTAGACAAAGTCCATTTCTTCTATTCAGATGCTCTTTGAGTATGTTTCTATTTTAGGTTTTCATATTCAAACTGAAGATATTCTATTTTAAGAAATGAGTCTTTCTGCATTGTTGTTGATAATGGTGTAGATGATAATATTCCTCTACTTGAAAAACACTCCATTCATTGTAGGAATTTTTTCAGTTACATACTCTGATTTTATTTTCATTTCTTCTACTGGGCTATTTCTAAAACACAGTGATTCAGCACACAGGTGTATAAAGTCACACCACATGCACACACACACACACACACAAGCAAAATCTCCTATTAAAATTATTAAAATGTATTAGGTTATTTGGGGCTTCCCAGGTAAAAGAATCCTCCTGTGAAGAAGGAGACACGGGAGATGCCATTCCAGTATTCTTGCCTAGAGAATCCTATGGACAGAGACGCTTGGTGGCCTATGGTCCACAGGGTTATCTACCAGATTTAAATCTTTGTTGAGTTGTTATATCATGAGTTGATTCTGTGGAACAATAATACAATGAATGAAATTCCAAGATGGAACACTAATGTCAAAAAATACCCTATAAACCCAAATTTAAAGGATTTTCAGAGTCACTTGTAAGTAGTATTTAATTATTTGAATTATTTAATCTATAGAATTTCATTCTATGATAAATAATATTTCTCCTTTGTTAGAATAGTTCTAAAAGGGCTTCCTAGGTGATGACGGAGAAGGCAATGGCACCCTACTCCAGTGCTCTTGCCTGGAAAATCCCAGGATGGAGAAGCCTGGTAAGCTGCGATCCATGAGGTCACTAAGAGTCGGACACGACTGAGCAACTTCACTTTCACTTTTCACTTTCACACATTGGAGAAGGAAATGGCAACACACTCCGGTGTTCTTGCCTGGAGAATCCCAGGGACGGGGGAGCCTGGTGGGCTGCCATCTATGGGGTCGCACAGAGTCGGACACGACTGAAGTGACTTAGCAACAGCAGCAGATGATGCCAGAAGGAAAAGCCAGAAACCTTTTGGCTATAGTGCCTTTCATTTTTCAAATCAGTTCTTCAACAATGAAATCAATAACTTGCTTTTGTTCGGAATTTTTAAATACTTATGAAAAACTCTGATTTTCTATGCATATGAAAGTTTCACTTTATTACAAAAATTTGCACCTTATGAACTAATGTTATAAAATATTTATATTTTCTGATGAGGTAATGAATTACTCATCAGGGAACTAATTTTTTTAATGCTTCCATTTAGATTTTTCTTTCACTGACACTTCTGTTAAGGACTACACTTGTGCTTAAAGATCTTTAATAGTACTTTTTAAAAGAGGAATAAAAGGAAGAAGGATCGATTATAGTTCACAGGAAACATGCTAAATCAATCCTTGCTTGAGGGGAAGCCCAGTCTGCCCTTTGTACACAAGGCAGCATAGAGCTGGGGCTGATCAGCTCAAAATAATACTTTCAGAAATGTACAACTAGACACAGTTCAACAAAAAATAACTTCTAATAGAGTATTGGATGTTCCTCCCAGACCCCAAGTTACTCTAAATATGTTAGATTTTCCGCACAGAGGTGGACTTAATATTCCTTGAGGCACAAACTACATCTTACTCATTGTAGAAACACAATAAATGATATTTGCAAGAAATCATAAATGAGTTATTTCACATATTAATAATTTGAAATGCTATTACAATTTACCAACTTAGATATGAATATTAATAATTTTAAGTGATGCATATTATCTCTGAGCTTTCCAGGTGACTCAGTGGTAAAGAAACCACCTGCCAAGCAGGAGATGTGGGTTCGATCCCCTTGTAGAAAAGATCCCCTGGAGAAGAAAATGGCTACCCACTCCAGTATTGCTGCCTGGGAAATCCTGTGGACAGAGGAGACTGGTCCATGAGGGCTGCCAAGACATGACTCAGTGACTAAACAACAGCACTCTACTCTACAATAATTAAAAATATTTATGTGGTACCTAAATTTACATTTCATATCTCTTTATTAAAAACTTTGCGACCCCGTGGACTGTAGTCCACCAGGCTCCTTTGTCCATGGGGATTCTCTAGGCAAGGATACTGGAGTGGGTTGCCATGCCCTTCTCCAGGGGATCTTCCCGACCCAGGGATCGAACCCAGGTCTCCCGTGTTGCAGGCGGATTCTTGACCGTCTGAGCCACCAGGGAAGCCCCAAAAAATAAATAGTAAATGCTTATAGAATGTATGATGATCTCAAAGTTCATTAGCTATTTTTTTAATCAGCAATTTCTAAACTTTTTAATAAGTAACATTTTTTGTTCCACCTCTGTGTATGTATATTTTTAAATTGAGTTTTCAGTGGACCTATTTCATATTTAAGGTCTATATTCAATAGTTTTTATTATTTATAATAAAAACTGTTCATTTAAATTTGATTTTCATTGACAATCTTCTTGATACCCATAAATATATGTAAAACCTTGTGATTTAATAGAAAGAATATGTACTACAAAGAATTAGTAGTAGGCCAAATGTATCCAATTGTCACATATGATAGCTAATTATATAAAATAGTACATCATTAAAAGTTTCTAGATGACAGAAAGCTGAAATTAACAAAGATTTAATAAAGGAAATTCAAATGCTGACCTAAGTAAATTAAAGAAATAATTTACTTTAGATGATGGGTTTTATTCCAGTAAGTGTCCTATTGTATTTTTTTATATAAGACAATCTTTACTTGCACAACAAAAAAAGTCTATTTTAGTTTTGTTAGAGTTATATAATTTATAATTAGTAAAAAGTTTTCTGGAAAGTTATGAAGTTTAAACATTTTCAAACAAAATGGACTATTTCTTCAATACTAAATCTAAGTAGATTTATTTAAAGACTCAGATTACTAAAGCCAGATATACTATTCTAAGCATTTGTTAAACATAATTTGCATTTTAATTGGTTCTACAGTTAGAGGAACAAGAAGAGATTGCAAATATATGGATATAGATGGAATTCATTTCTTCTCCCATTCTATTTGAAAGGAAAATGACCTGATTATTAATGTATGAAGCATTGTTTCTCTTTTTACTTCTGGCATATGGAAAAGAATAAATGAAGATAACTAAGACATGAAAACGCAGGATTAAAGGAAATTTAGAAAAAGTACATACTTTTCAAAAGAAATGTATTGTAGTTGAACTAGAAGAAAATTGATGAAGCTAAAATTAGATTTACTATATGTAGTTAGTGACTAAGACATACATTTATATATACAAAAAAATCTTTAATAACATTGCAAATATTAATCAGAAGAAACTCTGTATTTTAAGTAGTAAACTCTGTAATAACTCTAGTTTATATGGCTTCAAATATTGACATTTACCACATATATAACACATATCATGATCACCATTATCATATTATTTTTTAATATATAAAAAGTGTACAAATTTGACAGAGGACTAAAAGAAGCATAAAAAATATAAAAAATAATTGGGATATCATCTTCATTAGTTAGGTTTGCCTTGTCATATGTGCTAACAGATATCATTTAAAAAATGGATGTAGTAATGAATTTATTTTTCTTTGAAATAATAATGTGGCAAATTATATTTTCTTAATTTTTCAGAAAGATTATAGGAAAAGTTGTCATTAAATACTAAAAATTTGAAAGTCTCAAATATGGTCAAAGACTCTAAAGCTTGGTTTGTAGGTGCCCAACCACTTGGTATACATTTAACAGACTTCTTCAGTAGGTAAAAAGCCCCTAGTGATTTGTGATAGTTTGGTTGTCAGTAGATTTAAGCATCACTTGGCATAGGAAAGAATATTATTTTACCAGAGCATTTAGAATAAAAAATGGACAGTCTGATGAACTCACTTGAAATCTATCACTGTAAATTGACACTCTCTTTTTCTACTTTTAAAATCATAAAATGCTCTGAGAATTATTGCCTTATTTTTTTCAAGAAGGCAGAAATATGAGTGATCTATCCCAGCTTAGTAGAAATAAAACTTGGTAATAACCATAACTTAAGCTAGACAAGACTAAAATTTATAAGCTACTAATATTAAATTCATCTTTTGATAGCTGAGGCCTTGGAGCTGGAAATTGATGAATCTTCAGTTTCCATGCCAAAAATTTAAAAAAAATAAATAAATAAATTCTAATAGATCAACAGATGAAAAACTTACTGACCAAGATTCAGTTTGGGTGAACAGCATAATAGAGTATAACCATCAGCTCTTCATTCAGTGATATTCCTCAATATCAAATATTAGTAGAAAATAAATGTATCTTACTGATCACAAAACCAAAAACTGATATAGTAATCTAGAGTATCCTTTGGTTACTTAAAAAAGCCAATATAATGTATACTAGAATTAGATTTTAAACATACATTATTCCCTACAAATATTATTTTTTAGCTGTTTTAACTCAAAACTATCATCGGTTAGGTGTGAGAAATATGCCACCCCTAGAATTTAGAGTTCAATCACACCATGGGAAATATGTGTCCAAGATGGTGAAAAGCATGTTCCAAAATCAAACTAAATATCTACCATTATTAATTTAATGATTGCTTTAATTGCTAAAAAATTAAATTAAATTTAAATGTGTATTTATTTTTTATTTACAACTTATGGAATATTGTTGTTATTTGGTCACTAAATCATGTCCAATTCTTTGTGACCCCATGAATTTCAGCATGCCAGGCTTCTCTTTCCTTTACTATCTCCCTGAGTTTGCTCACACTCACACCCATTGAGTCAGTGATGCCATCCAACTGTCTCATCTTCTGTCACCTCCTTCTCATCTTGCACTCAATGTTTCCCTGCAACAGAGTCTTTTCCAATGAGTTATCTCTTCACATCAGTTGGCCAAAGTGCTGGAGATTCAGCTTCGGCATCAGTCCTTCTGATGAATATTCAGAGTTGACTTCCTTTGAATTGATCGCCTTGTTGTTCAAGGGATTCTCAAGAGTCTTTTCCAGCACCACAGTTTGAAAACATCAATTCTTCAGCACTCAGCCTTCTTTATGGTCCAACTCTCACATCCATACATGACTACTGAACAAGCCACAGCTTTGACTATATGGAATTTGGCTGGCAAAGGGATGTCTCTGCTTTTTAATATACCATCCAGGTTTGTCATAGCTTTTCTTCCATAGGACAAGTATGAATATAATAGCCCATATATTATATAGATATATATAGATTTTGATTAGTTCTTGATTTGAAAGAAATAAGCAAACATATAAAACACACTGGAGTTGATGGATAGGAACTAATCAAAAAAACATTAATTGGTGTGACAAGATAGTCAAATAATACATGTATTCATTCTCTAAAAAAATGGTGAGCATGTTTTCAAGTTGGTATCTATAGAAAAAGATTGTTCTCCTTAAATCTATATACTACATGAAATATTTTATCTATATTTTGAAAATATATGAAATATTATATAGTTTTAAAGGAGAATAAACTTGTCCTATGGAAGAAAAGCTATGACAAACATAGACAGTGTATTAAAAAGCAGAGACATCACTTTGCCAATAAAGGTCCGAAGAGTCAAAGCTATGGTTTTCTAGTAGTTATGTATGGATGTGAGGGTTGGACCATAAAGAAGGCACCAATGTTGTTTTATATCTTTGCTTCTTTCTTTCAATGTAAATCTTTAGAAAGACTAGAGCACTCAAACATTTCATTGTAAAAGTAACACAAATTGTATTTAGAAGCTACTGTTTATTATTAAAACACTAAGAAAAAGAAAAGAAAGAAAAAGAAGAAATTGTTTCCTATAGAAAAAATACCAAAATAAAGATGTTGGGCAGAAAAGCAAGTCTTTTATCATCATTTTTAGCCAAATACAGCATAATAATTTTTCTCTTGATGGCAGTATGTGTCAAATATATATTATTTTGATACATACATATGTATACAAGATTTTTGATGATTCATTTAATAAAACTAGACATTTATTTAATTATATGCTTAATTTATGTTTATTGTATTCAATATCTTCAGCTATCATCTATCACAGATAAAGGAAGTATTTGCACAATTTCTGAAATGCCAAGGACCTAACAGAGAATAACATTTCCTGTTAACATATCTTGAGGCCTTTCCCTTGGTTTGACTTAGGTGTTTTTACATACATTAGTACAGCATCCCTATGAAATAGGTAAAATATTGTTCTTATTTTACAGATGAGAAATCAAAGACACAACAAGATTAAAAGTCTTGCACAAAATCACCCAGCTAATGAATTGTAGATCTTGAATTTTGAATTTTCAGACACAAGTATGAACCACTTTGTCCCACTGCCTTAGATTAAACTGATAAATATCACTTTACTGGAAAAATATATCATCCAAAATTTAAGGTAATTTTTTCAAACGTAATCTTCTTGAGAAAGCAACAAAGAAAACAGATATATGGGCCTTAGTGTAAGGTTAAATAGTGTGGAAAAGAAAAGTGAAAGTGTTAGTCGCTCAGTCATGTCTGACTTTTTGCAACCCCATGGACTGTAGTCTGCCAGTCTCCTCTGTCCATGGGATTTCCCAGACAAGAATCCTGGAACGGGTTGCGATTCCCTTCTCCAAGGGATCTTCCCAACCCAGAGATTGAATCTGGGTATCCTGCATGGCAGAGCAGATTCTTTACCATCTCAGCCATCAGAGAAGCCATAAATATCAGTCGTTGTTGTCATTGTTGTTTAGTCACTAGGTCTTGTTGAACTCTTTTGTGATCTACTCCAGGGGATCGCCCCGGCTCAGGGATCGAATCCAAGTCTCTTGTATTTCTTGCATTGGCAGGTGGATTCTTTACCTGAGCCACCAGGGAAGCCAGATAAATATCAAACATGAACCAAATATGTAAAGTGCATCAGAAGTATAAAGTGCAAGGCTAATGGACAACATTATATTTTTATCACCACATCTAGGTTTGCCTCTAAACTTGCAGACAATGGAAGTGATTTGTTTTGCTCTGTATGTTACATTATCAGATTACTAGTAAGGTATTTGATAAAGTTTCTTTTCACTGAAGGAAGATGTCTTCAGTTTTTTCCAAAGGAAATGTTACTGTAATTGCAGCTTTGTTTTAGTTCTTTACTGACTAGATTTTCTTATGGCAGAAAAATATATGCCCCCAGTTATTTGATCAGTAAGATCATTTACATTTTAAAATACAAAAGTTATCTGCCAAGTTGGTGCTGAAACAGCATGAGTCGTTAATTGTTATGCAGAAATAGACTTTATGAATATGCTAACATGACAGAGGGGTTAATATTTATGACTGTTTATGCATTTGTATTTTTAATTTTTCTGTTCATTTCCTGTGCAGCCTTTACTTTATGACTTCATACAAAGGTGAATTAATGTTTGTGAGGTTTTTGTATCAGAGATAATATATGAACAAACAAGTGTTCGCTGACTCTCTCTTTTTCTCTTAAGAACATGTGAGAATGAAAAATTCTAATGAATAAGAATCTTTTACATTCATCATTAGACTTTGTTCTGTGACTATTTTTGGTATGAAAAGACATGTTTCCATAAGATAAAGAGCTCAAGGCTTTCATAAATTTATGTAAAATCTAATATTCTTAAGGATACGTCAAACACAAATACTCAAGAAAACCCACTTATGTCTTACTTATTACTCATCAATTTAGCCATCTTATTTGCTATTAATTCAATAACGTTACTTTAATTTTCATCCTCTTTTTCTTTCTGATATGTGTGAAGTAACTTTGAATATAGGAGTCTACACGGTGACATTGATATAGAAACGTCACTTTTATTATAACCATTTCACGAGTACTGCCTGATTATCTGTTAAAATAACATTGTCAACTACAAATGGACTAATGCTTTATACCTTTTAACATATACTTAACTATCCTAATTTTCTTTTAAAATGATGTTAACCTAGGAGTCACAAGTTGGGCAGTTGACAATCTCACATATGTTTTACATGAACGGGAATTCTGATAAAGATGGTAAGCACTCTTTTCACAGCTCCTTTTATAAAACTCTTTGAAATGAATGGATGGAAATAGAAATTAAGGAGAAAATGTAACCACATTTGAATCAGATAATTGTTAAGTCAATAATGTAAATCGTGAAGGACAAAAGTTGCCAAATAAGTAAATTTAGGCAAAAAGTGAAAGGGAAGCACCAATTTGACATATACATCTTTTCCATTTGTATCATGATATAAGCAGGGGAGTTATGTCAGAAGGTGGGTTATACTTGGAAGATAGGAAAGGACATAGCTGGATCATAAGAGAAATGAGGGTACTCCATTTATGCTTTATCAACAAAATCAGAATAATGGAAGAAGCAGAGCTGACAGAAACATTCTCAACTTTTTTTTTTTTTTGCCAATTATAACCTTAACATGTGAATGAGGCAAGGCCAAATAAAGAAAGAAAGTGAAGTCACTCAGTCGTGTCCAACTCTTTGCGACCCCATGAACTGTAGCCTACCAGGTTCTCCGGCCATGGAATTTTCTAGGCAAGAATACTGGAGTGGGCTGCCATTTCCTTCTCCAGGAGATCTTCCCGACCCAGGGATTGAAGCCGTGTCTCCCGCTTTGTAGGCAGAGGCTTTACTGTCTGAGCGACCAGGAAAGTCCAAATAGAGAACAGAAAGTCAAAAAAATGAGTAGGTTGTCTTGGGTGCAGCCCTGTGATGGTTGCCTCAGGCTGCTCTGACTTCTTCCTCAGACAATGCCCAAGGTTGAAATCTTAGGATTCTCTCCTTATTGTATCATTAGACTTCCCTTCAGGGCTGACCCTGCCTTTGTGATAGGGGACTCCATCTCTTTGTAAAGAAAATCTGTGCCATTAACATACTCAGTATGCCTTTTTCTAAAACTTGCTTTATTTTAGTTTATTTTTTCCCCTACTCAAGAAACTTCACACCTGAAAAAAAAAAAAAAAAAAGCACAAATTTACATCTAAATACCCAATTTAAACTCTGGATAAAATTCAAGCTATGCCAGGTGAAAAAGAGGATCCAGTTTAGGAATATCTGCAGCATCTATCCTGAGTATCTAGGAGTCCTAGATACAAATGTTTACATTTAATAATAACCATCAAACTCATCAACATCATCGTCATTATCTTTAACAACAAGCATATATTCTACAGATAAATTGAGGAAACACATATTGTGTGTAAAATATGTAGATTCTTTGAAAGAATATCCTATTTAGTATAAGAAAGAGAATATAATTTCCAGAGCTCTTTTCATTGAGTAAAACAATTAAAGGTAAAATAAAGGAAGTGAAAGTGAAGTCGATCAGTCAAGTCCAACTCTTTGTAGCCTGCCAGGCTCCTCTGTTCATGGAATTCTTCAGGCAAGAATACTGGAGTGGGTTGCCATTTTCTTCTCCAAAAGGTAAAATAACCAGCTCTCAAATGGTCACTAATGCCAGATTAGTTCATGATGGTGAAAGACACACTTATTCATATCTTCGGATTTCATATTTCAGGCATGTGTTACCAAGATTTTTAAACTATATTTCAGAAATTCCTAGAGGCACAAAATATTGCTGAAAATTGTGAATAGCTTATATGTTTGATCACAAGGCATGTGAGAAGCAGTGTCTGAATAAATAGCTGGAAAATTAGGATATGATCAATGTGAAGGGACTCTAACATCATAATAAATATTTTGCATATTTTTCCCATAATTAAATGGGAATATTGAAAAGCTTTTATGTGGGAGAATGACACAACTGTGCTTTACAAAGATGATGGAGAGGAGGATATAGTTAATTGATTAAAGAAAGGACACACACTAGAAACCAGGAGAACTGCTGGAGGCCATTGCAAAACTGTTCTTTATGAAACAGCTGCATCTAGACTCGAAAAGATAGGCTGAGTCTGCAACAAATGTTGCAGAGGTAAAAAGCAATTGATGAAAATAGGAAACAATCCCACTGAGCCTGACCTTTGAGTTGTGCTGTTGCAGTTGACTCTAAGCTATATTAGGTTTGTGCTTTGATGATACATGTCCAATTATTAAAAAAAAAAAAAAAAAACAATAGTAACTGGCTATTATAATGGAGAAGGCAATGGCAACCCACTCCAGTACTCTTGCCTGGAAAATCCCATGGACGGAGGAGCCTGGTAGGCCGCAGTCCATGGGGTCACTAGGAGTTGGACACGACTGAGCGACTTCACTTTCACTTTTCACTTTCCTGCATTAGAGAAGGAAATGGCAACCCACTCCAGTATTCTTGCCTGGAGCATCCCAGGGACGGGGGAGCCTGGTGGGCTGCTGTCTATGGGGTCACACAGAGTCGGACACGACTGAAGTGACTTAGCAGCAGCAGCAGCGTGAGATAGACTTTCATGAAGTTTTAGGACAGAGAAGCCTGTCGGGTTGTAGTCCATGGGGTCACAAAGAGTCGGACATGACTCAGCAACTAAACACAGCACATAGCAAAGAAAGACAGATAAACAAGAAGGGGGAAAACATCCACTGTTTTCTTCCTCATACAACATTCAGTTTCATGATCACACAAAAATGAACAGTTCATGTCTAAAAGTTCATGCTATATGAGATAAAATAAAAGCAACATTTAGGGAGAAAATATTTAAAAGTTTTAACAAAAAGATTACTCTTAATAATGTAAGCCATATCTACAAAGTATTTTTATAGATAAGTCCACAAATTAAACAAAACATGGCAAAACCATATTGAAAAACAAAACTGAATAAAATAACAGATGTGGAGTGCATTTTTGGCTCACCTTCTCTTCCTAAGTAGCCCCCTCCCTTCCCATCTGGCTCATAGGGCTCCCATGTCCCCCGAACTATCCAGACATGGACCTCCCCCTAACCCCCGGGTTATCGAGTTGCCCTGCATGCTGTTTCTGATGGACCTGGACAACACTGGTTGGCTTGGAGATTAGCCTCCACCCAAAGTCACATTTGTGGCTGGAAAAGCACATTGGTGTCCTTGACCTTGAGCAGTACTGAGCCCTGTTGGGGAAGCTGGCTGAAAAAGTGGCTGGCTATGTGTGAAACATCAAGCTTTTTCCTAGATTTGGATGCAACCTCAGGTTGGGGACAGGATGGGGTCGGGGCAGGGACTTGGAGCCATGAGGGAGATAAAGGACAACATGCAGTTTGACAAGGTCTTCATCCGCATCAGACCTCTGATGGCATATGGTCACTGTGAGGTCCAGAAGTGCAGTGGGGTGGAGAAACACCAGGGCCCAGTCTGTTAAATGCATTATCCTCACTAGGGACTAACTGCTGATCTTAGAGGACCTGCTCACTGATGACAAGAACATTGAGGCCAAGAAAAGATCCTGAGCTTGTAGCACATCTTGTTTACCTACAGAAACAGTCAGATTTCCCAATCAGCCATTGTCAGTCTTAATTAATTTAAATAATAAATTAATCAAGACCAGTCAGCACCTGGTTCTGTTGGAGAAAGCTACTCCCTTGGAGGGGGATTACACAGCAAGTGGGCAGCCTCACAGAGGTCCTAAAGAAGCTTGAAGTTCCTCAAGGAATAAGCCAAGGGTCTGCCACAGTAAATAGTAGCTGAAGGAAAGGAAAGCAAGAAGGCAGGGAATCCTATCAGAATCAGAGGCTGGATGCTGTGGATCAGGGAGATATGATTTTTGTTGTTGTTTAGTCCCTAAGTCTTTTGAATATACTCTTTCTCCTCTTACTAACACATTATTGCTACATTAATAATAAAGAGTCTTGCATAAGAAAAGCATTTTTGTTCATTTCCTGAGCCCTTTATTGGAGAAGGAAATGGCAACCCACTCCAATATTCTTACCTGGAGAACTCCATGGACAGAGGAGCCTGGTGGGCTATAGTCCGTGGGGTCACAAAGAGTTGGACACGACTAAGTCCCTAAGTCATGTCCAACTCTTGTGTGATCCCATGGATTGTAGCCTGCCAATCTCCTCTGCCCATGAAATTCTCCAGGCAAGAATGTTCGAGGTGGTTGTCATGCCCTTCTCCAGGGGATCTTCCCAACCCGAAAATCAAGCCCATGTTTTCTGCTTGCCAGGCATATTCTTTACCACTGAGTCACTTGGGAAGCCCAGAGAGATACAATACTCCTGTGCTTTCCTAGACCCGCCATCTAGCACTTTCCAAATGGTGGCACCTGGTGCATAACTGGCATGGAAATGCTATGTAAAATCAGTCAGGGACCTTTTGATTTTTTTTAAAGATTTATTTGTTTATTTATTTTTGGTTCTGCTTGGTCTTCATCGCTGTGCACAGACTTTAGTTGTGGCTATCTGAGGGCTAATTGCGATGCATGGGCTTCTTATTTCAGTGTTTTCTCTTATTACAAAACACAGGCTCTAGGTGCATGGGCTTCAGCAGTTGCAGCTCAGGGGCTCAGTGGTTGTGGCTTATGGGTTCCAGAGCACTGGCTCAGTAGTTGTGGCACATGGGACTTAAATCCTCCATGGCATGTGTGAACTTCCCAGACCAGGGATCAAACTCTTGAACTCCACATTGACAGGCAGATTCTCAACCACTAGACTACCAGGGAAGCCCTAGGAACCTTTTAAATTAAAAAAAAAAAAAAAAATCTTAAGTAAAAATTAAATTTTCAATGCTGCATTCTTCACTCATAGAAAAGTAGATGCCAGTGACACTATTTGCCAAGAAATTTATACCTGCAATCTCAAACTTATTGAGAAAGAGTAAAACAACATCTCAAGGAAAAATTGGAGTGAGATATTAGCAACATTTCTGTTCCAAAAGAAGCAGGTCATATTTTGGTGAAAGGAGAGAAACACCCATTTGAAATTTGGTTCATATAACTGAAAAGACTAAGGGTGGGGCAAGCTTTAGGCTTGGCCAAATGTTGTATGCAGTAAATGAAATTAAATTACTTCAGATTTTCATGAAATAATTGGGTCCTTTAGGTTGACTTTGATCTCAAATGCCACATGATTTATGTTGTTGTTCCTCACTGATATCAAATTATTATTTTTCACCTATTCCTTTAAATGTTATATTTCATTTTTATCTAAAGTATTCCATGAATCTTTTAATGTATTGTATTTAACTTTGCAGAAAATTATTTATCTGTGGTTTATTGACCATACATCACATGTTTTACAAAAGCGTGAAAAATATCTGAAAATATCTTAACTTCTGGAGGCCAGGGTGGTGAGATAAATATACTTTAAGACCTTGCTAATCCAGGCACCTTGTTATAGCTGATGATACAACAGTGAATGTGATGATATTTATTAATATTTACTGCACAAAGTTTTCAGTGCTGTGAAATTTGACAGACTATTTGGGACTCACAAATAAAGGACCCTTGACTCTGAGGAATTTAAGGAAGACCACAGATGACTTAATGCCTGATCTGAGACTAGGAAAAGAGAACAGAAGGGAAGGAAAGAGAAGAAGAAAAGAAGAAAAATAGCAACAAATGAAGAATATAGTAAGATATTAATTACTGATAATATCTAGGTTAATACACGACTTTTACTAGCTTCATAATGTTATTTATTAACTCAGTGTTTAAAAATACAGTTTGTGAGTTATGCTCATTACTTAGCTATATTCTAAACTATTAAGATTTATCTTCAACTTAAAAAAAAACCTAAAAGTTACTTCCAAAACCCAAAAAGTTATTCATGCAGTGACCAACATAATTTTATTGATATTTGATAAATATCTGATAAATTGTTATTTGGTAAACTATAGGGAAAGTAGTTTGGTGATAATGAGAAAACATCTGGAGATTAAGATAAGATTTTCTTTTTAATTCTCTCCACCAGAAAAACAATAATGACTGCCAAGTCTGAATATATTTTGCTCTGAATTGCTTAATAATGATGTAGTTTATTGATATTTTGTGTACTTTATTTCCTTTACCTTAGATATTTGCTGTTTTAGCCTCCCTCATACTGTAATTTTTGAAGAAATTTCCTTAGAATAATATTATGTGAACTATTTTACAACAGGGTGATATTTTCACTCTAGAAAAATTATTTATGTGGATGTAGATACATTTGGGATAAATTCTCTATGCATGTAAAAGTATGCTTATTCTGCACAAGTTTCATCATAAAGCAGAGGCAGTTAAGATTTCCTCTGGGCTAAAATATGTCAAGTAAGCATCTAACTTGCAATTTTATTCCCTTTTCTTTCTCCTTCTATCTTGAACATCCAGTAAATTATTCCCCTATTTTATTGACACACACACATATATATATAGTATGTGTGTGTATGCTTGTGTATCATATACATATAATTTTATTATTTAATGTAAGTAATTATAAATCATCATAATTTATATGAAATTATATTTAAGAACTTAATTTAGAATGAATATTTAAATGGAATAAGACATTTTAAATTAGCAATATGCATCATGTACAGTTGGAGAAGGATATGGCAACCTACTTCAGTATTTTTGCTTGGGAAATCCCATGTACAGAGGAGCCGGGCAAGCTATACTCCATGGGGTCACAGAGTCATACATAACTTTAGTGACTAGACAACAACATTATGAATAGTACATTAATACATTAATATTGAATATTATTTTTCAAAATATTTTAATATATATTTTAAACATTAATATTTAGTTTATAATATCATAGTGTAAAAAAAAAACACAATATTTTAACACTGTAAAATGATAGGCAAAATTCTGTGGTCAACTTTATATTAGCTGATGAATTCAGAAAAAATATTGATAAACAGAACTTCTTTTTTTATACTGCTCAAAGTTAAACAAAAATACAATTGTGTGAGTCTTCCTCATCACATAGCTATGTCCTAAACTATGAAGATTTATCTTTCATTTAAAAAAAATGTAAAAATTATTTTCAAGACCCCAAAAGTCATTCATTCAATGACTAATATAATTTAATTAATATGTGTCATTTTTATTTGATAAACTATTGGGAAAGTATTTTGGCAGTAATGAGGAAGCATCTGTACATTAAGATTTTCTTTCTAATTCTCACCATCAGAAAAATAATAATAGTGACTGAAAAGTCTAAATATGCTAAAAGAAACAAACATAAATAATATAAACTAACACCATCTATGTCTTTGTAAATGAGTGTCTAAATCAGTCAGTATAATGTATAGCTATTACTTTTGATTCATGTGTAATTGTACAAGTTATACAACTTGAAAATGAGCAATTCATAAATTACATGTGTGACATATTTCATTTTATCAACAAAAGAATTTCTATTTAATGAAAGTAGTTTTTCACAATTTCCTCCTCAAATTCTTACACAGTAAATTTAAGGAAGAAAAGAACTGTGAAACTGTGTAACTTTCCAGTTTATATACCAACTGAAATGCTGAATCAGATCATAGGAAGAAAGAATAGCTACCCAAGGAACAAATTCTTCTGTCAACCGTTCTCTTATACCATTTCCTTACCATCTCTCTATTTAGTCGCTAAGTCGTGTCCAACTCACGCAATCCCATGTACTGTAGCCTGCCAGGCTCTACTGTCCATGGGATTTTCCAGGCAAGAATATTGGAGCAGGTTTCCATTTCCCTCTCCATTCTTTACCATATTCAGACTTAAATTATAACACTAATAACTGCTCCTTATACTTTTACCTGCAGCTTCTAATTCCCCAGGCTCCCTGAAAATCTTTCTCTATATACTTGCTTGATTACTCTATCTTCCTTGCCACACTGCAGGGTTCTTGTCTTTGCCCTGTTTTCTTACTTATCTATACTGTCTCCCAATACACCCATGACTTATGGCTTCAATAATTATTCTTAAACTGAGACCTCACTTCTGAGTTCCAGGGCTCAGTTCTCAATCTCTGTGTATAACTATTGATAGTTGTTCCTGTTAGTTGCTCAGTGGTCTCCAACTTTTTGTGACCCTATGGACCTTTAGCCCACAGGCTCCTCTGTACATGGAATTCTGCAGTCAAGAGTACTGGAGTAGATAGCCATTCCCTTCTCCAGGGGATCTTTCTGACCCAGGGATCAACCTGATCTCCTGCAGTGCAGACAGATTCTTTACTCTCTGAGACACTACAGCAGCCCACTGACAGCTGCTGTGTTCTAATTGAACTAATTATATTTTCTAACATACACTCTCCAACTTTTCAGTTCAGTTCAGTCACTCAGTCGTGTCTGACTCTTTGCGACCCCATGAACCCCAGCACGCCAGGCCTCCCTGTCCATCACCAACTCTCGGAGTCTACCCAAACCCCTGTCCATTGAGTCGGTGATGCCATCCAACCATCTCATCCTCTATCGTTCCCTTCTCCTCCCACCTTCAATCTTTCCCAACATCAGGGTCTTTTCCAATGAGTTGCCTCTTTGCATCAGGTGGCCAAAGTATTGGAGTTTCAGCTTCAACATCAGTCCTTCCAATGAACACCCAGGACCGATCTCCTTCAGGATGGACTGGTTGGATCTCCTTGCAGTCCAAGGGACTCTAAGAGTCTTCTCCAACACCACAGTTCAAAACCATCAATTCTTCGCTCAGCTTTCTTTATAGTCCAACTCACATCCACACATGACTACTGGAAAAACCATAGCCTTGACTAGATGAACCTTTGTTGACAAAGTAATGTTTCTGCTTTTTAATATGCTGTCTAGGTTGGTCATAACTTTCCTTCCAAGGAGTATGTGTCTTTTAATTTCATGGCTGCAATCACCATCTGCAGTGATTTTGGAGCTCCCCAAAATAAAGTCAGCCACTGTTTCCACTGTTTCCCCATCTATTTGCCATGAAGTGATGGGACCGGGTGCCATGATCTTAGTTTTCTGAATGTTGAGCTTTAGGCCAACTTTTTCACTCTCCTCTTTCACTTGCATCAAGAGGCTCTTTATTTCTTCTTCACTTTCTGCCATAAGGGTGGTGTCATTTGCATATCTGAGAATATTGATATTTCTCCCAGCAATCTTGATTCCAGCTTGTGCTTCTTCTAGCCCAGCGTTTCTCATGATGTACTCTGCATATAAGTTAAATAAGCAGGGTGACAATATACTCCTTTTCCTACTTGGAACCAGTCTGTTGTTCCATGTCCAGTTCTAACTGTTGCTTCCTGACCTGCATACAGGTTTCTCAAGAGGCAGTTCAGGTGGTCTGGTATTCCCATCTCTTAAAGAATTTTCCCCAGTTTATTGTGATCCACACAGTCAAAGACTTTGGCATAGTCAGTAAAACAGAAATAGATGTTTTTCTGAAACTTTCTTGCTTTTTCCATGATCCAGTGGATGTTGGCAATTTGATCTCTGGTTCCTCTGCCTTTTCTAAAACCAGCTTGAACATCTGGAAGTTCACGGTTCATGTATTGCTGAAGCCTGACTTGGAGAATTTTAAGCATTACTTTACTAGCATATGATATGAGTGAAATTGTGCAGTAGTTTGAGCATAACGGTTTCACCATCTACAAGGTAACATAGGTTAGTAAACTCATGGTAGAAACAGATTCCTCCTTCTTCATTCCTACTGTTTAACTTCCTTGTATGAAAATTCTTGTTTTCAAATGCCTTAAAAATTTCTCTGTCTCCATTTTGCTTCATTCTAATCTATCCTGCATCCTACTAATAGAATCTTCTTTTATGTAGAAACCTCGAATTGATTTACAATATAAAGCCGCAACTCCCTACATATCCCCCAAAGCACTCTTTAGCAATGCTCTATTTTGTTTAATTAATATTTCTGGTTATATCTATGTCTTCTATCCTCTCCAATTTTTCCCACAGAATATGCTACCTAAATTGCAATTAACTTTCTTGCTACATTGCTAGTCCTGAACAATAAAGAATTGCCCATTTCTACCCATGATTGTCAAATATCTAGCCAGGCTTTCAAGTAAGTAAACAGATATTCAGAATTATCTGAAACTAAAAGCAAAATTTACATATAAACACAACATATTTTTTAATATTTTATATAAATTAAATGTTTCTAGGAATTTTTCAAAGACAACTACCATATAAATAGAAGGAAGACTGTAAATACCTGCTGCATAGAACATGACCATGGATATCTGCCATATCAGAAACTTGCAGTGTCTATGTCAATGTTGCTCATAGTATTACATTTCAATCAGCAATATAGCACAATTTGGGCTTCCCTGGTGGCTCAGTGGTAAAGAATCCACCTGCAATGCAGGATTTATCCCTGGGTTGGGAAGAGTCCCCGGAGGAGGAAATGGCAACCCACTCCAATGTTCTTGCCTAGAGAATCCCATGAGCAGAGGAACCTGAGGGGCTACAGTCCCTCACAAATAACTGGACATGGCTGAAGCAACTTAGCAGGCACACAGGCATAGCACAATATAGCTTTAGTAGCCATGATGAATCTATGTGTAAAGTATACTTATTCACATGTTCAAATGGTCATTTTTTTAATTGAAATATTATTAGGTAAATATTCAAAATTGTGTTTTAGAACTTTGCCGAAAAATTTTGGTCCCCAATGGACCAACACTGAAAATCTATCAATCGTTCTTTTCTTGTTTTTTTTGTTTGTTTGTTTGTTGGTTGGTTGGTTGGTTTTCAATGAGGTAAAGATTATGGCAGAATTCTGAAGAAATAGATGATAAAGATTGCAAAAATGTTTTATCCTTTTGAGATTTAAGGGAAAGTTTGAAAATCAGATAGTATTTTGAATGTGAAAATAAATATTTAAATCAGAACAATAAAAACTAATTTCTTGCAGAATAACAAGATGTTATCAAAATATGGTAATACAGTAGTATTCTTAACAATAGAGAAAGTTTGCTCATATAAGCTGAAATCCAAATGAATGTATTTTTTCTAGTCGCTTGAAAGTTAGACTATTTAAGTAGTCTTGATAAGATGGAACAGAATGGTAATAGCGTGTGTAACAATTACAGTCAAATAAATTTTCATTACAAATGAAGAAGTGTCGTGTATGAAAATCAAGATAGAAATTGCTGCTTTCCTTAGAAAAATTATTTTCTAGTACCAAAGAGAATGATTGAATGAGAACTAAACCATATTCATAAAGGCTTTGTATTCAAGATAAAATAAAGATGATAAAAAACATAATTTTGAGATTTTAATTTTTTTTATAAAAAATACTAATTCCAGGAAATTTGGAAAACCCCAAACTAAGAAAAAAAATAAAGAAAAACACTAAAAATATCACCAGTATAAGACAATTTTAATATTAAAATTGATATTGATATTAAAATACATATTTTGTATTGATATTAAAATATATATTGATATTAAATGTTGATATTAAAATACAGCCCATATGTTGATCAAGTGGGCCTTGAAGTGACAATAAAAACACCATTTTCTCACAAGTGCCCCTGTAAACCTACTTTGTGAATCCCCTTTTCATTGCCTCGCTGAATGAAATCAAAGACCGGGCTCCGTAATTGTTCTGATGGTTTGTAGTTAATGAAAGTTCTCCAAGGAATCTTGAGTCATAGATTTAGCCTCATTTCTGTAATTAAAACGTCCAGTCCTGTCAAGTACTTATTCAGTGAATCCTGTGTAACCCCAGTTACTGTTTAATAAGTGGTAACTCTCTTGGGATGTTAACAAGGAAAGAAAACACATACTTTATTTACCTGCTAAAAATTCACTATGTGAAGCCAGTTTGCTAATCTTATGCCAGTTACTTTAGTTTCCTGGGAGATTTTGATACAGTAGGTTAATCTGGGGGCATTAATTGATTAGTGTGGCAATCTTGTTAAATAATTTCCTGGGGTGCTGTGACAGTATAAATTTGTAAAACTTTGACTTACTTATTCCAGTGTTTTGCCCCCAGCCACTTATCAGGGATTATTTTGGCAAGGAGATAGTGCGGCACGGGATTAATAACAGGATTTTGGAAGCAGACTGCTTGACATTAAATATATATTTAATTAATGGCTGTGCCAAGTCTTTCTTGCTGCAGGGGCTTTCTCTAGTGTGGAGAGCAGGGCTACTGTCTAGTTGTGGCTCATGGGCTTCTCATTGCTGTAACTTCTTTTGCAGAGCACAGGCTCTAGGGTACATGGGCTTCAGTAGTTGCATTACAGGCTTAGTTACTCTGCTGCATGTGGGAATCTTCCAAGACCAGGAATCCAACCCATGTCTCCCACATCGGCAGGTCAATTTTTTACCACCGAGCCACTCAGGACAACCCAACCGCTTGGATTTTTAATATGACCACTTTGGAAAGCCATTCAAGCCAAGAAACTTCATTGTGACTCACTTTACTTACCTTTAAAAGGGGTGTGATGATACTCTCTACCTCATTGAGTTGTGAATATTAAATAGCATATTTAATATCTTATAAATTTAAAGGATGAAGTCACAACTGTAATACTTACATAGTTAAACTATTTCAAATGATATGGAATTGGCTGGAATTTAAGATTTTGTATGTGCTGTACTGTGCTTAGTCATTCAGTTGTGTCTGACTCTTTGTGACCACATGGACTGCAGTCCACCAGGCTCCACTGTCCATGGGGATTCTCACAAGAACACTGGAGTGGGTTGCCATGCCCTTCTCCAGGGAATCTTCCCAACCCAGGGTTCGAACCCAGGCCTCCTATATTGCAGGCAGATTCTTTACTATCTAAGCCACCAGGGAAGCCCAAGATTTTGTATAGGCTAGGCCAATTGCAGTCAAAACATTTACCTCCTCTATAATGCCCAGAATTTGACATAGAGGCTTGTCATAGAGTGGATAATCAATAAATGTTTTAATATTGGTCAAAAGGAGAAATCATCATCTACTTTTCAATATCAATAGCTATAAATGATACCAGTCCAAGAATTTGGTTAATTTAGAGCATAAAGAAGAAAGGTCCCAAGCTACCGTGTATGCTGCCCTCCTTCTCATGTGATTTTAAGAATTGAGTTCAGAATTAAAAAGAAGTGATTGAAATTCATCAAAGTCATTTAGCATTGCCATATTATCAACATTGTTATCTCATGTAAGCACATTATTTTCACATCACATTTGAAAAATCAACTTTTAATCATGTTTATATTCTGTTGAGTTAGTCAACCTCATTGCTTGGAGACTTATGATGAGAGTAATCGGTACAAAGTTGGAATTGAACCAATACAGACAAATGTTTGTGTGTGCTCTATGCAATTTAGAGGTAGGAAACAAAGTGAATTTACTCAAAATGGAAGAAAAGTAAGGAGAGCAATTTTAATTGCCTTGTGAATTTATTTTTTTCAGGATAACCATGATATAGTTAGTTTTACTTACTGTAGTTATTTTAGTAAGGCATTCCATTACTGTAGGAAGTATAGTTATGCAAGCTATCATAGAGAACAGATTAACTAAAAGCCGTAGATTGTAAATCTTCCAAAAAATGTAAAAATCGTAAGATGATAATTGATCATGATCATATCAAACCCAATATAGTTCAGCCTGGAGCCAGATATAGTGAATGCTGGAGCCAGACTTAAAATCCTTGGTTGCTCTTCTCAATCACATATAAGTTGCATGAGTGTGTACTATTTACTTAAACTCTCTATGCTTGAGTTTCCTCAAATGGCAAATATAGATGTTCAAACAGGTTTCTGGTTTTTCTTCTTTTCTACCATTTTTTCTATTATGAGACTAACATGTGTAACCCATAGTTTATGGGTTCTTTAATTATTATATGGAGTTCTGTCCTCATATTGTACCAGGACCAATGGGAATAAGATGCAAGAAGAATGCTTTGAATTGGGTACAAAGAATTTTTTTTTTTTAATAGTATCACCTTCTTCAATTGGTAGAAAGTTCCCACTGATAGGAAAAATGACTGTGTTGAAGATTTGTAAGGATGTTGCAAACAGAATATACACAATAGAAATACATCTGAAATATGCATAGTATTTTTGTGTATACATTTCTTCTAACATTCATATCCTATTATTCTCAAGGTGAGAATCTTCACAATAATTTCAGCTATACCTAAAAATACCCTAGTTGAGACTCATAAAATTTAAGCAAGGTAACTTTGTCAAGAGTTACTTGAATTTCATATTTCTTGATTTCAGCAAAGTTCAAAACTCTAAACTTAATGCATTTTTCTCATGAAATAATGATAATAAAATTTATTTTTTATAAATTTTCTTAAATTTTTCATAAATTTCTTCTAAGACCTTTTTTAGTGTTCAGTTTAAAAATGAAAAATCTCTGTTCTTGACATCAAAATCTAAGACTATGTAGATGTTGCATTTATTTTATTAAATCTAAACTAAATATGGCATTTGCTGATAATTTTGAGTATTTTTCTTCAAACACATGGAACATGTGGTAAGCATTCCTTTAAATGAATAAGAAAAATTAAAAACATAATATCATGATCATTGATACAAAACATTATTTTTCAGCTGTACATTTTCATATATGATCTATATCCTCTTTATACTGTGTTCTCTGTATCATACCTCTTCTCTCAATATTATTTCTGTGTTGGTCTGTGTACTTTCATATTTTTTCACTCTCCATCCTTTAGGGTTCTATATGTGCCTAGTAATGAATTCTCAAAACTAAAGTCCAGGGAACTGTTTTAACATATTGACTAGTTTTTTGAACTTTTGCTTACAGCTATTATTATTAATTATTAATCTTTCTTGTGTAGGAAGCATTTTATCTTACAATCTTTCATTTGCTTTTGCACTTTCATTACCCCCATTTGAGTTTTCTTTTCATGATTGCATTCAGTTTCTTCTCAAAGACGCTTCCATCTGCTTTGGAAGAGGGTCATTATATGCATTTATTCTAAGAAAAATTTTGAGTACCTAGGTTGTTCCAGACTTTGAAATAATTATCAAGGATTTAGTCAAGGATGAGTCTTAACTTTGCAAACAATAAATATTATAAAATTATGGTATTGAATTCTGTCTTTTCAGTGTTGTAGTTCTCCAAGACATATTTTGTTTCTGCTAGCATTACATTCATTCATGCTTTCAATTTCTACATCAGGTTTTTTACCTACTGATTGACTGGAAATATTCTTTAAGGAAACTAATGGCAAATCTATAGGTTTTTCTGTTTTCATTCCCTTTGAACTTACTGTAATTTTTAATTTTCCTAATTAAACTCTCCTTAACACTTTCTTTCACTTGCCTTTTCTGTCTCATCAGTTCAGTTCAGTCGCTTAGTCATGTCCGACTCTTTGCGGCCCTGTGGACTGCAGCACGCCATGCTTTCCTGTCCATCACCAACTCCTGGAGCTTGCTCAGACTCATGTCCATGGAATCATCTCATCCTCTGTCGTCCTCTTCTCCTTCTGCCTTCAATCTTTCCCAGCATCAGGGTCTTTTCTGAGTCAGCTCTTCCCAACAATTGGCCAAAGTAATGGAACTTCAGCTTCAGCGTCAGTCCTTCCAATGACTATTAAAGATTGATTTCCTCTAGGATTGACCAGTTTGATATCCTTGCAGTCCAAGGGACTCTCAAAAGTCTTCTCCAACATCACAGTTCAAAAGCATAAATTCTTCAGTGCTCAACTTTCTTTTCACTCCAACTCTCACACCCATACATGACTACTGGAAAAACCATAGCTTTGACTAGACGGACCTTTGTCAGCAAAGTAATGTTTCTGCTTTTTAATATACTGTCTCATAGATACATCTTTTCTTCCTTTTCCTTAGATCAGCCATATTGGCCAAACCACAAAAGAAATTCAATTCTCCAATTAAAATGGCTTTGGATCCTGTCTATCCAAGATTTACCTTTTCAAGCACTTACATTTCTAGCTTCCTGCCACATATTAATATTTCTCATATAGTGTGCTTTATCACTTCAATAGTGAGTCATGTAAAAACTTGTACTTTGTCAGATGTTAAGTTTTTCTGAATGTTCTCCATTTCTGCCAAAGGTATTGTCAATTTATTTGACTATCAAACTGTAAATTGGTGTCAGAATTTAAGTTGTCATTAAGTCACTTGTACCTGATCTCACTCTGTTTAGTCTACTTTGTTTTCTTTTGGTCTTCCAAAATATGTCATCTGTTTACCCTTGATCAGAATTATTATTGTATCCCAAGCATTCTATACACAATTCTATCTTTCCAATTTGTTGCAGTTCTTCTTTCACTATGTTTAATTCATTGGATAACTCTTTCATGGAAATTTGTCTGCCTACTTTGAAAGTAAAAGTGAAGTAGCTCAGTTGTGTCCAACTCTTTGCGACCCCATGGACTGTAACCTACCAGGCTCCTCTATCCATGGGATTTTCCAGGTAAGAGTACTGGAGCGGGTTGCCATTTCCTTCTCTAGGGGATCTTCCCGACCCAGGGATTGAACCTGGATCTCTCGAATTATAGGCAGACGCATTTACCGTCTGAGCCAGCAGGGAAATCCCTGCCTACTTTAGTCCTTGATAATTTAATACCATCACAAGAAACAAAGTTACATGCAAAGAGGAATGGGTTAAAGATACACACACCATTCTGTATGTGTGGTTGAGTCCTTTGTTGTCCACCTGAAGCAATCACAAGATTTTTAATCAACTATACGTCAATAGAAAATAAAGGAGTTTCATGTCATAAAAAGATATACAATTCTAGATTTAAATTAGCATCTATATGCATGTCTTTGAATAGATTTCTTATTCTCTATGAGTCTCATTACTTCTGTGCATAAATAAGATCAAATAAGAAAATATGAGCAAAGTGCTTGACATGGTAAGAAAAATACTAGTAGCACTTATCTTTATTGCTGTAGACAATTTTCTAATGATACATGCTTTCATTTGTTTTTCTGTTTTCACAGGCATTCAAATATGTAAACAAAACAGTGATATAATAAGACCAATGAATCTTGTGTTCAAAAGCCTACTCATAATGTTGTCAATGATACTATATCAATGAATTAGGAATTCCCTACACCATTAAGTGATATTGATGGGCAAAGAAGGTAAATCTAAGTATAGAACATGTTTCTGGTTCAGGAAAGATTAAATTCTGTCACCTGCAACATAGGATGGGACCTATGTAATTCACTTTCACCTGCTGGTTAGCTGGTCTTCCCCAAAGAATTGTACTGTATTAGGAAGTCACAGCTAGATCAAAGTTGTTGAGAGACAGTTCATAGTTTCAGGTCTGGGCATAACTTCCATCCTTGCTATATTGGTGATCTCTTTATGGGCCCATTGTAGGAACACAATGGCTAAGGAAAGATGATAGCTGGTGTACATGACACAAGTAACTGTCTACCTGGTTATTGAGAGACCCCTCTGTAATGTGTGTTTTATGCTGAGTATTAGAGAAAGATCCTTATTTTATGATCACTCCAACAGCTCTATTAACATAAGATTACCCCAGATTTCTTTGCCACTGGTCTTTCCCTTTTGTTCCTTTCAGACCTCTTATCAGCCAGCTAAGCTGTTTTCCTGAGCTCAGAAGGCCATGTACAATTTAGACTTCTCTCTTTTCATACAAAGTATACATCCAAGTTAGTTCTAGAAGGTCTTGTAGGTCTTTAAAGAACCTATCAACTTCAGCTTCTTCAGTGTTACTGGTCGGGTCATAGGCTTGGATTACTGTGATATTGAATGGTTTGCCTTGGAAACAAACAGAGATCATTCTGTCATTTTTGAGATTGCATCCAAGTACTTCATTTTGGACTCTTGTTGACTATAGTGGCTACTCCATTTCTTCTAAGGGATTCTTGCCCACAGTAGTAGATATAATGCCTAGAATGTCGATGTTCACTCTTGTCATCGCCTGTTTGACCACTTCCAATTTGCCTTGATTCATGGACCTAACATTCCAGGTTCCTATGCAATATTGCTTTTTATAGCATTGAACCCCACTTCCATCACCAGTCCCATTCACAACCAGGTGTTGTTTTTGCTTTGGCTCCATCCCTTCATTCTTTCTGGATTATTTCTCCACTAATCTCCAGTAGCATATTGCACACCTACAGACCTTGGGAGTTCGTCTTTCAGTGTCCTATCTTTTTGCCTTTTCATACTGTTCATAGGGTTCTCAAGGCAAGAATACTGAAGTGGTTTTCCATTCCCTTCTCCAGTGGATCATATTCTGTCAGACCTCTCCATCATGACCCAGCCATCTTGGGTGGGCCCACATGGCATGATTTAGTTTCATTGAGTTAGACAAGGCTGTGGTCCATGTATAGGGGACTCGAATGCAAAAGTAGGAAGTCAAGAAACACCTGGAGTAACAGGCAAATTTGACCTTGGAGGGCAGAATGAGGCAGGGCAAAGGCTAATAGAGTTCTGCCAAGAGAATGCACTGGTCGTAGCAAACACCCTCTTCCAACAACACAAGAGAAGACTCTACACATGGACATCACCAGATCATCAACACTGAAATCAGACTGATTATATTCTTTGTAGCCAAAGATGGAGAAGCTCTATACAATCAGCAAAAACAAGACTGGGAGCTGACTGTGGCTCAGATCATGAACTCCTTATTGCCAGATTCAGACTGAAATTGATGAAAGTAGGGAAAACCACTAGACCGTTCAGGTATGACCTAAATCAAATCCCTTATGACTATACAGCGGAAGTGAGAAATAGATTTAAGGGACTAGATCTAATAGACAGAGTGCCTGATGAACTATGGATAAAGGCTCATGACATTGTACAGGAGACAGGAATCAAGACCATCCCCAAGAAAAAGAAACACAAAAAAGCAAAATGGTTGTCTAAGGAGGCCTTACAAATAGCTGTGAAAAGAAGGGAAGTGAAAAGCAGAGGAGAAACAGAAAAATATACCCATTTGAATGCAGAGTTCCAAAGAATAACAAGGAGAGATAAGAAAACCTTCCTCAACAATCAATACAAAGAAATAGAGGAAAACAACAGAAATGATCTCTTCAAGAAAATTAGAGATACCAAGGGAACACTTCATGCAAAGATGGACACAATAAAGGACAGAAATAGTATGGACCTAACAGAAGCAGAAGATATTCAGAAGAGGTGGCAAGAACACACAAAACTGTACAAAAAGTATCTTCATGACCGAGATAATCATGATGGTGTGATCACTCACCTAGAGCCAGACATCCTGGAATGTGAAGTCAAGTGGGCCTTAGGAAGCATCACTACGAACAAAGCTAGTGGAGGTGATGGAATCCTGGTTGAGCTATTTCAAATCCTGAAAGATGATGCTGTGAAAGTGCTGCACTCAATAGGCCAGCAATTTGGAAAACTCAGCAGTGGCCACAAAGACTGGAAAAGGTCAGTTTTCATTCCAATCTCAAAGAAAGGCAATGCCAAAGAGTGCTCAAACTACCACACAATTGCACTCATCTCACATGTTAGTAAAGTAATGCTTAAAATCCTCCAAGCCAGGCTTCAGCAATGTGTGAACTGTGAACTTCCAGATGTTGAAGCTGGTTTTAGAAAAGGCAGAAGAACCAGAGATCAAATTGCCAACATCCGCTGGATTATCAAAAAAGAAAGAGAGGTCAACAAAAACACATATTTCTGCTTTATTCACTGCCAAAGCCTTTGACTATGTGGATCACAAGAAACTGTGGAAAATTCTGAAAGAGATGGGAATACCAGACCACCTGATCTGCCTCTTGAGTAACCTGTTTGCAGGTTAAGAAGCAACAGTTAGAACTGGACATGCAACAATAGACTGGTTTCAAATTGGAAAAGGAGTATGTCAAGGCTGTATATTGTCACACTGCTGATTTAACCTATATGCAGAGTACATCATACAAAACGCTGGGCTGTAGGAAGCACAAGCTGGAATCAAGATTGCTGGGACAAATATCAATAACCTCAGATATGCAGATGACACCATCCTTATGGCAGAAAATGAAGATGAACTAAAAAGCCTCTTGATGAAAATGAAAGAGGAAAGTGAAAAAGTTGGCTTAAAGCTCAACATTCAGAAAACTAGATCATGGCATCCAGTCCCATCACTTCATGGCAAATAGATGGGGAAACAATGGAAACAGTGGCTGACTTTATTTTTCTGGGTTCAAGATCACTGCAGATGGTGATTGCAGCCATGAAATTAAAAGACACATATTCCTTGGAAGGAAAGTTATGACCAACCTAGACAGCATATTAAAAAGCAGAGACTTTGTTCGCCAACAGAGTCCATCTAGTCAAAGCTATCTTTTTTCCAGTGGTCTTGTATGGATGTGAGAGTTGGACTATAAAGAAAGCTGAGTGCCAAAGAATTGATGCTTTTGAACTGTGGTGTTGGAGAAGACTCTTGGGAGTCCCTTGGACTGCAAGGAGATCCAACCAGTCCATCCTAAAGGAGATCAGTCTTAGGTGTTCACTGGAAGGACTGATGTTGAAGCTGCAACTCCAATATTTTGGCCACCTGATGCGAAAAGCTGACTCATTTGAAAAGGCCCTGGTGTTGTGAAAGATTGAGGGGAGGAGGAGAAGGGGATGACTGAGGATGAAATGGTTGAATTGCATCACCGATGCAATGTAGACTCGATGGACATGGGTTTGCGTGAACTCTGGGAGTTGGTGATTGACAGAGAGGCCTGGCGTGCTGCGGTTTATGGGTTTTCTAAGAGTCAGACACGATTGAGTGACTGAACTGAACTGAATACATCCAAGTGTACTATTCATAGCTTTGACTATGACAAGGATTTTCTTTCATCATGTTTTTGGTTAGCACCAGCGTAGCATGCCAATCCTTTTCTAAACTAGAACTGAATCCTTCTTTTTTTTCCCCATAACTTATTGTAAGGAACCCCATTTGAGCAGAGGAAAGTGGTTACCAGTGACATATAGACCTATTTGAGCCTGGTTGGAAGACAAGGCTTCCATTTAATAATTTCAATGACTGGGCTCGATGCCTACTTCACATCATTATCCAATGGATTTATTAACATCGAACAATTTTCAGTCACTGGATGTTCCATGATAAGAACTTCGGTTACCACGTGAGCCCAACAGTGCTCCAATAGCTGTTTTCTTTTTCAAACCTAAAGCAAGTCTTATTTACAGAGACAGTGTGTGTGTGTGTGTGTGTGCGCGCGTGCGTGCGTGGTAAGTTGCCTCAGTCATGTCCTATCCTTTGTGACCCTATGGACTGTAGCCCACGAGGCTTCTCTGTCCATAGGATTCTACAGGCAAGAATACTGGAGTGGGTTGCCATGTCCTTCTCCAGGGGATCTTTCTGACCCAGGGACTGAACCTGCGTTGCCTACATATCTTTCCTTGGTAGACGGGTTCTTTACCACTAGCTCCACCTAGGAAGCCCCCTTACAGAGTGTAGTCTTGCTATAAAGCTTTAAGAAGTTTGAGCCATGGTTTTAACCACTGACACGTGCTAGTTCTCTTCCCCACATTCTTATCCATTAGTTCTCTTCCCCCAATTCTTACCCACTCCCAGAACTAATTTCCAATCCTATATCACAAATGGCAGGGAAACTTACCCAACAACTCAGACTTGCATATACTAGCCCCATTAGAAATCAATAGCCTGAATAGATTTGAACAACAAATATATTTGAATCATATTCTTATATGCCTTAAAAATCCAAAGGAACCTAATAAATTCTGTGCCTCATTTTCACTGGCTGGTTGGTTCTCCCATTACTATCTAGACCATGAGGTTGTTGAAAAGTCTACAGATGCAGCAAATCTTCAAAACCTCATAGGGTTTCATGTCTCAACTTCTGACATACATGTGTTTTGCTAAGTTATGTAGAGTACTCACCACTTCCTGTTCACTGAAGTCAATTATCATGATAATATATATTATCAATACAGTGGATTTCTTTGATGTCTCGTGGAATGTCAGGAAAGCAAAGTTTTTGTAGACTCAGTTCAGTTCATTTAAGTCAATCAGTCATGTCCAACTCTTCGTGACCCCAAGGACCACAGCACACCAGGCTTCCCTGTCCATCACCAACTCCTGGATCTTGCTTTAACTCATATCCATTGAGTTGGTGATGCCATCCAACCATCTCATCCTGTGTTATCCCCTTCTCCTCCTGCCTTCAATCTTTCCCAGCATCAGGGTCTTTTTCAATGAGTCAGTTCTTATCAGGTGGCCAAAGTATTGGAGATTCAGCTTCAGCATCAGTCCTTCCAATGAATATTCAGGACTGATTTCCTTTAGGATTGATGGATTTGATTTCTTTCTCTATCCAAGAGACCCTCAGGTGTCTTTTCCAATACCACAGTTCAAAAGCATCAGTTCTTTGGTGCTCAGCTTTCTTTATGGTCCAACTCTCACATCCATACATGACTCTATGGATACTTTCAATACTTTTCCAAAGCTATAGAAAAACCATAGCTTTGATTGGACAGACCTTTGTCGGTAATGTCTCTGTTTTTGATATGCTGTGTAGGTTTTCTTCCAAGGAGCTTTCATAGCTTTCATAGCTTTTCTTCCAAGGAACGAATGTCTTTTAATTTCATGGCTGCAGTCACCATCTGCAGTGATTTTGGAGCCCAAGAAAATAAAGTCTGTCACTGTTTCCACTGTTTCCCCATCTATTTGTCATGAAGTGATAGGACCAGATGCCATGATCTTTGTTTTTTGAATGTTGAGTTTTAAGCCAGTTTTTGTAGACTATTTCAGAGCAAAGAATATAATCACATTGCAACAAGAGCTACAAGATTATTAAAGCATACTGCCACTTTTATTATATAAAGACAAACTCTATGTTCTTTCTTGATAATGAGAATTCAGAGAAAAACATTTGTCATGTCCATGGCTAGATACTAATGCCTCAGGCCACTGTGAGAGTCTTCGCATACCTGGAAGCACCACCTTAGGGTGGCTCCATGCCTGAGGGGATACAGTCTTTCTCCTTCCAAGCTTCAAGCCTCTGTTTCTTCTGGCCAGCTCTGGGCACTCTTCAGAGAGCAACCACAGAATGCAGATTGGTGCTTTTGGTGCTTCTTCATGTGCTTTAAATGATCTGCTCTAGACATTTAAAACTAGCATTATGCAAAATAAAGATGAAGAGTAAAATTCATGCTAGTAGTTTAAAGAAAGAAAGAAAGAAAGAAAGTGAAGTCGCTCAGTCGTGTCCAACTCTTTGCAACCCCATGGACTGTAGCCTACCAGACTCCTCCATCCATGGGATTTGCCAAGCAAGATTAATGGAGTGGGTTTCCATTTCCCTCTCCAGAGGATCTTCCTGACCCAGGGATCGAACCCAGATCTTCCCCATTGTAGGCAGATGCTTTACCATCTAAGCCACCAGAGAAGTCACCTAAGAAAAACCTACATTTGATGAGGATGGGATTCAAACCCACACGTGCAGAGCACAATGGATTAGCAGTCCATTGCCTTAACCACTCGGCCACCTCGTCTGGAATTCTCCAGACCAGAATACTGGAGTGGGCAGCCTTTCCCTTCTCCAGGGGATCTTCCCAACCCAGGGATCGAACCCAGGTCTCCTGCATTGCAGGCAGATTGTTTACCAGCTGAGCCACAAGGGAAGCCCAGTAGTTTAAAGGTTTCTTTATTTAGAATGACATTGGTGGTGGTGGTTTAGTTGCTAAGCCATGTCTGACTCTTGCAACCCCGTGGACTGTAGCCTGCAAGGCTCCTCTGTCCATGGCATTTTCCAGGCAAGAATACTGGAGTGGATTGCCATTTCCTTCTCCAGGGAATCTTGCCAACCCAGGAATCGAACCCAGGTCCTCTGCATTGCAGGCAGATTCTTTACCAACTGAGCTATGAGGGAAGCCCACAGAATGACATTAAATAGCAAGTAAAAAGCACCATGAAAAATCAAAAGAAATGTTCTGGAAGAAAAGAAAAAGCTTAGTATGTACCTTATAGAGCCTTTTCTCCTGCTCTTTGAACAAGAGTTTGTATATCTTCACTTTGCCTTGTGCCTCACAAAGTGTAGCCAGCCTTGCCAGAATCAGGAGATTCTGAGATATGCAACAATTTGAGAATCACTTGTTCTAACACATCAGGAAATCAAAGAGAGAGCTCTTCCAGCTGTTAGTATATCTCAGTTATTATTATTATTTTTTTAATTTCTCTGGAGGTAATCACAGAGATGGTTTATGGAACCATTATACCTGCACTGAGACAAAACTTCACTATGAAACTCAATTTATTGTGCAGTCTCTATGGGTCCCACTATAACAAGAGAACCACCATAACATTTCAATGTCATCCCAAATCAAACAGTCTTTAAAGATGTTAGGTTACCTCTTCTCAGTGCACGTGTACTCTTAGCAAAATCTGAAGATCCCTTTGGGGTAGAATCAGAGGGAAGTTTGTTACATACACTTGTGTCTATATTCATTGTATATACTTCTCAAAGAATCTTATTATCCCCATTAAATTAACATATTCAGAGTCTGTGAATGTACACTGATCTACAAATTGTAAGTAGAGCTGTTAATAGAATTTTCTATTGCAGTGACTAATATTAGCTTTCATTTATTCAAATGAAGAAATACCCTAAGTGGAAACCCATCAGTCTCACTCTAGGACTTTAAGATGAATTCCATAGATTCCTATGGATCTAGGTGATCTAAATGCCACTCAGGTGCCCCTGCTTTTATTTTTGTTATATCCATCTTGCCTCTGGGCAGTGCTTCCCTGGTGACTCAGTGGTAAAAAATCCGCCTGCAATGCAGGAGGCATGGGTTCGATCCTTGGATCGAGAAGATCCCCTGGAGAAAGGAATGATAACCCACTCAAGTATTCTTGCCTGGGAAATCCCATGGACAGAGAAGCCTGGCAGTCTACAGTCCACAGTGTTGCAAAAGAGCCGAACACAACTTAGCGACTAACCAACCCGCTTGCCACTGATGATTAACTGCTGCCATCTAGATTCTTCCATTCTGGAATATTAGACTCCAGGGAGGTGGCAACATTTCCCAGTCCTAAACCTGACCTTCTTAACATTATGGTACCCTTTCAGCATCATTCATTGAGCTTTCCCAAGGAGCATGCAATGAAGGTATTTCCAGTTGTTTCCAGATAATCCATTCTAATATCTTCACTTCAGTCTGAACTTCTGTTCTATTCCTCAATATTATGCTAATGAAAGTCTAGTACATTGAGCTCATTTACACTTGCACATAATATCTACAGGCTTCAGTTTAACATCTACCGTTATCGTCACGCATGCATGCTCAGTCTTGTCTGACTCTTTTTTAACTCCATGAACTGCAGCCCACCAGGCTCCTTTGTCCATGGGATTTTCCAGGTGTCGACTAAGATATATAGCTACAACCTAAAAGTAGAGTGTTATTTTATTTGGTGGGAATGTTTAGGACTCCAAGCCTGGAGACAGCATCTCAGTAGCTATAAGAAAACTGTTCCAAGGAAGCTGGATGGGGCATCAGGGTATACACAGTTTTGCAGCAAAGTGGGCAGGCAGTCTAAACACCAAAGATAAGCTATCCAATTAAGGAATTTATAATTGTTTGTATGGGAAGATGCAAGCCTCTGGGCTCACTGAATTGATTTCTTTTATATGTACCTCAGCTATTTGGGACCAAATCCTGTTTATTTGTTCACCTTAAGTAGTGGCAGATGGCTGCTTCTTACATTTCCCCAGCTTCTCAGCAATCACTGTGGGCACCTGCTGGATCTCTGTTTGAGGAGCCCTCATTCACATATCCCCCGGAGAAGGGAAAATACCCACTCCAGTACTGGCCTGGAGAATCCCATGGACTGTATAGTCCATGAGGTTGCAAAGAGTCACAGCTGAGCGACTTCCACTTTCACTTTCATTCACATTGGTGGCCAGGAATCACTGATGGCGATGACATTTCTTGTTTATTGATATGGCAAGAGATATTTTCATTTCACAAGCAGGAACACTGGAGTGGGTTACCATTTCCTACTCCAAGGGGTTTTCCAAACCAGTGATCGAACTCACGTCTTTTGTGCCTCCTGCATTGGCAGGTTCTTTCTTTACCACTGTTCTCCCCAAGAAGCCACATGTCCACTATAAAAACCAGCTCCTACTCAGTATGATTTGAGGATTATGCTGAATCCTAAGTATGAGTGAGTAGACTTCATATATAAATTTCTTTTTATCTTCATTTTTATATTCCTCCATCCTTGCCTAAAACCCTTAAGATCAATCTTTCCACCTATGTCTTCTTGGTTTCATTCATATCCTTACCAGATCCTAAAATGACTTTGATGTGAATGCTGTCTCTTGCTGCATCAGAATTTTTACTTCTCTACCCAAATGGTACTGAGATTTGACTGTGGTATTTAACCTGGAGCCAATGATTATTTGTGAGGGAAGGAATTAAAGTGAACAAAACAGCTCTGTTGCTTTCTTTGCTTATGTTTGGTGTGGTTCTTTTATTATTTTGTTTTCGAAACAAGGGAGAACAGACTCCTGTGCAATGTTGAAGAGAAGGGTTTATAAGAAGCTGGGGTTCATAAGAAGTTCAGGCTTTCTCCTCTAATACCTATTCCAATTGACAGGATTCCACTCTCCTCATCAGTTATGTGTGCATTTCTTTTCCATTGAAACAGGATAGCAAAATTTTAGTCATTTAGCTACCACTTATAATTGTGGGAGCTTTGACACTTCATTTTAACTCTCATTAGTTTCATTTCTTCATATATAGAGATTAGATATCATAATCTATATAATTTGATCCTTTGTTTACTGGCCTATGATGTTACAATTTCTCCCTCTCTCATTATCTAGTGTTAGAAACTTCTTTTTTTTGGTTATTTCTCTAAATATAACCCTTTTTGATTTATTTTACAGCTGGTTCAGATGTTACTCTGAATTTTAGTGGAATCCAGTAAAAATTACTAGAAGGCCAATGGTAATATGTGTAGATGTAGTAATTCAACCCAAAGCATTTCCTATTGCTGCAAATTCATGATATGGCCAATCATCTTGCAATTATTTTTAATTTGCAGTAACAGAAAAGCACAGGTAGTTACTGAGTAAAGATCAAAAATAGCCACTGTGAATTAAGAGCATTAGGACATGTCAAGTATTTAAAATGTGATCTTATGCCCAAAAGCTTGGCCTCTCTGTACCCCTGTGCTGTACACTTGGGTGAAATAGAAAAGAAAAGCTTTAGTGCTTTGCCAGCAAATGGGTAGACACTGGACTTCTGCCTCAAAAAACTGTCAACCCCAGAGAACTTGATATTCTCCTAACCTTGATGAGCTTCTTTGTCTCTTTAATGTTTTCTTGGGTGGTTTCTTGGCTGCTCCTTCCATGATTAGCAGAGAGGAGAAGACTGTATGTGCTCAGCCATGTCCAACTCTTTGAAATCTCAAGGATTGTAGCCCACTAAACTTCTCTGTCCATGGGATTTTCCAGTCAAGAATACTGGTGGGGGTTGCCTTTTTCTACTCCAGGGTTTTTTTCTGACTCAGATATCAAACTCATGTCCCCCACATTGACAGGCAGATTCTTTACCACTGCACTACTTGGGAATGCCCAACTGTTCATCAAATCCACCTTTTATTACTCATGGAAGATTATAGTGGCTGGAGTCTTGCCTATAAGAAACGGAGAACAGAAAGTCTTTCATGTCTGGGATGCCCACAGGACACTGCTTGGTTTCAGTACTTTATAAAAATGCTTCATAAAAAATATAAAACTTTTTTTGCATATTGCATAATCCAAATCTATTACAAGAGTACTCACAAGATTAAGAACTGTATCTTGTTTGCTGATTAGTAATTAAGTTGTGTCCAACTCTATGGAACCCCATGGACTTAAGCCTGCCAGGCTCCTCTGTCCATGGGTTTTCCCAGGCAAGAATACTAGAGTGGGTTACCATTTCCTTCTCTAGGGGATCTTCCCCACCCAAGGATTTAACCCACACCTCCTACACTGGCAGGCAGATTCTTTACCACTGAACTACCAGGGAAGTCCATGCAGTAGTTAGAAGGAATCAAAATAAAATGAACTAAATTATAAGTAAGAAAAAAAAAAAAAAAGAATTTGTGGGAGTTCTATATATCCAAGGCCAACCAGATGTCAAAATGATCAATAAATTAAGACAAAGAGAGAAACTGAAAATAAAAAATATTTTCAAGGCAGGAATAAAGATGCAGAAGTAGAGAACAGACATGTGGACACAGTGAGGGAAAGGGAGCCTGGGACAAAGTGGGAGACTAGGATCAAAATATATACACTATCACGTGTCAAATACATAATTAGGGGAAACCTGCTACAATGCACAGGAAGCTCAGTCTGATGCTCTGGGTGACAGGCTTTGGGGAGTGGTGGGAGGGAAGTCCAAGAAGGAGGGATCTATGTGTACAGTTCAGTTCAGTTCAGTAGCTCAATCGTGTCCGACTCTTTGCGAGCCCATGAACCCCAGTACACCAGGCCTCCCTGTCCATCACCAACTCCCAGAGTTTACCCAAACTCATGTCCATTGAGTCGGTGATGCCATCTAACCATCTCATCCTCTGTCGTCCCCTTTTCCACCTGCCTTCAATCTTTCCCAGCATCAGGGTCTTTTTAATGAGTCAGCTCTTCGCATCAGGTGGCCAAAATATTGGAGTTTCAGCTTCAACATCAGTCCTTCCAATGAACACCCAGGACTGATCTCCTTTAGGATGGACTGGTTGGATCACCTTGCAGCCCAAGAGATGGTCAAGAGTCTTCTCCAACACCATAGTTCAAAAGCATCAATTCTCCTGTGCTCGGCTTTCTTTATGGTCCAACTCTCACATTCATACATGACTACTGGAAAAATCATAGCCTTGACTAGATGGACCTTTGTTGGAAAAATAATGTCCCTGCTTTTTAATATGCTATCTAGGTTGGTCATAACTTTCCTTCCAAGGAGTAAGTGTCTTTTAATTTCATGGCTGCAATCACCATTTGCAGTGATTTTAGAGACCCCAAAAATAAAGTCAGCCACTGTTTCCACTGATCTATGTGTAAAATATAGCTGATTCACTTCACTGTACAGCAGAAATTAACACAACATTGTAAAACAATTATCCAATAGTAATTTTTAAAAGTCTTTATTCATTTATTCTGACAGTGTAAGAAAGAGACCAAAAGTGGTGCTTCCTCTCAACTATCCGCCACAGAATGGCACCAGGTGAGGTACTGATCCAGCTGTGGATCAGCACAGATGGGGGAGTTTCTCTCACTCATTACCAAGGAACCTGCAGCAGAAGACTCCTGTATTTTATTGAGTAGTGGGTCAAAAAGTAGGAGAATAGGAAGGGTTAAGAGTAGAAAGGTAGTGAGTCAAAATGGAGGTGACCATAGGCAAAAACTCATTTTCTGCATCTGAGTGGTCAACTCAGGAGGAAGGGATTTTTGTCTCTCAAGTCTTGTGCCTTTCCTCATGGCTCAGATGTAAAGAGTCTGCCTGCAATGAGGGAGACCTGGGTTCAATCCCTGGGTTGGGAAGATCTGCTGGAGCAGGAAATGGCAACCCACTCCAGTACTCTTGCCTGGAAAATCCCATGGACAGAGGAGCCTTGTAGGTTACAGTCCATGGGGTCGCAAAGTCAGACACAACTAAATGACTTCACTTTCACTTTCTTTCAAGTCATGTAGTTTAATAGCCATCCTCACTGAAAATCTATTTGAATCTTTGGAACAGGGATGAAGTGGATGGAAAACTCTTACAGGAAAACTCCATAAAGACTGAAGTGTCTCCAATTGTAAAAGGAGTATGTTTATTTGAAATAAAGTGACTGGCATTATCTTGTCCTTTCCTATAAACCACTTGAACCCATCGCTTTATTTTCCATTAAGACAATGAACCCCCCACCCTCATTCCATGGCTTGGGAAATGATAGGCAGCATGTTGAGTATATCATATACTCCAATTAGACCCATTGATGTGGGCTACAGGTCCAGGGTTTTTATCAGATGTAATTGCCACTGGAAGATATTAAGAAGAGGTGGCAAGAATACATAGAAGAACTATACAAAAAGATTTTAATGACCCAGATAACCACAAAGGTATGGTCACTCCCTAGAGCCAGACATCCTGGATTGCAAACTCAAGGGGGCCTTAGGAAGCATTGCTACAAGAAAAGCTAGTAGAGGTGATGGAATTCCAACTGAGCTATTTCAAATCCTAAAAGATGATGCTGTGAAAGTGCTGCACTCAATATGCCAGCAAATTTGGAAAACTTAACAGTGGTCACAGGACTGGAAAAGGACAGTTTTCATGTCAATCCGAAAGAAGGGCAAAGAGAAAGAACTGAAACTACTGCACTGTTGCACTCATTTCATATGCTAGCGAAGTAATGCTCAAAATTCATCAAGTTATGTTTCAACAGTACATGAACCTAGAACTTAAAGATGTACAAACTGGATTAATAAAAGACAGAGGAACCAGATATCAAATTGCCAACATCCATTGGTTCATAGAAAAAATAAGAGAATTTAAGAAAAACTTGTATTTTTGCTTTATTGACTACACAATAGCCTTTGACTTTGTGGATCACAACAAACAGTGGAAAATTCCTAAAGCAATGGGAATACCAGCCACCTTACCTGCCTTCTGTATGCAGGTCAAGAAGCAACATTTAGAACCAGACATGGAACAATGGACTGGCTCAAAATTGGGAAAGGAGTAAGTCAAGGCACTATATTGTCACCCTGCTTATTTTAACTTATATGTAAAGTACATCATGTGAAATGTCAGGCTGGATGAAGCATAAGCAGGAATCAAGATTGCCAAGAGAAATATCAATAACCTCAGATATGCAGATGATACCACCCTAATGGCAGAAGTGAAGTGACATTAAATAGCTTCTTGATAAAGGTAAAAAAGCCAAGTGAAAAAGCTGGCTTAAAACTCAACATTCGAAAGACAAAAATAATTTCATCTGGTCCCATCACTTCATGGCAAATAGATAGGGAAGCAGTGACAGAATTTATTTTCTTGGGCTCCAAACTCACTGCAGGTAGTGATTGCAGCCATGAAATTAAAAGACATTTGCTCCTTGGAAGAAAAGCTATGACAAAACTAGACAGTATTAAAAAGCAGAAATATTACTTTGCCACAAAAGTCCATCTAGCCAAAGCTATGCTTTTTCCAGTAGTCATGTATGGATTTGAGAGTTTCATAAAGAAAGTTGAGCACCCAAGAACTGATGCTTTTGAACTGTGGTGTTGGAAAAGACTCTTGAGAGTCCCTTGGACTGCAAGGAGATCAAGCCAGTCAATCCTAAAGGAAATCAACCCTGAATATTCATTGGAAAAGATCCTGATGCTGAGAACAATTGAAGGCAGGAGGAGAAGGCAATGACAGAGGACAAGATGGTTGGATGGCATCACTGACTCATTGGACATCAGCTAGAGAAGACTCCAGGAGATGGTGAAGGACAGGGGAGCCTGGTGTATTGCAGTCCATGGGGTTGCAAAGAGCCAGACAGGACTGAGCGACTGAACAACAATAATGGAAACTGAACAGGATATAAACATTGGCTATCAGGGCTTAGGTCTTCCCAGGAGGCTCAGTGGTAAAGAATCCACTTGCCAATGCTGAAGATGGTTGTTCGATCCCTGGATTGGGAGGACCACCTGGAGAAGGAAAGGGTAACCCACTCCAGTATTCTTGCCTGGGAAATCCCATGGACAGAGGACCCTGGCAGCTATAATCCATGGGTTCTCAAAAGAGTCAGACCTGACTTAGTGACTAAACAGCAACAAGTAGGTTTTGGATGGTTTGGCCTAAATCAGGGGAATGTGCAGGCAGGAATGGTTAAGTCAAACTGGGAGAAAGTATCAACTACACTCAAAGTTGAGCGAGACCTCTCCAGATAGGATAAGAAGGCCCATGTGATTTATCTGTTAGGTGCGATAGCTTTTCCATGCTGTTGTGGCACCTTCTGACAGCAGTGACAGTCTACAGGCTCAATTTGGATGCAATCTGAATTTCCATGGCTGTCCTCCATAGATCCCAATGAATCTATTTGCTCTGGGAAAGAGAACAACTAACTCATTCTCTGTGTTTAGCTGACAGTCCTGCTCTGCTCATTGGTTCTTCTCCCTGTTTTAGTGTAGAGGTGAGCATCTATAGATTTAATAAAAAAGCTTATTAGTAATATCTAAATTTACCTAAATCTCTTTTCCTCAAGGAAAGGGTCACAAGGCTTATTTATATGCCAGTCTCATGCTTGTCAATCTCAACTAAACAAGCAGACCATTAGCCACACTCTTTGAAATTGTAACATGGCACATTTTGTGGTGGCCTGGAAAACCATGAAGCTCTGCCCATTGTTCCACATCTCCTTCACTTCATTCAGTAACTGACAGAGCTCTCTCCAATTGGATTGCAGCCACACTTTCTTCCATCCTAGCAGAACTTAACTGGAAAGAGACATCAGTAAATCAGTCCCATGCAAGGTTTCAGGAAGTCACTGTGTCTGAATCCCCATTGGACTAGTGGAGACTATTTCCTCTTGGGAGGCAGGGGAGCACTCCTGGGACCTACTCTTGGAGTTATGGGACAGCAGCTGGGCCAGAAATTACCATTTGTGCTTCACCAGAGAAAACTTGAGCCTCCTCTATCAGGCAAATTGAAGTATCTTTTCAGACCCATGGCATGTTTGGAATTTCCAAATGTAATACTACTTTAGAACTATGAATCTTGTGGCCACTAGCTTCCCAGGCCCAATAACAGGCCAATAATTGCCTCTCAAAAAATGTTTAGCTTTTAGCCACCTCTAGGAGCCTATGGGTCCAGAAGACTAAAGGGTAGGTTCTAACTGATAAACTGAGAGGTTGCTGTGATCTGTAACTCTAATGGCAAATGTGAGTTGGGGGGGTGGGGGTGGTCCCAGGAAAGTGCAAACTAAGTAGCTTGATGGAGCACCTCCAGGGTATCCTATTGTTCAGGGCCCCACTCAAAGCCAGTGGCCTTTTTAGTAACCCAGGAGATAAGTAGCATCAGATCTTCTTCATGGGGAATGTAAGAGCCTCAGTAACCAAATAGGTCTACCAATCACTAGGCCTCCTTTTCTTAAAATGTTTTATTTTGTATTGGGGTATAGTCAGTTAACAATGTTGCGATAGTTTCAGGTGAACAACAAAGGGACTTAGCCATACATATACATGTATCCATTCTCCCCAAATTCCCCTCCCATCTGTCAAGACAGAGGGTCAAATTCTTGGCAGTCCTCTCCTCTAAATGAGATATCATGCTTCTTCCCAAATTTTACCCAGGAATTTTACTTAAGTTGCAAGTTCTTAAAACTTGTGCATGTCAACTGTTTTGCCATATGTGGGCAGTAGGTTTTCCAGCCCCTGTTGGGCATGGCCCTTGTTCTCAACTCACCAGGAAGATGTCACCGATAAAGAGAAAGGCTAATCCTCCCTCTTGGAGCAGATAGTTTTTCTAGATCATGACATATCAATAGATGACAGGCAGTAGCCAGGGGATTTCAGTAGCCTTGTAGAGGTAAAGTTGTCTTGAATCCCATTTCGCATAAAAGAAAACTGAACCTGATCATCTTGGTGTAGAAGGATGCTGATGAAGGCACTTACATCAACTGCTGCATTCTTTCAGCTCAAACAATAGCTTCTATGACACTCACCATGCCAGTTATTGTCTTGATTACAGTATTGAATTGCCTTCAACAAGTGGTGAATCTTAAAGGCTTTCATGCAGGCCAGACAGGACTATTGAATGGAGAAATAGTCTCACAGAGGAATTTGGTTTCCTTAAGCTCAGAAATAACTAGGTATTTCTTTCCTACCCTCATCATCTGCTATTGCTTTAGGGAGACAGTGGCATTAGACCTTGGTAGCTGGATTGGTTCATAGTCATCCCTATGTCTCACTAAGACAGTCTTAACTGGAGCAATTCCCAGTAAGGCTTGAGAACAAAGGTGAGCAGGAGTGCACATAGAGAACACGTTCATACCAATAGTGCATTCATTAATGGGATCCATAATAATAGAAGATAGAGAGTTCCAAAAGGATCCACTCTTAGCCAGGACTGAACAAGAGTCCTCCCAGTGGTTGTGGCTTTAGAACGAAACCCAGAGAGCATTATCTGTTTCCCCATCATGGTGCCAGGTGACTCAGGCATCAAAGTCACCTGTGCTCCCCTATCCAAAAGGCCAAAAAAGTACAGTATCCTCCAATCACCCCCATTAAACCCTGACCCTAACATGTGGCTCATCTCTGGGGACAGGGAGACCTTGGCCTAACTCCCAGATTTGTTTATTTTTAAAAGCCAGCCTGAAGGTCTTTGTAAAAGCTGGCAAGGCTCTCTAATTCATCTCCAGACTCAGTGGGAAGAGAGGAGGTGACAACCTCATAAGGGAGGTTAACTGGACCTGATAACCAGTGGGACTGCTACAGACAATACTAGAAACCAAGTCTTGTTAGTAGTCTCATTGCCTACTGTTCAGACACCATCTCTATAAGCACAAACAACAACCAGGGTGGCTTTCAGGGCTGCAATTGTCTCTGCCAGCATGGTCCAGACTTGGTTTCCAGGGCAGCATCCTCCCCAGAGTGGGTCTAATGTGTCAAAGCCCAAGTAACCATCAGTCTAGGAAGAAGTGGGTCTCAAGTGTGTTGTCCTCTCATTGCCTGCCTTCCCCTCCTCTAGAAAAAGTCAGAGCATTCTGGAGGAAGGGGTCTGCAGTGACAATCCCACAAGGCACCCCTGTCCTTAATTAAATTTAGTGGTTTTGACAGCAAATTAACCAAGTTTCAAAGGTCTCTTCTCATTCTACTATTGTCATCTATTTCTTTACAATGTCCACTTAGGAAGGCATTCTATCTTTCCTTTCTATTTTTTGGAACTCTTATTCAGATTGGTATATTTTCCCCTTTCTCCTTTGCCCTTCACTTCTCTTTTCTCAGCTATTTGTAAGATCTCCTCAGACAACCACTTTGCCTTTTTTGCATTTCTTTTTCTTGGGAATGGTTTTGGTCACTGCCTCTTGTATAATGTTATGAACCTCCATCCATAGTTCTTCAGACACTCTGTCTATCAGATCTAATCCCTTGAATCTATTTGTCACTTCCGCTGTATAAACATAAGAGATTTGATTTAGGTCCTGGTGGCTCAGATGGTAAAGCGTCTGCCTACAATGAGGGAAACCTGGGTTCAATCCCTGGCTTGGGAAGATCTTCTGGAGAAGGAAATGACAACCCACTTCAGTATTCTTGCCTGGAAAATCCCATGGACAGAGGAGCCTAGTGGGCTACAGTCCATGGGGTCGCAAAGAGTCGGACATGACTGAGTGACTTCACTTTCACTGTCATACCTGAGTGGTCTAGTGATTTTCCCTACTTCACTTTAAGCCTGAATTTTACAGTAAGGAGCTCATGATCTGAGTCACAGTCAGTTCCAGGTCTTGTTTGTGCTAACTGTATACAGCTTCTCCATCTTCAGTTGCAAAGAATATAATCAATTTGATTTCAGTATTGACCATCTGGTGATGTCTGTGAGTAGAGTCATCTCTTGTGTTGTTGGAAGACAGTGTTTTCTATGACCAGTGCATTCTCTTTGCAAAACTCTGGTAGCCTTTGCCTTGCTTCATTTTGTACTCCAAGGCCAGACTTGCCTGTTACTCCAGATATCTCTTAAATTCCTACTTCTGCATTCCAGTCCCCTATGATGAAAAGGACGTCTTTTTGTTGTTGTTGTTAGTTCTAGAAGGTTTTGCAGGTCTTCATGGAACCGCTCAACTTCAGCTTATTTGCCATTAGTGGCTGGGGGATAGACTTGGATTACTGTGATGTTAAATGGTTTGCCTTGGAAATGAACCAAGATCATTCTATCACTTTTGAGATTGCACCCAAGTATGGCATTTCAGACTCTTTTTAACTATGAAGGCTACTCCATCTCTTCTAAGGGATTCTTGGCCATGCATGCATGGTAATTTGCTTGTCATATCTGACTCTTTGTGACACTATGGACTGTAGCTCACCAGGCATCTCTGCCCATGGGATTCTCCAGGTGAGAATAAGTTTCCACTTTGACTCAGCTTCTTCATTCTTTCTAGAGCTATTTCTCCACTCTTCCCTTCTTCCCAAGTAGCATATTGGACACCTACTAACCTGGGGAGCTCATCTTTCAGTGTCACTTCTTTTTGCCTTTTCATACTGTTCGTGGGTTTCTCAAGGCAAGAATGTTGAAGTGGCTCACCACTCCCTTTTCCAGTGGATCACATTTTGTCAGAACTCTACCATTATCTGTCCATCTTGGGTGGCCCTGCATGGCGTAGCTCATTGTTTCATTGAGTTACACAAGGCTATGATCCATGATTTTGATTAGATTTTGGTGGCTGTGCTTTCATTCTGTCTACCCTCTGATGGATGAGGATAAGAGTTTTCTGCAAGCTTCCTGATGTGAGTCCAGGCTATTGAGAAAACGGGGTCCTGCTCTTGTGCCAGAGGCTTGCTCAGTAGATATTTAATTCTAGAGATTGCTTCAAGAAAATGAGAGATACCAAGGGAATATTTCATGCAAAGATGGACATAATAAAGGACAGAAATGGCAAGGATATAGCAGAAGCAGAAGAGATTGAGAAGAGGTGGCAAGAACACACAGAAGAACTGTACAAAATATGTCTCAATGACCTGGATAACAATGATGGTGTGGTCACTCACTTAGAACTAGACATTCTGGAGTGTGAAGTTAAATGGACCTTAGGAATCATTACTATGAACATAGCAAGTGGAAGTGATGGAATTCCAGTTGAGCTATTTCAAATCCTAAAAGATGATGCTGTTAAACTGCTGCACTTAATATTCCAGCAAATGTGAAAAACTCAGCAGAGGCCACAGGACTGGAAAAGGTCGGTTTTCATTCCAATCTCAAAGAAAGGCAATGCCAAAGAATATTCAAACTACTGCACAATTGTGCTCATTTCACATGCTAGCACGGTAATGCTCAAAATCCATCAAACTAGGCTTCAACAGTACATGAACTGAGATCTTCCAGATGTACAGGCTGGAATCAGAGATCAAACTGCCAACATTTTTGGATCATAGGAAAAGCAGGAGAATTCCAGGAAAAAAAAAATATACTTCTGCTTCATTGCCTATGCTAAAGGCTTTGTGTGGATCACAACAAACTATGGAAAATTCTTAAAGAGATGGGAATACCAGACCACCTTACCTGCCTTCTGTGAAATCTGTAAGCAGGTCAAGAAGTAATAGAACTGGAAATAAAACAGTGGATTGGTCAAAATTGGGAAAGGAGGACATCAAGACTGTATATTGTCACATTGTTTATTTAACTTTATCAGAGTACAACATGCATAATGCCCAACTGGATGACTCACAAGCTGGAATCAAGATTTCTGGGTGAAATATCAATATCCTCAGATATGCAGATGACATCACCCTAATGGAAGAAATTTAAGAGGAAGTAAAGAGCCTCTTGATGAAGATGAAAGAAGAGAGTGAAAAAGAGGACTTGAACTCAACATTCAAAATACTAAGATCATGGCATCTGGTCCCATAACTTCATGACAAATAGATCTGGAAAAAAATGGAAACAGTGACAGACTTCATTTTCCTGGGCTCTAGAATCACTGAGGACAGTTACTGCAACCATTATATTAAAGCTTCTTCTCTCTGGAAGAACAGCTATGACAAACCTTGACAGTGTATTAAAAAGCAGAGACATCACTTTGCTGACAAAGGTCTGTATAGTCAAAGCTGGTCCATATAGTCAAAGCTGGTCCATATATTCAAGCTACTGGTTTTTCCAGCAATCATGTACAGATGTGAGAGTTGGACAATAACGAAGGCCGAGAGCTGAAGAATTGATCCTTTTGAACTGTGGTGTGGGAGAAGACACTGGGAGTGCCTTGGACAGCAAGATCAAACCATTCAGTCCTAAAGCAAACAACCATGATGCTGCAGGTGAAGCTCCAATACTTTGGCCACCTGATGGGAAGAGCCAATTCATTGGAAAAGATTCTGATGCTGGAAAGATTGAGGGCAAGAAGAAAAAGGGCAACAGAGGATGAGATGGTCCAATGACATCATTGACTCAATGCACATAAGTTTGAGCAAACTCTGGGAGATAGTGAAGGACATGGAAGTGTGCCGTGCTGTAGTCCATGGAGTCACAAAGAGCTGGGCATGACTAAGCAACTGAACAAGAACAGCCCACACACATTTTCACTAAAGTATAAGCCTTAACTACTCACTGCATTACAGGATGTCTGTCTTTGTCAGGGGCCAGCTTAGAGCTAACTTAGAGCATAACTTGATGCAACCCAGTGTAAGGATCCAATGGTTTGGGGCCTCATTACCGTAGGACCATGAGGAATAGTCAGGGGCTATTTTCCTAGCTTTCTAATACCCTCTTTTTGGGTTTCTAATTTGACTCACAGGTAAGCATGACTAGGGACTTGTATGTATGTGTGTGTGTTAGTCACCTAGTTGTGTCCAACATTTTGCAACACCGTGGACTATAGCCCTCCAGCCTTCTCTGTCCACGTGATTCTCCAGGAAAGAATACTGTAGTGGATTGTCATTCCTTTCTCCAAAGGATCTTCCCAACCCAGGATTGAACACGGGGCTTCCACATTACAGGTAGATTCTTTACCATCTGAGCCACCAGGGAAGCCCTGACCAGGGAGTTGGGGGCTAACTAAAGAGAGGGACCAGTGGTCCCCTTAAGAACTGAAAGTTTCCTGTAAACAATTTGTTAAATAATGTCTTATCATTTGATTCTGATTAAATTAATTATGACTAGATGATCACCTTTGAGAACTTTAAACTCGACTAGATAATGTTAGTTTTCTGTTGAACATATAACCAAATTTTCCTTCTCATTTCTTCAATCATAAAAAGCCTCAACAATATTTTGAATTCAACGGGAGTGTGGCCATATCTTTTCACTTTTATATTTAATTTCTTAATACAGCATTTAATATATTTAGATATGCAGTAAATTTAGCTGAATGACAGATTTGGTGAGGGTCATGATTTATCCACCAGCTTCAACCACTAAGTGCTTAAATAAATAGCAAGCATGAAAAATTGATAAACCTGACAGTGAGGGAAACTGGTAGGAAGAATTCTAAAAATGCCTTTCTCTGCCAAAATCCCCTGGTTATTCAATCAAACACTAATCTAGATATTGCTCTGAAGGCACTTAGCAGATGGAACTGAGTTGACTAGTCAACCAACTTTAAGATAGAGTGGTTATCTGGGATCATTGTGTCCTGACTTGAGCGCCTAAACACAAAAACAAAGCCAGAAGAGTCAGAGAGAAGTGGCAGAGTAATGAAGTCGAGGCAGGTAGTAGAGACTGGAAGTTCGAAGACTCAACCTGCCCTTGCTGTATTTAAAGATGGAGGAAGGAGTATGAGATAAACAAAGCAGGAAGCTGAGAATGACCAGCAAAGAGGCAGCTAGGAAACCGGGAAGCTCGATCCCACAACCACATAGAACTGAATTCTCCCACAACCTGAATGAACTTCTAAATAGATTCATTCTCAAATACTCCAAAAATATAGAGCCTTGTCTCCATTTTAATTTTGCTCTTGTGAAACCTGGAGCAGAGAACAAGCTCAGATGCACTTTTCCTGGACGTCTGACTTCCAGAACTGTCAGGTACTGTTCTTTAGTCGCTGAGTCATGTCTGACTCTTTTGCGATCCTACCAGGCTCCACTGTCCATGGGATTTTCCAGGCAAAAATACTGGAGTGGGTAGCCATTTTCTTCTCCAGGGGAATATTCCCAACTCAGGGATCAAACCCACATCTCCTGAATTGGCAGGAGGATTCTTTACTACTGAGCCACCTGGGAAGCCCTTGTGAGATAATAACTGGATGTTTTTGCGAAGCCAAAAAATTTCTGGCAATATGTCACAGCAGTGATAGGAAATAAATATACAAAAAATATTTTTATGTTAAATAATCAGAAAATAGTTATTTAATAGGTTTATTAAATGTAAAAATGTATATTTAGAGTAAATATACTCTAATACTCTAAAGAATAAATATTTCTTTATTTTTAGAAATAAAGAATAACCATTTCCATATTGAAACTCTGGAATGGCAATGCACATAGCCTGTGTGAGGTGTGAACTTCTGTTTTTTCACAATAGTTCTTGTCTCATTTTGCTGCATCTCATTTATAAAATATAGTAATATTCTATGGAATTATGCTTGGCTCCAACTTGTATATTTAATGATTGCATGTAACAATATATGTCATAGTGCAGCTAATGGTTATTTTATTTCCTGAGACATAAATCAATGACATGTGCCAAGTTATTATTTGGCAAATCAAAGGATACATATTACATATATGAATAACTATTAAGAGGATTATCTTTCATTATTTCAATTATTTTGCATAAAGTAATGTATTCTCTTTCATTAATTTTCATTTCATTGTTTTTTGGAAGAATTTTTATAGCTTTGAACTTTACTTGATTTTTTAACGATGATTATGTCTGCTGTTTAAAATTTTTAAAAATGGATTAATACAACAGAAGTTGCTCTGCTGTGATTTTTTTAACATTGATTATGAATTAGTACACCCCAGAATGGAAATAGTCTAAATCCTTTTATTAAGCCATAAATGAATGCAGAATTGCAATTAAAATTTCACATGCCTCTGTAGAGACCAGTTAGACCTTAAGACTGCAAAAATGTACTCTGATGGAGAAAGCTAATGCTGATCTTCACTGCTAAATAATGTGATTATGGAAGCAAAATCCATACTGATTGCTTTCTTTCCTACACATGATTTTTACCCCAGTTGTCTGAGTATTTTGGATTATGCATATAATAGACTTTTCTGACAAGTCATTTATTCTTACAGGCTTAACAACAAAAGACTATATAAATCTAGGTTGACAAAACAATCCAAAAGTCCTAAAAAGAAACAAAAAACAAACAAAAAAAGCCTATTTTCTGTTGAAAAGGATAAACTTTCTTTCAGTTTTTTCTAAGTGCAGACTATGTACTACCTGATAAAAATATACATTCTTACATATCAAAGTAGATTCTAAAAGTCAACTTGCTGCAAGTTGAGGGAAGACAGAAATATCTAGAAATAAAATTTTCTTTTTCTTTCAAAGTTGTAGAGGATTATTATTTTTATACTTTCATTAAGCAATGTAACTTCTTTCAGAAAACATTTATGTGATCAGATGGCCTGGATGCTTCGCTGCAATGAAAGAAATGCCTTTGAATACCTTTGTGTGTGTGCCTTTGTGTGTGTGTGTGTGTGTGTTAGTTGCTCAATCATGTCCTATTCTTTGTGACCCCATGGACTTCACCCTGCCAGGTTCCTCAGTCCATAGGAATCTCCAGGCAAGAATACTGGAGTGGTTCATCAGTTCCTTCTTCAGTTTGAATAGATACGTAGGATAAATTGTCATGATTAATTTGTCAATAACACTGTTTCTCCCATGAACTGACACAAACATGTGGCTTTCATTAAGATTGTCCAGAGATTTTTTACTTTCCTCCTAACTTTTCCTGCTGCTGCCATTCTCAGTGATTTCTATAAGACACCTAAAAGAAACCTGGCAAATACTGATGCAGGGCAGTTTATGAAGGAAGAGGGAAAAAGACAGGCTTGGCCTCTACTATGGAGTAAATGTGTCTAATGTTAATAATTATAAAAAGCAATAATATTACTCTAATAATTTATGAAAACAGTGTTACACAGTTTACAAAGCAATTACATGTTTGACAGTAATAATATTAAACCTCCCCCTCTCCAACAAAATGGATGTATACCTGTTTAGCTAACTGGGTTTGTTTTTCTTAATGGTGTGCTCAAATGCTCAGTTGTGTCCAACTCTTTGTGACAATATGGACTGTAGCCCATCAGGCTCCTCAGTCCATGGGGTCCTCCCAGAAAGAATACTGCAGTGGGTTACCATTTCCTCCTCCAGGGGATCTTCCTGACCAAGGGATCAGATCCATGTCTCTTACATCTCTCACATTGGCAGGCAGATTCTTTACTACTATCTCCACTTGGGAAGCTCCTTCTTGGTGGTAAAGTTTACCAATGATTTCTACACACTCCTTTAATTTATATTAGTAGATAATATGTATCACATATTACAATTCTTGAATAGTATGTCTTCAGAAGCAGAAGCAGACCAAATCATTACAAGAATTTCAAGGATCACCCCAAAATAATTTTGCACGTATCTTACATAGCATTGCATTGCAGGACTTAGGATTTTTTTTCCTCCTAATTTTTCCCCCTAATTTGCTTGATAGCAAGTTACAAAAGTTTCCTAAGGTAGGTGTTTGTTATAGAACCTATTTTCAAGGTGAAGAGATGATATATCAGAGTAATTAAATGTCTTTGCCTAGGAAATCATGACTAGGAAGTATTAGAATTGAGGGTTTATCCAGTTCTTTTTACTAAAAAAATAATTTATCTTTCCACCACAATTTCTAATTCATCTTATCTCTCTAGCAACATTTTTTTCAGAAAATACTTCCAGTCATAGACATGTATTTCTTAAGGGACTTATAACAAAATTATCTTTTCCCACATATAATCTTGAAAGATGACCATCAGAAACCATTTTTGATACTGGATAAAGTTTGGGGGTTATTATAAAATGCTTCTTTTGAAATTTGTTACTCAAGTATTTTGGGAAAAAATTCTATCAACAAAGTAGACATACTTAGTGGGTGGTAAAGAATTAACTAAGAAAACTGGCAAATTTTCATTTTAGTTGTCTTTCCTGGTGGCTTAGTGGCAAAGAATCTGCCTGCAATGTAGGTGACATGGGTTTGATCCCTGGGTAGGAAAGATTCCCTGGACAAGGAAATGGCAACTCCAGTATTCTTGCCTGGAAAATCCCATGGACAGAAGAACCTGGCAGGCTACAATCTTTGGGGTCACAAAATAATTGGACATGACTTATGGACTAAATAACAACAACAAAGGAAAAGAAAGCAGATATTTTAGAGAAAATTCAGTGAACATTGTGTCTTCTCCTCTGGCTTACTTTTCTGGTTTTGAGGATTAAGATCATTCAGAGAGATTAAAAAGTAATAGTTCTTCAGTCTTTATAACATATAAATAAGAATTAAATATTAACCAAGTATGTGTAAAGATAATCAATACAATAATAATATATTTGCCCTAGAAACAATGTGAGAAATTGCAAGAAAGACAATTTTACTTCAAAATGAGTTCAGCTTTCTGACAGTTATTCACCAGTAGTATAAGCTTTCTTCTAGTGGTAGATTTCCTATTGCTGAACATAATTGCAAGGCAAGCACTGCACAACATTATGTGCTGTGCACATTAAGTGACTTTAAAGATTGCTTCCATTTTGAGATGATGTGAAGTCACAGAAATTTTTATTTCTTAACCCTACGAGGTAATGATAGGAGTATTAGACTGGATAACATCAACATTACTTTAGTATTCTCCAAATCTATGGTTCTATGAGAAATATGTCCTTGTTTTGGAAATTGGTATTTCACAGAGAAAAACTGTGTCTCTCCTAACTCAGATTCCTCCTTGGCCTCCTTTATTTCATGGGCTTTCTCATCCACTGGACTTCATGAAATCTCTCTTTTTTTTTTTCTCTTGTCATAAAATGTATATACTTCTCTTTCAACATCATATTGTCCTCCTCATTGGAAAGTAAGTGTATTAGGAGGCAGAATCCTTTTCTTTATTATTTTTCTTATCTCTCTCTATTCTTAGTATTAAAAACATACTAGGCATAGGGGAAAAAAAAAGTTTGTTGACTGAATATTAGTAAAGTAAATAGAGAAGATACAGAACTATGAACTTGAATGCAGCTACGAGTAAAAGCCTAAAAGGAAGGGTAAGCTCTGATGCAGAACAGCTACTGGCTTATGTTTATATAATACTTGCTATGTGTCAGGTATTTTTCTAAGAAAAGTATTAATCTCTAAGGTTAATCCTCACAGGACTTCCCAGGTGGTACTAGTGGTAAAGAACCCACCTGCCAATGCAGGAGATGCAAGAGACATTGGTTTGATCCGTGGTTGGGGAAGATACCCTGGAGAAGGAAATGGCAACCCACTCCAGTATTCTTGCCTGGAGAATCCCAGGGACAGAGGAACCTGGTGGGCTGCAGTCCATGGGATCAACTAGAGACTGACAGGACTGAAGCGACTTAGCACACTTAATCCTCACAGTAGTGCTACTAATTTTATCCTCATTTATAGATAAGGGACTTCCCATGTGGCTCAGTGGTAAAGAATCTACTGCCACGCAGGAGACATGGGTCCAGTCCCTGGAAAATCCCCTGGAGAGGGAAATCCCAAACTTGCTTGGGAAATCCCACGGACAGAGGAACCTGGCAGGTTGCAGTCCATGGGGTTGCAAAAACGTCGGACACGACTTAGCAACTAAACAACAACAGCTAAGAAACCTAAATTCCTAATGTGCAGCCAGCAGTTAGGTCAGGATCTGAATCCTGCCCAACTTACTAAATCAATACTAATCTATTGACTCTCCCTAATTACCAGGCCACATTATGGGGTCCAGTTATACCAAGAACTAGTTAGAGACATGATTCAAGTAAGCACTCAGAAATCAGGGTGCATAATGTTGTATAGATCAAAGTAAGTAAGCAAGTCTAAACTAGATGGGCAGAAAGAACAAGAAGGAAAAAATTACAGAAGGATGGATAGCCCAGGTAATATAACAAGATGAAAGACTGAATTCCTAATCTCATCCCTATCTTGACTAATGGTATGACTATGTATGAGTGCCTCTGAGCCCCAGGATTCTTATCTGTAAAGTAACAAGGTGTGACTTTCTCCTAATGAAGCCCTTCTCTTTGAACTCTGAGGTAGTGCTCAAGAGTTTAGGCAGCAACTTTGACAAAAGCATTAAAAATTCACAGGAGCCAAATAATCAAGAGCCCAGGAAAATTGGTTTTACCTGAAAGGTTAGAGTTTTGACAGTAAAACCAGTGTAGCAACTTTAAGGTGTTACTTCTTAGCCCTTGGGAGAGAAGTGTCTCTCTCCGCTCTGCATTTTTAGAAAGTTTAAATTTTAGAGGGAATGGGGAAAATGTATGTAAAGAGAAGTTGATCCAGAGATCAGATCATTTTTTCCTATCCCTGACACTCGTTTGGGTCATGGGAAAGCTAGTTATTTCTTTTTTTTTTTTTAGTGGTTTTATTCATTTTTATATGAAATTAATTTTACTGCAATATAGTTGCTTTACAAGGTAGTGATAGTTTCTGCTATATAGCAAAGTGAATCAGTTACACACATACATATATCCTTTCTATTTTTTTTTAAATTTCCCTACCGTTTAGGTCACCACAGGTCATTGAGTAGGGTTCCCTGTTATAAACAGTAGATTCTCATTATTTATCTGTTTTACACATGGTAGTGTATATATGTGAATCCCAGTCTCCCAATTCATTCCACCCCTCTTGGTAACCACAAATTAGTTCTCTATATCTGTGGCTCTATTTCTCTATTTCTGTTTTGCAAATAAGTTAATCTGTACCATTTTTCTATATTCCACATGTAAGTGACAGTTCATGATATTTTTCTCTAACTTACTTCACTCTGTATGAGAATCTCTAGGGCCATCCACATCTCTCCAAATGTCACTATTCTGGTCCTTTTTATGCACCAAATTAATATTAATATTACCCATTGCATGTATGTACCATGTCTTTTTGTCCATTTCTCTGTTGATGGGTATTTAGATTGCTTCCATGTCATGGCTATTGTCAGTAATGCTGCAATGTAGAGTGTGGTGCACTCTTGACTTCTGGTTTTCTCTGGGTAAATGCCCAGGAGTGGGATTGCTGGATCACATGGTAGTTGTATTTTTAGGTTTTTAAAGGAAACTCCATACTGTTCTTCATAGTGGATATACCAGTCTACATTCCTGCCTACAGTTTAGGAGGATTCCCTTTTCTCCACATCCTGTCCAGCATTCATTGTGTGTAGTTTTTGTTGTTGTTGTTGTTTTGTTTTGTTTTGTTTTTAGGATGGCCATTCTGACCAGTGTGAAGTGACAACTCATTATAGTTGTAATTTGCATCTATCTAATAATGAGTGATATTGAGCATCTTTTTGTGTGTTTTTTTGGCTCTTCATATGTCTTCTTTGGAGAAATGTCTGGTTAGATCTTCCCCCTAGAAAACTGATATTTCTTAAAGATATTATTCCATAAAATAAAGAGTTTATAATTGATCATTCAAAAGATTGGTAATAATTGCCATGTTTTCTTAGGTTTATGTGAGAGCTTTTAACATAACTATTTTTAGAATTTCTCTTATATGTTATTTTCTGGGCTTCCATAACAAAATACCAAAAACTGGGTAGTTTCAAATAATGAAAATGTATTCTCTTGCAATTCTAGAGACTAAAAGTCTGGAATCCAGATGCTGGCAAGGCCAGACTCTCTCTGAAATTTAGGAAAAATATTTCCTTGCCTTTTCCAACTCCTGGTGGTGCTGGCAATCCTTATCTTTTGGCAGCTTGACTTTTACCTCTGCCCCTTTATCCATGTGTTAGTATGCCTGTGTTTATATGGTCTCCCCTGGTCAGAATACATTTCTTTCTGTTTCTCATTTTCTAATTTATGCTCCTACCTAATATTCCAGGTCTTTTTGAAAAACAAGCTTTTACAGACTTGAGGACAGTCATTTCCCATGCTTTGCACATTGTCTAGCTGTCCCATGTGTGGTAAACATTTGATGAAAATTCATTTCATTCTCCTCACTACAATTATCCGGGAATAAATGTTAGGTATTCAATAAATCTGTGTAGAATGAATGATTGAATGAACTTATAATAAAAGTAATGCACAAAAAATTAAACAGCTCAAAATGTACTGGTGTCTCTCATTCCTTGATCTTCTCAGGTAACACAGAGTTAGCTAAGATGTAAGGAAATTAGTGTGAAAAGATATTTTTCTTCTTTAGTGAATAAAAAATAATAACACTTAAATTATTAGATTCTAGAAGCTAGATTGCAAATAACACAGGAAATATTAGACAAGATATCATTGGAAAGAGACCTGATGGATAAAAAAAGGAAAAAAAGATCTAAGAGAACTTCAGAATGCCGATATATATAACGGAAAATAAAAAACAATATAAAAAACAATATAATCTATGTGTCAGTGTGATGGATTCAGTAATATCCAATATTATTTTCCAATGTATAGTTTATTTGTAGCAATATTTAAAAATAATATTTATTTCCTAAAGATATAGTATAATTTATACAGATATAAAATTATAGAATGCACTCTAGATTAGATGTATGAAAAAAAGAAGAAAAAAATCTGCTGTAGTAATATTAAATAATGCTATTACCAGAGCTGTCTGAAAAAGAAATCAAACCATAAAAGGCTATAGCCTTGCTCTCTGCTAGGTTTCAATTTGGTTCAAAGTTTTCTAGAAGCCAAATAAAAAGATGAATCTGATCAATTTCATAATTTACAACATCCATGATAAAAGCAAACCAGTTTACACAGGAGAAGTGCAGTTATCCCTGCTACTAAATTCTGAAAGAAATTTCTCCCAAGGGTCATCATAAGAGTACACCATAAAATAAAATGAAATCCTTGAACAATATCTTTATGATAGGCACTGCTAAGTTTCGCAGAGCTGATTTTATGGTACCCCTCACTATATACTGATGGTCTAGCTATACAATTCCACGTGTAGTTTAAAAGAGGCATAGATTTTTGAGTAACTGGAATAATAGATAAACAAAAGTCTTTCAAAGGTTCTTCAGAAATTTCTTTATCTTATTGCAGTTCTTTAGAGAAATTTGGTGGCACTAAATTCCAGAGCACACAGTTGGCTCATTTAGTAAATAGGTATCATGTGTACGTGCGTGCTAAGTTGTTTCAGTCATTTCTGACTCTTTGCAACTATAGCCTGCCAGACTCTTCTGCCCATGGGATTCTCCAGGTGACAACACTGGAGTGGGTCCTTTGCCCTCCTCCAGGGATCTGCTTGACCCAAGAATCAAACCCTTATCTCTTATATCTCCTGCATTGGCAGGCGAGTTCTATTTTGTTGCTGTTGTTCACTTGCTCAGTTCTGTCTGACTCTTTGCAATCCCACAGACTGCAGTATGCCAGACTTACCTATCCTTCACTATTTGCCAGAGTTTGCTCAAACTCATGTCCATCAAGTCAATGATGCCATTGGATCATCTCATCCTCTGTCATCCCCTTTCTTTCTATCCTCAATCTTTCCTAGCTTCAGAGTCTTTTCCAATAAGTCAACTCTTCACATCAGATGGCCAAAGTATGCTTATGCTTCAGCATCATTTCTTCCAATGAATATTCAGAGTTGATTTCCTTTAGGATTGACTGGTTCGATCCCCTTGCTGTCCAAGAGAATCTCAAGAGTCTTCTTCAGCACCACATTTCAGAAACATCAGGTCTTCAGCTCTCAGCCTTCTTTATGGTCCAGTTCTCACATCTGAATGCAACCCACTCCTATATTCTTGCCTGGAGAATCCCACAGATTGAGGAGCCTGGTGGGCTACAGTCCACAGAATTGCAAAGAGTCAGCCACAATCAAGCCACTAACATTACTACTAGTACTGGAAAAAAACATAGCTTTGACTATAAAGATTTTTGAATTTTCACAGTATTGTATTAGGCACATAGGAAACACAGGGAGCAAAATTACTTCATGAAATCATCTATTCTGTGAGGTCAAACATAAGAAAAAACAGCTAAAGACCTGAAAGTTAAAGGTGATTTGCTTTTGTGAAAGCTGAAGGCCCTTCAAGCCTTGGATTTGATTCTAAAATACATTCACAACATGGGTCAGGTCTTCAGCAAACAGGTTTGAATCTGCTCTGACATACAGACGAATCAGTACTGGGTACCTCTTCTGCTATGTTTTAGCAGGACACCAAGTCATCAAGGTTTTGGGGGAAGAGAAGTGCCACTACTTCAGGTTTTACATTAAAACAATAATCCTATCGAGATTTCTGCCACCTTTGCGGCTTTAAAACTATCATCTGAGAAGTCGTAGTTATCTTCCTTGGGGTTGTCTCAGGAGACATGGAGGAATGTGGAACAAAAGTAAAGGCCAACAAATCTCTGTCTTCTCTTACCATTTATTAGACACATAAGACACTGTGATTAAATGTAAGATTTTCAACAAGTAGTTTTTGAAAAGTGTTTAAAAAACACTGCACTGAAGTTCACTATCTCAAAATTTATTTTCTCTAAGATCACAAATATATCTATTCAATAAATCTGTACTGTTCACTGGCTATGTTTCAGAATCTAGATATAAAAGGTTAATTCAAAGTCTTTGTCTCAAGGAGCTCAAAGTCTGTGATAAGATCCCTAAGTACACCAAAGATTATACAACACTTTGGTAACTAGTATGTCATGTACCATGCACTGTTCATGCGTATAAGATAGGGCAGCCAGATCAAATGGGAGTGAACAGAGAGCTCTTGATATCTATCTCTCTCTCTCTATATATATATATAGAGAGAGAGAGATATCCATATCCATATATATACATATACATATTTATATATACATATACATACCTATACATATCCATATACATATATACATATATGCATATCCATATTTAGTTTTTGAACTGAGTCTTGAAAAATGAAAGCAATTAGGACAACAAAGGTGGCTGACAGCCATTTTAAGCAATGGAGTGAGACTAAGGTAAATCTAATGAGTAATTTTGTGGCAGAAGGGCCAATAAGTTTGGCAACATAATATTTAGAATCAGGAAGAGGTCAGGTCATAAAGAATCAATATGCTTAACCAAAAGATTTGAACAACAACAAAAAAAAAGGCAAAACACAGCGAAACTTTAGAATACTGTCCAGAGCACATTTATGTTTTAGAAATATCCTTCTCACAACAGTACAGTGGGACCACTAGAGAAGCTAAGGATAGAGTCAGGCAGTGTCATTAGGGGGTATGGCAGCAATCTGCAAGAAAATAAATGGGAATCTAAATTAAGTCAGAGAAACTGTCAGGAGAGAGGTTTGAGAGCTATTAAGAAGGTGAAATACATGGGTTTTGTGACTTTCTATGCTCTGTTCTCTTTTTTCCCTTTCAAATAAACAGTGATGCATCTTATAGTGTTAGATCTGTGTAATTTTATTCCCACTTTCTGATTGATGTATACATAGTCAAGCTTTTAATAAGTTGAAATGCTATTTTTTTCGTATTCATCAAATCTTACATAGCAGTCCACTTGAAACTTGAACATTTAATCACTTAGTACATTCTGCCTGCATAACAAAGCTCAATGTTATAATCCTCCAGTTATTACAAGATCTGTGCTCTCTTGGATACATTTACACGTCAGTTACAATTACAATGCTTTCATCTTAACAGCTTCTAGCTTCTGAAGGATTACATCTCAAGGATTATGTTATAAGGAAAACAAAGATTATTGACTACTTTTCTCATTTCTTTCTGGGAGGCTTTGCTAGCTAAATAAAACTGAGGCCAAATTTATGCCAAACTGTTTCTCTCCCTCTAGGAAAACATAATGGAAGTTATAAGAAATCAAGAGTTTCTACTGCTTCCAGCTGAGGAGCTCCATAAACTCCTGGCCAGTGATGATGTCAATGTTCCCGATGAAGAAACCATCTTCCATGCATTAATGATGTGGGTCAAATATGACATGCAGAGGAGATGCAATGACTTGAGTATGCTTCTGGCCTTCATAAGACTGCCGCTACTTCCACCTCAGGTAATTAGATGCTGTTTTTGTAGCTAAGACTTATTGAAAAATTCTGTGTTAAAATTAAATATTACAGCCAATATTTTACTATTACTTGATGGGTGATAGTTCTGATTCCCAAATCTGCCACTTAATGAATAATGCCTATATGACTGTAGGAATGTCAATTTCTCTGAAGTTTAATTTCTTTATCAAATTAAATTATACTACCACACAAAAATTTTATGAGGCTCAAATTAGATAATATATGTAAAGTACTTGATCTCAATAGAATATTTTAAGGATTTTTAGAACATTGCAATTATTAATTATCTGCTTCCCTATTTTGATGATTGATCTAACTACCTGTCTGTCTAGTATCTAGCTTGCTAACGTAAGATACAATAGCATGATCATTTTCTGAATAATATATCTCCCTAGAATATTCTTAAAAGCTCAAAGCATGGGATTTCAAACCTTTATAGAAGGATAAGATATATTACTGAATGGCAGAGAATTATGAAGTAACAGCATTTGGCAATTGGAACTATGAAATCTTTTACAATTGGAGCTAAAAAGGTGGCTCTGACCTCTGAAATGATAGATAAAGTTGTGTGTGTGTGGGTGTACATTTTGTATAAGGTATATTAGGAACCTGTCCATTTGAGTTCAAATCACCATCGATGTTTTCAACAATTCACATATTACTAAAAACATAAGATAGGGAATTAGAAAATCAGGAAACAATAGACAAGCATAACCTGTTAGTAAAAAGTGAAGAGAGAGGGAAGTAGGGCCACAGATTAAGAATGGAAAGTTAATAAAAAGAAAACGTGCCAAAACTGGAAAATAAATGGACATTTATGGATAAAGTAATAATTGTATTTCATTTGGCTACTCAAAGTAAAAAAAAAGAGAAAATTTATGGAAATCCCACCTAAATGAATTATGCAAATTTATCCTAACACCAGGTCTGCTTTTTTGACTATGCCAAAGCCTTTGACTGTGTGGATCACAATAAACTGTGAAAAATTCTGAAAGAGATGGGAATACCAGACCACCTGACCTGCCTGCCCCTTGAGAAATCTGTATGGAGGTCTGGAAGCAACAGTTACAACTGGCCATGGAACAACAAACTGGTTCCAAATAGGAGAAGGAGTACGCCAAGGCTGTATATTGTCACCCGGCTTATTTAACTTATATGCAGAGTACATCATCAGAAACGCTGGACTGGATGAAGCACAAGCTGGAATCAAGATTGCTGGGAGAAATATCAATAACCTCAGATATGCAGATGACACCACCATTATGGAATTAAGTGAAGAGGAATTAAAGAGCCACTTGATGAAGTGAAAGAGGAGAGTGAAGAAGTTGGCTTAAAGCTCAACATTCAGAAAACTAAGATCATGGCATCTGGTCCCATCACTTCAAGGAAAATAGATGAGGAAACAGTGGACACAGTGAGAGAATTTATTTTTGGGGGCTCCAAAATCACTGCAGATGGTGATTGCAGCCATGAAATTAAAAGATGCTTACTCCTCAGAAGGAAAGTTATGACCAACCTAGATAGCATATTAAAAAGCAGAGACAGTCCTTTGCCAACAAAGGTCTATCTAGTCAAGGTTATGGTTTTTCCAGTAGTCATGTATGGATGTGAGATTTGGACTGTGAAGAAAGCTGAGTGCCAAAGAATTGATGCTTTTGAACTGTGGTGTTGGAGAAGACTCTTGAGAGTCCCTTGGACTGCAAAGAGATCCAACCAGTCCATGCTAAAGGAGATCAGTCCTGGGTGTTCATTGGAAGGACTGATGCTGAAGCTGAAACTCCAATACTTTGGCCACTTCATGCAAAGAGTTGACTCATTGGAAAAGACCCTGATGGTGGAAGGGATTGAGGGCAGGAGGAGAAGGGGAAGACAGAGGATGAGATGGCTGGATGGCATCACCAACTCGATGGACATGAGTTTGAGTAAACTCCGGGAGTTGGTGTTGGACAGGGAGGCCTGGCGTGCTTCGATTCATGGGGTCGCAAAGAGTCGGACACGACTGAGCAACTGAGCTGACTGACTGACTGAAGATTCTTATAAAAAAAGGCTGGGAAAGGAAGAAGAGTGAGGGAATTGGAACTAGCATACATTTCTTTCTTTCTTTAGTCACCAAACTTATCTCATTTAATGTCTATAATATCCCTATGTAATAAACATTATTATTATCTTTTAACAAATGAGTAAATTGAGAATCAACATGATAATCATCTTTATAGTAAGTTGTATAGCTCAGACTACCGCATTTGATACTGTTTCTTTCTTCTCTGGTGGGAAATAAGTGCAATGTTTATTTCTGCTGTTAGTTTCCTATTTACCTCAATATCCAACCAGAGTTTTAAAAAGTTGAATTAAATCTAGAATTTCCCAGCCTTTACATGAATTTTCAAAGCTGCTAAACATCTTAAGTTTCTTCAGAAAAGCCATATGTTGACCAGAAAACACTTTTTTCTTGATGGGTTTTAGAGCCAGTAAATACAGATTTTGTTCTTAATTCTGACAGTGATTAATGTATGGAGGTTTTTTTTTTTTTAACCTTCAGTTGACCTGTGTGTATATACTCTGTATATATGTGTGTAATATGCGATTATATTGCATTTTTATATTATATATAATATATATTATACACATTATTTTTATAATTATATATATAATTATAATATATATTATATACATATTCAGTCAATTAGTCATGTCCAACTCTTTGCGACCCCATGAACTGGAGCCTCCTCTGTCCATGGAATTTTCCAGCAAGAATACTAGATAGACTGGGTACCATTCCCTTCTGCAGGGGATCTTCCTGACCAGGAATTAAACTAGGGTCTCCTGCATTGCAGGCAGATTCTTTACCAGACTCATATATATTTACATAAAATTACATAATATGTAATATTTTAAAATACTAGAAATATTTAAAGGAAGAAGCTACATTTTCCTAGTGTGGTAGGGGTTTATTTTCAAAAAGAAATAGTCCTTGGACTGATTCTTTGGGGAGATTTGAGAGAAGGATTTGACTTATCTTTCTATAATTCCTATAGATTTTTTTTTTAACAGCATCGAAACATGTATATTATCTATAGTGAAACAGATCACCAGCCCAGGTTGGATTCATGAGACAAGGCTCGGGCCTGGTGCACTGGGAAGACTCAGAGGGATTGGGTAGAGAGGGAGGTGGGAGAGGGGATCGGGATGGGGAATACATGTAAATCCATGGCTGATTCATGTCAATGTATGACAAAACCCACTACAATATTGTAAAGTAATTAGCCTCCAACTAATAAAAATAAATGAAAAAAATAATAATAATTCCTATAGATTTAAATGATACGTTTCAGATTAGTGACAGACCAATATTCGGAAGGTCAGATATGAGCTGCTTATAGTATTTTTAAGCAAAACATAATAAACTACTGACCAAGGCAAGACTGCAAAGGCAAAGGAGATTTAGTAATGTTTAAAATTTTAAAAAATGGAGGGGATATGTGCTTCTAGGGTAAAGTTAAACTAAATAACCTATAAATTTTTATATAGTTAGCAGTTTCTGTTTCTATTTAGTGAGTGCACACACACAAAAAAAATTCTAAAGTAAAAAGAAAAGTAAACACAATGATGAAAGTTTTAACAGAAAACATGTTAAAAGATTGATTAGAGCCAAAGCATAAATGTAGACTACAGTAAGAGTTTGCTTTTATTAATATAATCATGAGACAACTAACCAACTTCACTTAAGCATATTTCAGTTCCTCATGTTTCACAATCTGCATTCTTATGTTTGTTTGTTACTAAGTCTATAATGTTATAGAAGTTATTTCTTATGTTCTGATATTCTTTATTATTCAAAATTAACATGCTATTATGAAGTATAAATTATATTAATTTGGTTTAGAAAAACAAAAAGAAGAAGCAAATTTTGGTAGAGGCTATGGATCTTAGTTGAGAACAGTGGCAGACAAAATCAGCTTCAGAAAAGAATGGAAGAAAAGACATTAAAAAAATTCAGAAGCAATAATGCCTATTTTACTCTCTATTGAAGTAGAATTGCTAATACTGAAATAAATTCAATTGACTTAGCTATAGAAAGAACCAGAGGAAAAGGCAAAATCAAAGAAATACATAATTGAGATGTACTCTAAGAAATGGTGAATGGCTTCTATTATCTTTTTAAATAAGTAAGGAACAAAATTTTGCATAATAGTTTTCATGTTTTCTTAGATATCCAGGGGAGTTATAATTTCAAAGGAATTGGGCAAATATGGAAATTTCATTTTAAAGAATGGGTGATTATGTGTACAGCATGCATATCACAAATAGTCTACTCAGTTTGATTCACTTATTTTTCCGTATTTCCTTTTTTAAAGACACAATATAAGAACATGTTGATATGCAAAAAAAAAAAAAAAAAGGTTTTAACATTTTGTAACTATTGCTTCCACTGGTTTTAACTAATTTGGTAAAATGGATCTTTGTAATAGGTACATATATATTTATTTGTTATAGATGCAATTTAAAAGTATATATAAGTATCCATTTTGGTATGTTCTTTTCTAATGAGTTATTTTAGAAAGTAGAAGCATGGTGCTCTCAAAAAATACAGTTGTTATGTATGATCACACCAAAAGTCCTCAGGTAAATTCACTTTTACCACAGTCAGAAATTATTTAAAAGTTTGGAGATACACAGATAGACTTTGTTTCATGTCTTAAAACTGGTATTGTTTATCTCTTTTGAGGCAACAAGGAGAACCATTTCTCACAACTTTCTGACAAGCATACCTACTGACTCTTAACATAAATAAATAGTAATGTCTATGTGTATAAACATTTATTTTCTGTAGCAAAATGTGAAAGAAAAAAAAGGTTGCAATGAATAATAAAATATGACCTAGGTTTAGAGGAGTGTTATTTATAATCAGAAAATAAAAATTTAAAAATAACAAGGAGACACAGGAGTTTAACTTAAGGAAACAGATATTACCTCTGTCCTATAAGAACTGATTCTCTCTATGAAAAGCTATAAGAAATTTATTCCAAAAGATTTTGTTAATGTTAGTTACAGCAATGCAAGAGGGGAGAGGTCCTCAACCATTGTCTCACTGAATGTGTGACAACTGATCAGATATGAGAAATGCAAAAACTGTTTTTCTATAAAAATTATAGCCACAACTAAAAAAAAAAAAAAAAAACAAAACACTAATTAAAAGCAAGGAAAATGACAAAGAATGAATCAGTGGAAAAAGATCAGTCATAAATAAATCAAAATGTTATGGCTTTTCCAGTAGTCATGTATGGATGTGAGAGTTGAACCATAAAGAAAGCTGAACACCAAAGAATTGATGCTTTTGAACTGTGGTGTTGGAGAAGACTCTTGAGAGTCCCTTGGACAGCAAGGAGATCAAAGCAGTCAGTCCTAAAGGAAATCAGTCCTGAGTATTCATTGGAAGAACTGATGCTGAAGCTCCAATATTTTGGCCACCTGATGTGAAAAACTGACTCATTGGAAAAGACTCTGATGCTAGGCAAGATTGAAGGCAGGAGGAGAAGGGGACCACAGAGGATGAGATGGTTGGATAGCATCACCGACTCGATAGACATGAGTAAGCAAGTTCTGGGAGTTGGTGATGGGCAGGGAAGCCTGGCATTCTGCACTCCACTGGGTTGCAAAAAGTCAGATATTATTGAGCAACTGAATTGCGCTCACTGAGCTGATTGATTACCAGTGTTTGTTACTTCTTCATTTTCTTTTTCCTATTTTTTTCCTCTCTGATTTGCTTGGTCTGTGATTAATTAATGATCATACAAGGCCATTATCAAAGAAATAGTCTTTTTCATAATACTAGAGTATAAGATTTTTTAAAAAATGTGTATTAAAGTTATTCTTCTTCAAAAGACATCTGTTTTCAAATAGTGTCTTTAGAGCAGAAATGCACAAACAATATATACATCTGAAATCTAATAGATGTATCTTAAATATTATTTAGTTTCATGGTCATTTGATCCACTATGGCATTCACAGTTTAAGTTACAACATTAAGAAATATAAAACCTTTTTATTTCAGCAACTTTTAAGTCAAAATGTTGTTAATTAAAAAAAATTTGCACATCCACAAACTCATACATTCATGTTACTACCTTTGGTCAAGTAAAACACATGGACAAGATGTTGTAACCTGTTCTGAAAACCTTTATTTTTGCTACGGTGTATCAAGTGTCTCTGCCTTAACAAAGGGTTGATCACATTGCCTCTGGTTTTTATTCCATCTTTCCTTATACTGAACCTTCTCTACTGCAATTATGCCATCTATATTTTCTACTATGAATTTTACTCTGTATTGGATAATTCCAAGTAACCTGCAAATTTTCATTGCTTCAGACATACTAAAGCAAAACAAAATATCTCATGCTCCTTTGACCAACTACTCCAGTTCCCTGTTCTTTTATCCCAGCAAAAATATGTAGTCACCATTTTAGTTACTAAATCTACTTAGAATCATCTTCCTTTCTTCAATCTGCATAAAAGTTCTTTGAAATAAGCATGATCACTCCAAAGAGTGCTGCCATTTGTGTTTTCATATCACTTGGCTTCTCAGCAGTCTTTGACACAACCTGGCCACTCTTCCTCAATAATTGCTCATTCTTTCTACTTTCTGATGTTGCAATGACCTGGGGCATCACATGAGAATAGCATTTACTTCTATACTTTTAAATACTATCTGGGAGTCAATTATGAATTCTGACTATGTATGTCTAGCTCTAAAGTTTTCCTGAAAGATAGATTCAAATACCCTACTAAGTACTTGACATTTCTAGTTAGATATCCAATAGTTATTCAAAACTTCACATTTCCACAATGAAAGATTTCAAAGTCCCAAGTCTCCCCTACCCCCCACTTCCAATTTTCAGTAAATATCACTACTAACCTCTTAGTTGTTCAGACCTAACTCCTAGAATCATTTTTAATTCTCTATTTTGCATTGCATTTAACATTCATTTCCTTAGGATATCCTTTTCACTCATTCCAAACCATATCCTGAATCTGTGTGTGTGTGTGTTTTAACACATCTCTATAATAAAACCCTAAAATCCATCATCAGTGACTTTCTCCTATATTTGAAATAGTCTGCTGTTTATATTAACTTTTATGTTTAACTGCTGCCATAACTTCCATTCAGCAAACAGAATTTTACAGTATGAATCAGTTAATGTCAAACTTAAGGTTTAGACACAGGATTTCCCTGGTGGTGCAGAGGATAAGAGTCCACCTGCCAACGCAGGGGACATGGATTCAATCCCTGATCCTGGAAGATTCAACATGCTGAGGAGCAACAAAGCCCATGTACCACAGCTGCTGATCCCACACTCTAGAGCCTGCACACTGCAACTACTGAAGCCTATGCACCTAGAGTCTGTGCTCTGCAACGAGAAGCCACTGCAATGAGAAGCCAGTGCATCACAATGAAGAGTGGCCCACAGTTGCTGCAAGTAGAGGAAACCCACACATAGCAACAAAAACCCAGTAGAGCCAAAAATTAATTAATTAATTACTTTAAAAACAGATTTAGATAGTTAGAATACAATTTTAGTATTCCTGCCCTACAAGACCCGACAACTGTCCCATGGTCACTCTTCTTTACTGATATCCTATCAGCTCTTAGGACGCTACAGACACACTGACATGTCTTCTGTTTCTTAAGCATGTCAGGCTTATTTCTTCTCTAGTACATTTGTACCAGCTGATTCTGGAGATTAGAAACTGTGGTACCCAAGAGAAGAGAGTGGTGATACAGTTTTCTCAGGGGTAAGCAATGAAAGAAGCATAGTCTATAGATAATTAAAGAAGACAATAAAATTGATTTAACATTGGTCTACTTTTATCATTGTTATACCTTGACAATTCTAAGCAGAGCTAGAAATAACTTCCTACCTCCTGGGTGCAACTGCCCATCATACCCCTTTTCTGGTCCTTCTTTGCCTAGAAGATGTTCATACTAGCATGGCATCACTAACTCATTTTTTTTTTTTTTTTAACTAAATACATCCTACCTTCAATGTGTCTTCTCCTTACCACTTTCATATATTGCTTTCTTGCTTAGTAGTAGTTTATTTGTTTTTACCTCTTTCCTTATAACTCTTCAGAAAATCAGACTTGAGGTTCTTGTTCACAAAGTACCTGTCATAGTTGATACTCAGTAAGTATTTGCTGAATCAACAAATGGAAAGTTTATGTTAGGTCCTAGGAATCTTGGCTTCATTTATACTAGAATATTCATGGAAGGACTGATGCTGAAGCTGAAATTCCAATACTTTGGCCACTTGATGTGAAGAACTGACTCATTTGAAAAGATCCTGATGCTGGAAAAGATTGAAGGTAGGAGGAGAAGGGGACGACAGAGAATGAGATGATTGGATGGCATCACCGATACAATGGATGTGAGTTTGAGTAAACTCCGGGAGTTGGTGATAGACAGGGAGGCCTGGCGCGCTGCAGTCCATGGGGTCACAAAGAGTCAGACACAACTGAGTAACTGAGCTGAAATGAATTCTAGCTGTCTGTTGCTATATGATCTGTTTGGAATCTGAGAGAAAGCACTGTGCTCGTTTGTTGTGTGCTGTGTACTAGTTGCCCGGTCATGTCCAAATCTGAAATCCCATGGACTGTAGTCTGCCAGATTCTTCTGTCCATGGAATTATTCAAGCAAGAATACTGGAGTGGGGTGCCATTCCTTTCTCCAGGGAGTATTCCAGACCCAAATCTCCTGCTTCGCAGGCATATTCTTTACCATCTGAGCCACCAGGTAAGCCCATATGTTGGTTTTTTACTATCAAGCTAACAGTGGATACTAGGAACACTGTCATCAAGGGGAATCATAGCATACTGATTCAGATTTTGCTAAAAAATCTGTTACTGAATGGACAACGGGAGGCCAGTCTTAAATAAGATATGACCTCTCTCTTTATTCTGTTAGATAAATTAATAAAATAAATTTATCAAAATGAATAATATATGTTAGTTGTGTATTTAAAAGTAAAATGCCTTAAGAAAAGTTTCATCTTCATGGATAGCATAATAAACCAGAAAGCAAAAGTTCATTCCACAAAGAAAAGAAAACTCAAATATAAAACTAGCTCATAAGCATTTTTCTACATATTAAATAATATACATAGAATTTATCAAGAGGCCACACAGTGCAAGAAAAATTATTTTTCTCAGTTAAACATTAAAAAAAAAAAGAAGAATTTCTCTTTCTGTTCATGCCTATTATATAAGGATGATAAAATTAAAATTGAATAGGTTAATTTGTAAGAGGACTAAGAAAAATTGTGGAACATTTTTAATAAAACATAAGCCATTTAAATCATTCAAACTTTTCAAATGACTTTGATTTATGATTTGGAGGAATTTAAATGAACTATTAAAGCTATCTTAATATTTCAGCACATACAGTTTATAGAGATGAAATCTGGAGATTAAAACAGGATCCTTAGCTTTAAGAACACTCAATCTTTCAGCAAATTTCAAGTCTATAGCCTATGAAGAGAAACTTTACATTGGTCCAATTATAGAATTATTCTTTAATTTTGATAACTGATTTGTTTGAGATCTATGTAAAGCTCAACATTCAAAAAACAAAGATCATGGCATCTGGCCCCATCACTTCTTGGCAAATAGATGGGGAAACAATGGAAATAGTGATAGATTTTATTTTCTTGGGCTCCAAAATCACTGCAGATGGTGACTGCAGCCATGAAATCAAAATTAAAATTAAAAAATGCTTGCTCCTTGGAAGAAAAGTTATGACAAAACTAGGCAGCCTATTTGAAAAACAGAGATATTACTTTGCTAACAAATGTATGTCTAGTCAAAGCTATGATTTTTCCAGTAGTCATGTGTGGATGTGAGTGTTTGACCATAAAGAAGGATAAGTACTGAAGAACTGATGCCTTTGAACTGTGGTGTTGGAGAAGACTTAAGAGTCCCTTGGACTGCAAGATCAAACCAGTTAATCCTGGGGGAAATCAATCCTGATTATTCAATGTAAGGACTGATGCTGAAGCTCCAATACTTTTGCCACTTGATGCAAAGAGCCAATTCTTTGGAAAAGATCTTGATGCTGGGAAAGACTGAAGGCAGGAAGAGAAGGGGATGACTGAGGGTGGGATGGTTGGATGGCATTACCAACTCAATGGTTATGAGTTTGAGTAAGCTCTAGGAAATGGTGATGGACAGGAAAGCCTGACATGCTACAGTCCATGGGGTCACAAAAAGTTGGACATGACTAAACAACTGAACAACAACAACAACTGAACAACAGCAACAACTATAAAATAAATATATTCTTGTCTCTTCTTGTCCACATGGCTATTTTTATAAAATATTCCTTTGCATGTTACTCTTTGAGGAAAAATAAGGCAGCCTTTGGGGTGATGCAACTGATGAGTTGCCAGAATTCAAAGAAGGTGAAAAAGCAAATCATTAAATGTCTAGAAACCTGTTCTAAAAACTTGGGAATTTCCTTGGGGCATAATGGAAAATGTTGCAGAGTTCAGAGTAGAGGAGAGTCTGATCTAATGTACATAGTTCAATGAACTCTCTCTTGTTACTGTGTTAAGAGCACACTGGTGGAAAACAAGAGAAGAAAATGGAAATCAGTTAGTAGGTGATAGAAGTTTAGAAGTGAGAACTTTTTGAAGAAATCAGATGAGGGTAATGAGTTAGTAGCAATGAAAATAGTGAGAAGCATTTTCATTCTGTATATATTTTAAAATAGAGTTGGTCAGTTGGGAGAATGAGAAAAGAGAGTAATCAGAGAGATTACCATTTTTTTGTTGTTGTTGTTGGCTTAAGCTCCAATGAGGAAGGATGTACTATTAAGATTTCTATGGGGCCTATAAGTGGAGATGTTGAGTAGGCATTGAATACATCATTTAGGAGTTGTGAGGAAATGGCCAGGAGATAAAAACTAGGAAGTGTTAGTTGCTCAGTTGCGTCTGACTCTTTGTGACCCCATGGACTGCAACCCAACAGGCTCTTCTGTTCATGGAAATCTCTACCAAAAAAAAAAAAAAAAATAGTGCAGTGTGTTGCCATCTCTTTCTCCAGGGGATCTTCCCACCCCAGCGGTCAAACCAGGGTTTTCTGAATTGCACGCAGATTCTTTACTGTCTGAGCTACCAGGGAAGCTAAAAACTAAGAAACTGCTGGAACAATTATAACTTAAAAACATGGTGTGAGGTGGTATCACAAAAGAAGTCTGTACCAATAAAAGCAAAGAAGACTGATGTTCTAGGACACTGAAGTGTTACAAAGGTAGAGACAAAAAGAAGAAAGAGCCTAGTGACTTAAATGAAGAAACTAATCATATAGAATAAAAATCAAAGGAGCTTAATGTCCTGGAATTTGAGGGAATACACAATCAGAAAGGAGTGTGGATGCTGCTCAGAGGTCAGATAGACTGATACCCAATAATTGATTTTTGGACTTAACAATATGAAAGCCCTTGATGACTTTGACAAGATTATTTTCTGTGGAATAGAGCTAAGAAAACATCAAAACTCTGGAGTTTAAAGGTGTAAATGCGTAGAATCTTTAAAACTGCAAAACTGAACTGAAAAAAATAACCTAAAAGTGGCTGGAATTGTCAGCATGGGCCACCTGATGAGAAACAAACATTGAAACTTCAACATAAAAATTTAAATCATTAATTATAACAAATATTGAGATAAGGAAAGTAAGAATAACTTATATGCAGAGTACATCATGAGAAACGCTGGGCTGGAAGAAGCACAAGCTGGAATCAAGATTGCTGGGAGAAATATCAATAACCTCAGATATGCAGATGATACCACCCTTATGGCAGAAAGTGAAGAGGAACTAAAGAGCCTCTTGATGAAAGTGAAAGAGGAGAGTGAAGAAGTTGGCTTAAAGCTCAACATTCAGAAAACTAAGATCATGGCATCTGGTCCCATCAACTTCATGGCAAATAGATGGAGAAATAGTGGAAAGAGTGACATAATTTATTTTTTTGGGCTCCAAAATCACTGCAAATGGTGATTGTAGCCATGAAATTAAAAGACGTTTACTCCTTGGAAGGAAAGTTATGACCAACCTCGATAGCATATTAAAAAGCAGAGTCATTACTTTGCCAACAAAGGTCCGTCTAGTAAAGGTTACGGTTTTTCCAGTGGTAATGTATGGATGTGAGAGTTGGACTATAAAGAAAGCTGAGCACAGAAGAATTGACGCTTTTGAACTGTGGTGTTAGAGAAGACTCTTGAGAGTCCCTTGGACTGCAAGGAGATCCAACCAGTCCATGCTAAAGGAGATCAGTCCTGGGTGTTCATTGGAAGGACTGATGCTGAAGCTGAAATTCCAATCCTTTGGCCACCTCATGCGAAGAGTTGACTCATTGGAAAAGACCCTTATGCTGGGAAGGATTGAGGGCAGGAGGAGAAGGGACGACAGAGGATGAGATGGCTGGATGGCATCACTGACTCTATGGACATGAGTTTGGATAAACTCCAGGAGGTGGTGATGGACAGGGAGGCCTGGCGTCCTGCAATTCATGGGGTCAGAAAGAGTCGGACACGACTGAGTGACTGAACTGAACTGAACTTAATACAGAAATAGCAGATATAAGGAGTAACTACTACCTTTAAAGCTAACACCAACCCCCAAAACTGAGATCTGGATCTCCTTGAATAGGAAACAACCATGGCTTTCTAGATGATAGAGAAGTCACTACATTAGTAAAATAATGGCAGAACTAGAGAGAAACCTGTTCTCTATAACTTATTAGAAATCTTCCCGGCATGTCCCCCAAAGAGACACCCTACTGCAAAAACCACCTGAGGAGTCTTTTGGAGGCAGTTTCTAAGTTCTTCTGGCAAGCATGCATTACAAGAGGCAGTTACTGGAGAACTTGCAGGCAAATCATCACATTATTGTTATTTAATGGCTAAGTGGGCTCATACCAGGAAACAAAATCTGCAGTGTCTCTTTAGAGCCCTTTACATCAATGGTTACTACATCAATGGTTACAACCCTTACTTCATGCTGGTTGGCAAAGAAAAATTACTTAAAGGACCTAGATAATTTTTTTAAAAAGAACCTAAAAGAATGATTTTGGAACTAAGAGTTAATGAATTAACATTAATTGTAAAACTAGGGGGGTGGAGTCAAGCATGTTCATATATTAACAGGTATGATCCAGAAGAGAGGGAAATTTGATGATGTATGAGAGAAGGAAAGATTGTCTGAATATTTTCTTTAAGAAAAATATATTTTAATTGGAGGCTAATTACTTTACAGTATTGTGGTGGTTTCTACCATACATTGACATGAACCAACCATGGTGTGTACACGTGTCTCTCCATCCTGACCTCCTCCTATCTCCCTCCACACCTCATCCGTCTGGGTTGTCCCAAAGGACCAGCTTTGAGTGCCCTGCTTCATGCATCAAACTTGCACTCATTATCTATTTTACATATGGTAATATATATTTTCAATATTATTCTCTCAAATTGTCCCACAATCGCCTTGTCCACATAGTCTGAAAGTCTGTTCTTTATATCTGTGCCTTTTTGCTGTCTTGCTTATAGGGTCATCTTTACTGTCTTTCTAAATTCCATATATATGTGCTAATATACTGTATTGGTGTTTCTTTTTCTGACTTACTTCACTCTGTATAATAGGCTCAAGTTTCATCCACCTCATTAGAACTGACTTGAATGTGTTCTTTTTTTATAGCTGAGTAGTATTCCATTGTGTATATTTACCACCACTTTCTTATCCATTCATCTGTCAATAGAAATCTAGGTTACTTCCAGGTCCTAGATATTGTAAACAGTGCTGCAGTGCACACTGGGGTATATGTATCTCAATTCTGGTTTCCTCAGTGTGTATGCCCAGCAGTGGGGTTGCTGGGTCATATGGCATTTCTATTTCCAGTTTTTTAAGGAATTTCTACACTGTTCTCCATAGTGGTTATACTAGTTTCCATTCCCACCAACAGTCTAAGAGGGTTCCCTTTTCTCCACATCCTCTCCAGCATCGATTGTTTATAGACTTTGTGGTGGCAGCCATTCTGACTGGCGTGAAATGGTACCTCCTTGTGATTTTGGTTTGCATTTCTCAGATAATGAGTGATGTTGACCATCTTTTCATGTGTTTGTTAACCATTTATGTGTCTTCTTTATAGAAATGTCTGTTTAGTTATTTTGCCCATTTTTGATTGGGTCATTTATTTTTCTGGTATTGAGTTGCATGAGCTGCTTGCATATTTTGAAGATTAAGTCTCTGTCAGTTGTTTTGTTTGCTATTACTTTGTCTCATTCTAAAGACTGCCTTTTTCACCTTACTTATAGTTTCTTTTGTTGCACAAAAGTTTTTAAGTTTAATTAGGTCCCATTTGTTTATTTCTGTTTTTATTTCCATTAATCTGGGAGGTGGGTCATATAGAGTCTTGCTGTGATTTACATCAGAGAGTGTTCTGCCTATGGTTTCCTCTAAGAGTTTTACAGTTTCTGGTCTTATACTTAGGTCTTTAATCCATTTTGAGTTTATTTTTGTGTATGGTATTAGAAAGTGCTGTAGTTTCAGTCTTTCACAGGTGGTTGACCAGCTTTCCCAACACCACTTGTTAAAGAGATTGTCTTTTCTCCATTGTATATATTTTCCTCCTTTGCCAAAGATATGATGTCCATAGGTGCTTGGATTTATCTCTGGGCTTTCTATTTTGTTCCATTGATCTATATTTCTGTCTTTGTGCCAGTACCATACTATCTTGATGACTGTAGCTTTGTACTGTAGTCTTAAGTCAAGCAGGTTGATTCCTCCAGTTCCATTCTTCTTTCTCAAGATTGCTTTGGTTATTGGAGGTTTTTTGTATTTCTATAAAAATTGTGAAATTATTTGTTTGGTTCTGTGAAAAATACCATGATACCTTGATACGGATTGCCTTTAATCTATAGATTGCTTTGTAGTATTAGATTGCTTTTAGTAGTATACTCATTTTCACTATATTGATTCTTCAAATACATGAACATGGTATATTTCTCCCTCTATTTGTGTCATATTTGATTTCTTTCATCAGTGTTTTACAGTTTTCTATATATAGGTCTTTTATTTCTTTAGGTAAATTTATTCCTAAGTATTTTATTCTTTTTGTTGCAATGGTGAATAGGATTATTTCCTTAATTCTCTTTCTGTTTTCTCATTGCTAGTGTATAGAAATGCAAGGGATTTCTGTGTATTAATTTTATATCTTGAAACATTGCTATACTCATTGATTAGCTCCAGTCATTTTCTGGTGGTTTCTATAGGGTTTTCTATGTAGAGGATCATGTCATCTGCAAACAGCAAGAGTTTTATTTCTTCTTTTCAGTGTCTTTTGTTTTTCTTCTCTGATTGCTGTGGCTTAGACTTCCAAAACTATGTTGAATAGTAGTGGTAACTGTGGGCACACTTGTCTTGTTCCTGATTTTAGAGGAAATAGTTTTGATTTTTCACCAGTGAGGATAATGTTTGCTGTGGGTTTGTCGTATATGGCTTTTATTATGTTGAGGTACGCTCCTTCTATGCCTGCTTTTTGGACAGTTTGTACCATAAATGGGTGTGAATTTTGTCAAAGACCTCCTCTGCATCTATTGAGATAATCATATGGTTTTTATCTTTCATTTTGTTAGTGTGGTGTATCACATTGATTGATTTGTGAATATTGAAGTGTACTTGCATCCTTGGGACAAAGTCCACTTGGTCATGATGTATGATCTTTTTAATATGCTGTTGGATTCTGTTTACTAGAATTTTGTTGAGGATTTTTGCATCTATATTCACCAGTGTTATTGGCCTATAGTTTTCTTTGTTTTTGACATCTTTGTCTGGTTTTGATATTAAGGTTGATGGTGGCCTCATAGAATGAGTTTGGGGGTTTACCTTCCTCTGAAATTTTCTGGAAGAGTTTGAGTAGGATAGATGCTGACTCTTCTCTAAAGTTTTGGTAGAATTCACTGTGAAGCCATCTGGTTCTGGGCTTTTGTTTGTTGGAATATTTTTAATTGAAGCTTCCATTTCTGTGTCTGTGATGGGTCTGTTAAGATTCTCTGTTTCTTCCTGGTTCAGTTTTGGAAGGTTATACAGTTTTAAGAATTTGTCCATTTATTCCAAGCTGTCTATTTTACTGGCATGTAGTTGCTGATAGTAGTCTCTTGTGATCCTTTGCATTACTGTGTTGTCTGCTGTGATTTCCCCATTTTCATTTCTGATTTTATTGATTCTGTTCTTCTCCATCTTTTTCTTGATGAGTCTGGCTAATGGTTTTTCTATTTTATTTATCTTCTCAAAGAACCAGCTTTAATTTTGCTGATTTTTGGTATAATCTCTGTGTTTTATATTTCATTTATTTCTGCTCTGATTTTTATGATTTCTTTTCTTCTACTAGCTTTGGGGTTCTTTTCTTCTTTTTTCTAGTTGCTTTAGGTGTAAAGTTAGGTTGTTTATTTGATGCTTTTTTTTTGTTGTTGTTCTTGAGGTAGGCTTGTACTGCTATGAACCTCCCTCTTGGCACTGCTTTTCGGAGAAGACAGTGACACCCCACTCCAGTACTCTTGCCTGGAAAATCCTATAGATGGAGGAGCCTGGTAGGCTGTAGTCCATGTGGTCACTAAGAGTCAGACACGACTGAGTGACTTCACTTTCACTTTCATGTATTGGAGAAGGAAATGGCAACCCACTCTAATGTTCTTGCCTGGAGAGTCCCAGGGATCAGGGAGCCTGGTGGGCTGCCGTCTATGGGGTCGCACAGAGTTGGACATGACTGAAGTGACTTAGCAGCAGCAGCAGCAGTACCTGAGGTTATACATTCCAAATGTGGTATTTCTGCAAAATTCAAATTCTTCACAATTCCATGGTTAACACTTTTATTTTCTTTCTAGTACCTCGGACAGCTTAGAGTTACATATTACTCAATACTTGTCTGTGTTATTAGTCTCTCAGTTATGTTCAATTCTTTGTGACCCCATGGACTGTAGCCGACCTGGATCTACTGTCCATGGAATTATCCATGCAAGAATACTGGAGTGAGTTGCCATATTCCCGACCCAGGAGACTGAACCCAGGTCTCCATCATTGCAGGCAGATTCTTTACTGTCTGAGCCTCCAGGGTAGCCTCACTGAATACTTGGCCAGATTAAATACATATTAAATAACTATAAGAATGAAATCTGTGATCTTTAAAGCTAAAATATTCCATATTTCCCACAGGAAAAAATTACTAATGTTGAGTATGAAATTACAAAATGACTAAAACAGCAACAAAAACATGGTGTGTTTTCTATGATTAAACCCTCTTATTACCTCTGCATTTGGTCTCTGAAATATTTTCAATGAATTGCTCTAGACTAGCATTTCCTAGTGTTTGTTCCTGGACTAATAGTATGTAAAGGTATATGTCACAAAAATGTTTCAATGTAAAAAAAAACAAAAAAACTTTCTATATCCCTATTTTAAAATTTCACAATGCACATTATCACAATAGTATATTAGTAAAGAAAGTCACATAATTCTAAGTCATGGAATCACTGACTTTTCTGAGGAATACTTGTTTAAAGTAAATGCTATTGAATTCATGAAAAGAATGATCTACTGAACATGTAGGGAAGCACTGTTCTGAGTGGTTTTATTTGTGAAAGTTTTGGAATTCTTAATGGCAAAGGTCAATAAACACTGGAATTTCATCTAGAGTAAATTATCCTAAATTAAGGGTGTTCTAAGGTGTGTTTATATTTAAAGAAATTGGCTTTCTTTCACTTCTATGAGTCTGTCTACCACAAAGTAGTCTGCTAAATTGGCTTTGCTGAACTGTAAAAGCAGCATATTCAGTGAATTCAATAAGCTGACCTATAAAGACCCTGGAAATAGAGTCATAAATAATAATGAGTGTGTTATTCTCGATTCAGTCAGCTGTGGGAGTTTTCCAAATCATTAAACAACTTCCCAATTTGCTACAAATTCAGCATGAGTGCTGTACTCTTTTCAACAGGAGGTTAAGAACAAGAGATGGCAAATATATGGTAAGGTTTTAGGGAGTGATGAATATTTAATCACAATGAACACCTGAAATCTGGTCTGAGGGAGTAGTCACTCATAATATTCATGTGTTACAGTAGGAAAAGATGAACTTGATTCTGACCATTAGTTTTCACCTCATTCTAATAAATAAGATCTATTTAAAAGATTCATGTCCATTTCCATTGATTGGTCAATTTTTTAGGAGAGTGGATTTTTTTTTTTTTTTTTAATAGATACTTTGCTCAGTCGTGTACAACTCTTTGTGACCCCATGGATTATAGCCCACCAGGCTCCTCTGTCCATGGAATCCTCCAGGCCAGAATACTGGAGTGGGTAGCCATTCCCTTCCCCAGGGTATCTTCGCAACCTAGGGATCGAACCCAGGTCTCCCGTATTGCAGGTGAATTCTTTAACATCTGAGCTGCCAGGGAAGTCCATAAATTTTCTTTAAAAAACCCTCAGTGTCCTTTCCCTGTTTACTATCACTGTCTAGATTATGCTTTATCATTTTTTTTTGCAAAGGATTCCATCTTAATTGCTTAACTCCATGGTATCTTTCTCCAAGTGTACCTGATCTCAGGAGGTCTCAGCCTACACAGGCTTGAAGTGGAGCTTGGGTTCCCAGCCACAGATTGAAGCTGGATCACAGCAGTGAGGGCAGCAGATCCTAGACACTAGACCAGTGGTCAGCAATAAGGGTCTTAGCTCTATGGCTTTGCAGAAAAGATTTCCCATGAAGAGGGAAACTAGTGAAACAAGTAAAGTACTTATTAGGAAGAAAAAGAGCACAGTACATGTGGATAGACACATTGGCAGACTCAGAAAGTCACTGAGTTGCGCCCTCATTAAAGTTTGAATTACTGGTATGCTTCATTTATTCCTGCTTTCCTTTGGCCAATCATCTTAATTTGCCTAATTCACAGTCCGAGTTTGGTATATCTCAAGATCCTCCACATGCATCTCTCAGCTAAAATGGCTCCTATGGCAAAGGCCTATGGGTAGCCTGACATTAGTAAGCATCATTCCCCTTTGGCCTCCAAGGAGTCTTTTTGCACATGTGTGGTCACTGAGGTCTCCTGACTTTGAGAATGAGAAATATGTGATCTGAGCATGACCCAGCCGCCTCTCTTAATTGTCCTGCTATTCTCATCTTGGAGTTTCGTCTCACAGGGAATGAATCTCTTAACATTTTACCCCTCCTGTATGGGCCTGATGGCCCCTCCTGCCTTATATCTATTCTTCACAATGCTTTCAAAGTGAAAGTTTTAAAACACAAATTTAATGACAATGTTCATTGGCTTTGGAACACACACATCAGATACATATATAACATATATTATCCATAGCATTACATTCTTTGCTACAATCTTCTTTCCTATAGTTATTAGTCTACTCGTTCAGAGCAGTAGAATATTTAAAAAAATATTTTCTGGTTTAACATATGACAAGCTTTCTTACATCTACGTCCATAACCTGAACCTCATACTCAGACATATTTGTGCTTGGCTAGCTTACCTACTTCACCATTAAAAACTCAATCTGGGGTTGACTATCCTATGAGGCACTTCCCTGATGACTTCTACTCATTTTCAGAAATGGGTGCTCCTTAAGATGCTCTTATAGCACCCCTTTTTAACTCCATTCCTAGCACTGGTAACATTTTATTTAGGTTACTTAGAGGTAATGTGTTTATGTGGCCTAATCCATGTAAGTTCCTTAAGATTTTATCTTCAGTATCTGATACATAATGGATACCTAAACACTGTCTCTTGCAATGCAAAGGATTTTTTTAAATAGTTGCTTATTAATGTCTTTTATAACAAAACTTTGAACAGATTACTCTGAACTTTACTAACTAGTCTTTATCTTCTGGGTGTGACTTTTTTCTTGAACCAGTAAATGTATCTGAAAAATGAAAATAAAATTTTTATAAAAAACTAGAATTAAATATTCAAAAGCATACAAAACACAAGTGAAGAATTTATATATCAATTCACCATGATGAAGGCTAGCCAATTAAAACTTGGTCAGTTTGAAATTGCTTTATTTTAGCATACTTTGCAGGAATTTCATTTTTTTTTTTTTTAATGTGTATATAGTGATGGTGATTTAGTTGCTAAGTCGTGTCTGACTATTGTGTCCCCATGGACTGTGACCTGTCAGGCTCCTTTCTATGGAATTCACTAGGCAAGAATAATGAAGAGAGTTGCCACTTCCTTCTCCTGGGAATCATGCCAACCTAGGAATCAAACCTGTGTCTCCTGCATTGCAGGTAAATTCTTTACCTCTGAGCAACAAGGAGAGCCCTTGTGTATGCATATGTATGTACTGATGTGCTTGTGTGCTAAGTCACTTCAGTCGTGTCCATCTCTTTGAGGCCATATGGACTATATCTCACCAGGCTCCTCTGTCCATGGGGATTGTCCAAGAGAGAATAATGAAGTAGATTATCTTGCCCTCCTCCAGAGGATCTTCCTGACCCAGGGATCAAACCTGGGTCTCTTATGTCTTCTGCATTCGCAGGTGGGTTTTTTATCACTAGCACTACATAGCAAACCCATATGTTGATGGAAAAATAGATATATTGGCTACCCTGGTGGCTCAAATGGTAAAGAATTTATTTGAAAAACTGGAGAAGTGGATTCAATTCCTGGGTTAGGAAGATTCCCTGGAGAAGGGAATGGCTACCCATTTCAGTATCTTCCTTGGAGAATTCCATGAACAGATGTGCTTGGTGGGCTGCAGTCCATAGCGTTGCAAAGAATCAGACACAACTGAGTGACTAGCACTTTCATTTTCATTTTTTTTCTTGCATATTTATGGGTTTCCCAGTGGCTCAGCAGTAAAGAGTCTGCTGCATTGCAGGAGATGCAGGTTTGATCCCTGGGTGCAGGATCCATGTTTATATATGAAAAGAACATATAATATAATTAATGTTTTTCTTATTAATCTAGCATTTTCATTTAGAGTATTCTGTCAGATGATTAATAACACAGAATATCAAGTTCTATGATTCCTCTTTGAAGAATAGAAGGGAATCCATTTTCTCCTTGCTATGACCTTCACAGTTTTTAATAAACTCAAGACCATGTTCTTTGCATATGTAAAGTTCACAGACTAAGAGGAAAATGTCAGAAAAATAATAATAATTTTTGAGAAAAAGAATACTTATTTAAAAAAAGATGACATTGACTCAAGATGATGCTTGACTGTTTCATGACTCTGTCCTTTGACTGAAACAAATATTAATACACATAACTGTATTGTTCATTAAGCTGTTTTGACTATTAAGATGAGGTGAATGCATAATATTCAAATAAAGATATCCTGAGAGGAATCAAAAGGGAAAGGCAATTCCAGTGTTGCAAAAACAAATGGATGCGGGTGTTTGCATCATTCAATAGAAATGGAATGTATTTATTTGCATTGTCAAAATGACAGTTGAAACAAAATCAGATAATTCATTCACTTAGTACTTCTGTGATAATAAAGATTATCTTATTTAGGGATCATAAAATGTGATAAACATTGTAACTTCAAATATAAAGCAGTCTTGCAAATTGAAGTCCTTTTTTTTTTTTTATTTTTTTGTTTCTTTTGCCAAGTCCTTTTTTTTTTGGTCAACTCTTAAGCTTTCCATGAAATTTGTTTACAGAATTCATTCAACTTCAAATTCTCCCAATAGAGAATGATGAGAGGTAAATGAAATATCTTATCAGTACTTTGCATTTTGCTTACGTACGTCTATCTTTCTTTTAATATTCAGTTCAGTTCAGTTGCTCAGTGGTGTCCAACTCTTCGTGACCCCATGGACTGCATGCAGCATGCCAGGCCTCCCTGTCAATCACCAACTCCCAGAACCTGCTCAAACTCATGTCCATCGAGTCAATGATGCCAACCAATCATCTCATACTCTGTTGGCCCCTTCTCCCCCTGCCTTCAATCTTCCCAGCATCAGAGTGTTTTCAAGTGAGTTAGTTCTTCACATCAAGTGCCCAAAGTATTGGAGTTTCAGCTTCAACACCAGTCTTTCCAATAAATATTCAGGGCTGATTACCTTTAGGATGGAGTGGTTGGATCTCCTTTCTGTCCAAGGGAAATTCAAGAGTCTTTTCCAACACCACAGTTCAAAAGCATCAATTCTTCAGCACTCAACTTTCTTTATAGTCCATTTCTAACATCCATACATGAATACTGGAAAAACCATAGTCTTGACTAGATGGACCTTTGCTGGTAAAGTAATGTCTCTGCTTTTTAATATGCTGTCTAGGTTGGTCATAACTTTCCTTCTGAGGATTAAGCATCTTTTAATTTCATGGCTGCAATCACCATGTGCAGTGATATTGGATCCCCAAAAAATAAAGTCTCTCACTGTTTCCACTGTTTCTCCATCTATTTGCCATAAAGTTATGGAACCAGATGCCATGATCTTGCTTTACTGAATGTTGAGTTTTAAGTCAATTTTTTCACTCTCCTCTTTCAATTTGGTCAAGAGGCTGTTTAGTTCTTATTGGCTTCCTGCCATAAGGGTGGTGTCATCTGTATATCTGTGGTTATTGATATTTCTCCTGGCAATCTTGAGTCCAGCTTGTGCTTCATCCAGTCCAGCATTTCTTGTGATGTACTCTGCATATAAGTTAAATAAGCAGGGTGACAATATGCAGCCTTGATGCAATCCTTTCCTGATTTGGAACCAGTCTGTTTTTACATGTCCAGTTCTAACTGTTGCTTCCTGACCTGCAAACAGATTTCTCAGGAGGCAGGTCAGGTGGTCTGATATTGCCATCTCTTTCAGAATTTTCCACAGTTTGTGGTGTTCCACATAGTCAAAGGCTTTTGGCATAGTCAATGAAACAGAAATAGATGTTTTTCTGGAACTCTTATTTTTTTGATGATCCAGCATATGTTGGCAATTTGATCTCTGGCTCCTCTGCCTTTTATAAATCCAGCTTGAACATCTGAAAGTTCACAGTTCACATACTGTTGAAGCCTGGCTTGGAGAATTCTGAGCATTACTTTGCTAGCGTGTGAGATGAGTGCAATTGTGTGGTAGTTTGAGCATTGTTTCTCATTGCCTTTCTTTGGGATTGGGATGAAAACTGACCTTTTCCAGTTCTGTGGCCACTGCTGAGTTTTCCAAATTTGCTGGCATTTTGAGTGCAGCACTTTCATAACATCATCTTTTAGGATTTGAAATAGCTCAACTGGCATTCCATCACCTCCACTAGCTTTGTCCTTAGTGATGCTTCCTAAGGCCCACTTGACTTCACATTCCAGGCTCTCTGGCTCTAGGTGAGTGATCACACCATTATGACCATCTGGGTCGTGAAGATCTTTTTTGTACAGTTCTTCTATGTATTCTTGTCACCTCTTCTTAATATCTTCTGCCTCTGTTAGGTCCATACCATTTCTGTCCTTTATTGTGCCCATCTTTGCATGAAAAATTCCCTTGTTATCTATAATTTTCTTGAAGAGATCTCGTCTTTCCCATTCTCCTCTATTTCTTTGCACTGATCACTGAGGAAGGCTTTCTTATCTCTGTTATTCTTTGGAACTCAACATTCAAATGGATATATATTTCCTTTTCTCCTTTGCCTTTCACTTCTCTTCTTTTCATAGCTATTTTGTAAGGCCTCCTCAGGCAACCATTTTGCCTTTTTGCATTTCTTTTTCTTGGGGATGGTCTTGATCACTGTCTCCTGTAAAGTGTCACAAAACCTCCATCCATAGTTCTTCAGGTCACTCTGTCTATCATGTCTAATCCCTTAAATCTATTTGTCACTTCCACTGTAGAATTGTAAGGGATTTCATTTAGGTCACACCTGAATGGTCTAGTGATTTTCCCTACTTTTTTTTCAATTTAACTCTGAACTTGGCAATAAGCAGTTCATGATCTTATCTTTTAGTACTCTTCTTGCTTTATTCCCCAGCACCCAGCTTCCTTCATATTTGTAATTTTCTACCTTTCTCTTTGTTTCCTAGGCCTGAAACTTGGTTTAGGATATTTTCAAAAGTTTTATTTTTCAAATGCAATCATGCAGTATCCCATTCTTTCCGTTTTTCTGAGTATCAATTTGAAGACACCAGAGAAAAACAAAACACAAAGAAAAAGAATAATTGCAACACGATTTCATGAGACCAATTAATAAGAACTTTCATATACCTGAGAGCAAGTCCTTAAGAAATTTCATGATAATAGAATAAAACATTTATCAATTAAATTGCAAACCTGGGAATAATCTTTAAAGGTAGCTGACAATACACATAAAGTGAGTGAAATGCAGCACTTGTTCACTTTGATTTTTGTTATCCAAATTTATCACTTGGCTTGGTCTGGCACCCCACTCCAGTACTCTCACTTGGAAAATCCTGGGGAGGGAGGAGCCTGGTAGGCTGCAGTCCATGGGGTCGCTAAGAGTCGGACATAACTGAGCAACTTCACTTTCAATTTTCACTTTTCACTTTCATGCATTGGAGAAGGAAATAGCAACCCACTCCAGTGTTCTTGCCTGGAGAATCCCAGGGACTGGGGAGCCTGGTGGGCTGCCGTCTATGGGGTTGCACAGAGTCGGACACGACTGAAGTGACTTGGCAGGCAGCCATAACAAAATCCTATAGACTACGTGACTTAAATAGCAGAAATTTATTTTCTCAGAATTCCGGAGGCTATAAGTCCAAGATCAAGGTACCAGAAAATGAAATTCTGGTGAGATCTCTTCCTGGTTGCCAGACAGTCAATCATCTTCCTGTTGTGATTGATCCCCCATGGCCTTTTCTCTGAGAGGGAGGAGAGTGGGAGGAGGTTGCATATGCTCTGATGTATCTTCCTCTTCTTTTACAGATATAAGGACTCCAGATCTCTCTGGTTAGGGCTCCATTTTTATTATGTCTTTTATTTTATTTTTTTTTTTTTTTCTTCTTCTTGGAAATTTTATTAAAATTGTTAATATTAGATAAGAGAAAATCCAACATGATAAATTCAAATATTCCACCAGACAAGGAGAGCTATATAATAGTGCATGTCATGACTTTTCTTTTTTTTTTTTTATGGAAGGTGCCATTTTATTTTATTTTTTATTTTATTTTTTATTTATTTATTTTTATTATTATTATTTTTTTTCCAGTGGGTTTTGTCATACATTGATATGAATCAGCCATGGATTTACATGTATTCCCAATCCCGATCCCCCCTCCCACCTCCCTCTCCACCCGATTCCTCTGGGTCTTCCCAGTGCACCAGGCCTGAGCACTTGTCTCATGCATCCCACCTGGGCTGGTGATCTGTTTCACCATAGATAGTATACATGCTGTTCTTTTGAAATATCCCACCCTCACATTCTCCCACAAAGTTCAAAAGTCTGTTCTGTATTTCTGTGTCTCTTTTTCTGTTTTGCATATAGGGTTATCGTTATCACCTTTCTAAATTCCATATATATGTGTTAGTATGCTGTAATGTTCTTTATCTTTCTGGCTTACTTCACTCTGTATAAGGGGCTCCAGTTTCATCCATCTCATTAGGACTGGTTCAAATGAATTCTTTTAATCTTTATGATGGCATTTAACCTTTATGATGGCATTTAACATTTATGACATCTTTATGATGTCATCGAACCCAGGTCTCCCACGTTGCAGGCAGATTCTTTACCAGGCGAGCCACAAGGGAAGCCTCACTTAACCATAATTATCTTCGTAAATGTCCTGTCTTCAACTGTAGTCATTTTTATGTTTAGAACTTCAATATATAAATATGGGGAGGGCACAATTTATTCCATAACACCGAGTATAAAAATCCACTTTGTTTTGAGTTTATGTTTATACTTACCTCAGTGAGTTGTGATAATCTGATGGTCATAAGGAATACTTAATGACAATAAAATTAACTTTGACACATGAAAATGTCACTGTTAAAAAATGCTTTGTTTGTGAAAATATACTTTTGAATAAAAGCATCTTGAAGCATTTTTTTATACATCCTCAGTTCAGTTCAGTTGCTCAGTTGTGTCCGACTCTTTGCGACCCCATGAACCGCAGCACGCCAGGCCTCCCTGTCCATCACCACCTCCCGGAGTCCACCCAAGCCCATGTCCATTGAGTCAGTGATGCCATCCAGCCACCTTATCCTCTGTATCCCCCTCTCCACCTGCGCTAAATCTTTCCCAGCATCAGGGTCTTTTCAAATGAGTCAGCTCCTTGCATCAGGTGGCCAAAGTGTTGAGTTTCAGACTCAACATCAGTCCTTCCAATGAACACCCAAGACTGATCTCCTTTAGCATGGACTGGTTGGATCTCCTTGCAGTCCAAGGGACTCTCAAGAGTCTTCTCCAACACCACAGTTCAAAAGCATCAATTCTACAGTGCTCAGCTTTCTTTATAGTCCAATTCTCACATCCATACATGACCACTGGAAAAACCATAGCCTTGACTAGACAGACTTTTGTTGACAAAGTAATGCCTCTACTTTTTAATATGCTATCTAGGTTGGTCATAACTTTCCTTCCAAGGAGTAAGCGTCTTCTAATTTTCATGGTTGCAATCACCATCTGCAGTGATTTTGGCGCCCCCCAAAATAAAGTCAGCCACTGTTTCCACTGTTTCCCTATCTATTTGCCATGAAGTGATGGGACAAGATGCCATGATCTTAGTTTTCTGAATGTTGAGCTTTAAGCCAACTTTTTCACTCTCCTGTTTCACTTTCATCAAGAGGCTCTTTAGTTCCTCTTCACTTTCTGCCATAAGGGTGGTGTCATCTGCATATCTGAGATTATTGTTAGTTCTTCTGGCAATCTTGATTCCAGCTTGTGGTTCCTCCAATCCAGCATTTCTCATGATGTACTCTGCATATAAGTTAAATAAGCAGGGTGACAATATACAGCCTTGACTCAGTTCTTTTCCTATTTAGAACCAGTCTGTTGTTCCTTGTCCAGTTCTAACTGTTGCTTCCTTACCTGCATACAGGTTTCTCAAGAGGCAGGTCAGGTGGTCTGGTATTCCCATCTCTTAAAGAATTTTCCACTGTTTAATGTGGTCCACATAGTCAAAGCCTTTGGCATAGTCAATAAAGCAGAAATAGATGCTTTTCTGGAACTTTCTTGCTTTTTTGATGATCCAGTGAATGTTGGCAATTTGATCTCTGGTTCTTCTGCCTTTCCTAAAACCAGTTTAAACATCTGCAAGGTCATGGTTCACGTATTGCTGAAGTCTGGCTTGGAGAATTTTGAGCATTACTTTACTAGCGTGTGAGATGAGTGCAATTGTGCAGCAGTTTGAGCATTCTTTCTCATTGCCTTTCTTTGGGATTGGAATAAAAACTAAGAGTACTTGGGTGCAATTGCAAAAATGAAAGAATGATCTTGATTCATTTCCAAGGCAAATCATTCAACATCACAGCAATCCAAATCTGTGCCCCCAACAACTGATGCTAAAGAAGCTGAAATTGACTGGTCTATGAAGACCTACAATATCTTCTAAAACTAACATCAAAAAAAAGAAAAATTCATTTTCCTGATAGAGGAGTTGAATGCAAAAGTAGGAAGTCAAGAGATAGCCAGAATAACAGGAGTTTGGCCTTGCAGTACAAAATGAAGTAGGGCAAAAGCTAACAGAGTTTTATCAAGAGAACACACTGATCATAACAAACTTCCTGTCCCAACAACTCGAGAGATGACTGCACATGGATATCACCAGAATGTCAGTGGAGAAATCAGATTGACCATACTCTTTGCAACCAAAGATGGAGAAACTTTATATGGTCAGCAAAAACAAGAACTGGAACTGACTGTGACTCAGATCATTAGCTCATTATTGCAAAATCAGCCTTAAATAGAAGAAAATAGGGGAAAACACTAGGCAGTTCAGTTTATACAGTGGAGGTGATGAATATAGTCAAAGGATTGGATCTGGTAAACAGAGAGGTTGAAGAACTATGGATGGAGGTTTGTTATGTTGTTCAGGGGGCTGTCACCAAAATCATCCTAAAGAAAAAGAAATGCAAGAGAGCACAGTGTTGTCTGAGAGGGCTTTGCAAATAGCTGAGGTAAGAAGAGAAGCGAAAGACAAAAGGGAAAGGGAAAGACACATCTAACCAAATGCTGAGTTCCAGAGACTAGCATGGAGAGCTAAGAAAGCCTTCCTCAGAGATCAATGCAAAGAAACAGAGCAAAATAGTAGAATGGGAAAAACAGATTTTTATCAGGGAAACTGGAAATATTTCATGCAAAAATTGGCATGGAAAGGACAGAAACTATAAGGACCTAACAGAAGCAGAAGAGATTAAGAAGAAGTGGCAAGAAAACATAAAAAAACTTAAAAAAAAAAAAAGGTCTTAATGACTGGGATAATCACGATGGTGTGGTCACTTGCCTAGAGGCAGACACCCTGCAGTGTGAAGTCAAATGGGCCTTAGGAAGCATTACTACATAGAAAGCTAGTGGAGGTAAGAGAATTCCAGCTGAGATATTTGCAGTCCTTAAAGTTTCTATTATTTACAGCAATTTACAGTTGCTGCTAAAGTACTGCACTCAACATGTTAGCAAGTTTGGAAAGCTCAGCAGTGGAAAACGCCACAGTGCTGGAAAAGATCAGCTTTCATTCCAGTTCCGAACAAGGGCAATGTATCCAAACTATGATACAATTATGCTCATTTTACATGCTAGTAAGCTTTTGCTCAAAATCCTTCAGGCTTGTCTTCAGTAGTACATAAACTGAGAAATTCCAAACGTGCAGGCTGGGTTTAGAAAAGGCAGCGGAACCAGAGATCAAATTGCCAAGATTCATTGGATCATGGAGAAAGCAAGAGAATTTCAGGAAAACAACTACTTCTGCTTCACTGACTATTCTAAAGCCTTTGACTGTGCATCTAACAATCTATGGAAAATTATTACAGAGGAAAACACCTGTCTCCTGAGAAACCTGTATGCAGGATAAGAAGCAACAGTTAGAACTGGACATGGAACAGCTGACTAGTTCAAAATTGAGAAAGGAGTGAATCAAGGCTGTATATTGTCATTTGGCTTATTTAACTTAAATGCAGAGTATATCATGTGAAATGCGAGTCTGAATGCATCTCAAGCTGGAATCAAGATTGCCAGGAGAAATATCAACACCTGCAGATAAGTAGATGATACCAATCAATTACAGAAAGTGAAAGTGAAGAGGACCTAAAGAGCCCTTTGATCAAGGTGAAAGAGGAGAGTGAAAAAGCTGGCTTAAAACTCAACATTCAAAAAATAAAGATCATGGCATCCTGTCCCATTACTTTATTTCAAATAGATGGACAAAAAGTGGAAGCAGTGACAGATTTAATTTTCCTGGTCTCCAAAATCACTGCAGACATGGACTGTAGCCATGAAATTAAAAGACTCATGCTTCTTGGAAAGAAATTTGACAAACCTAGACAGTACATTGAAAAGCAGAGACATCAGTTTGCCGACAAATGTCCTTATGGTCAAAGCTATAGTTGTTCCAGTTGCTTTTGTTTTTCATTTGCAAGCTGGATTCTTTGTGATCCCATGAACTGTAGCACTCCAGGCTTCCCTGTCCTTCACTCTCTTCTAGAGTTTGCTCAAACTCATGTCTATTGAGTCAGTGATGCCATCCAACTATCTCATCCCCTGCTTTCCCTGTCTCCTCCTGATCTCAGTCTTTCCCAGCATTGAGGTCTTTTCCAATGATCCAGCCCTTTGCATCAGGTGGCCAAAGTATTGGAGCTTCAACTTTGGCATCAGTACTACCAATGAATATTCAGGGTTGATTTCCACATCTAATTTTTAGTACTCAGCCTTCTTTATGTCCAACTCTCACACCTGTATATGACTACTGGAAAAACAATAGCTTTGATTATACGGACCTTTGCCAGTAAAGTGATGTCTCTGCTTTATAATACACTGTCTAGACTTGTCATAGCTTTTCTTCTAAGAAACAAGAATCTTTTAATTTCATTGCTGCAGTCATTGTCTGCAGTGATTTTGGAGCTCAAGAAAAGAAAATCTGTTACTGTTTCTACTTTTTCCCCATCTATTTTTATGAAGTGATGGGACCAGATGCCATAATCTTTAATTTTTTAATGTTGATCTTTAAGCAGCTTTTTCGCTCTTCTATATCACCTTCACCAAGAGGCATTTTAGTACCTTTTTGCTTTTTGTCATTAGAGTGGTATCATCTGCATATCTGAAGATGTTGATATTTCTCCTAACTTTTGCAATATTTATGTCTGAATGTGAGAGTTGGACCATAAAGACGGCTGAACACTGACGAATTGATACTTCCAAATTGTGGTGCTGAGAGTCCCTTGTACTGCAAGAAGATCCAATCAGTTCATCCTAAAGGAAATCAGTCCTGAATATTCATTGGAAGGACTGATGCTCAAGCTGAAACTCCAATACTTTGGCCTCCTGATGCAAAGAACTGACATCTGAAAAGACCCTGATGCTGGGAAAGATTGAAGGTGGGAGGAGAAGGGGATGACAGAGGATGAGATGGTTGGATGACATCACAGACTCAATGGACATGAATTTGAGCAAACTCCATGAGATAGCATAGAATAGAGGAGTTTGGTGTGCTACAGTCCATGAGGTCCCAGAAAGTCAGAGACCGAACAACAGCAACAAAGAGGCAAGATAACTAGCGTTCTTTGGACAAGGTACCAGGGCCGCAGAAGATGAAGTCAGCAGTGACCAGAAAGTGATAATATAGGGCTTATAGTGAGTCATACATATTTTAACTTTTAAATCAATTAATAAGAAAAATACTGTAGGATTTTAAGTGAAGAACACACATGCATTATTTTTTTTCTTAATTTTTATTATGGAGACATTTCAATGGATTCAAAAGTAGAGAGTAACTAGATTTTTAAAGAATTGTTCTAGTTAATGTCTGAAAAATAAATATATAGTAGAGAAATAGTCAATATGATGATTCTTATGAAAAGATATTAATAAAGTCACTACTTACAAAGATGTGGCCAGTTTTGAAGAAATGACCAAAGGATATTGAGGACTCAGAGGCCTTGAATTATGGGGATGATGGAGGAAACCTTATTACAAAGTCCAGAGAGACTGGGGCTATGGCAGAGAGGCTCCCCTACTTTAACTTTCCTCATAAAGACATAGCCACATCACACAGGAAGTAGAGAAGACATGTTCTCATCTTTATTTACACCTTTCTGCTTGTAAATCCCACTGGTTGGACCCAAACAAGAGCAAGTCTGAAAGGAGCAAGGCAATATATTTTCAGAAGGTTCAGTATTGTAAGGAACTGAAAAGGGCGTAATAATGCAAAATGAATAATGGGAAAGCAAATGACAAATAATCAACACTAACACGGAAATCTGGAAGCAGATTTAGTAGTTAGGAGGTATTAAAATACTCCAGGTGATGATGGTGAGAGACTGTCCCAGGATGGTAGTAGTGAATATATTCAGGATCTATTTTTAAGCTCAAATTAAAAGTATTGTCTTTTGGATCTGAAAGGTAGAATGAGAGAATGCAATACTATGTTCGGGTTATATGTTTATATAACTTCAGATATAAGGATTAAAGTGAGTGGATGGATAAATGGGTAGATGAGTGAAATAGAAATAGAGAAAAAGATGAGAGAAAAGAGATGGGGGAGAGGTAGAGGAGGTGTGTTTTATAAAGCATAACATCTCAGTAAATAAGATATTATACATGATTTCCTTTCATTCCTCTGGTCTATGGGTTTTCTTAGTGAAACATCTTTCACTCTTTTTCATGCCTGGCAATGAGGTATCTATCCTTATTGATTCAGTTTAAGGAAGACCTATGGTTGCAAATATTTCTTTCCCACATAGCTACTGACTCCTTGCATCTTCCTGTTTCCTAGAGTACTTTGTTTCTATATCTGTTAGTAACCTTTTACTAAAGAGTTTAAAAGAGTTTAGTTATATTCTTACTGCTGCATTTCTTTTTCTTTGTTAATTATGATACCTTGCAGTTCAGAAAATAATTCTATTTATGATTATGTTCCTAAGAGTCTCTAAAACAGTGTGAACATGATGAGTGCTTATTGCATCAGTTAATTAAATGGCCTCTCCTGGATGTCAGAAGCAATCAATTTAACTCACATTTCTACAAAGAGAGAAGTCATTTAATTTTTATAACTGATGTCATCTTGTTTTTAAGCTTCTATTCCTCCTGATGGCAGAATAATTTATACTTAGTATTTAGAAAAGTTACAAAAATTATATGGTTCATTAACTACAACTTCCAGGTGACTATTCAGTAAATTGGAAGTTTGAAGTTCTTGTTGGGGGCAGTCTCTTCCCTCTCACGAGGTCTCACACCAATCTTCTTTCTTCCATTGATGGTGCCTGTTGAAGGAGGATGACTATATTTCTTTACAATGATAGAGATGCTTCTTTCCACCCACTGTGGTCTGGGTCCTGATGGATTGTAAACTTTCAAATATATGATAGAGTGTTATTAACTATAGTCATCATGCTTTACATTACATCCTTTTACTAAGAGTAAAGATGTTTTAGTTATAGCCTTACTGTTACAAGGAATTAATTATTTCATAACTGGAAGCTTGTACCTTTTGTTCACCTTCCTCCATGTCTCCACCTTCCCCTGTGCCTTGGAAACCACCATAAGTAATTTGGACCTATGCGTTCATTTTTTGTTTGTATGTGTGTTATTTAGACTTACATATAATTGGGATCATATAGTATATCTCTTTATTCTCCATCTGACTTATTTCTCTTAACCTAATGCTCTCAAGGTCCATCCATTTGTCATAAATAGCAGAGTTTTCTTCTTTTTAAAGGCTATGTGTGTATACATATACACTTGTTGTTGTTCAGTCACCCAGTCGTATCTGATTCTTCACAGCCCCTGGACTGCAGCACACAAGGCCTCCCTGTCCCTCACCATCTCCTGGAGTTTGTCCAAGTTCATGTCTATTGCATTGGTGATGCCAGCCAGCCATCTCATCCTCTGATGCCCTCTTCACCTTCTGCCTTCAATCCTTCCCAGCATCAGGGTCTTTTCTAATGAGTCAACTATTCCCATCAGGTGACCAAAATATTGAAGTTTCAGATTCAGCATCAGTCCTTCCATTGAGTATTCAGGGTTGATTTCCTTTAAGATTGACTAGTTTGATCTCTTTGCTGTCCAAGGGACTCTCAAGAGTCTTCCCTGGCACCACAGTTCAAAGGTATCCATTCTTTGCTGTTCAGCCTTCTTTATGGTCCAACTCTCACATCCATATGTGACCACTGGAAAGATCATAGCCTTGACTATGTGGACCTTTAGTCAGCAAAGTGATATATTTGCTTTTCAACACACTGTCTAGGGTTCCTGCCAGAAGCAACCATCTTCTGATTTCAAGGTTGCAGTTACCATCTGCAGTGATTTTAGAGCCCAATAAGAGGAAATCTGTCACTACTTCTGCTTTTTTCCCTTCTATTTGACATGAAATGATGGAGCCAGATGTCATGATTTAAGTTTTGTTTTGTTTTTTGTTTTTAATATTAGTTTTAAACCAGACTTTTCACTCTCTTCCTTCACCTTCATCAAGAGATTCTTTAGTTCCTCTTCACTCTCTTCCATAAGAGTGGTATCATCCCCGTATCTGAGGTTGTCGATATTTCTCCCACCAATTTTGATTTCAGATTTTAAATCACCCCCCTGGTATTTCTCATGATGTGCACAGTGTATAAGTTAAATAAACAGGGTGACAACAAATAGCCTTGTACTCCTTTCTCAATCATGCACCAATCAGTTCTCCCATACAGAGTTGTAACTGTTGCTTCTTGACCCAGATGCAAGTTTCTCAGGAGACAGGTTAGGTGGTCTGGTATTCCCATCTCTTTAAGAGTTTTCCACAGTTTGTTATGATCCACATATTCAAAGGCTTTAGTGTATCAATGAAACAGTAGTAGATGCTTTTACAGAATTCCCTTGCTTTCTCTATGATCCAGTGAATGTTGGCAATTTGATCTCTGGTTCCTCTGCCTTTTCTAAACCCAGTTTGGGCATCTGGGATTTCTTGGTTCATTTCATGTTGCAGCCTAGCATGCAAGATTATGAGCATGAGCTTACTAGCATGGGAGATGAGTGCAATTGTCCACTGGTTTGAGCATTCTTTAGTACTCCCCTTCCTGGGAACTGGGATTAGGATTGACTTTTCCAGTCCTGTGTCCACTGCTGGGTTTTCCAGATTTGCTGACATATTGAGTGCAGCACTTTGGTAGTGGCATCTCTTAGGATTTTAAATAGCTCTACTGGAATTCCATCACATCCACTAGCTCTGTTGATAACAGTGCTTCCTACCATCACACTTGACTTAATACTCCAGAATTCCTGGCTCTGGATGGCTGGCCACATCATTGTGGTTATCAGGCTCATTTGGATCTTTTTTGTATAGTTCTTCTATGTATTCTTTCTGTCTCTTCTTGAGCTCTTCTGTTTCTACTAGGTCTACCATTTCTGTCCTTTATTGTGCCCATCTTTGGGTGAAATGTTCCCTTGATATTTTCAATTTTCCTGAAGAGATCTCTAGTCTTTCCCTTTCTGTTATTTTCCTCTATTTCTTTGCACTGTTCATTGAAGAAGTCCTTCTTGTGTCTTCTTGCTATTGTTTGGCAATGTTTGATGTGGCTATGGGTTCATAGACTCTGAAGCAAAGACTTCACTCCAGGACCAGAGGAACGCAGTTGCTCATGTCTTTGCAGCAGAGTAACAGCTTTATTTAGAGTTAAGAAGTAATAGAGACCTCTCTGGTATAGACACCAGAAGAGGGAGAGTTTTTAATATGATGATAGGGAGAGTCCTGTCTTCAGCCTTTAAGACATCTTATTATATACTTTTTGACCTGTTACTAAAAATAACTATTGTATAGGATTGGACAGTTAAGATTAGGTCAGTTTGTTTCCTTAGATCTTGTGAGGAAGTTTGGTCTTCCTGACAATATCAAGGAGCCTGTTTCTATGGCTCCTTTATTAGCGATTAACCAGTTTCCCAGTCTTGCTTCTGTTGTGGGTAATTGGCCATAAATTCCAAAACATGAGTGACTATGTGACTGGGCCCATGGAAACTCCCTATCAACCTGCCTAAGGAATGGTATCACTATTCTCTGGAACTCTGCATTTAGTTGAGTTTGAGTAAACTCCGGGAGTTCATGATGGACAGGGAAGCCTGTCATGCTGCAGTCCATGGAGTCACAAAGAGTCAGACACAACTGAGTGACTGTACTGAACTGAACTGAATATTTCCCTTTCTCCCTTGCTTTTTGCTTCTCTTCTTTCTTCATCTACTTGTAAACCCTCTTCAGATAACCACTTTGCCTTCCTCCTTTTCTTTTCCTTTGAGATGGACTTGTTCGCTGCCTCCTGTACAACATTATGGACTTCTATCCACAGTTCTGCAGGTCCATTGTTTACTAGATCTAATTCCTTGAATCTATTCCTCATGTCTACTGCATATTCATAGGGGATTTAAGTAATAACTGGCTGGCCTAATGGTTTTTCCCACTTTCTTTAATTTGGACCTGTATTATTTTGCTATGAAAAGCTGATGATCTAAGCCACAGTCAGCTCCAGGTCTTGTTTTTGTTGACTGTACACAGCTTCTCCATCTTTGGCTACAAATACTGTAATCAATTTGATTTTTGTATTGACCATTCAGTGATGTCCATGTGTAATATTGTCTCTTGTGTTGTTGAAAAGGGTGTTTGCTATGACCGGTGCCGTCTCTTGGCAGAATTCAGAGGATGAGTAAAAGGTGATATATATATATGTGGGATTTCCTAGGTGGCTCAGGGGTAAAGAATCTGCCTACCAATGCAAAAGACACAGACACGGGTTCAATCCCTGGGTCAGAAAGATCCCCTGGAGGAGGAAATGGCTACCCACTCCAGTATTCTTGCTTGGGAAGTCCCATAGAGGAGGCAGGCTACAGTCCTTGGAATTGCAAAAGAGTCAGACATGATTTAGTGACTAAAGGACAACAGCAAATATATATACATATATGTGAGAGAGAGAGAGAATATATATATATATATATATATCTCACCTTTTCCTCATCCATTCATCTACCAATGAATGCTTACGTTTCTTCCATTTCTTGGCTATTGTAGATAATGCTGCAATGAAAATGTGGGTGCAGATATCTTTTCAAGTTAGTGTTTTCACTTCATTTGGAAAAATTCCCAGAAGTGGAATTGCTGAATCTGGTGAATATCACTTTAAACAATTCTCTTCCAGCATGTATCTGCACATTAAAATGATTAATGTAATTTTTTGCAATGACATGCCACTGTCATGCAAGTCCCAGAGGGTTATCTGTAAAAAACAGAAGAGTAAATAGTCTAATGATTACTGTTTTGAAAAAGTCAACTGACTGAAAACTGGACTGTTGGATAAAAATTTGTCAGCTTAACACACTTGCTTAACCATAAGCACTGGAAAATAATGGCCATATGCTACATTATATTGTATATTATAAATTATAGTATAGGTTATTCCATTATAATACAAATTCTATTATAAATTAAGTTAAGCATTATACACCAAATGTCTGGCATGGGATTTGACACATTTCAATTATTTTAATGCCTTTAGTAGTAAGATTAATAAGCATCTATCTTCCCTATCCCTGAAGTTTGTTCAATCAGGATGTTTGAACCACTCATTTCATACCCAAACTTTAGAAACTCTACAGACAGAGTGTATTCCCAGTGGAATTAGCTTTACTTGGGAGAATTATTTAAATCCCTTATTGACTTGCAAGATGTATCCACCTTGATGTTTTCACAGGGACTTATTTCACTGATGATGATCAAAAGAGGTATGTCGGGCTTTGATCAGAGCAAATCTAAAGAAAGCTGGGAGTCTGCAAATATGCTGTGATTAAAATTCTTTCTCCATCTTCTCTTAGTGAAATGAGGAAAGTGAAATACTGACTGCTACCTTATAATTAGTGTGAGAGAAAGTAAAAAAGGTTCTTGTTTAAAGAAAATTGAGTTAGGGCTAGCTCATAACAAAAATTTAATACTAGGCTCCTGTTATTGAAATTGGGGAATCCAGTTTTCCAGACAATAAATGAATGCAGTCTCTTATGGTAGTTGTTGCTTCTGAATATAGGGTGTAGGCCAACTGCTGTAACAGCCCTGCCAAGGAAGGCTATTTGAGAATAACCCTTAGTGGACTGCACTTGTTAGCTATGGTTAGTCTGTGTTACCTCTTCAGTCAGAGAAATTTCTTATTAGAAAGTTTACAGAATTCCAGGATAACACTGAAGATCACAATTAATTTTATTATTTCAGGAGCATTCTACTTAACACAGGTTTGAAATCAGATTATGATTTTAGTACCTTGTCAAGGTAGAAGGTTGGTAGAGGTATAATGAGCTTGAACTAGGTACATAGATTACAGTAGGAAATACTTTCAGTTGTAAGAAATTAAAATAAGATAGCAAGACAATACATTTTGAATATATATATTTTAGGACAGTATGTGGGAGTACCATGAATTCTGTATATGATTGCTTGTACCATATACAAAAATTCAAATTATGAATCGTTCTCAGAAATTCAGAAAAGAACTAATAAGAATGTCTACCAGTAACATGACTTTTGGAAAGAGAATAGTTAAATGGAAGGGTTTTAGGCAATATTGCAGTAATGTACATTGTTTGATGATGCTGTGGATGTGGAGTTGACTGAGAAAATAAGAAACCTTGCTAAATAGAATTGCCAGTGGATCTACTATCACAGACAGGAAGAAAAATTTGAGGAGTATTTATTAATTGATACATATTTTCCAAATTAGTTGGAATCAGATTAAATAGAAATGGCTTAAAACATAAGTACAAATACAAAAATACATACCCTGTACCACCAATGAAAAGTAGAAGACATAAGCCATAGGAGGGAAAATGATAATAAGAAAGAGCAAGTTCAGATATAAATGTATGATTTGAATTATCAGTGGAACATTCAAGTTATGCTTCTTAATTGAGTTAAAATAACCATACCATAATGTCCAAGATCCAAAAGTATTTGTGTAATAGAATTCTACTATTAGCCATGATTGGAAAGAGGGCTTCCCTGACAGCTAAATTGGAAAAGAATCTGCCTGCAATGCAGGAGACCCCGGGTTCAATTCCTGGGTCGGGAAGATCTGCTTGAGAAGGGATAGGCTACCCACTCTAGCATTCTTGGGCTTCCCTCATGGTTCAGCTGGTAAAGGGTCCACCTGCAATGAGGGAGACCTGGGTTGGGAAGATTCCCTGGCGAAGGGAACAGCTACCTACTCCAGTATTCTGGCCTGGAGAATTCCATGGACTGTATAATCCGTGGGGTTGCAAAGAGTCAGACACAACTGAGCAACTTTCATTTTTATGACTGGAAATAAGCATGGATCTGGGATAAATCATTTAGAAGTATATGTTTGGTTGGTTGATAAGCAAAGATATTTCTGAAAGACCATAAGTATTTGTGAAGAGGATTAACATGCAAGTAATTTGAGATGTGATATTGAATATATTTTGGCCTGTGTTCTGTATATTTTCAAATTTCAGTACTGAAGATATTATTTAAAATAAATTAATAGATAATTACAGTAAATTATCAATCACTTAAATAGCTATTGAACAGTTAGTAGGAGCTTGTAACCCTGTTAATCATACCTGAGAAGAGATGCCACACATTTTTCTTGATTTTCTATAAGTTTATGAGTCAGTATGACTATGAAGCCTTTCAGCAACTACATAGATGGCAATTGATTAAAGCCTAATATGACCAATTAAAAACAAATTGTGTCACCTGTGGCCTGAGTAATTAGGTAAATCCTCATGGAAGTAATAGGACTTAAACTAGATTCTGAAGATTGAGTAATATTTTAATGAAAGCATCAGAGGTAAAGACATTATATCACTGCTTTCTAAAGCCATAATATATTCAGATGACAGGAAGAGATCAGAAGAACCAAATTATGAAATACAGAATAATGAGCCCTAAGGTATTAGAGAAAGTGGCTGAATAGCTAAAATGGAGTTATATTATAAAATTTATGGCTTGCTAGTCTGAGGCTATTGAATAATGTCTTGCAAACAATAAGAAATTAAAGGAGGTTTTGAATATAACCTAGATATGAGTAAATTAATGAAAGTGTTCTAAGGAGTGGGGAGAAGGGTGGGCTTGAGTAGAATAGATTGGTAATAAGAGAAGCTGCAGATATCCAGGAGCTGAATTATAGCACCCGGCACATAACATGCACTAAATAAATAGGTGCGAACTATTGACTAAATGAATGTATGAATGAATGCAATGTCTGGAGCCTACATAGGATGCAATAAAAATTTTCAGGATGAAAGTGGAATGCACACAGGACCCAGGATTGCTTCTTTTAGCCTTAGAAATGCTGACCTTTCAAACCACCTTCGAAATGCAAACCCATGTTAAATAAATGCATGTTAATACTAAATTATGAATGCATGAAACCTATTTTCACTTATCACTAACAGGAACTATCATTTGAGTTAATTTTTATGAGCTCTGCTTCTTTTGATTATGTCATTATTCTTGTCTATTTGTACTGTCAGCTTAGCCAATTACTTCTCATCTGAAGGCAATCAAGTATTTCTGTGTTCAGAATAAAATTAATGCAACTGTTTCTCATTTTGTAAATGGTTTCTTCCAAATACTTGAGCAGGAGTCATTCAAATGTATCATTTGGATATATCAGATGTAAGTTTTAGCATGTTGGTAATTTGTGTTTTCATTTTGACATGATAGCACTGAAAGAGAACATAAAAAGTTCTGTTATGTCTACTTTCCTCACTTTATTAAAAATAAAAATAATAGCCTCATATTTTATTCAGAATCATTGGTATGTCAGTGGAAAGAACTAGAAGATATTTCATTTTCTTAAAATTTCATGATTCTATGCTTTGTTAAAATCTTTTCATCTAATGTTAATGGGATTTTAGGTGAAACACGCAGGTCTAGCTGCTTACATAGATGAGTTTCTTTTAGTCTGCAGGCAGATGTTCTGGCCACGGTTGATCTAGTTTTCTTGCACAAGCTTAGGCTGTTTCAGTCACAAGCAGATACTGAAGTAATTGATGAAGGACTACGAAAATCAGTGAAGCAATGTTTGAGCCTGTTTGTCCATTTTCCTCTCTCTCTGTTTTTGAAAATCTATCAAATAGGTTGGAAATATATAGAAAACTTCTCTAGGCATGAACCAACTTATGGTTTCCCTTGAGAGGTGGGACAGCCCTATCTATGAGCTCACCTATGAACCCTGTTTATTTATTGTGATGTCACAAAGTTCTGTGATAAATAAAGTCTCTCCTTTGACCAGCACTTTCCACTCACTCTCAAAGAGGCTCAAGGTTCAAGGTCACTCTCAGTGTGACTGCCAAATCATTGTTTCCTTGTAGAATATCTTAGATAAATAAACCACATAAAAATTTTTTTTAAAAAGTATTTTATTTGCATCCTCTATTTATAAGACATTGAAGTAAAAATGATTTTTTCCTGTAGTTTATGGAATATGATAATATTTTATGACTTTTCTTATTTATTTTGTCAAGCAGAAAACTTGAAAGACCATATATGAAGCTGTCATTTGTTCTGTAGGGACAGTCACTTCTAATAGGAATCAACTTTGTTTCATAGTTTCAAATTCTGTGAGTTGATTATTTTAGCACAACACCTAATAACAAAGTGAGTTTCAAGTACTGTGAAATAATATGAGATATATGAAATTTTGTCACTTTCTTATGAATGTAAGAAAGCTCATAACTTGATAGCCCAAGGATATAGTGTTAGAAGAGTTAATACATTCTTTGGTCCACAATAAGTGCAAATTTATCTTTCTTTGTTTATTCAATATTGCATTCCATTTTCCAATGGATCTTTAGTCAGAAGGTACGGAAAGATGTATTTGCAATGCTTTCTACAGATTCTGTTGGTTACTGTGTTTTTCAATACCATGTTACTCTTACTTAAAGAATACCTTTTAATATAGTTGTTTTTACTTCCAGCCACTAACATTATAGAAAAGTGTTGCTATAATTTATATTTCTCTAATATCTTTATTTTATATTCTAAGTCTAGATATAATGCATACTTCTGTAATGTAGATATTTTCTGATTTACTGAAAAATTAGAGTTGTATGCTCTCTGTGTAGTAAAAGTAGGTTGTAGAGCACAAATAATTTGTGCATTTGACTTTGTTTGCTTATGATGAAATGTTGGGTCTTCCCTCATAGCTCAGTCAGTTAAGAACCTGCCTGCAATGCAGGAGACCCAGGTTTGATTTCTTGGTTGGTAAGATCCCCTGGAGAAGGCATTGGCAAGCCACTCCAGTATTCTTGCCTGGAGAATCCCATGGACAGAGAAGCCCGGCAGGCTACAGTCCATGGGGTCTCAAGAGTCAGCCAGGACTTAGCGACTAAACCACCATCATGATGAAATGTTATAATTTAAGGTAGCACTCATACTTGCAAGTTAGTGCAGAGAATCATGACAAAGATTCTAGCCAAGAGGGTATTTTCTTTGAAACATTAAGTTATAAGTTATACAGAAATGAGACAATTTTTTGAATATTTTCTTATTTAGAGGTTGGAAAAAAAGTGCAAATCTAGATACTTGAATAATACATTTCATTTTAATGGAATAATATTTTCAGAATCATAATTCCTAATTTATGGCAAGCATTTCAAATAAATTCATATAAATAATTTTGGAAAATGCAGCTTGAGTTAGTATTTATGTATAAGAATGCAGATTAAAACATATTAAATATTTTTATGTTGCTAAATATGAGGTTCAATTTCTCAAACTTTAACAATAAAATTATTTGTATTTTAATAACAAATGTAATGGTCATTTGAAAGAAATAATGTTTTAATAACTATTTCTTTTTTCAGTGATAAAGTCAGTGAAACTTTGAGCCAAGAAAAATAAAGCAATAATGTTTTAATATAACACTTGCAGAGAGCATCTTTATTCTAATTAAAAGTTTATAGCATATCTGGCAACTGGAACTTTCTAACTGAGCTACTATTGAGTACTCTAGTTATTAATGAATGCATTATTCTAGTTTTTAATATTAATCAATTCTGAGTATCACACATGAAATTTGCCTGGATGTTTATTAATCCAGTTATCTTCGGCAGCTATAGGGTTACATTAAAACTTGCTGGTTATTATTTACTCACAAAGGAAAATGACCAAAATTATAGGGAGGTAGATCATATTTGCAAAGTAGCTGCCTAGCTCATGTGGATCCTTGGATGGATCAACCTCTTAGTATTTCACACAATGTTAATTATTAATATACCCTATTGTATCCTTCATATTAAGTCAGGATGCTTTATTTCTGGCATATCTTCTACATAATAAAATATTCTAAAACTTTATTTTGTACATGATGGGATTTTTGTTTTTTTCTTGAGATTTATATACAATTAATTTATAAGGACATAGTTATTGGTTACCTTAAGTGTAAAAACATACTAACAGTAAAGATACTGAGAAAGTTCCAAGGACACTTTTTTGTAAACTAAATTATATTAGATTATCTTTGACTGGAAATAGTATTTGTATATAATATCCTAAGAATAAACTCTGATTTATAGATAACTACTGTAAAAATTCTGGTATATAAACATGAGTGTGTTTCAAAGTAGTAGACAATTATTGCAACATATTGGTATATTTTTCTCAGTGGGACAGAGTAAAGGAAATGTCAGAGTCGTTTAAGTTTCTCAAACATTTAAAAATGCAAAAAAGTAACTTTTATTGCATAGCAAGGAGCAAAATTTGTCTTAATCTTGAACCATTTCAGAAAATCTAAAGATAGCTCAAGTTTAGGAAACAGCTTAGCTACCTATTACTCTCAATTTGGACCTGAGTTTGGAATGGAATAATCCTAAAAACAGTTGTCATGGAATATGAAATACAGACCCAAGTGATATAGTACCCATAAGCAAGAAATATTTACAAGTTATAGTTTGAAACAGTTTGAAAACAGTACAGTGATTAAGAAGAATTTAACTTCTTTCAAAATAAAGAATATTGTCAACTGGTTGAGTACACCAAAGTTAAGAAATTTTACAGAATGATTTGTTAATAAAATGGAAAGTATCATTTAAGTACAGAATATCTTGGTCATTTTTTTAGAAATAAAGTACAAATTTTAAGTTCATTTTCTATATGTTTCAGGTCATTTTTTTTTTCCTTTCCCCTTTGGACTTGCTATGAGCTGATATTTATTTAAAGAAACAAGAAAAACAGGTGTATTTTCTTGAAAAGGCCAGAGTTAAAGAAACCATGTGTTTCCTGAGCAAGGCTTTCTCACTTTTAGATAATTTAGGTAATTTTAATTCATCAGGTTAGACAGTTTACATTTGGAGGTGGAACCGAGAATCAAAACGGGGAGATGTTGGCGGGTGTGATTGGTGTCAGCCTCATGATGGGCTGAAGGGTGTCCAGGGAAGCGTCGGCCCTGTTACTCAGAAGCCCTAGGACGTGTGGCCTGGATAGTTGGAGAGAGAATGAAGCAGAGGTGAATTAAACCAAAACCAACTTTACTCTCTAACAGCTGATCTTCTTGCCAAGCCCTCTGTGTAAAGTTTTTAATCTGTTGGCTTCATCTCTATTTCTGAATCATTTGTGATATGTGCAGATAGGTGAGGCCTTTGGGCATTGAAGAGATCTGGAGAAGTCAGTCCATAAATGGAGATTTGAAACTTAATACAAGCCTTACTCAAAACCAAGTGGGCAACCACACATGAAGTGAGTTCTAGGGAGTCTGAGGTCTAAGTTCTGGCTATAAGGAGTTCTTTTTTTTTTTTTAATTGACATTTAGGTTTTTGTTTTTTTTTTAATTGGAGTATAATCAACTAACAATGTTGTGTCTGTTTCAGGTGCATAGCAAAGCAATTCCGTTATAAATATATAGGTATTCTTTTTCAAGTTCTAGGACATACTTTGAAATAAATAGTATATATAATGTTTTTATGGATATATCTATCAACATTAAGAAATTCATTTCCCATTTGAAATTATTACTCAAACGTATTTTAAACCTAGGCACTCAGAGTTGACTGTCCTCTGATACTTCATTTTTACAGAATTCCTTCCATTTTCTTTTATAATTTTAAATTTATAAAAATGTTGAAATAAATCTAATATACTTTGCATGTGTATTTAGAAATAGATGTGCATTTAGTTATTCAAATAGATGATAAGGTCAGTGCTTTTACCTTCAACTTTATCACTAATGTATATATCATTTTATTGAATTTTAAAAACTATAACGATTCCCTTAAGCAAACAAATGAGTTTATTCCTGGCTTTTCATGGTTTGACTCCTTGCCAGGAAACAAGAATCTTTTTTCTTCCTGTTGGGCTCTGCTATTGTCCCAGAGAAACGATTTCCCCTCTATTTCCTCAAATCTATTTCATTAATGTTTCTATTTATTAATATTTTACAAGCAAAATAGTAGTCCCTTAAGAAACGGGTAGGAAGGCAACAAAGTTTTAGTATATGAGAAGAAAAGTACAAGCAAGACTCTAATTAAACATCTTCCTTTGTATATTCCAAAGCACCTAGTAACTCTAATACTTCTTCTTCTTTTTTGTTTTTTTTACTTCATAGCACCATTTTTAAATTGGAGAATAATCAAGCACCTGCTATGTTTTTGTGTTCTCTCTTATACTCCCAACAGTAGTTTATATAATAGTTAAATAAATTTATTTGATTATGGTTCAAATCAATTCCTAAATTATATGTTGTCATCATTTATTAACTTAGTCACTCAGTAAACATTTATGTACCAATGTGGTACAGTGTCTTACCAATCAGAAGAAAAGATCAGTGAGTCATTGTCAAAGTTTCTACTTACACGTTTTCTAAATCCGTGTGACATATTTAACTCTCTTGAAATAAAATAAGTTTCATGAACAAAAAAAGAGAATATGATACTAAAAGGGTCAAGGAAAAAGAAAATGCAAAGAAGGACAGAGAAAGAGGAAAGTAAAAGACACTTTGGATATATTCAAAGAAATGTACAGAAAAAGAATTTGTGGAGATGATAACTTTTTATAGTTAAAGAAAAGAGGAATACTATAGCATAAAGTTCTGGTCTCCCTTAGGTGTTGGATTTTTGGTAATTTTTATTTGTTTATTTTAGTTTCATTATTGGAAACTATAACTTTGCCTGAAGTATAGTTTTTCAAAGATTTGCATAATTAAAAAGGTGTTATGAGTATAATTTTCTATTTTTATTGAATCATTTTAATTTGAAAGGGATTTAAACTATGCTTGAACATCTTAAAGTATTATACCTTTTAAAACTTTAAAAGCTTTAAAGTATGCTTGGAATACATTAAAGTATGTGAATACTCATGATAGGTTTGTTAGGGGCTAATTTATTGAATAATTTTTTTTAATCTACTTTACCAGAAATGTTTATGGCCAAAAAGGCAACTATATTTGATTTATGAACAGATTTTATAAAAAGGAAATTAAACTGAAAAGTGATATTTAAAAGTTTCTTTGTACTCTGAATGGCCAAATAATAATAAATAATATGGAATCAAAAATATCTTTTCTGTTTTCCTTAGCCATGCATTTTACTCATATTTATTCCTCAGTGTAATCAATTCTTATTATATTTTGCATCCCTGTCAGTATAAGGGCAATATCAAAGGTACTAAGCTTCTAATTTTCTAATTAGATATCTTATGCTCATACTATAAAAAGCATTATTAACATGAATGTGTATTATTCACAGATATTGGCAGACCTAGAAAACCATGCATTATTTAAGAATGATCTGGAATGTCAAAAGCTGATTCTAGAAGCAATGAAGTACCATCTGTTGCCAGAAAGAAGAACTTTAATGCAAAGTCCAAGAACTAAACCTAGAAAGTCTACAGTTGGAACTCTGTATGCTGTGGGAGGCATGGATAACAACAAAGGTATTTAGTTCCAGATCTTTAATAATATACACCTGGCATCATACCATAACATGAATTTACTATTGTAATCTGCATAATACCAACAAACTTCACAGAAACTTACCTTTATTCATTAAAATTTTAGTTTTAGGAAAAAATTATGATGCCTCATTTTTCCTTTTTTTCAATCTGTAGTTGCTGCTTCTGTTTATCATCTTTAAATCTTTAATCTCTTTGAATTATGTACAAGATTTCATATGGAATAAAATAAAAAGATTGAAAGCACTTACTTACAAAACACAGACCAAATGATTTGTTGGATATCTTGAAAAATGTATTTCTATTCTAAGTAAGTAATTTATATTCTCTTCTAGTCTAAGTAAAGTAAAATGTATTTCTATTTCGAAGTGCAATGTGTCAGCCCTATGCTTGCTGAGAGTAACATTTATGAAAAAGAGAGTCTCTGCTTTTGAAGAATTTAGAATGTCTTACCGAAGCCAGAGGGCTTCCCAGGAAGCACGGTGGTAAAGAACCCGCCTGCCAATGCAGGAGACATAGAGAAGTGGGTTCCATTCCTGGGTTAGGAAGATCCCCTGGAGGAGGGCATGGCAACCCACTCCAATATTCTGCCTGCAGAATCCCGGGCCAGAGAGCTCGGTGGGCTACCATTCACAGGGTTACAAAAAGTCAGACACGACTGAAGTGACAGCACGGACACACGCACAGAAGCTGGAAAAACAGACAATTATCATTGAGGGTACTGACTTGGCAGGTGTCATTTTCAAGTTTAATTTTCTTTTTTCCACATGAAATACTTTTTTCATTTCTTAAAACAGAAGCAGGTACACTTTATAGTAAGTCTCAGATTTGATAAATGGGCAGTGATTTTATACATGTATATAACAATTTAAGTTCAAATTTATGATATTTGCTTTTAAAGAGCACTGCATTCTACAGAAAGAATGCTCATATAAGATCAATTCCATTTGTACATCTGCACATTTCCTTTAAAAATAAAAAAAGAACAGTGATTGAATCAGGCAAGCCTGTGGCTAGGATTAAGCAGTAAATGATTAACATCAATATAAAAATTAGCATCAATATAAAAATCATTATCCTATTAATTAGCCAAAAGACATGGCTAATTTAAATTTTAAAATTTAGTGACTTTAAATACAATTGCCATAGCATAAAGAAATATGAGTACAGGGATTACACTGAGTTAAGCTGTTTGCCATCATTCCCAAACCATTCCCCCAATCCTGGTTCACAAAATCAGTCCCTGGTGCCAAAAAGGTTGGGGATCACTGGTCCAAAGGATTAAAAGAGTGTAATAAAACAAAGTGCTTATTAAAAATTAGTCAGATTAAGTCAGAGATTAATCTGATTAAGTCAGAGATAAAACAGGAAAAAAAAAATTGACAGAACCTTTAGGAATTCTTACCATATCCACAACCCTCTAGGAATTGGATGTTAAATATATCCCATAACTTAGATAAAAAGCTGACACTTAATACCAAACCTCAGAGAACCTAGCTTTCCTGCCATAGCAGAAACTTAGAGAAGCCAATGTTTCAGGAGATTTAAACAACTAGGACATTTTCAAGGTAATCATTGTATTTGCATCATGCTTTTACTGCTTAAAAAGTGTTTTCTAAACCTTATTAACTTGTGTTATCTCTAAATGAGCATTACGATTTTATCTTAAAATTGTGATTTCTTGAAAGATAATGAGGAAAAGGAAATTGTAAAAAGAGGCAGAGAAATCAAAAGAAAAAATGTAGCAAATGTTATATTTTATTTTGCATGACTGATTTGAAAAATAAAGCAATACAATGATAATGACACAATATCTTAGAATACAATGATCTAGAATACTTAGTGTGTTTGTCAGAATTTTTTACATATTTATATTGTGCCTTATAAGGCTATATAAACATTTTACTGAGTTCCTCTTCAGTTCTATAATTACTGGGATTCAGGTGATATTCTAGAGCATTGATAAGCTATGAGTACAACCCCTGTAGATTTTCTGTAGACATTGCAAAAATTCAGAGCATTTTTCTCTCCTTTCCCTTCCTTTCTTCTTATATTCACATGGAAGTACATGCATCCTACAATGATGCATTTTCCTGCACATCTATTTTGTTCCAGGCTCTGTGTTAAGAACTTGTGTACCATGTTGAACATTATGAATTACTACCCCTACCTCACGGGCTTCTCATGTGGAGTTACTGGTAAAAAACCCACCTGCCAATGCAGGAGACACAAGAAAGGCAGGCTCCATCCTTCGGTTGGGAAGGTCCCTTGGAGGAGAAAATGGCAACCCAGTCCAGTATTCTTGCCTGGAGAATCCCATGGACAGAGGAGCCTGCTGGGTTTATAGTCCATGGGGTCTCACAGAGTCAGACACAACTGAAGTGACTGAGCATGCACACATGCACCCCTACCTCACAGAGCTACCAAGTTAATCTGGGAAAGTGAACAGTAAACAAAATATTTGTGAATAAAATGAGCTTGAGAAGAATGAATTTGTGAGTACAATATCTATAATGCCTGGGTGCTAACCTAGTCTAGTCTAGGAAAGTAGAGAAGTACAGAGAAAGTGTTCATTGTTGCTATTCTTAGCTGGTCTAAAGGATAATTAGACATTAGCTTAGAACATTATTAGAATGGTAGAATAGGCTTGGTGGCAAATTCTAGACTAGAGCTACATCAGATGTGAAGATTTACAGCTAGAGAAGCATGACATCTTCAAAACCAAAGAGAAATCCTTTCTGGCTGAAATATAGCCAGCGGAGAAGTAAAACCAGCATGGTAGTGGAGGAAAGACACAGTGCACTTCAGGGAAAGGCTTAGCAAGATAGATTCTGATTTGAAATCTAGACATCATCGAAAGTGATGTTCCAAGTGTAGAAAGTAGCCTTTGCAATCAGATGACTATTTAATCAGATGATTAGGAATATCACTTAAAATCTCGATCTAATTTACCCTTTCTTAATACTAGAGTGTGTTTCTGTAGCAACTACAGTGATTAAATGTAAAGAGGCTAAATACAAGGAATTCCAACATGTTTGATTAGCGCCAAAGAGGACATCAGAAAACTCTGTAGCACACTGTGCCGACTTTCCTCATCACATTATAGACTAAGGTCAAGCCATCTAGAAACTTTGGGGGCATAGACTATAGGGATTCTATGACTTAATAGTGATGTGACACACAAGTGAAGCTAGGACAACAAGATATTCATATAATGGCATTTATATGAATAGCATTATGTATTGGGCTTCTTGGGGCTCAGCTGATAAAGAATACATCTGCAGTGCAGGAGACCTGGGTTCGACCCCTGGGTTGGGACGATCCCCTTGGAGAAGGGAAAAGCTACCCACTCCAGTATTCTGGCCTGGAGAATTCTAGAAGCAAGCTCCAGAGCAAGCTCCAGAAGTTGGTGATGGACATAGGGTCTCAGTCCATGGGGTCACAAAGAGTTGGACAGGACTGAGAAACTTTCACTTTCACTTTCAAATGCCTTTTGCACCAATACAAACAACGTTCAAGAATTGGGAATCATATAATTCATTTGAGAGAAAAGAATCAAGACATAAATGAAGTTAGCAATATGTCTTAGAAAGTATAATTGATTCGCTGCCATAACTGTAATATACTGAAGAATATATCTTTAAAAATATAATAAAGTGAAAATGTTAGTCACTCATTCGTGTTCCACTCTTTGCGACCCCATGGACTGTAGCCTCCCAGGCTCCTCTGTCCGTGGAATTCTCTAGGCAAGAATACTGGAGCGGGTAGCCATTCGATTCTCCAGGGGATCTTCTTGACCCAGGGATCAATCGAGCATTGTAGTCAGATTCTTTACCATCTGAGACACCAGGGAAGCCTAATTTAGAGCATATTTCAGTTCAGTCATTCAGCCATGTTCGACTCTTTGAGACTCCATGGACTGCAGATGCCAGGCTTCCCTGTCCATTACCAACTTCCTGAGCTTGCTTAAACTCACATCCACTGAGTCAGTGATGCCATCCAATAATAATAATGGGACTGAATTTTTCTTTTTGTATTTCTAATTCTTCATGTATTTATTCATTAAATGTAATAATGAAGACTGACATTAGTTTCTATTTTTTCAATTATTACATATTTTAATTTAATTTCTTGAACTAATTGCCTATAACACATGGTATAAAATTCAATAGAAATAACTTATGAGGTGCTTTACTCATTTTGTGCATTTTATAAGGAATAATTTAAATATCTTACAAGTTTACTGTAAACATCTAGTAGGTAGCATAGCATACCTAACAATTTCTGAGCAAATGATGAATATCATATATGAGAACAAAAGCAGGCTATGGAAAACCTTATGTCCTTTCAAAGATAATTTATTTCCTTTTTGGAAGACACTTAGGTAATATCAAAATACTGTCTTCCAAACAAGCATTGAGTGATTTGTGATTAAGATGTAGTATCTGTGAGGGCTGCCCTACTCCTGGTTTGCCTTCATTATTTATAGAAAGGTCATTAGTCTTTGGCCGGTCCTATGTGCCATTTTATTTTCATCTCAGAGGAACCAGTTCTATCTAATTTTTAGCATTTTAGCTTCCATTTTCTGCCCGAATTTCTGTCTTTCCTTGTGTATCTTACAAATTAGCAAATGCCCAGAAGACAAGCAATGATGGCTTTTCATGTTTTTCTCTGAGTCTAAAATCCTGACTACTTTGGTTGCCCTGGGCTACAGTTAGTGTCTCCCCAGCCCCACAAGGGCTCCGCTGGTGGCTCAGTGGTAAAGAATTCAACTGTCAATTCAGGAGATGGGGGTTCAATCCCTGAGAAGGGAAGATCCTCTAGAGAAGGAAATGGCAACCCGCTCCAGTATTCTTGCCTGGGAAATCCCATGGACAGAGGAGCCTACAAGGCTATAGCCCATGCAGTCACAAAAAGTCAGACACAACAGCTAAACAGCTAGAACAACAGCCCGCCAAGGTTGCCAAGAACCCAGGACCAGCAAGTACTTCAAGGGCTCTCGATTAAATAGCACTGCCTCTGAATCAGTCACTTCTGATGGGTCTCAATGGTAAATAATCTGTCTGTAATGAAGGCGACCGTGGTTTTATGCTCTGAAGGAGGGCATGGAAACTCACTCTAGTACCCTTACCTAGAGAATCCCATGGACAGAGGAGCCTGGCACGCTGCAATCCATAGGGTTGCACAGAGTCAGACATGCCTGAAGCAAAGAAGCAGCAGCAGCAGAGGGGGGGAAACGGCAAAGAATGTTAGACTCAGTTCAGTGCACATCGCTTCTATTTTGGATTTGTCCTCCTAAGTGTTAACAATCTTTTTTAGTCTCTAATGTCTTTAAACAGCTAAATTTTTTGTTTGAAGACTGTTGCCTTATAGTTACTTTTGTGGAGATAGTTCATCTGATGCAAACTAAAGCATCATAGTTAGCAGCAGAGGCCCTTGTGAATTTGGCTTGATGATTTCAACATGGTGCATTTCTGGAACTTCTCTTTGAATTTTTTTGAAATATATATGATGATGTTCCCATCTTACTTGTTTGTTTTTTTTTTAATTTCATCTATTGTTACTTTAAATAGTTCATAGGTTTATTTTTTATCCTGTAGCTAGTAACTAATTTCTAAAAGCTTCAGAGTCTAAGTCTGTTGATTGTTATTTCTGACATTTATATCAGTGTTATACCTTGATTGTTGGGTATGATTATTTTGAAATTACAGTTAATTCCATTACTCTGTGGAGTATTCAGGGTCCTAATTGGAGATGTATCAACCTAAACACAGATGTAAACTGAGAAATATCAGAAATTGAGCTTACACTGGAATAGTACAGTTATTGCAATTTGGGAAATGCAATCTCTAGGAAACTACAAGCTAGCCCATTGAGGATTTGGAGTGGGCTGTATTTATGGGCAAGGAGTGCAAAGAGGGCAGAGTCCAAGAAGTTAGTTTATTGTCTTAAGGATAGTAAGAGATTCTTGGAAGATGGTCACTGGTAAGCTTTGGGTTTTAAATTAGGCATTTGTGAGAAATGAGTCTCTGAGTTCTTGTGTCATCTTCCTGAGGGTGCATGCATTGAGATTCTCCATTTCATATTTTCTGGTTCCATTTTAGATTAAAATCCTTTCACACTTTCCTCCAGCATGCATGAGTCAGCTCTAACCAAGAACTCTGACTCAGTTCTTGAATCTCATCAGTTCAGTTCATTCACTCAGTCATGTCTGACTCTTTGCAACCCCATGGGCTGCTGCACACCAGGCTTCCCTGTCTGTCACCAATTCCCAGAGCTTGCTCAAACTCATGACCATTGAGTTGGTGATGCCATCCAACCATCTCATTCTCTGTCATCCCCTTCTCCTCCTGCCTTCACGCTTTCCCAGCATCAGAGTCTTTTCCAATAAGTCATTTCTTTACATCAGATTGCCACAGTATTGGAGTTTCAGCTTCAGCTTCAGTCCTTCCAGTGAATATTCGGAACTGATTTCCTTTAGGGTTGACTGGTTTGATATCCTTGCAGTCCAAGGAACTCTCAGGAGTCTTCTCCAACACCACAGTTCAAAAGCACCAGTTCTTCAGTGCTCAGCTTTCTTTATCCATACTCTATCCAACTATCCAGGTTTCTTTATCCTACTCTCACATCTATACGTGGCTACTGGAAAAATCATAGCTTTGACTAGACAGACCTGGGCTTGATGCGAAATCTCTGGATCATTCATCCCCCCTCCTCATGTTAGGCCCAAAGCAAATGTTTTAGATCCTATCATAGGTGAAGACAGCTGCTCCAAGGAAATGCAGGCTTTTGTACTCAGCAATGTCTATGCCAGGTTTCACCTCACTGTTCTTCAATTATTCAACTCCAGATTTCCTTGGAGTTTTTTTCCTTGCATTATGTCCAGTAAAGCAAAAACTGCATTGCAATTTGACCAGATTTACTGGTATTTTAATTAGAGTGCACTCTGTCACCTCTTCTATTCTCTAAAAATCAGAGTCTTTCTTTTCCTTTTGCATCTTTTTTTTTCAAAATATATATATATATATTTAAATTTTTGAATTTAAATAAATTAAAAACAAATTTAATTTTGCATTGGGGCACAGCCAATTAACAATGTTGTGGTAGTTTCAGGTGAACAGCGAAGGATACGTGTATCCTTTCTCCCCCAAACTGCCCTCCCATCTAGGCTGGGACATAACATTGAGCAGAGTTCCATGTTCTATGTTCTTTTGTACCTTGATTTTTTCTCCATAGATTGTTTTACTTGTTTTATGCCCTGTACTTTTTGGAGAATAAGGATTTTGTTTAGAATTAAGCTATTAGCAGACCTGACATTTTCCCACTTTTTACGTGTTTACAAAGTTAACATTGTTAGATAACAAAGTTAGATAGCTTCTGAGTATTCAGAAATTTTATAATACATACTCACATGTAACCTCCACATCTCTAAAGTGAAAATAATGTCTACTTCAAAGTATTAAATTATGTCAGGAAATAAAATAGAACAATTCTCATTACAATGTAGATGATGACTCAACCATTTGAATCCTTACTTATTCTTCCTATAGCAAATGCAATTCAAGTTCATGTCTGAGCTTAAATAGAAACTGACATATATCTTTGATCTGAGGCATTGTCGGCAAAAATCCAGAACTGTAAGTATAAATTCAAGAGTATATGCATTCTAATATAATAGATTAATTTCCTTTTCAAAATTTTAAGCAACTTGGAGACAGGAACCTTACATTTCTAACAGAAAGAATCGTTACTTAGAGTAGACTTTCAGTAAATGTCTGCCATACTTAAATTACAACCTATTTAACTAATATTAGTAAATATCCAAAATGAAAACTCAAAAGTATATGCACATATATACTATTTGTCAATGTAAACTTTGTATAACTATGAAATTTTCCTTTATTTATAATCTTTGGGAGATTTTTAAAGGCAAGCTATAAATAAAACTCGCCATTACCTGAACAATTTTCCCCAAAAGAGCCTTCAATTATTGTGATAAAGATTCAACAATTATCATGAATCCATGTTATTTATCCTCTGTAACTGATTGTTTGGGAATGATAAAATTATTTCATAAATGACATATATATAGATATATAGATTTTGATTTAAGTGTAGTTGATTTTATGTTAAAATAGCATATTATGTTAGGTTCAGGTTACAGCATAGTGATTTTGTAATACATTAAACACATTGTGAAATGAGGACAACAGTAACTTTAGTAACCATTTATAACATCCAATAATATTATAGTATTATTGTCTAAGTTCCTTACGTAGTATAGTATATCCTTGTGACATTTATCACAGGAAATTTACTCCTTTTAAGCCTCCCCACATATTTTGCCCAACCCTCCACTGCCTTCCCTTCTGGCAACCAGCTGTTTGCTATCTGTATGAGTCTTTCTGTTTTACTTGTTCATTTGATTTTCCTTTGGATTAAGCATTTAGGTGAAATCATACCATATATGTCTTTCTCTGTCTGATTTATTTCACTTAGCACATTGTCCTCTAGATCCAACAATGTTTTTGAAATGGCGTGATTTCATTTATCATGACTAAGTATTATCTCATTGTATATGTATACCACATTTTTTGTATTCATTCATCTATCTATGGATACCAGTTGTTTCCATATTTTGGCTATTGTAAATAATATTACAATGAACAGAGGAATACATATATCTTTTTGGTTTAGAGTTTTTGTTTTCTTCAGGTAAATACCAAGAATTGAAACTGTCAGGTAATAAGGAAGTTCTATTTTAATTTTTTAAGGAAACTTCATAGTGTTTTTCACTGTAACTGCACCAATTTACATTCCCCAGAACAGCGCACAAAGATTATTTTTCCTCTATACCCTCACCAATATGTGTTATTTGCTGCCTTTTAAATGACAGCCATTCTGACAGGTGTAAGATGATAGCACACTGATTTTGATTTGCATTTCCCTGATGATGTTGAACATTGTCTCATGTGTCTCCTGTCCGTTAATATATTTTACTTGGAAACATATTTATTTAGGTCCTCTGCATATTATTTAATGAGATATATGTTTTTGATATTGAGCTTTATGTTTTGTTCCTATAGTTTGGATTTTAACTCCTTGTTCAATATGTTGTTGTTTAGTCTCTAAGTTGTGTCTGACTCTTTGTGTCTCCAAGAATTGTAACTTGCTAGGCTCTTCTGTCCATGGGATTTCCCAGGCAAGAATACTGGAGTGGGTTGCCATTACCTTCTCCAGGGGATCTTCCCAACCCAGGAATCAAACCTGCATCTGTTGAATTGCAGGCAGATTCTTTACCACTGAGTTACTGGGTGGGTCCCTTTTATTGAATATATCATTTGCAAATATCACCTCTCATTCAAAAGGTTACATTTTTACTTTCTTGATAGTTTTCTTCCCTGTGCAAAAGCTTGCAAAATGTTTTCACTTTGATGTAATCCCTTTTGTTTATTTTCATATCAATTTCCTTTACCTGAGGAGATTTATATATCCCATAAATATATGGGTTTCCCTTGTGGCTCAGCTGGTAAAGAATCTGCCTGCAATGCAGGAGACCTGCATTCGATCCCTGGGTTGGGAAGATCCCCTGGAGAAGGAAAAGGCTACCCAATCCAGTATTCTGACCTGGAGAATACCATGGACTCTATAGTCCATGGGGTCACAAAGAGTTGGATATGACTGAGTGACTTTCACTTCACTTCACTTCATATATATATATATACACATATATATATGTGTATAGATAGATAGATAGAATCTTGCTAGCATTGATGTCTGAAAGAATACTGCCCATGTTTTCTTCTAGGATTTTATGGTTTCAGGTTTCACATATAGGTTAAGTCTGTAACCCATTTTGAGTTTATCTTTGTATATGGTGTAAAAAAGTGATCCAGTTTGATTCTTTTGCATATAGCTGTCCAGTTTCCCCAAACATTTATTGAAGAGGCTGTCTTTTCCACATGTTATATTCTTGCTTACTTTGCTATAGATTAACTTTGCTATAGATTAACTTAGCATATATATGTAAACTTATTTCTGGACTTTCTACTCTGTTCCATTGATCTATGTTTCTGTTTTTATGCTAGTTCCATACTGCTTTCATGGCTATAACTTTGTAGTATAAGTTGAAATCAGGGCCCAAAATACTCCAGTCTTGTTCTTCTTTTTCAGGATTATTTTGGTTATTTGAAATTTTAGGTTTACTTATTCTAGATCTGTGAAAAATGCTTTTGGTATTTTGGTGGAGATATCATTGAGTCCATATATTGCTTTGGGTAGTAAGGACATTTTAACAATATTAATTATTCCAGTTCATGAGCACAGTATATCTTTACATTTTTTGTATTGTTTTCAATTTCATAAGTGTCTTACAGTTTCCAGAGTACAGATCTTTTACTTTTTTGGTTATACTTTTTTCTAGGTATTTTATTCTTTTTGATTCAATTGTAAATAGAGTTGTTTTCTTTATTTATCTTTCTGCTACAAAATTGTTAGTGCATAGAAACACTACATGTTTCTGTACATTAATTTTATATCTTGCTACTTTAATGAATTCATAAGTTCTAATATTTTCAGGGGAATCTTTAGGGCTTTCTAATTACAATATCATGTCATCTGTAAACAGTGACAGTTTTGCTTCCTTTCAATTTTAATATCTTTTATTTCTTTTTTCTTGTGTGACTGGCATGGCTAGGACTTTCAATAATATGTTTAATAGAAGTGTCTAGAGTAGTCATCCTTATCTTTTTCTTGTTATTAGAGGAAATACTTTCAGTTTTTCATCATTTAGTATGGTGTTTCTATGATATTGTCATATATAACTTTTATCATGTTCGGTTAAATTCCCTCCACACTCATTTTATTGAGAGTTTTTATATTTTAGATGAATGTTGACTTGGTCAAAAGCTTTTTCTGCATCTATTGAGATGACTATATAATTTTGTTTTGGTATAGGTTCATCTCTGGGGCTCTCTGTGCTTCCTGGATGTGGATATCTGTTTCCTTCACCAGTTCAGGGTTGCTTTCATCATTATTCAATCTGATAGTATTTTTTTTGTCCCTTTTTTTGTCTCCTTCTAAAAGCCTACAATGCTAATGTTAGTATGCCTGGTGTTGTCTCAGAAGTCCCTTAAGCTAGCCTCATCTTTCAGTTTCTTTTTTTCTTTTCTGCTAGCCTGTCTTCCAGATTATTGATCCATTCTTCTGTATCATTTAATCTGCTGTTGAATTTCTCTGTGGATATTTCATTTCAGTTAATATATTCTTCAGTTCTAATTGGTTCTTTTTTTATGTTTTTATCAATTTGGTGAAGTTTTCACTGTGTTCATTCATCTTCTCCTAAGCTCTGTGAGCATTTTTATGACCATTACTTTAAACAATAACATTTTTTCTAGAATATTGCTTATCTCCATTTTATGTAGCTTTTTTTTCCCCCTGAGGTTTTCCGATTTTTTTTTTTTTAATTTGCAACATATTCCTTTGTCTCATTCTGTCTAACTCTTGGCATTCCTTTCTGTGTATTAGGTGGATCAGCTATATCTTCTGGTCTTAAAATAGTGGCTTTGAGTAAAAGATGTCCTACTGCACCCAGCAGCACCGTCCTGCCTCAGTGCCAGAGCCAAGTGCTACAGGGTTTTCCCCTATGTGGGGTGCATGTGCCCTCCTATTGTGGCTGGGCTGTGATTTCTCTGGGTACAGCTAGTGTGTAGGACTGGCCCCCATGCATCTAGCTGAAAGGCCTGGCCACAAGTGTTGCATGCACTCTGTTGTACGTGACTGACTCCTGATGTGAGCACCCCTTCAAGGAGACACCAGTGCTGGTCAAGGGCATCTGCCAGGTCTGGCTCTACTGCCAGTCAAGTGTATCTGTCTGGACTGGTGGTCCAAGGGGCTACTTTGGATGGTGTCTACTGCCAATTGAAGGTGGATGTTAATAGGTAGGGAGCTACTTTAGTGGGGCACAGGCTTCATCATGTCCACAGGTGAACTTACCCCGGTGGGTTGTTGTGCTAGTAAGTTCCATGGCAAGAGTCATAAAAGAAAAAAAAAAAAAAAAAAAGTCATAAATGACACTGAGCAACTAAGTAGAGGAGGATAGGAGGAAAAAAAACCTACTAGCACTTGCCACTCCTCCATACCCAGGGAAAGTTCCAACAAATCCCAGTCTCTCAGATACACACCTTTAAATCACCTTAAAATTAATCAATGGATTTCTTCATTATGAAGCAGGTACTTTTTTTCTGCATTGGGCTTCAGAGCAAATGAGTTTTTCATGTTCCTTTAAGAGCAAATTCTTGGTTTCCTGTAGCCCTCTGCCTCTCCTGGACATAAGCTTGGTTATTTTCAAAGTCAGACATTGTGACAGCTTGTCTTCCCAGTGCAGGTTCCCAGGCCTCAGAAGACTCATGTAAGGTTTAACACCTTTGCTCTTCAGGGATGACTACCAAAGCTGTGAAGCCTCTTCCACCCCTGGTTTCCAGGGTCTGGAGTCCCGGCCAGACTGTATGTGTACCCCTCCGCCCATCTCAACGTGGCTTCTTTTTATCCTTAGTCGTGAAAAAAAAAAAAAAAAGTTTCTGCTAATTTCTCTGCCATTCTGAATTAGTTGCTGTATATACAGTTGTAATTTTAGTGTTTTTGTGGGAGGAGGGGAACCTAGGATCTTTTCATTCTGCCATCTTGCCCCCTCCAACAACATTACTTTAAATACCAGCTTCCAAGCTCCACTATATAAAAAATTTAATTTACATTGTATAGCAAATTTCATTTGAGAATGTTTTAGTTTTAACAGAGAATATCAACATTCCTGTACTTTTTCTCTGAGCTAAAGCCTATTCATGATGAGATGCACACATAGTGACTTTTTAAAATATCAGCATAAAATTCTGACATATATTTGATTCTTAATATGTGATTTTTAGTTATAATTTTATAGGAGTTTGGAACTAGTTCTCTAGTGTACAGGATGAACAAATAATCCCAGGACAGGTAAATAAACTTTTGATTTTAAGAAACATAAAAGAAAGGATCAATAATTGAAAAAATTAGAAAATGCTCTATTATATTTATTTCTTTCATGTTTTGCAAATTACTTTTATGCATGCACTATTATAGATATTTTTGAAATTTCCCCAATTTAAATTCTCTACTTGATCAATTTCTCATATGCTTTACCTCTTTATAGCATATCTTTTAAATATAACAGGCATTGTATTAAAATTCAGAATATATTTTCAAATTTTATTTTTAGGATAGTCATGAAAAACTATTAAATTAGTACTTTTAAGTGCTTATAAAATGTGTATACTTAAATATCCAGAAAACATACATATTTGAATACAGATTATTAAACTCACATCAGAACATTTAAAAAAATAAAATATAATTCTTATTACATGCGCTAAAACAGTCTTTCTTTAGTTCAGTTTTTATGTGTATATTATTTCCTCAAAGAACAAATTAGCCATATAAAAAAAGCAACTTTTAAGCATAAAATGTATAAGCCCTATTTTTATGAGATTATTTCTAAGCTGAAATACATAGTATAATTATTAAATAAAAGTTCTATAGCTCAACACAAGGTCATTATATTTCCTACTATAAAAATACTACTAATGTCTCAAATATATCCTATTAGCAATATTTCATTCTAATTTGGCTTCAGACTTTAGTCATTAGAATCACTCTACCCTCTATAGTTAATCAGTTGCTAGGGATTGTCTGATTTGCATCAGCATTTCTAGTACTTTGGTTGAAGCTTTATTATCTTATGCCTCTGTTTATATAACACATGTAAATGCATGTGTTTATCAAATGGATCATTTTTTTCTGACAAAACATTAATAAACCAGATAACGATCTCCTTACCTCCAGTTTCTCTCCAATCCTACTCATTCAGCTCATTATTTTCAAATTAATTTATCATAGCTTTTTAGCATGATCTTTAAAATACAAAGATATAAATAAAATGATAAAATAAAAACCTTCATTAGGCCCCCATCTTCCAGGTAGAGCTTAATATTCTTCACAAGTGCAATATCTTTATTATCTGTCATTCCAAATTTAACCAGAAAATTTTTCTTGTTTTCTGTCCATCACAAATGTCTTGAATGATTCACAAGTATCTCGAATGATATTTTTAATTGTTATCAAATTTGATCATTCACTCCCTCAGATTTGATGTACTATATTGGTTGCATTGCCACCCACACACATACATTGTCTAATGCTTTAGTATCTTTTCCCATTTTTCACTTCTCTTTGCTTGTCTAAACCTACTGCAATATTCTCCCACCCATGGTTTCTCAGTTAACCTTATTTTATCCCTGTTCTACAATATCTTAGCATTGTGTGCTTGCCATTTTTATTACACCAGTCATTACACTGAATACATCTTTTTTTTCAATCATTTTCATTTGCAGAAAATAATACAAATTTTTAACATAGAAAAAAGTTAAAAGAATCATACAGTTAACTTCCACATGCTCACCTAGATTATACAGTTAAAATTATGCTTCATTTGCTTTGTCACATATTTGTTCAGCTATTATTCTTCTACTCATGGCTCATATTTTTAATGCATTTCTAACTTGTAGACATAAATATGCTTAATTCTGGACACATTTATGAATATTATTAAAAAAGTTTCAACATTTTTAGAGCTTTTGGGCAATATTAACATACAGTGAAATGCAGAAATCTTAAGTGTACTTTTAAATGAAGTTTGACAAATATATTACCTAGGTAATTGAAAGTCTTAACTTTGAAGATCAAAGATTGAGAACATTGTCATTACCTCAGAAAGTTCCCTCATATCCTTTCCTAGTCAGTCACCAGCTTCAACATCTGTAAGACAACTATTTCTCTGAATTTCTTGAACTAGTTTGGCCTATTCTTTAACTTCATATGAATGCAATCACACATTTTATATTTCTTTATCTAAACTTTCTATCAATCAGCATATTTTAGTGATACATCCATGGCATTGTAGATATCAATAGTTCATTCTTTTTTTTTTTTTTTAATTCCTTAATAGCAATCTGTTTATCCAGTTTCCTGTTGATGAACATCTGGGATATGTCCAGTTTTAGCTATTATAAATAAAACTTCTGTGAGCAGTCATGCACAAGTATTTTTTGTGATTACTGCACTTTCATGTATAAGAGACACATAATCCAATGTTATAAGGCATATGATTTTCCAAAACTGTGAGTGGAAATCATCACAAAAAATATACCCTTGCTTCTTGAAGACAATACGAACATATGAGCGAATAAATCACAAAAATGTGCTGTTTTCACTATGGCTGATCACTGCTAAACCTATTTACTTGTTTGTGATTTTTATTCTACTAATAATAACATGTCACGTGTTGGGTAGCAACCTGGACTTTTGGAGATTTTTTTTTGCATATGAAATATTCTTTGATATACTGAAATTATTGGAAGTATTTGTATTTAATGCCAAAAACTTTGAAGAATTTTATGTTAGTTCTGTTTCACACTCAGGTAGTTTTGATAGCTTGACTTTTAAAAAATCCTTTTAAGATCATGCAGCATTAACATGTTTCAGAAATACTAATGTAGACTTGAAGATAATGATCTACACACATAATGATATACCTGTCAAGAGATGATTTAATACTAAGAGCAAAATTCATGAATAAATACTATAGGGAATAAGCACATTTAATTTACTCCATCACACTTGAGTCATATTAACTATGCATATTACCCAAGGAATCCAACCATATATTCTGAGAGAGATGGGGTAATGATTTTAATGATGAGGGTGATGCCAACCTCAATTTCCATGGCATAAGCAAGAAATGGGAGAAATGAAAATGATGATGCCTCAGAAAGTTCCAGTGTCTGTGTTGCACAGGGAGTAGAGTAATGCATTTTATCATTTACTTTTTATTTTATATAACAGCAAACTATAAAAAAAGAGAACTTAGTACCTTACTTTGTATCAATAACAATGAAACACCCAAAAAAGATGTTTCCCTAAATTTTTAAAAATATAGACATATATCTTGTGCAAATTTAAGTCCATATTAGTGTATATTTAATAGAAATATAAGGAATTTTTAAGAAAACAATTTTAATTATTTTAAGATTTTTTTTTTTGGCTGACATACAGATTTTAAGGTTTAATTCCTCACTGGCAACCCCAGGTACCTCTTATTTTAATAAATTTGCTTATTTTAGTAAAATTAAAATAATTAGAATTATGTGTCTTGTATTATTTAGCAAGATAATTAAATATTCCAAATGTTGGTGTTCCTGACACATATTATGGAAATAATAGCACATACTTCTTTGAGATACTTAGAACTATCAAGAGAAGGATGTATCTAAAACTTAACTGCATCCTGAATTAATAAATGATAGCAATCCAATCTTTTCAAATGTTACATACTATTTATTGCTGGCAATTTTTATTTACACTTAAACCTCTAGTCTTTGGATTGTTTCTCAGAACAAATCTATCCAAGAGTGTCGTCATTAGAAAGCTTTTAATTTAGACAGTTTCTTTGGAAAGGAAGTTTATGAACAAAATGAGTACATATGTAAAAATACATTGTTATGCTTTTGCACACCTGATTTGAATGTATATATTTTAATCTTGTATATAAGTCATTGCTTTCTGCATTTTTTTTATTTATCAAAATTTCAATGTCAGTAGAATTTAATCTTTATCACAGAAGAATTTTAAAACAGTTACTATTCATTAATCAAATAGTTATATTTTATACCAGTTATACAAATAAATTATGTTCACATATTAAACAATTCTTAATCTTAGTCTATTGCAATAACATTCTAGTTAGAGGCATTATTTTTGTACATAATTACAGTTTCCTCCAAGTGGCTTCTTTACAGGAATCTGTAAAAGTGTCCATTTCCAAGGTCTACCTTTGAAGCATGGGAAAGAATAACAAGGGTTTCATTAGGTTAACAGTTGAATTGCAATTGTATTAAATGCTCACGAATTGAATAGAAAAGTATGACTTTCTGTTTGGTAGTTCTGTTAATATTGTTTTCTTCCCCAAAGTAGGAAAATAAAAATGTTTTTAATCTCTGCTTCACAAATTGGAAAGTATTAATTATGAAATTGGGTTGCAATTGAATCCATTCTACTGCCATTTCCTCAATATTTCTTGGGTTCCCAGATCATAACTTCATCCTTTTGGGATTATCTAATTTGCTGCAAATATTCATTGAGTACTTATTAATCTCTAGTCACTGTTCCTGGTACTGGTAAACCAAACAGCAAAAGTCCCTGGTCTGTTGTAATTTAAATTATATTCAACAGACTAAAAAATATATATACAAGTTAGTTTAGCATATGTGATGATTAGTTATCAAGAAATATAAAGTAAAAACAAAAGAAGAACATCAGAGGAACAGGATGAGGGAATAGGGCTGCTATTTTATTAATGTTGGCTGAGGAAGGCCACACTCATAAGTTCAATTTGACATACAAACTGATATCTGGAAATTCAGTCATTTGTTTCCTAAAAAGAAGATTTGTTTTACTATGATTAATGAACATTTTATGTTTCTTTTTCTCCAAATATTTATATTTTATTGGTATTTTAAGAGTAAGGGCTAGCAAAGTATGGCCTACAAGCCAAAACAAACTGACCAATTTGTTTACATGGTTTTGATTTTTATATTATTGTAGTTCAAAGTAATCAAAGAAGGAATAATATATTATGATTCATTTAGTGAACATTTTCATTTTGTGAAATTCAAATTTCAATGTCCATAAAGTTTAACTGAGACTCATTCATTTGTTTATCTATGGTTTACAGCTGCTTTCAGTCTATAATGCCCATACGGTTGCAACAAATAGACCCATAGGAAAACCCACAAAGATTTGTTTTTCACTATCTGGCCTTTCATGGAAGAAAGGTTTCCAAATTCTGTTATAGAAGAAAGTAAAGCTCTATATCATATTTCTAGAATACTTGTGGGGCCAACTGTATTATTCACTTGACCCAACTCTAATTTACTGGCAGCTGGAGTGGGCAATTTTTATACTATGTTTACAATGTCCCACCATAAGCAGCTTCCTGGTCAACCTGCTTATCTGCTTAGAAACATTCTTTGACGTACTGAGAGCAAGGTCAGACTGACTGTTCTTTTCATAGGAAGCCCAGCTCCATAAGCAAAGATGCAGGAGCCATCCACAACTAACTGGGTATGGAAGTATGTGATTTTACTGTAATATCAATTCCAATTATCTCATTTTTTTCTTTATATGCTCTACTGACATCTTTGTTGGTAAATTCTCTCTTCAATTATCTTTTTTTTTTTTTTTTATTGGCAGTGGCTTTATCATAGTAGTAATAGTGTAAGTTGCTCAGTTGTGTCTGACTCTGCGACCTCATGGACTGTAGCCCGTCAGCCTCCTCTGTCCATGGAATTCTCCAGGCAAGAATACTGTAGTGGATTGCCATTCCTCTCTCCAAGGGATCTTCTTGACCCAAGGAATGAACCCACATCTCTTGCATTGCAAGCAGATTTTCTACCATCTGAACCATCAGGGCTTTATCATAGGAGACATAAAAGCATCCAAGGGCCTGTGCATGAATTCAGCAACAAAAATTCAGTGACCAATCACCTGCAGACTTTGAAAGAGGTGAGGTGATTTGTTACTGATCACAAAGAATATCTGTTACTTAAGCAGTGATTTGGGAACTGAAGAGCTAGTAGCAAAGTTTGTACTTTATGCAGTTATTCATAATTTGTTATGGTAACTAAAATATGGGGTCCAAGTGTTTTATTTAACTAAACCATGGTAACTGAAATTTATTCACACTAGAACTATGCAAACCTAGAATATCTGTATTTGAGGAGATATTGTAGAAACATACTACAGAGAAAGGGGACTAGAATGTTAGGGTAGGAGAGTGACAGGCAAAACTTACAAGTAAGAAGCCCTCTTTAGTGAAAGAGGGCTTTAACCCTTTGGTTAAAGTCTTAAGAGGCACTCTTGTCTTTTTGACACAAGGCAGTTCCATTGTACAACTTTGGCAGTAGGCAAGCAGAGGGCACTCTGGCTTAGGCTAAGGCACTTTAAGAGACTTAAAAGCTTTTGCACAACATAGGAAACTATAAGCAAGGTAAAAAGACAGCCCCTCTGCATGGGATAAAATTATAGCAAATGAAACAACTAGCAAAGAATTAACCTCCAAAATATACAAGTAACTCATGAAATTTAATACTGGAAAAACAAACAACCTAATCAAAAAGTGAGCAGAAAACTTAAACAGATGTTTCTCCAAAGAAGACATACAGATGGCTAATAAACACATGAAAAGATGATCAACCTCTCTTATTATTAAAGAAATGCAGGTGAAAAATCACAATGAGATATCACTTCACACCAGTCAGAATGGCCATCATCAAAATGTCTACAAACAACAAATGCTGGAAAGTATGTGGAGAAAAGGGAATCCTCCCGTACTGTTGGTAGGAATGTAAATTGATACAGTCACCATGGAGAACAGTATGAAGATTCCTTAAAAACAGAAATAAAACTACCGTAAGACCCAGCAATCCCACTACTGGGCATATACCCTGAGGAAATCTTAACTGAAAACAACATACATATCTCAGTGTTCATTGTAGCACTATTTACAATAGCTAGAACATGGAAGCAACCTAGACGTCCATCGACAGGTGAATGGATAAAGAAGTTGTAGCACATATACACAATGGAATATTACTCAGCTATAAAAAACAATGCATTTGAGTCAGTTCCTAATGAGGTGGACAAATCTAGGACTTTTTATATAAAATGAAGTCAGAATGAGAAAGACAAATATTGTATATCAACACATATATATGGAATCTAGAAACAAAGTACTGATGAACTGATCTACAGGGGAGCAATGGAGATGCAGACATAGAGAACAGACTTTTGGATACAGTGAGGAAGGAGAAGGTGGGATGATTTGAGAGAATAGCATTGAAACATATATGTTACCTTGTGTAAAATAGCTAGCCAGTGGAAATTTGCTATATGACACAGGGAACCCAAAGAGAGGTGGGGTGGGGAGGGAGATAGGAGGGAGATTTAAAGAAGGAGGGGATATATATACATACCTATGGCTGACTTATGTTGATATACGGCAGAAACCATCATAATATTGTAATTATCCTCCAATTAAACTTAGATAAAATTTTTAAAAAGAGAGACTATTTAGTTCTAAAGACAGAATCAACAAAGAGCTAAAAGGTAATAGTCTTTCAAATTGATATATTTTGGAGGTAAAATAGAAGAAAGCAATAAGAAAATCACATTATTACATAGTTTTGCTTACCTTATACATGGTAGCTGTGAATATCAATGGATGCCTAATTAAAGATATACCAAGCATGCTGATAACATGTCAAAATCACAGTAGCAGTGACTCTTCCCTTAGATTGTGACTGACTGAGTGAACAAGGGGAAAGAATTAAAACCATCCTTTATTCTAAATGTTTGCATTGCCTCCTTGTTGACAACCTCCTTGCAGCCACAGGTCAGTTATTGATTTTCACTAACAGCCAGGAGCATGATCAGATAGATTAACATCTTTCATGTGAAGGCAAAGCAAATTGCTTAATATAACTAATAATGATAAGATCATAAATGGAGAGAAACATTAATTATTAACTATGAAATATAAACTTAATTTCCTTGAGTTTCCTTATTGAATCATCTTATTATTGAGCATGTTTTATGATATTTGAATATTTAATGGTGCTTTAGATTTTCATATATGTAAAATTTTTAAATTATCTAACTGTAGGGATGAACTTGGAGAAGGAAATGGCAACCCACTCTTGCCTGGAGGATCCCAGGGACAGAGGAGCCTGGTGGGCTCCCATCTATGGGGTCACACAGAGTTGGACTGAAGCACGACTGAAGAGACTTAGCAGCATCAAGGATAAACTGATATTTTTTCTCTATATATTCAAAATACATGGCTAGATCATTTTATCCTGGATTTGTCTCATCATACTTTTCATCATCGTCAGTATTGTTGAAAGAAAAAAATGGAAACTGGATAGGTGGAATTAACCATCTGGACCTGATTTTTACTTCCTTGGCTTGAACTGGACAGACTGCACTATTATGAACTTTTAAAGAATAGCTTTTCATACTGAAATTCTGAAGCTGGATAATTTCTAAAGCATTTAACACAATAGTGATCATCATACAGCTTTAAGAAAATGATTCACTTGCAATTCTGTGTCAGAGAAACCTGAGCAGTTGCAGTTAGGTAGGGGAAATAACTTTAAAATGCTGTAGACTTTTTCTGAAGAAAATCAGTATAATAGAAGAAAGCTTATTCTTTCATCTTTGCCCTTTTGAGGACTGCTCTACTTGATGTCTGCCTCAATAACTCCATTCGGTCCCTTTGGTTCCACTTCAGTACCTTTTTTGAGCTTGAAATATATCTTTGGAGATTACCAATTCACTGTCATCAGTTTTTATCAAGGTGTAGAAACAACTCAAAATCACTAATAACATCGTGTCAGCCTAAACCCGGTTTTATTTTTGTTTTCCATACACAAAGAATTGTCTTTGGGGATAGATGTTGAATTACCAGGCTTCCCTGATATATAAGGCTCAGTTAGTAAAGAATCTGCCTGCAATGCGGGAGACCCCAGTTCGTTTTCCAGGTTGGGAAGATCCCCTGGAGAAGGGTAAGGCTACCCACTTCAGTACTCTGGCCTAGAGAATTCCATGGAATGTATAGTCCATGGGGTTGCAAAGAGTTGAACATGACTTTCACTTTCACAAGAAATATTTTAAGGGGAGAATCATACTTCTCCAAGACTCTCAGGGGAAGAACTAGGTAAAGTCAAGGTATTTGCTTTCTTAACAATCCTTAGAAACAAGAAAGATGCTCATGTGTTAAATTAAATTCTGGTTGTTTATATTATTGCCAATGAGTTTACAAAGAATTTCAGCTCCTAGAAGCAATGTTGGGGCTTCCCAGATGGTTCTGGTGGTAAAGTACCTGCCTGTCAGTGCAGGAGATTCAAGAGATGTGGGTTCAATCCCTGTGTTAGGAAGATACCCTGGAGAAGGGAATGGCTATCCACTCTAGTACTCTTGCCTAGAAAATCCCATGGACAGAGGAGCCTGGCAGTCTACAGTCCATGGGGTTGCAAAGGGTTGGACACAACTGAACACACAGAGCACAGAAGCTATGTTGCATAATGAAGAGTGAAGGAAGGTTCTCTCAGGTCAAAAGTGAATCACCTGTTGGGGAAGTTTTCTTTCATAGCCTCACCTTCAGTAGAAGGAGACAAAGCTTTGTGACTAACTTGGCTATGTTGCTGCTGCTACTTGGCTATAGTCATTTCTAAAGTCTCTTCTGAGGATGGATCAGGGTTAAAATTATAAGCTAAATTCTTCAAAATTTAGTCTAGTGAAAACTTTATTTTATCTTTTAGTAGTCAGAGAATTTGGGTCACTTATCTGTACATTGTGCGGGTCTTTCAAATAATATGGATTGAATAATAAATTAGTATTTTGTGATTAAAAAATGCCATCCTAATTATAAATTCTTGAGTACTGAGTACATTTTCTTGGTCAATTTCCCAGTGAATGTACCATACATAAGTGCATCCTTTTTCTAAATCAAGTCTCTTGATTTACACACCCACGTGGGAATAAGCCAGTGTGTGTTTGGGTGCATTTCATATGTACCAGATCTTAATCCTCCAATGTGTGGTTCTTCACTGACAAGGGGAAACAGACTTTGCAGGGCTAACTCAATTTAATTCCATGATAAAGACTCATGGAGTTGAGAAGTAAAAGACTGAGAGATATGTAGAAGCCATTGTACTTTCATGTAAATGTGGTACTAACGTAAACCCTCAGTATGAAAGGACAAAGAGCCTTCAATTAAGATATCTTTATAAGGGAGGGTGCTCCTTAATGAAAAAGACAAAACTGTACTCTCCAAGAGTTAATGATTTAGGTGGAGATCAATGGAATCTCATGCTTTTTTTTCTTTAATTACACTTATGTAAAGGCATTTCAGTGACTTTTATTTGTGTCACACAGCCAGTAGTACTACAACTAGAACCCAATTGTCCGAATAGCCATGTTTCCTTTCATTCATCAGTGCTGACATTTTCAACAAAGGTTAGAAAACTTCTAATAAATATTGTAAGGAAAGTATTTCAAAAAAAAAAGCTGTAAAACTTTTTAAAAGTTACCTAAGAGGGCATTTTAATAATAATATAAATTATAAAAACTTGGCTAAAATTAGACAAATGTTAGCTACAAAAATAAATAGTTAATTGAAAAATTTCAAGTAGTATGAGTTTATGCTCAGTTCAATTCGGTGGCTCAGTTGTGTCTGACTCTTTGTGACCCCAAAGACTGCAGCACTCCAGGCTTCCCTGTTCATCATCAACTCCCAGAAATTAGTCAAATTCATGTCCTTTGAGTCGGTGATGCCATCCAACCATCTCATATATTTTTGTCCCCTTCTCCTCCCACCTTCAATCTTTTCCAGCATCAGGGTCTTTTCAAATGAGTCAGTTCTTCGTATCAGGTGGCCAAAATATTGGAGCTTCACAATCAGTCCTTCCAATGAACACCCAGGACTGATCTCCTTTAGGATGGACTGGTTGGATCTCCTTGCAGTCCAAGGGACTCTCAAGAGTCTTCTCCAACACCACAGTTCAAACCCATCAATTCTTTAGCACTCAGCTTTCTTTATAGTCCAACTCTCACATCCATACATGACTGCTGGGAAAACAATAGCTTTGGCTAGATGGACCTTTGTTGGCAAAGTAATCTCTCTGCTTTTTAATATGCTGTCTATGTTTGTCACAGCTTTTCTTCAAGAAGCAAGTGTCTTTTAATTTCATGGCTGCAGTCACCATCTGCAGTGATTTTGGAGCATATATATATATATATATATATATATATATATATATATATATATATATATTCTGTCACTGTTTCCATTTTTTCCCCATTTTTTGCCATGAACTAATGGAACCAGATGCCATAATCTTCATTTTCTGAATGCTGAGTTTTAAGCCAACTTTTCTACTCTCCTCTTTCACTTTCATCAAGAGGCTCTTGAACTTTTCTTCGCTTTCTGCCTTAATGGTGGTGTCATCTGCGTAGCTGCGGTTATTGATATTTCTCCTGGCAATCTTAATTCCAGCTTGTGTTTCCTCAAGCCCAGCATTTCTCATGCTGTACTCTGCATATAAGTTAAATAAGCAGGGTGATAATGTATAGCCTTGACATATTCCTTTCCTTATCTGGAACCATTCTGTCATTCCATGTCCAGTTCTAACTGTTGCTTCTTGACCTGCATACAGATTTTACAGAAGGCAGGTCAGATGGTCTGGTATTCCCATCTCTAAGAATTTTCCACAGTTTGTTGTGATCCACACAGTCAAACGCTTTGGCATAGTCAATAAAGCAGAAGGAGATATTTTTCTGGTTTTCTCTTGCTCTTTCGATGATCCAAAAGATGTGGGCAAGTTGATCTCTGGTTCCTCTGCATTTTCTAAATCCAACTTGAACTTCTGGAAGTTCATGGTTCATTGTACTGTTGAAGTCTGGCTTGGAGAATTTTGAGGATTACTTTGCTAGAGTGTGAGATGAGTGTAATAGTGTGATAGTTTGAGCATTCTTTGGCATTGCCTTTCTTTGGGAATGGAATGAAAACTGACCCTTTTAAGTCCTGTGGCTTCTGCTGAGTTTTCCAAATTTGCTGGCATATTGAGTGCAGCACTTTCACAGCATCATCTTTCAGGATTGGAAATAGCTCAACTGGAATTCCATCACCTCCACTAGCTTTGTGCATAGTGATAATTCCTAAAGACCCACTTGACTTTGCATTCCAAGATGTCTGGCTCTTGGTGGGTGATCACACCATCATGGTTATCTGGGTCATGATCTTTTTTACACAGTTCTTCTGTGTATTCTTGCCACCTATTCTTAATATCTTCTGCTTTTTCTAGGTCCATACCATTTCTGTCTTTTATTGTGCCCATCTTTGCATGAAAAGTTCTCTTGGTATCTCTGATTTTCTTGAAGAGATCTCTAGTCTTTTCCATTCTATTATTTCCTCTATTTCTTTGCATTGATCACTGAGGAAGGCTTTCTTATCTGTCCTTTCTTTTCCTTTGGAACTCTGCATTCAGATGGGTGTATCTTTCCTTTTCTCCCTGCCTTTCACATCTTTTCTTTTCTCAGCTATTTGTAAGGCCTCCTTAGACAACCATTTTGCCTTTTGCATTTCTTTTTCTTGGGGATGGTTTTGATCACTGCCTCCTGTACAATGTTTATGCTCAGTGAAAATTTATTAAGAAAATGAAAAAATAAAGAAATAAAGTTTAATAATGTTCTGCTAGAACATATTTGCATTGACTTACTATCAGGCAGTGTGTTTTGATGTGAATTATCAAAATTAAACATTTTCTAAATCTTTTGGAAATTTACTAAAATAATTTTAGAAATGTTTAAGTAAATCTTTCAATATGCAGGTGGTATTCTTTTTGCTTTTCTATTGTCTGCTAATGACATTTGCATATTTCTCTTAACATATTAAACATAATTTACATATTTAAAGATGTTTTAATGTTTGTAATTAACATCTTAGTTTATAAAAGCTTTGCTATATCAAGGACATTCATTCTTTGCTATTGATGTAAAAAGTTTTTGCTAATATTTTGTTAATTTTGTTTCATTGTTTAAGTCTTGCTGTCAGTCTATGTTTTTTTTTTATTTGTTTCTTTATTTTTATTTCAACATTTCATTTTTTATTGTATGCCAGTTTAAAAAGTCTTCTATAGGTATTTACCTCTAATTTTCATTAAGCATTAAAACTTTTTATTCTAGATATTTCTTCCTAATCTTTTTTTATATTTCATTCCATTTTCTCCTCAATGCTTTAGTTTGTACTCCATACCTTTTCTAAATTTCCTAAATTGGAAATATCTAGTATTAGCCACTTCTGTAATTTCCTCCTGTTTCCCCTTTGAGTTCCTTGTGTATGAAGTTTTTAATTAAATTTCTTTTTATCTCATCATTTTCTTTTGTTTGCAATTTTAAATGTCTATTCCTGGTGATTTTTTTCTTTTTCTTTTTCTTTCTTTCTTTTTTTTTTTTTAAATTTTCTGAATGTTGAGTTTTATTTAGTTTTTTTTTTTCTTTTTTTCCATTTATTTTTACTAGTTGTAGGCTAATTACTTCACAATATTATAGTGGTTCTTGCCATACATTGACATGAATCAGCCATGGATTTACATGTATTCCCCATCCCGATCCCGCCTTCCACCTCCCTCCCCACCCCATCCCTCTGGGTCTTCCCAGTGCACCAGCCCTGAGCACTTGTCTCATGCATCCAACCTGGGCTGGCGATCTGTTTCAACCTTGATAATATACATGTTTCAATGCTGTTCTCTCAGAACATCCCACCCTTGCCTTCTCCCACAGAGTCCAAAAGTCTGTTCTGTACATCTGTGTCTCTTTTTCTGCTTTGCATATAGGGTTATCATTACCATCTTGCTAAATTCCATATATATGTGTTAGTATACTGTATTGGTCTTTATTTTGCTGGCTTACTTCACTCTGTATAATGGGCTCTAGTTTCATCCATCTCATTAGAACTGATTCAAATGAATTCTTTTTAATGGCTGAGTAATATTCCATGGTGTATATGTACCACAGCTTCCTTATCCATTCATCTGCTGATGGGCATCTAGGTTGCTTCCATGTCCTGGCTATTATAAACAGCACCGCAATGAACTTTGGGGTACAAAGAGGACACAAACAGATGGAGAAACATATCGTGTTCATGGATTGGAAGAATCAATATTGTCAAAATGACTATACTCTCCAAAGCAATCTATAGATTAAATGTAATCCCTATCAAGCTACCAACGGTATTCTTCACAGAACTAGAACAAATAATTTCACAATTTGTATGGAAGTACAAAAAACCTCAAATAGCCAAAGCAATCTTGAGAAAGAAGAATGGAACTGGAGGAATCAACCTGCCTGACTTCAGGCTCTACTACAAAGCCACAGTCATCAAGACAGTATGGTACTGGCACAAAGACAGAAATATAGATCAATGGAACAAAATAGAAAGCCCAGAGATAAATCCATGAACCTATGGACACCTTATCTTTGACAAAGGAGGCAAGGATATACAATGGAAAAAAGACAACCTCTTTAACAAGTGGTGCTGGGAAAACTGGTCAACCACTTGTAAAAGAATGAAACTAGAACACTTTCTAACACCATACACAAAGATAAACTCAAAATGGATTAAAGATCTAAATGTAAGACCAGAAATTATAAAACTCCTAGAGGAGAACATAGGCAACACACTCTCCGACATAAATCACAACAGGATCCTCTATGACCCACCTCCCAGAATATTGGAAATAAAAGCAAAAATAAACAAATGGGACCTAATGAAACTGAAAAGCTTTTGCACAACAAAGGAAACTATAAGCAAGGTGAAAAGACAGCCTTCAGAATGGGAGAAAATTATAGCAAACGAAGCAACAAAGGATTAATCTCAAAAATATACAAGCAGCTCCTGCAGCTCAATTCCAGAAAAATAAATGACCCAATCAAAAAATGGGCCAAAGAACTAAACAGACATTTCTTCAAAGAAGACATACAGATGACCAACAAACACATGAAAAGATGCTCAATATCACTCATTATCAGAGAAATGCAAATCAAAACCACAATGAGGTACCATTACACACCAGTCAGGATGGCTGCTATCCAAAAGTCTACAAGCAATAAATGCTGGAGAGGGTGTAGAGAAAAGGGAACCCTCTTACATTGTTGGTGGGAATGCAAACTAGTACAGCCGCTATGGAGAACAGTGTGGAGATTCCTTAAAAAACTGGAAATAGAACTGCCATATGACCCAGCAGTCCCACTTCTGGGCATACACACTGAGGAAACCAGATCTGAAAGAGACATGTTTGTTTATTTTTGATGTAACTATATTATTTGAGTGGTTAGGGATTATATAGACTTAAAAAATGTCTAAGTCTCGAGGTTTTCCCTCATGAATTATTGCTCTTAGGCCCACCTAGAACTGAACATTTATCAACTATATTTTCATTTTCTAGGATATTTAAGGTTTTAATAGAATAGTGACCAAAGGCAGGTTACCAAAAATTACCCTGTCTCTGAGAAACACACCGTAAACATGATAGTTCTATATCCCTCTGTGCTGTGCTTTAACTCATGTCACAGCTAAACCTCATTTTTGTAAAAAGAGTAAGACCAAAATCTCAGTGACTTTTTCTCAAAACGACAATTGGTTATCCCAACACTATTCATCTGAATAGTAAAATGCTTTTTAATGATGTGAATAGCCAGTTTTATCATATTATACTCACATATTTCAGAATTGTTTCTGACTTTCTTTTCGTGTTCATTAATATAGCCATTTTATTTCATCATAAAGCCACATTTTGAAAATATCTAAGGTTATACAATACTTTTTAATATTTCATAGGCCAATTTTTCCTCAGGATTCCTTTGTATTGGAGATTGTCTTGGCTTTAAAAATATATTTCCTAATATTGACATTTGAATGTTCAGAGAAACACAAGCATAATTTTATAAATACCTTGTACAAATATCATTATTATTTAAATTCTGATTTTAAGATAACGATGATTTCCATAATAGCACACTATCTCAATCAAAAGTCATATGATTCTTTCCATCGATTTAAATTAACATTATTCAATAGAGTTTTCCATTGTTTTTTCGTCTTGAGTTGGAACCTATCTTGCTGACTTCATTTTTAGATAATTTACTTTTAGTGGTGCTAATTAAATAAGTTCTGTCCTTCATACAATCTATGTGATTTTTATAAAAGGAACTGCATTCCCTTCTCCAGCGCATGTTTCCAACCCAGGGATCAAAACTAGTCTTCCACATTGCAGGCTGATTCTTTAACATCTGACCTACCAGAGAAGCCCCTATATATTTATATCTCTATACAAATCTTCCTCAATTTATAATTTATGTCCTGAATCCATTGAAAGTCCAAAGTATAGTGAGTTGAAACTACATTTAATACACTAACCTATAGAAGATCAGAACTTAGCCTAGCCCACCTTAAGTGTGCTCAGACTACCTACAATTGGGTAAAACCATCTAATGGAAAGCCTATTTCAGAGCAGAGTGCTTAAAATCATTTGTAATTTATTGAATACTGTCTAAAAGTGAAAAGCAGAATGATTGTAAGAGTACTAGTTGCTTAACTTCGTGATCATGTGGCCGGATATGAACTGCTTCTTACTGCCCTGCCCAGCTTCACAAGAGAATATTGTGCTCCATATTGCTGGCTCAGCAAAAGATTAAAATTCAACTTAAGATTTCTGTTGAATACATACCACTTTCCCTCCATTGTAAGCTGAAAAATCATTAAGTCAAACTGCTGAAACACAGTTGGGAACTGTCTCTATTTAACTATATATTAGTTTATTATCATTTTACAAATATTTATATTGAAGGGTCTAAAATTTCCTTGGTTGTTTGCTTGGTACATATGAAAGTGTTATGGCGATTATGAAATGCTAGCAATGCCATCCTAAAAATTTATTAGGAATTACCTAAAAAGTAAAGACTTATTTGTGCTTGAAAGATATTTTCTCTGCAATAATACTTTTTTTTTGTAAGTATAAGAATGTTATCTTGAAGTTATATTTTTCATAAGTATGTAGATACATGAAATTTTTATTATATGAAAAATTCAAAATGTATCATTTTTAATAATGGTATTTTCTTTGAAGTTTGAGGTCTTAAGTATCTTAAAGAATATCCAATGCTTTAAAATTTTTCCAGAATGCTTCTCAATATTTATTGTTTTCTATAAAAAAGTATACATATCTGACTAATTTAACCTTTCCAAAAGTTTGATGGCATCAGGGTACATTACTTATTATTGGGCCATGATGTTCTTTGGTCATTATATAATGTGTTTTGTTGTAATGACCATAAATGTTTTTTATGAGTTAAAACAATGCACTTTTTTTCCTTTATATTCTTCACTTTAATAACATATTGAGCACTTTTTCTCAGTTTTATATTTTAAGGAGTTTGCTGTTTGTTTTGTCATGAGACAAACACTTTTGTGTTTGTATTGTATCTAATACCTTCTAGTTATATTATTGAAATTGGAAAAAATATACATTTAAAATGCAAATTAAAATAAACTATACTCTATTACTGCTGTAACACATTGCCATAAACACTTTTTAAAATAAGTACTAACTTTTAGCTCACAGTGGGTCACAGGTCCAGGAAGGCATGTCTGGTTTCTCGCTCACGATCTCAAAAGGCTTGAAAGCAAGGTGCTGGCAAGGCTGTGTTCTCATCTGAAGCTGGAAGCCATCTTTCAATGTCATACAGTTTACTGAGTGGGAGTTTATGGAAATAGGCTGCTATTTGGCCCGCAGTCACACATTTTAGAGTTGTGCCTCCACTTTGCAGGCATTTAAAATAACCAGTGATGGTTTCATAAACAGAGGAACCCCAGAGTAACTATGTCTTAAAATAAAATTTCCTTTTTAATCTCTTCCAAATGCATTACTAACCAACACTTCTTGAGCTTAGCTGCTCAGTCGTGTCTGACTCTTTGCAACCCCATGGACTGTAGCCCACCAGGCTCCTCTGTCCATGGGGATTCTCCAGGCAAGAATAGTGGTGTGGGTTGCCATGCCCTGCCCTCCTCCAAGGGGTCTTCACAATCCAGGGATCGAACTCAGCAGTTCACTCTTATTCATATCCTGCTTTTAATTTACGCAATGACGAATACTGTCTTCACTTTAAGGAACAACACAGGGTAACATTGCTTAGACAGAATGACTTCATCCTTCCTATGACTCAGGAAAACACTAAGGGGAAATGTAAAAGGAAATAACAGGTTCAAAAAAAAAAAAAGGTTGATAAATTTTTACAAGTATAAGACAGGAAGTTTATACAGACAACTAATGAAGTATGCTGGTGAGAAAATTCCTTACAGAATATTATTGTTAATAACTTTCATTAGAAAAAGAGCAGGAATATTTTTTAACTTCATGATCATTACAAACTAGATAAAATATTTATATTACATGCTGACCAAATGAGGAAATAATTTATTGCCTACTATAGTAAACTCTACAAATCAAGAAATACTTGTTTTATATTACTAAAAATTTCTTTCTTTCTTTTTTTTTTTACTAATCAAAACTAAAGAGTAGAGTGAACATAGACTTTGGTTTCTGGGGTAGGAAAATAATTCCTCCCAAAGATATCTATGGAACTTCCTTATAGCTCAGATGGTAAAAACTCTGCCTGCAATTCAAGAGACCTGGATTTGATCCTTGGGTCAGGAAGATCCTCTGGAGAAGGGAATAACAATCCACTCCAGCATTCTTCCCTAGAGAGTCCCATGGACAGAGGAGCCCGGCAGGTTACAGTCCATGAAATTGCAAAGAGTCAGACACAACTGAGCAACTAACATGTATGTATGTATGTATGTAAAGATGTCTACAACCTAATCCCCAGGAGATATGAGTATGTTAGTTTACATAGCAAGTGCAGGAAAGGGGCTGACTGTGAAGGGAATTAAGGTTGCTGATTAGCTGACCTAAAATAGATTGTTCTACATTAACTCAAATTAAATCGGGGTGAGCCTATTATAATCACAAGAATTAGTCAGAGAAACACTATGTTGCAGGCCCTGAAGACGGAAGGAGAAGTCACAAAGAACATGTGAGGCCTAAGCACCACTTCTCTAGAGCCTCCTGAAAGGAAGAGCTGTCAACACCTTGATTTTAACACAAGATCTAATTTGAATGCTTGACCTTCAGAGCTAAGAGATAATGTGTGTTTGTTAGGCTGCTAATTTGAGATTTTTTTTTACAATGCCATATTAAATTTAAACAACTTTTAAATTTTACATAATGAATATAGGAATGCATTCCTATTTCTGATGTAGTTACTTAGGATAAAAATATATAGGTTACATTTGAAAACTGCAGTTAGAGGAAAAACACTGTAAAAATAAAAAATCCTGCCATGTGTTGAGGTTTAAGACATACCTAGCTTGCTTGAATGAGACTTTGAATCTCAAATCAAGTTCTCAATTTCCCCTTTGAATAGCATCATCTTTGGTTGTTCAGAGGCTATTAACTTCACATGTTTTCAATGATTTTTTCTGAGAAAGATGACTATACTTTAGATTGCCTGCAGAAAATTTGATCAAGGTTTTGGAGATTAAGAAAATAATTGTTCAGACATTTATTTCCTTGTATACCCAGATCTGCAAAATAAGGGTTTTTTGGCAATGGATTAACTACTATTAGGTTACACTGTTTCTTCTGTCATGATTTGTCAAGAGTTAGTCATAAGAGAGAGGTATTTGCATATAACATACAACACAGTTTTGAGATATTCATGGCATTCCAATGCTATTAAGCTTTGAGAATTCAGATGACCTTGAAATTGTTTAAAACTTTAGTTCACCTTGGAATTTCAATTTTTATGTATTTGAATAAAACTTTTAATATAAAACATAAAAAGAATCCACCTATGATGCAGGAGATCTGGGCTCAATCCCTGGGTTGGGAAGATCTCCTGGAGAAGGGAAAGGCTACCCACCCCAGTAGTCTGGCCTGGAGAATTCCATGGACTGTATAGTCCATGGGGTCACAAAGAGTCGGACACAACTGAGAGACTTTCACTTTCATAATAAATACATTTAAGCATAAAATAAGCAGATTTATTTAAATAATATTTTATGTTAACAAACTGTATCAAATGACTTTTATGAATATTAAAGTTCATTTTTACTCTAACAATGTTAGTAGTACTATAATACTTCATATTTAGCTGTATGAAAATTAGCTCATGTATTTAATAACATCAGAAAGCCAGATTTAATTCAATCTAACTCAGTATTTATATTATTACTGCTCTGTCACTTTTGAATAAAAATTGAGCATAAATTACACCATTTTTACTTCAATTAGCAGAACTGTTCCTGCCAAGTTGTTTATGTTTGTTTAGTTCATTGCTTGTTAGGTTCTATGAGACCTCTGAAGAATGTCTTCCCTAGTTTGCAAACTTGTAATAAATTACAAGCAAAATAATTTTTAGTGCATAAATAAAAGTACACAAAATGTTGACTTGTAAATGTAGGGATATTTAATCATTAAAGATGCAACACTGATGAATGTGAGTCTAAACATTATGGTGAAACACTGAAGCAAGATCAGTGTTTACTGGCTTATAATTTATCATATAAACATTTGTGAATTAGTTCAAGGTAGATATTTTTAATGTGAAATGTTTAACTGGATCCCTTAAAAGATATGTCATCAGTGATTAGCTTCTTCTTTCAATTTCAATTTTACTAGTCAGATTCACTGCATTTCTCAAACTTATACATAAAAAGCTTTTAGGAAAGATAAGCTATTTTCTTTAGATTATAAATAGTTGATAAGGATAGGAGATCATTTTATGTCTCTAAATTCTATTGTTATTCCCTGGATGCATTTTTTTTTTTTTAATTTATTTATTTGGCTGTGTAGGGTCTTGCTTGCAGCACATGGGCTCTTTTGTTGCTCCTCATAGTACATGGACTTCCTTGCTCTGGGGCATGTAGGATCTTACTTCCCCAACCAGGGATTGAACCCACATCCTCTGCATTGCAAGGCAGATTCTTAACCACTGGGCCACCAGGGAAGTCCGCATTTTTTTTTTAATAAGGTTTAAAAAAAAACACACAGCTAACATTTGTTTGCATATCTTAAAGTTGACTTTTAAAACCTTTGTTATTTAAGACATAAGATAAATTTTAAAGCAATTTGGTAAAGAATTTGCTAAATTAACTTCTCTTCACTCTCAGAAATTATACAGATAGCATGTGTAACTTAGTTATTTAAAAGGACTTTAATATATTTCTTTTTATGCTAGGCTTATGTTACATTTTTATAGCAAACAATGATAAAGGGAAGCTATAAAATTCACAGAACTGTCATGCTAAATAATGATTCCATTGAGTCAATAGTTTAGCATGAGATCATTATGTAATTCAAATAAGCTGAACATTTGTGTCTACTTTAATCATTAACATCTTCTCTGCCAAGAAGAGAAAATAAGGTACTTAAATTACCATTCCCTTTGTTTTCTTGCCATCTTTTTCTTCAAGAAAAGTGAATGTGACAAGAATGTTTTCATATCCTAATTTGTGCAGTGTCTTGGGAAGATTCTTTTTTGGATTCATAGTAAACAGTGACTCTTTGATTTATGTTTTCTCAGGAGCTACAACCATAGAGAAATATGACCTCAGAACAAATTTGTGGATCCAGGCAGGGATGATGAATGGCAGGAGATTGCAGTTTGGTGTGGCCGTTATTGATGACAAACTCTTTGTAATTGGAGGTCGAGATGGCTTGAAGACATTGAACACTGTTGAATGTTACAACCCCAAAACCAAGACTTGGACTGTTTTACCACCAATGTCAACACATAGACATGGTCTAGGTAAGATTCTTATTTATTGATATCATTTTTGGAAAGTATTTTATTGAAAGTTAGAATGTGTGTTCAAATATAGTATTACTTAGATCAATTATCATTAACAAGGTAAGCTGTGAACTAATTTGGAACATATATCTATACATATATATATATATATGTTGATGTATATATGTGTTGATATATATATATATGAATATATATATGAACATATAGATAGATAGATTCTTGACATTTTCCTGTGGTGACCAATGTACATTAAACTGTTAAAAGAGTGATGTTAAATATGCCGAGATGAAATTTCCTTGGTTTCCATCAATGGATGAATGGAAAAAGAAAATGTGATATATATACATGATGAAATATTGTTCAGCCATTAAGAATAAAGAAATCTTGCCATTTGCAACAACATGGATGGGCTTTGAGGGAATTATGCCTAGTGAAATAAGTCAGACAGAGAAAAATAACCATATGACCTCACTTACCTGTGGAATCTGAAAAAGAAAAAAAATCCTGGATATAGAGAAAAGATTGGTTGTTGTCTGAAGCAGGGTTTTGAGAGTTGGTGAAATGGGTGAAGGAACTCAACACTAGAAGTTTCCAGTTGTAAAGTGAGTAAGTCATGGGGATATAATGTACAGCATGGTGACTGTAATTAATAATACTATATTGCATATTTAAAAGTAGTAGGAGAATGGATCTTGAAAGTTCTCATCACATGGGAAAAAATTGCAACCATACATCAAGATGGATGTTAACTGAACTACTGTGGTGATCATTCTGCAAAATATACAAATATTGAGTCATTATTTGTACAGGAAACTAATGTGCTGTATCAATTGTACCTCTTTTTCTTAAATAAATAAAAGCAAGGACTTGTAAAAAGATGTATCTAGATGAGTAGACCTCAATTATTCCAGTTTTCAAAGTATGATACTCATACAGCATGTAATATTCATCTACTATGAAGAGAAAATGCAGAACTATCATGGAAAGACCAGAGTAATACAGTGTGGAAGAAGAAACAGTTAATGTGAATTGAGAAAGCAGCTAAGGTGGTTTTCTGTAGCATTAGTGGATAGTCAAATCTAGTTATATCTTTGTATTTAATTGATTCCATCTTGAAAAGTTCATGGGGAGAGGGCAGAACAGATTTAGGAAAAAAGTGACTCATCAATAGGCACCAGAAGTCAATATAATAGGATTCAACTGATCTCCACTAGGGAGTAACCTGGAGATGGGGTGAACTGTATTTGGATTCAGAAGTTCTGGGTGTGAGTTTTCAGTCTGTCATTGGATATTGGCTTGATTTGGGGCCAGCAGTTAAACTATGAGCCTTCATTTCTTCATTTGTCACCGATTCAAGGTTATGAATTAGATTGAAATTGGATGATGATAATGAATGTGAAATCACTTATAAATTATAAAGTCCTCAACAAATATTTGAAAAAAGAGTAATGTAACATAGATCCTGAATTTGTGTTTCTCATCCTGTGGATTGTAAGAAGTCCTAGTTAGTTTTTTGAAGACCTGAAATATATTAGTTGACTAAATACATTTAGTATATTAGTACATCTAATATACATTAGAAAGATATTGAGGTCTAATTGCAAATTTACTGATCCAGACTTTCCTAGGAAAGCAAAATCATAGAGAATTTAAAAAACAAAAATTAATGGTAGTTTAAGGTCTTCAGCTCTACATTCTAATTCATATCTGCCATCATCTAAGACAAACTATAAAAATAGCTCTGAACTAAAACCACTTACCTTTTTGTTCTTCTGATTTACCTCCAATTTTATCAGTTTTCTGATTTTTATTTTATTTGCCATAGTTAGTAAATGTCTTGCTTTGTGATATTCAGTGTGATTACAATATTGCCCATGTATCCCATATTATACTCCAAGTGGCAAGAAGCTAAAGTAAAATTTTAATATAAAATAAAAACTCAAAATAGTTGACCTATATAGCTTTCTCCCACTTAAATTTGTTTGAAAAAAATCCTTACATGATTATATTAGAAAGCCACATGAGTTCTTTGGTTGTTAAGTTGAAGATGTGGTCAAAAACATTTCATAGCTATCAGGAAATGAAGATTGATTCTTCTGCTGGATAAAATAGCAAAACTGTATTCATGTTAAGTCTGTGATATCAGGGAGTAATGCATCTCTCTAGGGAATGAAACTATTTAAGACCACAATTGCCTCAACATGCTGAGTTTTTATTTTAGCATTATGTCTGTGAAACACATAGTTCTATAAATCATGTCTTCTTTCCCACAACATTTATTTTGTATAAAATTGAATAAGTTATTCTTACAATACACTGTTTGCAAGTAAGTAGTTTTAGGAAAAATTGATAAAATAGTTAAATAGCTATTGTTGATTATGGATTTTCTATATGCCAGGCTTTGTGTTGTATGTTAAATAATGATAGGGTTTGTTTTTGTTTAGTTTTCAACTGAGATAAAATTAAGTGTTAAAGTGTAGAATTGAGTACTTTTGAGTCTATTCACAGAGTTATGTAGTCATCAGCACTATCAAACTTCAAAATATTTTTATCATTCTAAAAAGAAACCCTGTAATCAATAGCAGTCACTCACCATTGTCCCATCTGCCTGCCCCCCTTAGAAAAATTAAACTATTCTCTGTCCCAATGAAATTGCCACCTCAAGATAATTCATTTAAATAGAATCACATAGTTTGTGGTTTTCTGAGTTGTTTCCACTTTTTGATTATTATGAATAAAACTACAATGAACATCCATGTATGTATTTTTGTATGAATATATATGTTAAATTCTGTTGGATATGTACATATTAGAAAAGTTGTTGAATTACATCATAGCTCCATCTTTAAATTTTGGAAGAACTGCCAAGCTATTTTCCAGAATGGCTGTTCCATTTTCCATCTCCTCAGCAAAATATAAGGGTGCCAGTTTTTCCACATCCTTGACAACACTTGGTACTGTTTATTCTTTTTCTATTTTAATGATCACAATGTATCTCATGATTTTATAGAAATTTCTCTAATGAATAATTTTGAGAAATATTTCATGTGCTTATTGACCATTTGTACCTTCTCTGGATAAATGTATATAACTTTTGTTCAGGCTATTTTTTCTTTTATTGTTCACTTTATATTCTATATATGAGTGTTCTATCAGATATAACATTGCAAATATTTCATCTCATTCTACGGGTTCTAATTTAACTTTTTGAAAGGATCCTTTGAAGCACAAAAATTATTGACTTACTAAAGTTAAGTTTATTTTCTTTTCTTTTATTGCTTCTGCTTTTATTGGAGTATAAGAGAAAAATATTGTCTAATCGATGGTCATAAAATTTATGCTAATGCTTTAGAAATTTTATACTTTTAGGTCTTAAATTTAAAAACATAATCTATTTATTAATATGATGTGAACTGATAGTTCAACATCATTTTGCATGTTGTTTCACTGTTCTTTGTTAAAAAAAAAAGACAACTTTCTTTTCCATTGAGTTATCTTGGTGCATCATCAAAAATGTATTGGCCATAAGTATGAAGATTTATTTATAGACACTCAGTTCTACTTTATTAATATCCTTGCCCATACTTACACCAATACCACATTGCCTTGATTACTGTATCTTTGTAATAAGATTTGAAATTGGATAATGTCAGCCCCCTGACTTTTGCAGGACTGTGTTTAATAGCCACATATTTGTTGTTGTCATACAAATTGCATATTTATACATCCATCTCAATACAGTTTTAAAATTATTACTTTATGCAGATGTCTTTATAATGACAGGAGAAACTAAAGTGTTATAAATTATTAAAAATACAGCTATTACCTTCATAGAGGTCTTTACTCTTCTTGTGAATTTATGTTCCTATCTAGAAATGTCTACAGCCTAACCCAAAGGACCCCTTTCAGGAAAGATCTACTAGCAACAAATTCCCTTTATGTTTTATTTATTTATTTTTTAAAATCTTGATATATGATCATTTCTCCTTTATTTTTAAAGGACATAACATTCTTAACAGTCTTTTTATGTTAGACTTTGAATATGCCATACCATGCCTTCTGGTCTTCTTGATGAGAAATGAGATGTTAATCTTTTTGAGAATCCCTTGTGCCTGATAAGTTGCTACTCTTTTGCTACTTGTAAGATTCTCACTTTGACTTTTAACAGTTTGTGATATGCCTATGTGCACCTAGTTTTGAGTTCATCCTACTTGTAGGTGCTTGAACCCAGCTATCTCCCAGCTCAGCTGAGCTCCTGGTAAGGGAGAGTTGTAAACTGACCACTGAAGTGTTGAAGGATTGCCCCAACATGAACACTGAGCCCCTAAGCAAAGGCAAGTTTTCATTCTCCTTTCCTCATAAAGGTCTTGACAGAAGTGCCTGAAGAACACCTCTTGCCAAGACTCAGACAGGGATATCTTAGGATGAAAGGTGCCTGGGAGAGAAATGCAAATATGTAAATAGCATGATCAGCTAGATAGTCTGAGTCCTTCACTGCAACTTTCTTGAAAGTTTGCAGTACTTTGGTTTTGCACCAAGATTGATGTAGGGATAATAGCTTTCCCCTACGAGACCTGCCAAGTAAAGCCTTTGTGATAGCTTGTGATCAGGTTTAAAACATCATAAGTAGATTTTTAGCAGGAGCTAGACTCTTCATGACTTATCTATCATCCCTGCTTATACAAATCCTCACGGTCAGATAGAGGTGAGAACTTATTACCTTCACATTTTACCTGTGCATGTGCACATGACCTTTAAGAGTACCAGGAATATGTCAATCTTTTCAAATTTCTCCACAGACATCCTTTCTGCAGTTCTTCTGTTAAGGTTTTTTTTTTTTTTTTTTTCAGCTTCTTGTTTGTTTTAACTGTTCTCACCACCTCAGGCTGCATTGACATTAAGTAATTGCCACGGATTTTTTTTTTTTTTTTTCCTTGACACACATCCTGGAGCATTCTCAGTAAGAAGAAGCCTTAATCAGGTAAAAGAAGAAACCCTTGCAAGTGTGGGTTTTCAGAGAACTACCAGACCCATCAGAATAATAGCAATTTCCTAAGAATGAGCTTCTGAGGAATCTCCAAAATCTGTCCAGAGCCCTCCATTGGCTAATACGCTGTTAGATTTCATCATTACCTTGATTGTGAGGTTGTTGGTTTCCAAGATTATGGCACAGTTAGGGAGAAAGTTCTTGGGATAAAACCATAGAGCTCATTGATCTTATGTAGATTAAGTTGTTTTTATTTTTTCTTGAATAAATCTCTTCAAATATTTAATATTTTTATTTCTCTTTCAGAGTTCTAATTTTGAAACATTTTGTCAATATTGTCATTATCTTTTATTTTGTCATTGCTGTGCATGTCAACAATAGAGATGGTTTTTATTGGGTACAATAAGCAAAACTTGGCTCATCCATAAGAAAAGGAGTCTTTTGAAAACATAATGGCTACTAAAACTTTACAAATGACTTATATGGTCTAGCCATCAGCACAGGAAAACATTTGAAAAGCAATGAGAATAACACTGATGCTGGCCTTTTGTCAACTATGTTGGTGAACAATGACTCTTCCCCATAGATGGTGAAGTTAGCCACCCCTGAGCTAAAAGGACACATGAATAACAGACAAACATAATGCATGAAACTTCAGGCTGTACACAAACAAACAAAAAACCAACAACTGAAAAGCAAATAAACATAATGTTTAGCTTATAAAATTGATTAGACGTCCTGAAACATGGCTGAAATTAAGACAGGCGTGTTAATTCAAGTGAAAATGACATGCCTTGGAAAGACTGGTAAGGGCAAAAATGATTCCAGGAAAGGTACTGGGTGCCCCAACTGACATCGTTGCTTCTACTCTAGAGATCTGTGAGATAGCTCTGAGTCACTGACCTTAGCTTTTTAGTCAGGAATAAGAAATAACTCAAACTGTCATCATCTATCATGGTAGACAACGCTGCTTCAAATGGCCGATCATATGTGTGAACGTTCTTAAAATAAGAAGGATATTCCCATTCAGAGGTAATGTGAAAAAAATGTTCAATCTGTACTCGACATTTACTAACTGATTAAATACTCACAGTTCAGTTCAGTTCAGTCGCTCAGTCATGTCCAACTCTTTGCGACCCTATGGACTACAGCATGCCAGGCCTCCCTGTCCATCACCAACTCCCGGAGTTTACTCACTCATGTCCATTGAGTCGCTGATGCCATCCAACCTTCTTATCCTCTGTCGTTCCCTTGTCCTCCTGCCTTCAATCTTTTCCAGCGTCAGGGTCTTTTCAAATGAGTCAGTTCTTCGCATCAGGTGGCCAAAGTATTGGAGTTTCAGCTTCAGCATCAGCCCTTCCAATGACTATTCAGGACTGATTTCCTTTAGGATGGACTGGTTGGGTCTCCTTGTAAACCACAACCACCTTATAATTTAGACATTTTTGCAGTTTTAATGTTTAAAAAATCATGGACAAAGTGGTCAATTAGCTTTCCCTATGTCACCCATCTTGTAAGGAAGATTTGTACTTGTTATCTTTTTAGCTCCAAAGTCATATTTTTTTTCTAATATAATATGCTGTTGCCAATAAGTTAATAATAATAATAAATATTTTTGTTTTTCAATTGCTAAGTTGTGTCTGACTCTGAACAATCCTATGAATTGCAGCATGCCAAGCTTCCCTGCCTTTCAAATATCTCCCAAAGCTTGCTCAACTCATGTTCATTGAGTCAGTGATGAAATCCAATCATCTCACACTCTGTTACCCCCTTCTCCTCCTGCCTTCAATCTTCCCCAGCATCAGGGTCCTTTCCAATGAGTCAGTTCTTCACATCAGGTGGCCAAATTATTTGAGTTTCAGCTTCAACGTCAGTCCTTCCAATGAATATTCAGGGTTGATTTCCTTTTAGATGGACTGGTTTGATTTTCTTCCTGTCCAAGGGACTCTCAAGAGTCTTTGCCACACCAGTTTCAAAGTATCAACTTCAGTACTCAACTTTCTTTATGGTCCAACTCTCACATCTATACATTTGTACTGGGAAAACCATAGCTTTAACTATAAGTATCACTTTTGTAGGCTAAGTGATGTCTTTGCTTTTTTAATATGCTGTCTAGGTTTGTCATAGCTTTTCTTTCAAGGAGCAAATGTCTTTTAATTTCACGACTACAGTCACCACCCACAGTGATTTTGGTACCCAAGAAAATAAAATCTGCCAGTATTTCCACTTTTTCCCCATCTATTTGCCTTGAAGTGATGAGACTGGATGCCATGATCTTTGTTTTTTGAATGTTGAGTTTTAAGCCAGATTTTTCAGCCTCCTCTTTCACCTTCATCAGGAGGCTCTTTAGTTCCTCTTCATTTTCTGCCATTAAAGTGACATCATCTACATAATCTGAGGTTGTTAATATTTCTCCTGATGATCTTGATTCCAGCTTGTGAGTCATCTAGACCAATATATTGCATGATGCATATAAGTTAAATAAGCAGCCTTGACCTACTCCGTTCCCAATTTTGAACCAGTCCATTATTTCATGTCTGTTTCTAACTATTGCTTCTTGACCTGCATACAGGTTTCTCAGGAGGCAGGTCAGGCGGTCTGGTATTCCCGTCTCTTAAAGAATTTTCCACTGTTTGTTGTGATCCACACAGTAAAGGCTTTAGTGTAGTCAATGAAGGAGAAGTAGATTTTTTTTTCTTTTTAATTATCTTATTTTCTATCATGCAGAGGATGTTGGCAATTTGATCTCATTTCTCTACCTTTTTTAAAATCCAGCTTGTACATCTGGAAATTCTTGGCTCATGTACTACTGATCCCTCACTTGAAGGATTTTGAGCATAATATTGCCAGCATGTGAAATGAGTGCAATTGTAAGGCAGTTTGAACATTCTTTGGCCTTGCTTTTCTTTGGGATTGGAATGAAAACTGATCTTTCCCATTCCTGTGGCCACTGCTGGGTTTTCCAAATTTGTTGGCATATTGAGTACAGCACTTTAACAGCATCATCCTTCAGGATTTGAAATAGCTCACCTGGAATTCCATTACATCTACTATCTTTGTTCATAGTAATGCTTCCTAGGGCCCACTTGACTTCACACTCAGGGGTCTAGCTCTAGATGAGTGACCACACTATCTTGGTTATCTGGATCACTAAGATCTTTTTATGTACGGTTCTTCCATGCATTCTTGCTTCCTCTTCTTAATATCTTTTGCTTCTGTTAGGTCCATATCATTTCTGTCCTTTATTGTCCCATCTTTGCATGAAATATTCCCTTGGTAATGCCACTTTTCTTGAAGTGATGTGTAGTCATTTTATTGCTTTTTTCTATTTCTTTGCATTGTTAACTTAGGAAGGCATTCTTATCTTGCCTCCTATTCTCTAGAACTCTGCATTCAGATGGGAATATATTTCCCTTTCTCTTTTGCCTTTCACATCTCTTCTCTTCTCAGCTATTTGTAAGGGCTCCTTAGACAACCATTTTGCCTTTTTGCATTTCTTTTTCTTGGGATATGGTTCTGTTCACCATGCAATATTATGAACCTCCATCCATAGTTCTTCAGTCACTCAGTCACTCCAATATACTCTCTTGAATCTGTTCATCACCTCCACTGTATAATCATAGGGATGTGATTTAGGTCATACCTCAATGTCCTAGTGGTTTTCCCTACTTTCTTCAATTTAAGTCTGAATTTTGCAATAAGGGGTTCATGATCTGAGTCACAGTCATTTTTTGCATTGAAGAAGAGGGTATTTGCTATGGCCAGTATGTTCCCTTGGCAAAACTATGCTAGCCTTTGCCCTGTTTCATTTTGTACTCCAAGGCCAAATACACCAGGTATCTCTTGACTTCTTACTTCTGCATTCCAGTCTCCTCTGGAAAAAAAAAAAAAGACATCTTTTTTGGTGTTTGGTGGAGTTCATGGTGTGAGCAGGGTAGTGACCAGAGCCCTGAGTTCCTAATGTGGTGGGGCAGGAGGCTATGAAGCACTTCTCACTACCTTGCGGCAGGTGGGCTTGCCAGACCTGGACAATAACTCTGAGCAACCAGAGGAGAGGAAAGATGGTGGCCAGTTATTGGCCAGTGGTGGGCCATGTGGGTGGCAGAAAGTTCCCAGGGTAGCCAGCAGCAACAGTGAGGCCAAGGAGCCCTCAGCTTATGATCATCCTCCAACCTCAGCTCCAGCCTTCCCCGTACCCCCTTCCCAGAAAATCCAACAGGTCCTTTGGCCAGCTCCCACGTGGCACATTGACTGACACCCAGTGGTAAGTGAAGGTTTACATGCCCAAAGGCTAAAGAAGGACCAGCATTTGGACAACCAGGGTTCAGGGCATGTCTGTCCAGTTACAAACAGTGGCTGAAGGACATGTCCCTGGTAGTCAGGGCATGACAAAACATGGCCCACTGGAGAAGAGAGTGGCAAACCACTTCAGTATTCTTGACTCAAGAACCCCATGAACATAAAGAAGAGGAAAAAAGATATGACACTGGAAGGTGAATCCCTTAGGTCAGTAGCTGTCCAGAATGCTACTAAGGAAGGGCACAGAAACAGCTCCGGAAAGAATGAAGTGGCCGGGCTAAAGTGGAAACATGTTCAGTTGTGGATGTGTCTGGTGGTGCAAGTAAAGTCCAGTGTTGCAAATAACAATATTGCGTAGGAACCTGGAATGTTAGGTCCATGAATCAAGGTAAATTGGGCACGGTCAAGCAGGAGATGGCAAGAGTGAACATCGACGTTTTAGGAATCAGTGACCTAAAATAGCCTGGAATGGGCGTTTTTAATTCAGATGACCATTATGTCTACTATGGTGGGCAAGAATTCCTTAGAAGAAATGAAGTAGCTCTCATAATCAGAAGAGTCCAAGATGCAGTATTTGGGCACAAACTCAGAAATGACAGAATGATCTTGTTTCATTTCCAAGGCAAACCATTCAGCATCACAGTAATCTAAGTCTATGCCCCAACCACTAATGCTGAAGAAGATGAAGAGTTCTGTGAATACCTATGATACCTTCTAGAATTAACACCTAATACTATACTCATGTTATGTTTATATATTTTTTAAATTTTTATTTTTTAATTAAGGCTCATTCTCTCATTTTATGTACACAAATTAAAAGACATGCACACAAAAATATCAGTTTAGTATCTGAGTGTCCGAAACTGTTAGCATGTTTGATTGTGAAAATTTCTATAGAATGAGTTTGAGGAATGATTCAACCAAGTATTTCAGATTTAGATATAGACAAATGAATAAGTATATGAGTAGGTAAAGAAATTGACTAGATAGATAGATAAAGTTCTGTGTTAACTTATATACATTTCTCAATTTCACTGAGTGAAAAAGGGGAAAATGCTGATAGTGGTATGTTTGTTATTTTCGTATCAATGATTTAGATACACTAAAATGATACAATTTGAACCAATAAATCAGGACAAAAAAAAGTCTCTATATTCTGCCATTTAAGGATTACCTGTTTTATAGGCTGGTCTCCCATTTAGCCTTCCTAGCAGGAAAAACTTCTATGTATATAGACTCTAGGAAATTATTACCTAATATTATAGATTCATAAACTATCAAGAATTCCTGAAATATTTCAGGGTTTAAAAGAGAAAGAAAAACTATACATAATGCAACTTCTCTGCAAACACAGACATGGTTCAGTTTTAATTTAAAAAAAAAAAAAATTAAAATACCAAAAGTAAAAAGAACACAAATGTATTTGGTATTCTTTGCTAGTCACCAAAGATATTCAGTCTTGAAATAATCAGTTATATAAAAAGAGGGAAAAGTATAAAAAAAATTTCAAATTTAAGATGTTTGTTGAAATGAAATATTAAATAGAATTTTGAAAAAAAATAAAATCAGTATCACTGTCATCTCTAAAAATCAATCAGAGGCAATAAATTAAAATTATGGCAAAACATATGAGACAAATAATCAGAAAGCATGATATTGTTATCCATGGTAATTTTAGAAAAAGAGTATTGAGAAAGTGAGAGAAAAATAAAATCTGAAAGAATTTCTCTGAAGTATAACATATGGCCTCTGCTGACCTGAAGTAAATAGCCATATATTTCTCTAACAGAGATGGGTTTACTGGGGCCAAAAAAGAATTGCTATGGTGAGCTATGTGCAAGTTCCCACACAACAAATGAAGAACATTTTTATGGAGGGGAAAAGGAAGTTGGGAGGATTATAGTAAAGAGTCTGTGACATTTTGTTTTCTGGATCTTTGCCAGGAAAGAAGAGGAGTCCTTCTGCTACTGTCTCAGAATCTGAGAACTCCCCTTTCTGGTGTCCCAATTCTAGTTAATTGAAATTCCTGTTTATCATTTTTTTTTTTTATATTTTCCCCTTTAATCAAAAACTTTAAAAAAAAAATTCAGTGTTGATCAAGAGTCACATCTAGTTTCAGAGACTTTTTGTCCCTAATATCAGAAAGGACCTTTCCAAGGTGTACTGTCTTATATCAGAAGGAAAGTGCACAGATTGGAAACCTATTATGATCACATTCGAGTAACAAAGAAGGGTTGGAGTCACTTTCTGTCTAAAGTCCATATATTAACAAGATCATCATCATTGGAGTTCATCTGAAGCATTACATCATCATCATAAGTTTGGGAGACACATTTATGATAGGCCTTGCCTTGATAGCTTGAGGAAATTGTCTCCTCAGATGTCCTCTGCTTCAATTGTAGAAAATGTTTACTCTCAGGGTACCAGATAATGTGCAGTTCCAGTCAGGGTTCAGTGCTTTCTTTAGGTGTATCACATGAATCAAAGAACCTTTTTCTTGAAGTTTGCTGGCACAAGGGTTAGTTAGCAGTACCCAGAGAGTATGAAGAAAGTTTGGTATTTTCCAACTGACAAAATCTCCAGGTTGCAAGATATAATGCTTAATGTCTTCATCTTGAGCACACTGTGAAAAGATTTCTTTGCCAGAACATGATTATTTTTCATAGAAGCATTTATGCTTTTGCCATAAGTGAGTATCTTTTTTCAGTTGTGGGTCAAAAGAAAAGAAGGCATGTATATTAAACTTCCTGTGGTTATCTCACAGGGTGAGAGTTTATAAATTCCCAAAGGGGTGAATCTGAAGTTTAGAAGGACCAACAGCAATGCTCTTGGTCAAGGTGTTTGGAGGGTCTCTACAAATCTTGCCAGTTGAACCTTCATAATGTTGTTAATGCTTTGGACTTAATCAGAGGATTGAGGGTGGTAAGCACAGTGAAATTGTTGCAAAAGAAGCCAAATAGGGCAGAATTATAGAAGTATTTAGCCAGGAAAATGGTTTCCTCTCTCTTTACGAAGTTTGAGAGGCATTCCCCCAGGTAGGGATAATATTTTCAAAAAAGATTTAAGCGGTAGAAGAAGGAAATAGTCTGTAAGCAAGGGAAGGTTTCAGTCTAGTGTGAACACATGCAAACTACAACTAAAATATATTTATATCCATAAGACCAAGGAATTTGTATGAAATTCATTTGCCAGAACTCAAATGGTCCATTGGAAAGTTAAAAGTTTGGGAGCAGTACATACAGGCTTCCCCAGGTTGTACGTTGCACAGATGAAGCAAGTGAGGTAGGCACATTTTGTAACCTTTTAAAATTTTTCCCACCAATATTGATTCATGAACACTTATTTTGTCAACATTAAACAACATTAAACATGTTGTTTAATGTATGTACTGCTATTAAGATTGTAAATTTTAGAGTTTCTAGTAGGACTGAGCTGATACTTGGTCCAAACCAGAGCTTTCTCTTTTATCAAACCAATAATTGAATTTTCATCGGCTGAATCCTTGCCAGGAAAGAGACTGTCTTCCTGTTGGGGTCCTCTGTTGTTACCAAGTGTGAGAGCGCCCCCTGCTGTTCTCTCAATTCTATTTTATTGAAGTTTTCATTTATTTATTTTTTCATACCTCTAAAATGAGTAGTACAGAGGAAAATCAGAAAAATGAGTGAAAAAAGAGCAAATTCACTTTATCTGTATCAAATTGCAGAATATCAAAGATAAAGAAATAATTACATATCTCCTGAAGAGGGAAAAACACACTTAAGCAAATGAGAACAATAGCCATGTTTGAATAACAATGAAATAACTGCAATAAAATACCAAAATCCACAGAAAAAGAAGGATGACCAGATTGTTGTCAGGCTTTTTAATAGCAATGCTATTGTCCACAGATAATGAAAACATTCTTCAAACTTCTGATGCATAAAGGTTTTCAACTCATTTATGTCACGCCAAACTACTCCTCATACTATGAAAGGAGGAAAAAAAAGACATCTTCAGACATTTTGTTTCTGCTGATTTCAGCAAGGATATGAACCTCAAAATCTCTCACAAACTTAAGATTGAATAAAGAAAGAAACATCTTAAGAAAAAACAATCTTCTAATGTTAGGATTCAAACATCTCCTATCAATATCAGGAAAGATAGAGGATAAACAGTAGTACTTTCAGAGTTCTTGATCTAATGGGAGAAACAAGTTATTAGATGATCTCTTTGCCAAGAACAAACACAGGGTTTTTCCAACTGCAGACACTTGGTGAGTCCTAATATGGCACTGGATTTTCCTCCCTGTTGCTAAGAAGCCTGGTTCCACTTCCGGCCTGTTATACTTGGCCAAAGGAAAATTGCTAAAGCCATCTGAGGATGCTTCATTTACAACTGAGGGTGAACTGGGGTGAAAGCATGGGGAATCTGTGTATATGCATCCAGAAATGCTCACCTGCCAGAAGAATAAAACAAATGAGGTTTCATAAACTAGCCAGGGGAAATGTAAAGTTAAAATTAAAATATCAAGAAAATATTTTCAAAACAATGTCATGAATGTAACTTAATAAAATTCTTGAATATAAGTATGAAGAAAGAGAACCCAAAGTGACATCTATTATCAATGTTTTCCCTGACTTTTAGAAGCTATACTTATAACAACAAGTAATGAATGGACTGAAGAAAATAGCAGCCTAATAAAACCTTGCATTTGTTTGTGATATGACCCATTAGTCTAGAAAATTTCATTTTAAGCTGTCAGTTTTCATTGTCTTAGAAGGAACACTTGCTTCAGTTTAGCCTCTGCTACTTTAATTATATCAGTATGTATCTGTCCTCTTCATGTCTCTTTTACTTAAAAAATAGCATTTGTCACAAAACTAAGGGGTCTGCATTTCTTTAAAAGTTTGGCAATTTTCACAAGTAAATACAATTCAAAACTGCATACCTCAACATAATAAAAGCTATATATGACAAACCCACAGCAAGCATCACCCTCAATGGTGAAAAATTGAAAGCATTTCCCCTGAAATCAGGAACAAGACAAGGGTGCCCACTCTCACCACTACTATTCAACATAGTGTTGGAAGTTTTGGCCACAGCAATCAGAGCAGAAAAAGAAGTAAAAGGAATCCAGATAGGAAAAGAAGAAGTAAAACTCTCGCTGTTTGCAGATGACATGATCCTCTACATAGAAAACCCTAAAGACTCTACCAGAAAATTACTAGAGCTAATCAGTGAATATAGTAAAGTTGCAGGATATAAAATTAACACACAGAAACCCCTTGCATTCCTATATATTAACAATGAAAAAACAGAAAGAGAAATTAAATAAACAATACCATTCACCATTGCAACAAAAAGAATAAAATATTTAGGAGTATATCTACCTAAAGAAACAAAAGACCTATACATAGAAAACTATAAAACACTGATGAAAGAAATCAAAGAGGACACAAACAGATGGAGAAACATACCGTGTTCATGGATTGGAAGAATCAATATTGTCAAAATGGCTATTCTACCTAAAGCAATCTATAGATTCAATGCAATCCCTATCAAGTTACCAACGGTATTTTTCACAGAACTAGACCAAAGAATTTCACAATTTGTATGGAAATACAAAAAACCTCGAATAGCCAAAGTAATCTTGAGAAAGAAGAATGGAACTGGAGGAATCAACCTGCCTGACTTCAGGCTCTACTACAAAGCCACAGTCATCAAGACAGTATGGTACTGGCACAAAGACAGAAATATAGATCAATGGAACAAAATAGAAAGCCCAGAGATAAATCCATGAACCTATGGACACCTTATCTTTGACAAAGGAGGCAAGGATATACAATGGAAAAAAGACAACCTCTTTAACAAGTGGTGCTGGGAAAACTGGTCAACCACTTGTAAAAGAATGAAACTAGAACACTTTCTAACACCATACACAAAAATAAACTCAAAATGGATTAAAGATCTAAATGTAAGACCAGAAAGTATAAAACTCCTAGAGGAGAACATAGGCAAAACACTCTCCGACATAAATCACAGCAAGATCCTCTATGACCCACCTCCCAGAATATTGGAAATAAAAGCAAAAATAAACAAATGGGACCTAATGAAACTTAAAAGCTTTTATACTACAAAGGAAACTATAAGTAAGGTGAAATGACAGCCCTCAGATTGGGAGAAAATAATAGCAAATGAAGAAACAGACAAAGGATTAATCTCAAAAATATACAAGCAGCTCCTGCAGCTCAATTCCAGAAAAATAAATGACCCAATCAAAAAATGGGCCAAAGAACTAAACAGACATTTCTCCAAAGAAGACATACAGATGGCTAACAAACACATGAAAAGATGCTCAACATCACTCATTATTAGAGAAATGCAAATCAAAACCACAATGAGGTACCATTACACACCAGTCAGGATGGCTGCTATCCAAAAGTCTACAAGCAATAAATGCTGGAGAGGGTGTGGAGAAAAGGGAACCCTCTTACACTGTTGGTGGGAATGCAAACTAGTACAGCCGCTATGGAGAACAGTGTGGAGATTTCTTAAAAAACTGGAAATAGAACTGCCATTTGACCCAGCAATCCCACTTCTGGGCATACACACTGAGGAAACCAGATCTGAAAGAGACATGTGCACCCCAATGTTCATCGCAGCACTGTTTATAATAGCCAGGACATGGAAGCAACCTAGATGCCCATCAGCAGATGAATGGATAAGGAAGCTGTGGTACATATACACCATGGAATATTACTCAGCCGTTAAAAAGAATTCATTTGAATCAGTCCTAATGGGATGGATGAAACTGGAGCCCATTATACAGAGTGAAGTAAGCCAGAAAGATAAAGAACATTACAGCATACTAACACATATATATGGAATTTAGAAAGATGGTAACGATAACCCTATATGCAAAACGGAAAAAGAGACACAGAAATACAGAACAGACTTTTGAACTCTGTGGGAGAATGTGAGGGTGGGATATTTCAAAAGAACAGCATGTATACTATTTATGGTGAAACAGATCACCAGCCCAGGTGGGATGCATGAGACAAGTGCTCGGGCCTGGTGCACTGGGAAGACCCAGAGGAATCGGGTGGAGAGGGAGGTGGGAGGGGGGATCGGGATGGGGAATACGTGTAAATCTATGGCTGATTCATATCAATGTATGACAAAAATAAATAAATAAATAAATAAATAAACAAACAAAAAAACCTGCCTGCTCAGTTTTTTAAAAAGACATTGTGAAAAGAAAAAATACATAAACATATAATGGAGTAAGTTGACAATGTAAAAAAAAAAATTACTGTTTTGATACTATATACCCAAATACATGTACACAAATATATACACAGATCCACAATTTTAAATACATATGCATGTCTGATTGATAAAACAGGGAAATTTCTAAGCACAATATGGGATATAACAAGAAATTTTTAGAGCAAATAGCTACCATTTTCATTTGAAACTTTAATGTTTGAGTAAACAAAAATTTATAAGAACAGTTTCTTATTACTTCAACAGATGTAATATAGACACAGACATCTGTATACAGCTTTAAATAATATTTGAGACTTTTTTTTTCACTTTTATTTTAGCAGTTCCTCTTGGAAATATCATGCGTAGAACATTAGTAATGCCAGCAAAACAGAAGGAAAAGAAGGAAGGGAAAGATAAAGAAGAGATAAGAAATAACAACAGACACCTTTTCAACAGAATGTGCACTTATAAACTGTGATTTATAAACTCTAAATATTAGTGAAATCCTCATTATATATGCAGTCTTCTGTGGTCCTATCAGCTGTTGAATTCTAAGCTTAGATATTCTCTTGTGTCTTTCCACTGAATTATGCTTTTCTTTCAAATAAACTTTTACTGAAGATGTTTTAGTACAAAGAATTCAATTAGTGCCGAGGATAAAGAGATAAGTAAGAGAGAAGAATGACCTTTGATATTATACACACTAGTTATAAATACTAGTTGTGAATGCTCTCTTACAAATAAAAATCATTAATCCAGGCACAGAGATTCTCTGTTTGGTTTGTTATGTAATATCTTACCTATTCTATTACTCATTTCTGAAGTAAAATTTTATATCACAAATTGACTGGTCCTCAACATGATTCCCCTGCCAATTGTGGATATCCTATCTCTTAAATCTGCTTGCAATGCAGGAGACCCCGGTTCAATTCCTGGGTCAGGAAGAGCCACTGGAGAAGGGATAGGCTACCCACTCCAGTATTCTTGGGCTTCCCTGGTGACTAGCTGGTAAAGAATCCGCCTGCAATGTGGGAGACCCGGGTTCGATCCTTGGCTTAGAAAGATCCCCTCTAGAAGGGAAAGGCTACCCACTTCATTATTCTGGCCTGGAGAGTTCCATGGACTGTATAGTCACAAAGAGTTGGACACAATTGAACAATTTCAATAGTGTAAAAACTTTGTGGACTGAGTATGAAGAATTCCTTTTACTATATTGTACTCCAATAAAATGCTAAAGACTAATAGATTTTATAGAACAGGCATCCCCAACCTCCAAATCTAACACCTGAAAATCCAAAGTAGAGCTTTTATGTAATAATACTAGAAATAAATTGCACAGTAAATGTAACCTGCTTGAATCATCCCCTCACCAGTTCATAGAAAAAGTATCTTTCATGAAACTGGTCCCTGGTGCCATTAAGGTCGGGGACTGCTGTGAGAACACTGACCCTTGAAACTAGGATCTAAACACCAAGCTTATTCATTATGAGAAACTTTGATATGTGTACTTGTTTGATCTAAGAGTCACAGTTTTAAGTTTGTCTCTTTGAGCAATTGGTGAGTTTTCTGTCTCAAGAACATTGTGGATAATGTGGCTAATTATGTTTCCCTCTATGAATTAAATGTTATAAAGTCTAGAATTAAATTTGCAGTCTAAAAGTAACAAACATGCATTCATTTTTTTGTAGCAATCTCACATTGAGCTCTATTTTATCTTTCATTGATTGTTTTGGTATCATCTAATTTTACTAAAATATACCCATCCCTGTTTTACATGTCTTTGGAATCACCTTAATTTTTCAGTAATAAGATGGGGTATTAAGTCAAAGATAAGGCTAGAAGAACTGGTCTGGTTAAATCCAAGAAGTTGTTTGTAAGAATGTTCATTTGTTAAGTTATTCCATCATTCAAGTAGCATTAAAATTGTACTACTACATGCTCATGTGAGAATAAAAAGATGAATGAAATGTTATACTTAAGGGTCTTACATCTGAGTAAGGAGACCAAAAAAGTTAAAAGACTATTTAAATAAACTGTTGTAATATTAATACAAAAAGAAGAGTATTATGATCATATTCTTTTAAGTCAAAATGGAGAGGTTAGAAAGGATTCTAAAGAGAAGTGATGCTGAAACTAACTATAGAGTATTAATAATCAGGCAAATTGAAGAAGAAAAATACATTTCAGACAACAAAACAAAATATGTAAAAATACCAATGTAAAAAATAAGCATAGAATATTTGAGTAGCAAACCACAAGGTTATTTGAATACAAATTTTCTGGTGTTGGATTGCCTCAAGGATATATTTTAAAATATAGCAAATATAATTTTCTTCATGTTTAATCTGCAGTATAAGAGATGTAGGATGAAACCTCGAAGAAACCAGGGCATGAAAATAAAGCTGTTTGTTACAAAAAAAAAAAAAAAGAGATGTAGGAGCATACATAATATGACCTCCATAATCCCACTTATAATAATATTTAATTGGAATTTAAAATTTAATAGCAAAATATTTATTTTGAGGTAATTTCTTATGCATCATTGGCTTGGTATATTTGAGTTTAGCTCAGATATCAAAAAAACAAAAGGCATAAATTCACCTAATATCTTTTTCTCAGATTGAGTAGGAAATAAATTAAATGGGATTTTTAGAAAACATGAGTGCAATTTGGTCACTCAGGTGAATCACATAGAAATAGCTATTAAGAAAAGGAAAAGTATTAAATCAACTACAGAAACTGTACCACTTCAGTTTCTGTTATTTTCATTATAACAGCTAATTTATTGATTACTTTTGCTTTATCTGGGGAGATTATTTTATTTTATATTTTATCTTTTTCATAGATATCTTCAATCTGAATGATCACATGAATCTTCCATGTTCCAATTTAAAATGCATACTAAAATCACATTTAATAGAAAATTTCTTCACTTTTAATAATTTCCATCTCAATATGCTAATGGTAATGGGACACTAGAGCAAGCAAAACCAAAAAAAAAAAAAGTGTAGATTAATAGATATCTAAATGTATAGAGTGGCTAAGACACTCCAGAATGCTAATTTGACACTTGAGAAAACAAGTCCAGAAAGATTAAGTAGCTTGCTAAAGTTTATTCAGTTTATGAATAGTTTAATTTGGGATTCTCCACGAATTTGGGATTTGTTTTTTTCTGCTTTGCTACTTGCATTGATTTTCTACTTCATTCTGATTATTTGCAAATTACTATTTCTAGAGTAAATCAAGTTTATTTTTCACAGTATGATGAGTCCAGGGGTGAGCAAGGTTTTGTGAGTCTTAAAAATGAGGCTTTTCTTAAGAAAGAAAACTGTAATAGTCGCCTGAACACATTGTTAGAGCCATTTCATGGGCCTCAGAAGGAGCCTGGTGAGAGAGGACTGCTAAGCTTTAAGCTTCATCAGCCTCACTGGAATTCTTTTCTCAGTGAGCAGTATTACCAACATTTACTCAAAGATCATATTTTGCTTTAGTGAATATGTAATTTAGTGTGTTTCTCTTTTTATGGAAATCTTTAATAGGGTTATTTTACATATGAATTCATATCATATTCAAGAGTATTGTTATTGTTGTTTAGTCACTAAGTCGTTTGTGACTCTTGTGACCCCATGGACTGTAACCCGCCAGGCTCCTCTGTCCATGAGTTCTCCCAGGCAAGAATATTGGAGTGGGTTGCCGTTTCCATCTGCAAGGGATCTTTCCAACCCAGGGATCAAACCTGTGTCTCCTACTTTGGGACACAAATTCTTTACTGCTAAGCCATTCAGGGAAGCCCATTCAAGAATATATTAGTTTATAATTCTATAAAAACTGTTTTCTTTTTTCATGTAATATACAAAAAGTATAAACATAGTAGCCTATACACTTCATTAATAAAATACTAAGACTTATGCATGCTTGCATATTTATGATCCTTGTTAAAGTGACTAAATTGCTAAACTTTTTAAATCAGTCAAACCATTGTTTGTGCAAGTCTAGAGATTTGTGAAATACTAACAGCTAATGTGAGACCAAATATTTATTTAAAAAAACACTATCATAGCTAATGCTCTGACACTAAGAAAATGCCCTTATCTCCTATTTTATTAAAGGGATATTTTACAGTAATCAATTAGGCATTCAGAAAATATATTTCATTTAAATTACTCCAAATAAATCTCTAATGAAAACGAAATGATTTTTTTTTTAATTTTTAGATGAGATCAAATCAATCTTCTTTGTGTCTTTATTCTAATTACCATTGCTAGAATGTAAACCCCCAGAGGACATAATTCTTGTTTCTGTTGTTTGATGTCTTAAGCACTCAACACATATAGAAAACCAAATATTTTTGAATAAATTATTATTTTTAATTCAAAGAGTATACCATATAAAATTGAAGGTATTGGCATTGATACTAATTGTTTATGTGACTATTATTATCATGATAGATGTTTATTTACTAGTACCTTTTGTTATGGCAATTGACCAGCAGTGTGGACTCATTCTGCCTCTTTCAGTGTTGTTTCTGTAACACCTCAAATGTTTTAAGACACCAAATACTGAGGCTTGAGTGCATTAGCAATGCTAAGTTCAAGGAGCTAGTTGTGCCATTAGTAGTGACTTATTAGCTCCATAAGATGAACTCATCATTCAGCACTACCAGGAAAATATTAAACAAAAATGCATTGTATTCTTTTTTTTTCCTTTAGAGATTAGATTGCTAGAATAAATACAGACAAAAGTTCATTCCAAAAGCATCTTACCTTTTCACAAGACATGAACCTCTGTTCAAGAAAAAATAAAGATGAAAAATAACGCCCTAGCAAGTTTTCTTCTCCGGCTGTTTCAGTTAAAAAGTAGTTTTAAATGTGGAAATTCAAATAGAATTTGGAAGTGGCTTTAATGGTGACTTTTAAAATGAAACACAAGTCATCAGTACTCAGTTATGTGATTCTTCAAAGCTAGCAGTTTCTGAAAAGTTAATATGTGAGAAAATATTATAGCATTAATGTTCCAATTGAATGGAATGAGATAGGCTATGTACATATATTTTTAATCAGTTAGATTCACATTGTACTTTAAACTTTAGGATAAAGAAGTAATGCAAAAATTAACTCATACAACATTTTATGCTTGGTTAAAGGGTGAAAATAAGGAAAAAATATTTCCATTATTTTGCCAGACTGAACTGTTTAACATTCTTAAATAATGACAAAAATGCAGAATAATTAGCAGTTTAAGGTACTATACAAAAAAGCACAATATATTACATTTTAAGAAAATGAATCACTATATATGTGCAACTCTATACTTGTACTCTCATGTCAAAATTGGATAAAGTTTTAACTAGACATTTTGATGCATATTGCAACCATATATATCTATAAATTTGTATATTTTTACAAAGAACAGTAAATTATGATTAATTCTTATCTTTAATCTGAATGGTCTAATTATTAGGACTCCATGTATGTTAAAAGGAATAATGCTGCATTATTGGTATTCTTTTCAGTGCTTAATTAGTTTTTTCTTTATATTATAGTGCAGTACAATAAAAAGTTTTATGAAAAAGTTATATTTGAAAGTATATTTTTGTTATTTTTCTAATAAGCTATCACCTCACTATTTTTGGAAAATAATGAGCTATTGAGTCTCTTACATTATTTACAGAAAATTAAGTTCAACTTGGTGCTGCTTTATTATATTAGATTGAAATTTTCAGACAAGATTTTATTCACAATAATGTATTGCCAAGGACTTCCCTGGGTGCCAGAGATAGAACTGGGAACAAACATAATACTGTTCTTATATTGCTTTGGGTTTAGCAAGGTAACAGAAAACCATCTAGTAGCTGTTGACCTTTAATTCTAGGAAAACTTATCTTTGGCTTTACCTAAATAAAGGAAATACTATTCCTGAAAATAAAATGTGTTCATTTACTATATTAGATACACCACAGTGTTGAGATTTTCAAAACTTTTCTATAAGAAACTGGTTTTTCTGCTGTCAAATTTAAAAAGAAGTAACAAATTTACTGTAAAAACTGTTACATAATATGTGTGCTTGCCAATAACTCAAAATGATGAATGTCCCTGGGAAATACACACACACACACACACACACACACACACACATGTATATATATATATATAATATATATATATATATAATATATATATATATGGTTTCTGTAAGTATCCTAACCTTAGAATATAAATATTAGGGTTTCTTTAGTACCTATCTGTATACATACAGATAGGTACTATGTATATATATATACACATATGTATACATCTATATATTTATGTGTGTATATATATGTATGTGTATATATAGTGTAATATGTATATAGTATATGTATATATGTGTACATGTATGTATATATGTATGTGTGTATATGTGTGTGTGTGTATATATATATAGTATATATAGTGTATATATATATATATATATATATGTATGTGTGTGTGTGTGTGTGTGTGTGTGTATATGGTTTCTGTAATTATCCTAACTTTAGAATATAAATATTAGAGTTTCTTTAGTATCTATCTGTAGTCTACAGTAGCTGTGGAATGTAATTTTTGTCACCACAGCCTTATTGTTTATGTGATTGGGGTAAAAGGTGTTGGATCAAATTCTGATGCACACATAAGGTGTTTTTCTGCAAATTAGGCAGAAACAAAACTAGACATATCACTTGATTTATAAGCTAAACAAAGCCCAGCTCCTTGTTATGGAATACAGCTAAAACTGTGGTCTAAACCAAGCTATCGAATCCCTGTTTGGGGGCATACCTGAAAACCCATATTCTTGAAAAAAAACCTGTGATTTTGAACAGGTTACTGAACAATGTTTTATGACTCTAATTTATAACCTTCTTCTAAATCAGATAATGTTGACATAAGGACAGAGGTACTTGCAAAGAAAATATTTCTTCTTATTCCACACATGTTAAAGACCACCCATTTTACTAAGTGGCAGAAAATTTCTATTATCAATTATATGAAAAAAATAGTGAAGGATTAAAATAGATGATATGCTTATAATAGTTTACACCTGAAACTGAACTTCTGATTTAGAGTTGTTTAAATGAAGTAACCACTCTTCTTTTGTGCCTACTCTCCAATATTTACTTTAGACAAAAATAATCCTACTATTAATTAATGAGTCTCTCTATAAAGATTGAAGGATGAAAAATACACTGTATTCAGTATGTCAACATCTATAGTAGGGACAATATAACTAGAACTTCTAGACTTTTATGAATAAAACAACTTTTTTGCTAACATATTCTCTATGTTAAATGTATAGATTCTCATACTTTTAGCAAAAAAAAAATGCTCTGACATATATTTTTTTTTTTCTTTAGAGCTTTTATCATCATTTAAACAATAATGGCCATTATTTTTTTCCTAAAATGCAGCCTATCATTTTTATCTATATCATAAAATACTTATATTTCATTAAGATTATGTTAATTCTACACAATACAATCAAAATAAATTTTGAGATTTATTTTCCTACTTTGATGACAAAAAGTTGCATATTCCATAAGTCAGTATGAATAAAACATTTTGACTACTCAACATCTTCAAGCACTAACTTTATGCTGAATCTCAATAACTCCTAAACATTAGAAATAAGTATAAAATATCAATACTACAGGTAGAATTTATAACTAAGATGTAGAGAGAAGCAAAAGAAAAATGGTGAAAAAGTAATTGAATTTTGAATTGTGAAATGTGAATCCAGATCATTTCTTTTTTTCTTCTGAGACAAAGTTTTAACCTTGACCCTGTTTTTTGACCCTCAGTATATGAAATCACTAAACTAAAAGTTACATTTATTTTTGAAAAGTGCTAAAGATGGGCCAAAGAAATTTAAGTACATTCTCTTATTTAACTTTCACAACAACTGCTTGGGAGAAGGCAATGGCAACCCACTCCAGTACTCTGGCCTGGAAAATCACTTTCACTTTTCACTCTCATGCACTGGAGAAGGAAATGGCAACCCACTCCAACTTTCTTGCCTGGAGAATCCCAGGGATGGCGGAGCCTGGTGGGCTGCTGTCTATGGGGTCGCACAGAGTCGGACACGACTGAAGTGACTTAGCAGCAGCAGCAGCAGAAGCAACAATGGCTTGAGGTAAGTAGCATTATTAACATTATCTTTAGAGATTAGAAAACTGAAGCACAAATAAAACAACTGAGTTACTGTTGTAAAGATACTCAAAACTTTTTGCATCCATTTCCATGCTCTAATAGTGATCTTTTTACTAACTGTCTGCTCAGGTTATAGGTTGGAAAACATCTTCATGTCAATCACCTGGAGTATGCTTTCCATAAATACAGGATCTGTATCAGCAGATTCAGGCAACCATGGACAGAAAATATTTAACAAAAACTTCCAGAAAGTTCCAAAAACCAAAACTTGAACTCACATGAGCAGTCAAATATTTGCATAGCATTTACATTGTATCAAGTATTCACATCCTTTTTGGATGTTAGTTCTAAAAGGTCTTGTAGGTCTTCATAGAACTGTTCAACTTCAGCTTCTTCAGCATTACTGGTTTGGGTATAGGCTCAGATTACCGTGATATTGAATGGTTTGCCTTGGAAACGATCGGAGATCATTCTGTCGTTTTTGAGATTACATCCAAGTACTGCATTTGGGACTCTTTTGTTGACCATGATGGTTACTTCATTTCTTCTAAGGTGTTTCTGCCCACAGTAGTAGATATAATGGTCATTTGAGTTAAATTCACCCATTCCAGTCCATTTTAGTTCGCTGATTCCTAGAATGTCAACATTCACTCTTGTCATCTCCTACTTGACCACTTCCAAATCTGCCTTGATTCATGGACCTAACATTCCAGGTTCCTATGCAATATTGCTCTTTACAGCACCGGAACTTGCTTCTATCACCAGTCACATCCACAAATGGGTATTGTTTTTGCTTTGGCTCCATCCCTTCATTCTTTCTGGAGTTATTTCTCCACTGATCTCCAGTAGCATATTGGGCACCTATTGACCTGGGGAGTTCCTCTTTCAGTATCCTATCATTTTGCCTTTTCATACTGTTCATGGGGTTCTCAAAGCAAGAATACTGAAGTGGTTTGCCATTTCCTTCTCCAGTGGACCACCTTCTGTCAGATCTCTCCACCATGACGCATTCATCTTGGGTGGTCCCACATGGCATGGCTTAGTTTCACTGAGTTAGACAAGGCTGCGGTCCGTGTTTTCAGATGGGCTAGTTTTCTGGGATTATGGTTTCAGATTGTCTGCCCTCTGATGCCCGCTCGCAACACCTACCATCTTACTTAGGTTTCTCTTACCTTGGACGTGGGGTATCTCTACAGCTGTTCCAGCAAAGCACAGCCGCTGCTCCTTACATTGCGCGAGGGGTATCTCCTCCTGGCCACACCTCCTGATGAAAAACAAAGGAGAAAAGGAAAGAAATACCCACTTGAATGCAGAGTTCCAAAAAATAGCAAGGGGAGACAAGAAAACTTTCCCCAGTCAATGCAAAGAAATCAAGGAAAACAACACAATGGGAAAGACTAGAGATCTCTTCAAGAAAATCAGAGATACCAAGGGAATATTTCATGCAAAGATAGGCTCAATAAAGGACAGAAATGGTATGGACCTATCAGCAGCAGAAGATATTCAGAAGAGGCTACAAGAATATAGAAGAACTGTACAAAAAAAGATCTTCACGACCCAGATAATCACGATGGTGTGATTACTCACCTAGAGCCAGACATCCTGGAATGTGAAGTCAAGTGGGCCTTAGAAAGCATCACTACGAACAAAGCTAGTGGACGTGATGGAATTCCAGCTGAGCTATTTCAAATCCTGAAAGATGATGCTGTGAAAGTGCTTCACTCAATATGCCTGCAAATTTGGAAGACTCAGCAGTGGCCACAGGACTGGAAAAGGTCAGTTTTCATTCCAATCCCAAAGAAAGGCAATGCCAAAGAATGCTCAAACTACCACACGACTGCATTCATCTCACACGCTTGTAAAGTAATGCTCAAAATTCTCCAAGCCAGGCTTCATCAATACGTGAACTGTGAATTTCCAGATGTTCAAACTGGTTTTAGAAAAGGCAGAGGAATCAGAGATCAAATTGCCAACATCTGCTGGACCATCGAAAAAGCAAGAGAGTTCCAGAAAATCACCCATTTTTGCTATATTGATTATGCCAAAGCCTTTGACTGTGTGGATCACAATAAACTGTGGAAAATTCTGTATGAGATGGGAATACCAGACTCTTGAGAAATCTGTATGTAGGTCAGGAAGCAACAGTTAGAACTGGACATGGAGCAACAGACTGGTTCCAAATAGGAAAAGGGGTAGGTCAAGGCTGTATATTGTCACCCTGCTTATTTAACTTATATGCAGAGTACATCATGAGAAACGCTGGGCTGGAAGAAGCACAAGCTGGAATCAAGACTGCCAGGAGAAATATCAATAACATCAAATAAGCAGATGACACCACCCTTATGGCAGAAAGTGAAGAGGAACTAAAAAGCTTCTTGATGAAAGTGAAAGAGGAGAGTGAAAAAGTTGGCTTAACGCTCAACATTCAGAAAACTAAGATCAAGGCATCTGGTCCCATCCCTTCATGGCAAATAGATGAGGAAACAGTGTCAAACTTCATTTTGTAGGGCTCCAAAATCACTGCAGATGGTGATTGCAGCCAAGAAATTAAAAGACACTTACTCCTTGGAAGGAAAGTTATGACCAACCTAGACAGCATATTAAAAAGCAGAGACATTACTTTGCCAACAAAGTCCGTCTAGTCAATGCTATGTTTTTACCAGTGGTCATGTATGGATGTAAGAGTTGGACTGTGAAGAAAGCTGAGCGCCAAAAGATAGATGCTTTGGAACTGTGGTGTTGTAGAAGACTCTTGAGAGTCCCTTGGACTGCGAGGCGACCCAACCCGTCCATCCTAAAGGAGATCAGTCCTGGGTGTTCATTGGAAGGATTGATGCTGAAGTTGAAACTCCAGTACTTTGGCCACCTCATGTGAAGAGTTGACTCATTGGAAAAGACCCTGATGCTGGGAGGGATTGGGGGCAGGAGGAGCAGGGGACGACAAAAGATGAGATGGCTGGATGGCATCACCGCCTCGATGGACGTGAATCTGAGTAAACTACGGGAGTTGGTGATGGACAGGGAGGCCTGGCGAGCTACGATTCATGGGTTTGCAAGGAGTCAGACACGACTGAGTGACTGAACTGAACTGTACTGAAGATCTAGGTCTTTTAATTTCATGGCTACAATCACCATGTACAGTGATTTTGGAGCTCAAAAAAATAAAGTCTGACATTGTTTCCACTGTCTCCCCATCTATTTGCCATGGAGGGATGGGACCAGATGCCATGATCTTAGTTTACTGAATGTTGAGCTTTAAGCCAACTTTTTCACTTTCCTCTTTCACTTTCATCAAGAGGCTTTTTAGTTCCTCTTCACTTTCTGCCATAAGGGTGGTGTCATCTGCATATCTGATGTTATTGATATTTCTCCCGGCAATCTTGATTCCAGCTTGTGCTTCTTCCAGCCCAGCCTTTCTCATGATGTACTCTGCATATAAGTTAAATAACCAAGGTGACAATATACAGCCTTGAGGTACTCCTTTTGCTATTTGGAACCAGTCTGTTGTTTCATGTCCAGTTCTAACTGTTGCTTCCTGACCTGCATACAGGTTTCTCAAGAGGCAGGTCAGGTGGTGATTACAGCCATGAAATTAAAAGACTCCTTGGAAGGAAAGTTATGACCAACCTAGATAGCATATTAAAAAGCAGAGACATTACTTTGCCAACAAAGGTCCGTCTAATCAAGGCTATGGTTTTTAGTGGTCATATATAGATGTGAAAGTTGGACTGTGAAGAAAGTTGAGTGCTGAAAAATAGATGCTTTTGAACTGTGGTTTTGTAGAAGACTCTTGAGAGTCCCTTGGACTGCAAGGGGATCCAACCAGTCCATCCTAAAGGAGATCAGTCCTGGGTGTTCATTGGAAGGACTGATGCTGAAGCTGAAACTCCAATACTTTGGCCAGCTCATGCATAGAGTTGACTCATTGGAAAAGACCCTGATGCTAGGAGGAGCAGGAGGAGCAGGGGACGACAGAGGATGAGATGGCTGGATGGCATCACCGACTTGATGGACATGAGTTTTAGTAAACTCCGGGAGTCGGTGATGGACAGGGAGGCCTGGTGTGCTGCAATTCAGGACACGACTGAGCGACTGAACTGAACTGAAGATCTAAAGCTATGTACCCAAATCCTTTTACAGGTAGTCTTTGGCAAAGAAGTGTATCCTGTTTTCATTTTCGACTTTTATATGTTTTTCACTGCAAGAAGTTAGCATGAATTTGAACTAAGAAAGGTCAATTGCTGCCAGTAAATAAAAGTCAAATGAAAGTGTTACTCGCTTAGTCATGTCCGACTCTAGTATGTGTTAGCGTGAAATGTCAGAAAAGTGTTTTTAGAGGAAATGTCTATAGTGGATCTCTAACCTTGGCAGTTACATGTAGAAATTCATGCAGGCATATTAACCTGTCTACATGTGTGCTAAGTTGCTTCAGTCACGCCCAACTCTTTGCGACCCCATGGTCTGTATCCCACCAGAGTTCTGTCTGTGGGATTCTCCAGGCAACAATCCTGGTGTCAGTTGTCATGCCCTCCTCCAGGGGATCTTCCCAATCCAGGGATCAAACCCACACCTCTTATGTTTCCATGCATTGGCTGGCATTTTCCTTGCTACTGAGCCACCTGGGAAGCCCATTAACCTGTGTGCATCCTGTTAAAAGATTTAAGATGGAAAGGTAAAGACAAGTGAGTCATTAAAGATAAACTGAGGCAGCTGATTTCCATTGCTTAGAACAATTTTGAAGACAATGGATTAAAAATAAAATGTTACCAGTGTTATAAGATTCTGAAATGTAAGGACCCTGATTTTTCTTTTTTGCTTTTTTCTTATCTTTGAAAGTTGCTAACAGCATACAAAATTAGATGACAGCTTAGAGAGAACAGGCTGGAATGACAAAACACGCAACACAGAACAAGAGTCTGCAAAACACAGAAGAGAACTCAGAGGAGATGAACGTGCAGACAGTGTGGATAAGGGGAAGAATCTTGATGTGTAGACCTATGGGGTGAGAGGAACAGATTGTTAAAGCCAGAAGGCATGTGTGGCAGCTGATCAACATTGTTTTGAGTGCCAGATCTTACAGCAGTAAGATAAGCCAATCACAGCTTCCCAAAAGTTATTCTGAAAGATTATATGTTTTCTATTTGCTTATGTCCTACATGCTTGTAAAATATAAACAACAAACTTATGCTAGAATCCATCAGGAAGAAATAAAATAATTAGGTCTCGTGTAGTTCTCTTGTACAGGAGACATTAATTACCCCAGTCTCTACTCTTCAATTAATTTCCCTTATTACCAAAGTTAACCTTCTGAAACACAAATCTGATCATCTATTTATCTGACTGGAAAGAACAAACTCTTTGACATAACATTCATAACTCATTAATATTTACCTAATGTTATCATAAACTCTGCTACTTCCCTCTATTACACTCTGAAATTTATAACACTAAATATTTTAACAAGCTGGAAACACACAGAGCTTTTTTACAGCTTACTGTGAACAAGGTGTTGCCTCCACCCAGACTGAAAGTGTGAAAGTATTAGTTGCTCAGTCATGTCCAACTCTCTGTGACCCCATGCACTTTAGCTCACCAGGTTTCTCTGGTCATGAAATTCTCCAGGCAAGAATACTGGAGTAGCCTGCCATGGTCCTTCTCCAGGGAATCTTCCAGACCTAGGAATTGAAGCCAGGTCTCCTACATCTCAGGCAGACTCTTTACCATCTGAGTCCCCTCCTCTATTTCCTGACTAGCAAATTCTTATTCATCTCATAATATTTGGGTTTAATGTCATTTTCTACATAAAATCCTCCTCTACCACCCTTCACAATGTTTGTGGTTCTCTTTTCTGCATTCCTGGTACATAGTGGTATCATTATGTCACCAATAACTATTGATCATACTTATTTAATTATCATAAATAGCTGATTAGCTTCTAGAATGCAACAATATCATATTCATTTTTATTTAACTGCCTACAAGTTCCTAAAATATTGCCAGATCTTATTAGAACTTGGTTAAATGTGTAGAAGATACTGTCATGGATTGAAGAAAATCATCAATAGACCCATTTAAAAAAATAGTTTCCTTTTAAGATAAAACTCACACTGTCTTAACTTCCAAATATCAATATACCTGAAGCTCAAGTGCACATATATATAATATATATATATAGTCAATGGAACCTAGAAAAAATTCAGGAAATTGCAGTTCAAGCAAGAAATAATTAAAAATTAACAAATATAAACATATAAATAGGGTCTTAATGAATTAAGTTATTAAAATTACTAGGTGGGTTCTTAATCATGTCACTTCAAGGTCAATGTGTAACAAAAACATAAAGTGTGTTCAAATGTGTTGAAAATTAATCTTTAAGAGAGAGCAAATAGAAAACAAAAATAGCACTGACATAGTGTTTCATGTCTGTAACTATCTTGGTATGTTAGTCTTGATCTTATACTTGGTAAAATACCTCCTTTAAATCTTTAGACACTTCTTTTATTTAAGATAGCACAATTTTATTTTCATCTTCTGTTCTGGTAGACAATTTTCTTAGAAAATGAAAATTAATTATTTACTTTTCAGTTCAGTGCAGTTGCTTGGTTGTGTCCAACTCTTTGCAACCCCAAGGACTGCAGCACGCCAGGCCTCCCTGTCCATCACCAACTCCCGGGGTTTACTCAAACTCATGTCCATTGAATCACTGATGCCATCCAACCATCTCATCCTCTGTTGTCCCCTTTTCCCCTCACCTTCAATCTTTCCTAGCATCAGGGTCTTCCTTAATGAGTCGGTTTTTCACAACAGGTGGCCAAAAGTATTGGAGTTTCAGATTCAGCATCAGTCCATCCAATGAATATTCAGGACTGATTGCCTTTAGGATGGACTGATTAGATCTCCTGGAAGTCCAAGGGACTCTCAAGAGTCTTCTCCAACACCACAGTTCAAAAGCATCAATTCTTCGGCACTCAGTTTTCTCTATAGTCCAACTCTCACATCCATACATGACCACTGGAAGAAACCAAAGCTTTGACTAGATAGACCTTTGTTGGCAAGCTGATGTCTCTGCTTTTTAATATGCTGTCTAGGCTGGTCATAACTTTTCTTCCAAAAACAAGCATCTTTTAATTTCATGGCTGCAGTCACCATCTGCAGTGATATAGGAGCCCCCCAAAAAAATAAATTCTGTCACTCTCTCCACTATTTCTCCATCTATTTGCCATGAAGTTGATGGGACCAGATGCCATGATCTTAGTTTTCTGAATGTTGAGCTTTAAGCCAACTTTTTCACTCTGCTCTTTCACTTTCATCAAGAGGCTCTTTGGTTCTTCTTCACTTTCTGCCATAAGGGTGGTATCATCTGCATATCTGAGGTTATTGATATTTCTCCCAGCAATCTTGATTCCAGCATGTGCTTCATCAAGCCCTGTGTTTCTCATGATGTACTCTGTATATAAGTTAAAAAGGCAGGGTGACAATATATAGCCTTGATGTACTCCTTTCCTGATTTGGAACCAGTCTGTTGTTCCATGTCCAGTTCTAACTGTTGCTTCTTACCTACAAACAGATTTCTCAAAAGGCAGGTCAGGTGGTCTGTTATTCCCATATCTTTAAAAAAAATTCCACAGTTTATTGTGACCCACACAGTTAAAGGCTTTGACATAGTCAATAAAACAGAATTAGATGTTTTTTCTGGAACTCTCTTGCTTTTTCAATGATCAAATGGATGTTGGCAATTTGATCCCTGGTTCTTCTGCCTTTTCTAAATCCAATGTGAACATCTGGAAGTTCACGGTTCATGTACTGTTGAAGCCTGGCTTAGAGAATTTTGAGCATTACTTTACTAGTATGTGAAATGAGTGCATTTGTGTGATAGTTTGAGTATTCTTTGTCATTGCCTAA